>NW_027363028.1:1360000-1965000 GCF_046119375.1 Phyllobates terribilis
CTTATTGAGATGTGTTATTGACAGCTCTATCATTTTTCTTGCCACTGTCTTGTTAAATATACAGGTTGGATACATTTGGTGTTCATGCCATATAAATTCCTGTTTATAACGAGTACATATTTATGATAGGTAGCTTTGTTTTACTACCATTGGCAGGCATTAACTGGATTTTAGGTCCTAGTGACGTTTTATATCTTTTTTACCTACGTATTCATTAAAGGTTATGTTTTAACCTCTTTCACTACTTTAATTGCTTCATATTACCTTTATTGAGTGGTGACCTGTATGATAGTGTGTGAGCACCAGCTCCAGGCGTCCCTGAAGAGGGGCAGGGAAAAAGTAAAGGGGGCAGTGGAAAGGGGGTTTATCCAAGGAGGGGTGAGGTCAGCAGAGTAAGAGAGACAGACTCATCCTAAACCAGGGGTCTCAAACATGCGGGCCGCATGTGGCCCTTCAGACTGGTTCATGCGGCCTGTGTGCACCATAGACCCCGATCGCGGCCCGGTCCAGGAGCTGCCGACAGCTGCACTTTAGTTCAGTGTATTGCTGCGCAGAGACCGGCTCTCTGCATGATACAATACCAATGCCAGCCACCGGCCTATCAGAGGCCAGCAGCGGACATCCGCGTCCCAGCGCAGCGGTGCATGACATCACTAACATGGGTAGATGTCAGCTGCTGGCCTCTGATAGGCCGGTGGCAGGCATTGGTCTCTGCGCAGCAATACACTGAACTAAAGCGCAGCTGCCGGAAGCTCCTAGACCAGGCCGCGATCGTCAAGGGGTCTATGGTGCCTGCGCCTGCATATGCAGAAAGGACACCGAGGGAACGGAGGACAGGTGAGAAGAGACTTTTTTTTTTCTTATATATGTATGTGAAGAATGGAACAGCGGACATTCCTACAACATAGGGACCTGGATGGGGACATTCCTACAATATAGGGACCTGAATGGGGACATTCCTACAATATGGGAGCCTGGATTGGAACATTCCTACAATGTGGGACCTGGATGGGGACATTCCTACAATGTGGGACCTGAATGGGGACATTCCTACAATATGGGGACCTGGATAGGAACATTCCTACAATGTGGGACCTGGATGGGGACATTCCTACAATGTGGGACCTGAATGGGGACATTCCTACAATATGGGGACCTGGATAGGAACATTCCTACAATGTGGGACCTGGATGGGGACATTCCTACAATGTGGGACCTGAATGGGGACATTCCTGCAATATGGGGACCTGGATGGGGACATATCTACAATCTGGGGACCTGGATAGGGACATTCCTACAATGTGGGGACCTGGATGGGGACATATCTACAATATGGGGAACTGGATTGGGACATATCTACAATGTGGGGACCTGGATAGGAACATTCCTACAATGTGGGGACCTGGATAGGAACATTTCTACAATGTGGGGACATGGATGGGGGACATTCCTACAAGATGGGGACATTATAACAAGATGGGGACCTAGATGGGGGACATTACGACAAGATGGGGACCTGGATGGGGTTCATTACGACAAGTTGGGGACCTGGATGGGGCATTACTACAAGATGAGGACCAGGATGGTGCATTACTACAAGTTACGGACCAGGATGGGGCGTTACTACAAGATGAGGACCAGGATGGTGAATTACTACAAGATGAGGACCAGGATGAGACATTACTACAAGATGAGGACCAGGATGAGTCATTAACCCCTTTACAACCCAAGGTGGTTTGCACATTAATGACCAGGCCAATTTTTACAATTCTGACCACTGTCACTTTATGAGGTAATTACTCTGGAACGCTTCAACGGATCTCCCTGATTCTGAGACTGTTTTTCGTGACATATTGTACTTCATGATTGTGGTAAAATTTCTTCGATATCACTTGCGTTTATTTGTGAAAAAAATGGAAATTTGGCAAAAATGTTGAAAATTTAGCAATTTTCAAAATTTGAATTTTTATGCCCTTAAATCAGAGAGATATGTCACAGAAAATAGTTAATAAATAACATTTCCCACATGTCTACTTTACATCAGCACAATTTTGGAACCACATTTTTTTTTACTAGGGAACTATAAGGGTTAAAAGTTGACCAGCGATTTCTAATTTTTCCAACAAAATTTAGAAAACCATTTTTTTAGGGACCACATCATATTTAAAGTCACTTTGAGGGGTCTTTATGACAGAAAATACCCAAAAGTGACACCATTCTAAAAACTGCACCCCTCAAGGTGCTCAAAACCACATTCAAGAACTTTATTAACCCTTCAGGTGCTTCACAGGAAATTTTGGAATGTGGAAGAAAAAAATTAACATTTAACTTTTTTCACAAAAATGTTACTTTAGACCCAATTTTTTTTATTTTTGCAGGGGTAACAGGAAAAAATAGACCCCAAAATTTGTTGATCAATTTCTCCTGAGTAAGCAGATACCCCATATGTGGGGGAAAACCACGGCAGGGTACGGAAGGGAAGGAGCGCCATTTGACTTTTTAAATGTAAAATTTGCTTGAATAATTAGCGGACGCCATATTGCATTTGGGGAGCCACTGATGTGCCTAAACAGTGGAAACCCCCTACATGTGACCCCATTTTGGAAACTATACCCCTCAGGGAACTTATCTAGATGTGTGGTGAGCACCTTGAACCACCAGGTGCTTAACAGAAATTTATAACATTAAGCCGTAAAAATAAAATTTTCACATTTTTTCCACAAAAAATGTTTTTCAGCCCCCACTTTTGCATTTTCATAAGGGTAACAGAACAAATTGCACTATTCAGTTTGTTGTGCAATTTCTCATGAGTTAGCAGATACCCCATATGTGGGGGCAAACCACTGTTTGGGCGCGCGGCAGGGTTCGGAAGGAAAGGAGCACCATTTGACTTTTTGATTGTAAAATTTGCTTGAATAATTAGCGGATGTGCCCCTGATGTGCCTAAACAGTAGAAACCCCCCACAAGTGACACAATTTTGGAAACTAGACCCCTCAGGGAACTTATCTATATGTGTGGTGAGCACCTTGAACATATAAAAAAATCAAACTTTTTCCACAACAATGATGTTTTAGCCCCAATTTTTTTATTTTCACAAGGGTAAGAGGAGAAAATGGACCCCAAAAACTTTTGTGCAATTTCTCCTGAGTACGCCAATACCCCATATGTCGGGAAAATACAGTGTTTGGGCGCACGGCAGAGTTCAGAAGGGAAGGAGCACTGTGTGACTCTTTGAACGCAAAATTGGCTGGAATCGATAGCGGATGCCATGTCGCGTTTGAAGACCCCCTGATGTGCCTAAATAGTTGAAACCCCCCACAAGTGACCCCATTTTGGAAACTACACCATTCAAGGATGTTATCAAGGGGTATAGTGTACATTTTGAACCCAGAGGTACGACACAAAATTTGATGACATTAGGTCATCATATTGAATAAGTTGTCATTATTCTTGAGTGCACGTGCTCGCTACTTGAGCTTGCATCGGGTACTCAGGTATGCACCATGTATCACAGGTGCTCAAGTGAAATGCTCGAGTCCCCTCCCGCATGTTTCACGGTTATTAGACACCCCCAAAAAAACATGCGGGGATGGCTCGAGCATGGCAGGCAATCCCCGCGAGATTATTTTGGCCGCGAAGCATATGGGGCGGAGACTCGAGCACTCGCGATACTCAATGCATACCCGAGTACCCGATGCAAACTCAAGTAGCGAGCACTTGTGTTCAACACTAGTTGCCATATCGTCATCTTTTTTTTTTTATAAAAAAAAAACAACCCTTACCCCCAACCCTAACCCTACCCTAGCCCAACCCTGACCCCAACCCTAACATTAGCACAACCCTAACCCCAACCCCAGCCCTAGTGTTTATTTTTTACGCCGTTCCTCGTGCGGTATAAGTGATTAGACGACCTTATTCTTCGGGTCGGTGCGACTACAGAGATACCAGAATGATATCGAGTTTTTATGATTGACAGCTGTCACACACTAAAAGACACATATTTTGTAAAATCTAGTTTTTGCATCGCCATATTTTGAGAGCTATAATTTTTCCATATTTTGGCCGACAGAGTCATGTGATGGATTTTTTTTGCGGGACAAGTTGACGTTCTTATTGGTGCCATTTTCAGGCACGTGACATATTTTGATCGCTTTCTATTCCAGCTTTTGGGAGGCAGAATAAACAAAAACCTACAATTCAGGAATTTATTTATTTATTTATTTTTATTCTACTCCGCGTGTGGTAAAATTGATTAGGTAGCTTTATTCTTGGGGTCAGTACGTTTACAGTGGTACCACATTTATATTGTTTTTCTATGTTTTGGCGCTTTTACACAATAAAAGACATTTTATAGAAAAAATTATTTTTTTGCATCGCTTTATTCTGAGAGCTATAACTTTTCAATTTTCAGATTATGGAGCTGTATGGTGGCTTGTTTTTTGCGGGACAAGATTACATTTTCAGCGGTACCATTTTTATTTATATTCATCTTTTTGATCGCGTGTTATTCCATTTTTTGTTTGGCGGTATGATGATAAAGCATTGTTTTTTGCTTCGTTTTTTTTTTTTTTTTACCGTGTTCAATGAAGGGGTTAACTAGTGGGACAGTTTTATAGGTCAGGTCGTTCCGGACGCAGCGATACCAAATATGTGTACTTTTATTGTTTTGGTTTTTTTTTCATAATAATATTTATTGATGGGTACATTATATTTTTATTTTTGGTGGATTATTTTTTTAATCTTGTTTTAAATATTTTTACAATTTTTAAAAACAAATTTTTTCACTTTCTGAGAGGTTTTACACTTTTTTACTTTGTCCCACTCTGGGACTTTCACTTTTTTTATTCTGATCGCCTGCATAGCATAGGGATGGAGCACCATCCCTGAGCCATGCAGGCAGTCAGCGCTGCACAGTGAGAAGATTGTTCGGTCATGCACTGCGCATGATCAAACAATCTTCCTGCTGTCTGGTGACCCGGATGTTGTCATGACGACATCGGGTCATCATGGCAACACCCGGGAAGCCGCGGCAGACAGCGCTGGAGGCCGGAAGAGGAGGTGAGTATTGCGATCACCTCCCCTTGCCACAGCAATGCTGCGATCGACTTCGATCTGACATCAGGGTGCCGTATTCTCCATAGGTCCACTATGCCTACCCCCTCTAGCAGATAATGTAGAGATGTATATTGTGCATTTGGAAAAATATTTCCAGTATGGAATTTATCCCAGAAAGGGTGGAGGTAGGTGGTAAAATCCCCACCCCCTGCGAGGTTGGGATTTAGGAGGATGTTAGTTTTAGATCAGTTGCAGAACGGAGGGCACGGGAGGGGTGATAGACAGAAATGAGGGATGAGATATAGGGTGGTGCAGAACTGTGGAGGGCTTTATGGGTGAGAGAGATGAGTTTGTATTGTATTCTGTGGTGAATGGGTAACCAGTGCAATGACTGGCACTGGTTAGAGGCGTTGGTGAAGCGGCCTGATAGAAATACGACCCTGGCTGCTGCATTCAGAATGGATTGGAGAGGAGAGAGTTTGTATAGAGGGAGACCGATTAGAAGAGAGTTGCAGTAGTCCAGACGAGAGCGAATAAGAGCGACAGTAAGAGTTTTTGCAGTATCAAAGGTGAGAAAATGTGGGGTTCTGGAGATGTTTTTAAGGTGCAGGTGACATGAGTGATGAGTGATTGTAGCCCAGTCAAGAGAGCTTGTAAAAGAACTTCTACATGATGTTTCAAGGATGGAAAAAGGCTGCCATCTACTGGCCAGACGCAGTCAAGCTGAACGAAGATATGCAAGGGAAGTTGCAGGGAGAGCAAGTTCAGATGCTAGACCTGATCAGGTGACTTCCAGGAAGGAGTTCCGGAAAATAAGAGGCCGGTGCGCCAAACCTGAGGGGTCTTTGGCGCCAAGCAGCAGAAAGGATCAGATGTGTTCCCTGCGTCCTGAGAAACCCCACGTGACAGGCCTAAGCCAGAGGCCTGTGAGGTGCCACAGCCGGGCACCGGTAAAAGAGCTCCGGATATCTCGCGGATGTTACCTGAGTGCTGTGCCTGCTGAGGAGAATAGGAACCTAATTGCGGTGCTGAGTGAGTTCGCGGAACCCGACGTCGCCCGCCGACAGACGAGGCCTGGACCCCCCTATCCAAGGCTCGAGAGACTGCCTCCAACAGCCAAGCAGAGAGGAGTTGAGAGACGGTTGCCCCAGGAAAGTCACGCCAGCGGAAGCGGAGGAGCTGCATACGTGAACAGGGCCGTCACTTCCACTGTTCACCCGCAGTATCGGGGCCAATTGGGTTTAGATAATCAGGTTGGGAGGGGAACAGTTGGGACTAAAGGAGCACAATGTGATCTAATTGAATTTATGCGGAAGAGACTCACGGCCTAGCGTGAATAACCGATGACCCCCGCTAGGGCCAAATGTACAGTTAAAGAACTTACGTGGTGTCTCCCATGACTGAGGGCATCACCCTACTTAAGAGACTTCGCCTTACTTAAGAGACTTCACCTTACTTAAGAGACTTCACCATACTAAAGAGACTGCAGCTTACTTAAGAGACTTCACCTTACTTTGAGAGGCTTCACCTTACTTTGAGAGGCTTCACCTTACTTTGAGAGACTGCGTCTTATTTTGAGAGATTTTGCCTTTGATGATATATTGAATTACTGTTCATTACCCTTGTTACTAATCCCTTTTTCAGAATACCTGTTGCATAAAATTGTTTATTTTCATCTCAGACTGTTCTCGCCTTGTGTCTCTGTGCGTTGCATTCCCGCACCTGCATTACATTTGGCGTAGTCGGCATGATGCAACATTCAGACGCAGAGATGGGGGATCAGTCTGTGGCTGGGTCCGGTCAGACCCATATACCCCTGGGGGCTATGCTCAGCCATCTTCCCAAGTTTTCAGGGGATGGCATGTCACTGTGGGACTGGGTAGAAAGACTGAGAAGTATGCTACGGATGTACCCCCTTGATCCCCTAGCCCAGGCGGAGCTGGCCCTCCTAACCCTTGATGGAGAGGCCCGACAGATTGTGATGTACCGCCCACCTGGGGACCGTGACACCGTGGATAAAGTGATAAAATTTTAGAGGACATGTACGGTGACACTACAGATTTGGAACACTTGCGCTTACGGTTGTTCCAGCGGGTCCAAGGGGAAAATGAGACAGTAAATCAGTATGTTAATGCGTTGCAGGAAGAGACGGCCCATATCACTAAGAAAGCTCGAGATGGGAACCGAGGACTGGTAGGGGCTGAAGCTAGAGTGCTGGAGAGAGAAGTTCCTGTTCTCAAAGCCACAGTTAGAAGTCAAGAGGCAATTGCTCCTGGATTCACCAACCAAGAGCCTGATTGGGTACGGGAAATACGTCAGGAAATTCGAGACATTCGGGGTGAGCTGAATGCTATTAGAAAGCCCCCTACTGCCCCCTTGCCGACGGACCGTACTGCTCAACGCGGACGGAGACCAGAACGAGAGAGACGTTCCTACCCGGCCCCAGCACGGCATGTACACGACCTATCGGCAGAAAGAGGACCGGAGTGCTGGATTTGCGAAGGTAGGGGGCATATCTCCAAAGACTATCCCAACCGAGAAAGGAGGAGGAGGGGACAGCCGTTAAACTAAAATGCCCCATGGTTGTGGAGCATACCGTGGGGTCTCGTGCTTCAGAGAGTAGAAGAAGGAGCTCTGAAGACATTGTCTCCGAGAGGCCCATCATCTGGGCTGAATTCAATGGGCAGCGGATCCGCTGTTTGATGGACACAGGGTCTCAAGTGACCACTATGCCTGAGACGTATTTCCAAAGTCACTTTCCTGAAGTCTGAAGTCACTCGTTCCTGCCGGGAACCCACTGTCAAATTGGTGGCGGCCAATCAACTACCTATCCCAGTAGCGGGAGTAGTATGGATGTCCATGCGGGCATGTGGAAAGGACCTCGGTCGAAAAGGGATCGTACTAACCACAGGGCCCGGAGGCGATGGGCCCATTGTAACCCTGGGCATGAATGTGCTGAAAGAAGTCGGACAGTTCTTGGCTGAGGGCTGTAGCAAAAACAACTGGACCCGCGCCACTCGAGACCCAGCTAGCAAGAGAGTGTTCCAACACCTCGTGCGGGTCAGCCAGATTCAAAAATTGCCCGCTACCTCTCAGTACCTTGGCAAGGTATCGATACCGCCCGAAGCCACAATGACACTGCCGGTGGGACAGACTGTACTCACGTTGCCGGTGCTGGCACATGTGTCCTTAGAGGGCATGGACATTCAAACTGAACCGATGGAAGGAGAAGAAGCGCCCTCTGGACTCCTGATTGCTCGAAACCTGGCCACCGTGCGGCACGGCCGAGTACCCGTGCGCTGCATCAATTTAGGTGGCACCAGTTTACAGTTGTTGCCCCGACAAGAGGTGGCACGAGTGTACATAATGCCAGAGGCCCTTACTAGAGCAGACGCTATAAGGCTGGCACCTGTGGAAGGAAAACCATGGACCCTGGAGGTGTCCCTCAACAGCCAGGAGAATGGAAGAGAACCGTTGGCTGGACGCCACCTTCTGGAAGAAATGGAGGCTAGTCTGACTGAGCTTTCTGCTGGACAAGTAAGGCAGATCGAACAACTTCTACAGCGATATCAGGGAGTGTTTGCACAGCATGAAGATGATTTCGGGTGCACTCGGGACATTCAGCACGAAATACCCACCGGAAATACTGCTCCCATGCGAGAGAGATATCGGCAGATCCCGCCTCAAATGTACCAGGAGGTGAAAGAGCTGTTGGCCCACATGTTGCAGAACGGTGTGATCCATGAAAGTCAGAGCCCCTGGGCAGCTCTGATCGTGCTGGTCCGAAAGAAGGATGGTACCCTGAGATTTTGCGTGGACTATCGAAAGCTGAATGCCTGTACAGTCCGGGACTCCTATCCACGTCCCCGAATCGAAGAGTCTCTATCGGCACTAGGAAGCGCCAAATTCTTCTCTTCCCTCGACCTGGCCAGTGGCTATTGGCAGGTCCCAGTAGCTGAGAAGCATCATCCGAAGACCGCTTTTGTTCTCCCTATGGGCCTGTTTGAGTTCAATCGGATGCCGTTCGGACTAACAAATGCGCCAGGGACCTTCCAACGGCTGATGGAGAGATGCTTGGGGGACCTCAACTTTGAAGCTACTTTAATATATCTGGACGATATAATTATCTATTCCGCTACGTTTGAAGATCATCTCCGCCGATTGGAACAAGTGTTAGAATGGCTTCAGAGACACCGCCTGAAAATTAAGCCTCGAAAGTGTCGTCTCTTCAAACGAGAAATTGAGTATCTGGGGCACACTGTGTCCAGTGCAGGAGTACACCCCACTGCAGAGAAAGTAGCTGCCATGCAGAAGTGGCCCACGCCCGCCAACCTAAGGGAACTGAGGGCGTTCCTGGGGCTTGCTTGATACTACCGCAGATTCATTAAAGACTTCGCTAAGATTGCGATCCCGCTCAATGAATTGCTGAGAGGAACAGCTGGGGGAGCCAAGCGACAGCCCATCCAGTGGGGCCCACGACAAGAAGAGGCATTCCGAGCATTGAAAATGGCACTAACAGATGCCCCAATCTTGGCCTACACCGACTTTTCGCAGCCTTTCGTGTTGTACACCGATGGAAGCTTGCATGGACTGGGAGCAGTGCTGGCTCAAGTACAAGGAGGAAAAGAGCGTATGCCAGCAGGTCACTCCGAGATACGGAGAAGAATCCGGAGAACTACAGTTCGTTTAAGCTGGAGCTACTAGCACAGGTGTGGGCCATGACCGAAAAATTTGCTGAGTACTTGTCAGGGTCAGAAGTGCAAGTGCGGACAGATAACATCCCTTTGGCCCACTTGGAGAACGCCAAACTGGGCGCGTTAGGACAGCGGTGGGTCGCAAGGATGTCCAAATACCAGTATAAGATTGCCTATCGGTTCAAGGCTCTGAACACCCATGCCGATGCCCTGTCCCGGGTCACTCAGGCGGGGCCGAAAGAGGACAGAGATGAGCTCGAAGGCGACGAGATTCCGGATTTCAGCCAGTTCGTCGCTGCCCAAGAGACCAGAGAGGAGCCGAAGCCCACTCAGATTCTGGGCTGTTCAAGAGACGAATGGATACATCTGCAGCAATCCGATCCGGAGTTAGCAAAATTGAGGGAATGGGTCGCCCTTAATCAAAGACCCGACCAGGAAACCAGAGCTGCTTCACTTCCAACTACCCTACAAATCCTAGGTCAGTGGGAGAGGCTTCTCCTGAAGGACGGCTTGCTATGCCGAAGAATCCAGCTGCCTCGAGAGTTTGATGTTACCTGGCAGGTGGTAGTTCCAGGAGCGCTAGTAACACAGCTAGCCCAAGAAGCTCATAGAAGAGGTGCTCACTTCGGAGTAGAAAAGACCTTTCGGTGGTTGCAACGGCTGGTGTATTGGCCTCAACTGCAGCAAGACGTCGAGGGAGTCTGCCGAGCATGTCGCCAGTGTGAGTTGAATAAGCCACCTGAACAAAGAGCTCCCATTCAGACCATCCGAACTTCTGCCCCCTTGGGGGTCTTGATGATTGACTACTTGATGATAGGAACTTCATACAATGGTTATGGACACTGTTTGGTCATGACTGATCACTTCACCAAGTTCGCAGTAGTGACGCCTACTAAAGACCAGACGGCAGAAGCCGCAGCTAAGGCCATCTGTCAAGATTTCATCCAGATTTATGGGTGCCCGAAGCGAATACATTCTGACCAGGGGGCCAGCTTCCAAGGGCGAGTGATAGATGAGTTGTACCGCATCTATGGAATCGACCGTTCCCGAACAACGCCCTACCACCCGCAAGGGAACGGCGCATGCGAGCGCTTTAACCGAACCCTGTTGCAAATGTTGCGAACGCTGGAAGCTTACAAAAAGATGAAGTGGCCCGAATATATGTCCGAGCTGGTGTGGGTGTATAATAATCGAGTTCATGCGACCACCGGCTATACCCCTTACATGTTGCTGTTTGGAAGAAGTGGCCGAGAAATCACACAACTGGAGCTAGACTCAGAAGAGCCCGGCCCAGGCGGTAGCCCTAGTACCTGGATTCGAGAACACCGGCGTCGGCTCCATACAGTGAGAAGACTGGTTGCTCAGAAGTTTCAGGAAGTAGAGCATGCAGTTCGGCCCCCGACGACAGGTGGATCACTTCAGCCAGGAGACCGAGTGCTGGTGAGGGCTAAACGATTTGGAAGTAAACTGGACCATCGTTGGGAGGCGATACCATATCGGGTGGTGAAGAAAGTTCACCCAGACAACCCAGTCTACGAGGTTAGGCCCCAAGGGGATAACGCCGCGACACCCAGGGTGTTGCACCGTAATATCCTGCGACCTTGCTCCTCTGAAGCAGAAGTCTGTAACGGAGTTGGGCCCCCAGACGTATTGGCAGAAGTGCCACATGCAGGAACCTTAGGGGATGAAGAAGGATGGGCCACAATGCAGTTGGGCCCATCAGAACCGTTGATGCCAACCCCGAGTGGAATTCCAAATGAGTCGGGAAATGATTTGCAATCCCCAGTGGTTGATTCCTCGGATCTCCCGGAGTCACCTCCGCAAGAAGAGCTCCGCAGAACTGAGCGGGCTAATGCCGGAATCCCTCCTAACCGGTATGCTCAGGAAGAGTTCATCTGGTCTCAAATCCAACAGAAAACGCAGGAGTGTGCCCAACTCCTGTCTGAGCTTGCACTGCCTGGAAGGAGGCATCAGTTCTGCGAGAAGCCCACTCGCCCGAGGACTGGCGAGCAAAAAGGAGGGAGGAATGTAGCCCAGTCAAGAGAGCTTGTAAAAGAACTTCTACATGATGTTTCAAGGATGGAAAGAGACTGCCATCTACTGGCCAGATGCAGTCAATCGGAACCAAGATATGCAAGGGAAGTTGCAGGGAGAGCAAGTTCAGACGCTGGACCTGATCAGGTGACTTCCAGGAAGGAGTTCCGGAAAATAAGAGGCCAGCGCGCCAAACCTGAGGGGTCTTTGGCGCCAAGCAGCAGAAAGGAGCAGACGTGTTCCCTGCATCCTGAGAAACCCCGCGTGACAGGCCTAAGCCAGAGGCCTGTGAGGTGCAACAGCCGAGCACCGGTAAAAGAGCTCGGATATGTCGCGGATGTTACCTGAGTGCTGTGCCTGCTGAGGAGACTAGGAACCTGATTGCGGTGCTGAGTGAGTTCGCGGAACCCGACGTCGCCCGCCGACAGACGAGGCCTGGACCCCCCTATCCAAGGCTCGAGAGACTGCCTCCAACAGCCATGCAGAGATGAGTTGAGAGACGGTTGCCCCAGGAAAGTCACGCCAGCGGAAGCGGAGGAGCTGCATACGTGAACAGGGCCGTCACTTCCACTGTTCACTGTTGGGAGGGGAACGGTTGGGACTAAAGGAGCACAACGTGATCTAATTGAATTTATGTGGAAGAGACTCAAGGCCTAGCGGGAATAACCGGTGACCCCCGCTAGGGCCAAATGTACAGTTAAAGAACTTACGTGGTGTCTCCCATGACTGAGGGCATCACCCTACTTAAGAGACTTCGCCTTACTTAAGAGACTTCACCGTACTAAAGAGACTGTACCTTACTTAAGAGACTTCACCTTACTTTGAGAGGCTTCACCTTACTTTGAGAGACTGCGTCTTATTTTGAGAGATTTTGCCTTTTGCTGATATATTGAATTACTGTTCATTACCCTTGTTACTAATCCCTTGTTCAGAATACCTGTTGCATAAAATTGTTTATTTTCATCTCAGACTGTTCTCGCCTTGTGTCTCTGTGCGTTGCATTCCTGCACCTGCATTACATGATTGTATATGGGGGATAAAGGAAAGTTGTGTGTCAAATATGACTCCAAGACATCGAGCTTGCTGCTTGGGGGTTATGGTGGCGCAACCCAAGAAAATTGAAAAGTCAGGTATAGGTAGGTTAGTAGAGAGAGAAAAAACAAGGAGTTCAGTTTTGGAGAGATTCAGTTTCAGATAGAGGGAAGACTTGATGTTAGAGACAGCAGACAGACAATCACTGGTATTTTGTATTAGAGTGGGGGTGCTGTCAGGTGAAGAGGTGTATAGTTGGGTGTCATCAGCATTGAGATGGTAAGGGAAATCAAATCTGCTGATGGTTTGTCCAATAGGAGCAGTATACAAGGAGAAGAGGAGGGGACCTAGGGCTTATCCTTGTGGAACCCCGATAGTAAGAGGAAGATTAGAGGAAGAAGAGCCGGCAAAAGATACCGTGAAGGAGCGGTCAGAGGTAGAAGAACCAGGAGGGAGCGGTGTCCTTGAGGCCTATACAGCGGAGCATAGTGAGGAGGAGCTGATGATCTACAGTGTCAAAAGAGAGATCCAGGAGAAACAGCAGGGAGTAGTGACCATTAGATTTAGCTGTTAGTAGATCATTAGAGACTTTAGTGAGGGCAGTTTCAGTAGAGTGTGAGGAGCGGAAACCGGATTGTAAAGGGTCGAGAAGAGAGTTATCTGAGAGATAGCGGATTAGGCGGGAATGGACCAGGCGTTCCTGGAGTTTAGAGATGAAGGGAAGATTAGAGACCGGTCTGTAGTTAGTAGTGCAGTTCTGGTCCAGGGATGGCTTTTTCAGTAAAAAGGTTATGATGGCATGTTTAAGTGAGGAGGGAAAGATACCTGAAGAAAGAGAGAGGTCAAATATTTTAGTTAGGTGGGTAGTGATGTCAAGGTAAAATATATATATTATAGAAAATCAATTAGTTTATTTTAATAGATTACCTAATCAGTGTGAATTAATATAGAGATGATGGAATAATCTATGTGTATGTATGTATGCAAATGTGTATATGCACATTGATTATGTTAATAGTTAATGATTTATAACAGTTTCTGTTCTCAGGCTATGTGCCCACGATGCAAATATGCTCCGGATTTTTCCTGAGCGTTTCTGCATCTCCCTGGCAGAAAAAATGTATGCGGATTGTACATGCGGATTTTACATGTGGATTGTACATGCGGATTTTACATGTGGATTGTACATGCGGATTTTACATGCGGATTGTACATGCGGATTTTACATGTGGATTGTACATGCGGATTTTACATGCGTTTTTCCTGCCAGGGATAAGCGGATGTGAAGCTTTCTTCACATGCATTTCCGCATGAGCATTGAAAAGCGCTTTCCAAGTGATTTTAACATCACTTGGAAAGTGCTTGACAGCTTGGTCACACTATATAAATCCATGCAAATGGCATGGATTTATATAGTGTGTCCGAAAGAATGTTAAAAAATAAAAAATAAATGTCATACTTACCTTCTGATGGCCCCCGGCGTCTTTATCCGATGCGTCTCAGCTTGCCTGCAGCTCGCGGTACACTGAAGGACCTGCCGTCACATGACTAAATGACGTCAGCGCAGGTCCTTGAGTCCACCGCGATCTGCCGGCAAGCCAAGACAAGCACACCGGGGGCCATCAGAAGGTAAGTATAATATTTATTTTTTATTTTATTCTTTTTTTTACAGGTACTATGGTACCTGGGTCCGGAGGAGAGTCTCCTCTTCTCCAGACCCGGGTACCATCCGCACATTGAAACGCATGGAATGCGCATGTACAGATCCAGTGATGCGGATTCCATGCGTTCCAATGCAAGTCAATGGCGGCGAAAACGCAGCGCTTCCGCAAAATAATTGGTCATGCTGCGTTTTTTTCCGCAATGATAAGACGCAGCGGAAATTTCTGCAGCATGTGCATAGCACATGCGGATTATCATTGGAGAGCATGGCAGGCCTTCTACCAAGCGTTTTTTAAGCGTTTCTGCAGCGGAATTGCCGCTGCGGAAATGCTTAAAAAACGCATCGTGGGCACACAGCCTTATTGTAGACATGAACAACTAAATGATTTCCTGGGAATGACGTATGTATGTGCATGGCTGATAACAGAGAGATTCATGTCGAATTGGCAAAGATGGCGCTGAGAGACGACTTCACCCCTCCCATCAAAATTCCTAAGGTGTTACTGAGGCCAGGAGATACATGGATGAGCAAGTTGCAGTGTGCCAAGTTATCAGAAGGAGCAATGAATTTTACTAATCCCACCTAGAAGTAGAATACTATATAACCCCATGTCTACATAATAAAGTATGTCATTTTGCGTGGTTTAGTCTCTGAGTGAAGTTTTTCAACCATATTAGCCACAGTGATCTTGGGGTTCTTCTTTACCTCTCTCACCAAGGCTCTTCTCCCACGATTGCTCAGTTTGGCTGGACGGCCAGGTCTAGGAAGACTTCTGGTGGTCCCAAACTTCTTCCATTTAAGGATTATGGAGGCCACTGTGCTCTTATGAACCATGAGTAATGCAGAAATTCTTTTATAACCTTGGCTAGATGTGTGCCTTGCCATAATTCTGTCTCTGAGCTCCTTGGGCAGTTCCTTTGAGCTCATGATTCTCATTTGGTCTGACATGCACTGTGAGCTGTGGGGTCTTATATAGACAGGTGTGTGCCTTTCCAAATCAAGTCCTATCAGTTTAATTAAACACATTTGGACTCCATTGAAGGAGTAGAACCATCTCAAGGAGGATCACAAGGAAATGGACAGCATGTGACTTAAATATGAGTGTCTGAGCAAAGGGTCTGAATACTTATGACCATGTGATATTTCAGTTTTTCTTTTTTAATAAATTTGCAAAAAAATTCTACATTGCTGTTTTTTTCAGTCAAGATGGGGTGCAGAGTGTACTTTAATGAGAAAAAAAATGAACTTTTTAGAATTTATCAAATGGCTGCAATGAAACAAAGAGTGAAAAATTTAAAGGAGTCTGGATACTTTCCGTACTCACTGTATGTATCTATATACACTGCTCCAAAAATAAAGGGAACACTTAAAACAACAGAATATAACTCCAAGTAAATCAAACTTCAGTGAAATCAAACTGTCCACTTAGGAAGCAACACTGATTGACAATCAATTTCACATGCTGATGTGCAAATGGAATAGACGATAGATGGAAATTATTGGCAATTATCAAGACACCCTCAATAAAGGAGTGGTTCTGCAGGTGGGGGCCACAGACCACATCTCAGTACCAATGCTTTCTGGCTGATGTTTTGGTCACTTTTGAATGTTGGTTGTGCTTTCACACTCGTGGTAGCATGAGACAGACTCTACAACCCACAGAAGTTGCTCAGATAGTGCCGCTCATCCAGGATGGCACATCAATGCGAGCTGTGGCAAGAAGGTTGGCTGTGTCCAGAGGCTGGAGGCGCTACCAGGAGACAGGCCAGTACACCAGGAGATGTGGAGGGGGCCGTAGGAGGGCAACAACCCAGCAGCAGGACCGCTACCTCCGCCTTTGTGCAAGGAGGAACAGGAGGAGCACTGCCAGAGCCCTGCAAAATGACCTCCAGCAGGCCACAAATGTGCATGTGTCTGCACAAACGGTTAGATACCGACTCCATGAGGGTGGTATGAGGGCCCGACGTCCACAGACAGGGGTTGTGCTCACAGACCAACACCATGCAGGATGCTTGGCATTTGCCACAGAACACCAGGATTGGCAAAGTCGCCACTCGCGCCCTGTGCTCTTCACAGATGAAAGCAGGCTCACACTGAGAACATGTGACAGACGTGACAGAATCTGGAGACGCCGTGGAGAGCGACATCCTTCAGCATGACCGGTTTGGCAGTGGGTGAGTAATGGTGTGGGGTGGCATTTCTTTGGAGGGCCGCACAGCCCTCCATGTGCTCGCCAGAGGTAGCCTGACTTCCATTAGGTACCGAGATGAGATCCTCAGACCCCTTGTGAGACCATATGCTGGTGCGGTTGGCCCTGGGTTCCTCCTAATGCAGGACAATGCCAGACCTCATGTGGCTGGAGTGTGTCAGCAGTTCCTGCGAGATGAAGGCATTGAAGCTATGGACTGGCCAGCCCGTTCCCCAGACCTGAATCCGATTGAGCACATCTGGGACATCATGTCTCGCTCCATCCGCCAACGTCACGTTGCACCACAGACTGTCCAGGAGTTGGCGGATGCTTTAGTCCAGGTCTGGGAGGAGATCCCACAGGAGACCATCCGCAACCTCATCAGGAGCATGCCCAGGCGTTGTAGGGAGGTCATACAGGCACGTGGATATATATATATATATGCCTTTTTGGCATTCTAGTAGTAGGGCCATAATTAAGACATGATTTGTTGAAACGCGTAGGTCTGTAAGCTATGATAGTTGCACATTTGCTGTATTCTTTGTGGAGCAGTGTTTTATATGGCTAATAAAAGCTAAGTTTTAATATTTTTTCTACTAAACAAACCTTTACGCTGGATCATTTGCACTTTTCCCTTGTCTGACTACACTTACGTTTCGCCCTGGTACCACTTATCTGCATCTCCAGAAGTTTCCCATTTCTCTATTATACTCTTCAAATTACATTTTGAGACTTTCTTCTCCTGTTGTTGCACATATTTTTTTTCCCTTCATCTGCACAGGTATCATTAATCTATCAACTATAATGGCCGTACCAGGTCCTGCAGGTCCTGTATCCCGTACACATGACGTGGGCAGTGCACGGCATGCCGCTAGTTTTTATTCTGAGTGCTCTTATATACGGTGGTAGTTTTACACAATGTTGAGCCTGTGATCTGCAGAGTGAAATGTCTGACTGCTAGAACAGAAGTATACGGCAGATTCTACAGCATGGATACATAAAGGACGTCCTGGGGGAATATACCTCCCTCCAACACTCGTCCAGTCCCTGCCTCACACTAGAGACATTTATAATAACTCCAGGACTATGGAGCTGGTCATTTTCTCATAATCTGTGGCCATTATTAGTGATCTCGCATTGTACGGTAATATCACCCTGGAGGTTGTGATGTATTTAGTGTAATAGCGCCATCTAGAATATACAGTATATATCAGGCGATACCATGCTTTCTATAGTTAGTCGTCTTCTGTGCCCTCTATAGCTATCTATTACACTTTATATTTCTTTATAATAATTTATAATAAATTACTTGATAGTTTTACAGCTTTATGATGTTTATTAATCTGCTGTAATTATAAAAGAAAGTCCAACCTTACAGTGGACACAGGTGGAAGTGTCCTCCATGATGGTGTAGGCTGAGGTGGAGCAAGTATATAGTCAGTGGGGGATCAAGATGACCAGTATTCCCCAGGGTTCCCTGTTATCAGGGAGGGACCCGGTGTATGCAATCAAAAGATCTTATCCTCTGACCGGCTGTGTGCCGTCAGCAGGTAATGATCCTCAGTCCGGCTGTGTGCCATTAATAGGTAATGACCATCCGGCAGTTCAACATCAACTGGTCATCACCCTCCAGCTGTGTGCCATCAACAGGTAATGACCATCCGGCAGTGCGACATCAACTGGTCATCACCCTCCAGCTGTGTGCCATCAACAGGTAATGACCATCCGGCAGTGCGCCATCAACAGGTAATGACCCTCTGGCTATGGCCGTCAATAGGTCATCACCCTTCGGCTGTGTGCCATCAACAGGTAATGACCATCTGGCAGTGTGCCATGAACAGGTAATGACCATCCGGCTGTATGCCATCAACAGGTAATGATCCTCTGTCCGGCTGTGTGCCATCAACAGGTAATGACCCTCTGGCTATGGCCATCAATAGGTCATCACCCTCCGGCTGTGTGCCATCAAATGTTTTTATCTTCTGTCCAGTTTTGTGCCATCAAGAGGTAATGACCCTCCAGCTGTGGGCCATCAACAGGTCATCACCCTTCGGCATTTAGGCTTCTTGTCTTCTGTAAGATGCGATTCTTGAGTCTCCTGATGTTAAAAAATATTTAAAAAATCACCGATTAAACTAATAATCTATCTAGTACATAAGCATCACAATTTATAATCTATCTAGTGCATAAGTAGGACAATTTAGCTCACAGAACATACACTATGCTAAAACATTAGACCCTACAAGCAGAAATTTGCTAAACTAACATAAATATAACTGACAAGTCAGTAGAAAAATCGCTACCAATGGCACAGCTCTCTTCACATCAACCTGTAACCATAGTAGATGAGAAATAGAGGACAATGCTCATAGTCAGTTATCAACAATTCGGCATGGGGCATCCCACCAGAGACATTATAATATCTAGTAGATTATAGATGGCAATAGAATTTACCAACAAGCACATAGTACGCCAAACTCAAGTACATAGTATGCCAAACCTCGACACGTTTTCCTAAAATAGGTTCATCAGAAGCACATACTAGACAGTGATACTTAGCAAAGCGTTCATAGATATATGCGCCATATGATAAGGTGCTAAAGTGCAAGTGTGTGACAAAATATCCATTCGATTTCAGGTGCAATGCTGCCTTGTATGTAGTAAGATGGTGCCCATCAGACAGCATGTATAGGACTAACCTGTGATGAAAACACGAGCAATGGGAAAGTTCAAGCAGTTGCCTTCTCAATCTTCCTCGCCTCTAAGACATCTAAGGAAACATCTTCTCCTCTTGATTTTGGGTGGAGGTGTTGTAGGCATTTCAGGCTCTGGCATTCTAGGTTCTGACATACTAGGTCCTGACATGGTAGGTTCTGGTGTTCTAGGTTCTGGTGCTCTTGGCTCTGGAATTCTGGATTGTTGGCTTCTTTGAAAAATCAGTAACCTCTCTTTATGCTCCGTGGAACTTCGAGCTCTTCTTCCTATATTGTTGTGAGGGATCGTTCTGACCCAGACAATATCACTGAACGCCACTTTATAGTTGCAACAGGGAACCTTTTTCGCATCCTGCGGTGCAGGAGCCATGGATGGAGTAGAACATTTGCCATTGGGCAGGACAGGTGTTCTCCTGGAGTCTTGCTCCTGAATCTGAGGGATGCAAATCGGCTCCTTACAAGCACTTTGTTCCTTCAGAATGGTTTTGTTCTCAGGAGTTTTCTGATTGTTTCACCAGGTTCAGACATTGCCCACTTGCTCAGGACAAGACTTAAGGCCAAATACTCTAGTATTGTCAGTAGTGTCATCACCGCAAGAAAAACTACGTCACGGAAGAGCCAAAGAGGAAGATTGATGGAAGCTTGATAGGTGCTTCTCCTGAGATCCACGGGTAGTGGGTCATCCTATAATAAAGAAAAAAAACATAATAAAGTCCTGTATATTTATACCCAATCCAGTCAAACCGAGAGCCCTTGTTATTATACAGTGATGGATACATTATCAAGCAACTTTCAGAAATATCCCATTGAGAAGATCAGGAAGAAGTTTGGGATTCACCTCCAGGGTCCATGGAATATTATTTACAGTTGGACTTTCATATGACGCACGGTCACGTGTCCAGTATGAGAAGTCCTGCAAGAGGCGATATTCTCATTAGCTGATCCTTGTGACCTCCATATTGATGAGAACATACTCGCCCTCAGTGTACTGTAATGTGGGGGGTAGAGCAACGTAAAGCACAGAAATGATAGGATGATACTCATCATCTCCAGAGGTCTCTCAGCACCAAGGTATGGTCAATGAGATACAAGCGGCAGATGGGCCGAGGCTTCTAATATACCCAGGGGTGACATCACAAAGCCCTCTGTGACATCATTGCACAGTTCTATCCATCATGTAACTGATACTTTGGACCTAACTAAATGTCTAAAAGAGAACCCTTCCACATGATTTCCAATCACGGAGCAGCTTCAGTTTTTCAAGAAAAGTTTAAAAAATATAATCTGTGCTGTGATTGGTCACAATGGCACATGAAGCAGAACGTCTTTAGATCTTTTAAAGGGAAAGTGTCAGCAATTTTTTTACAATTGTAAAATTGAAAAGTATTTATATTTATATATAAATACACATATATATTTAAAAAGGTTTCAATGGTATAAAATCTGAAAAAAATATTTTAACTCTTTTGATGTTTTCATCTTGTAAACACTAGGGGGAGCAGCTGCTGACATTTCCATGAAAACAGAATACAGCTAGCTCGCATTACGACTGCAGTAAAAGTGGGCGGGATCTGCTCACATGGGTGTGATGTCACTCCTCCCCTTCTGGGCGTTTGCAAAAAGGTAAATGAGACTGTAGTTTAGGATCACAGTGCGGAGCGATCACTGGTGACTGCAAAGTGATATATAAGGGACAACACCAAAGTCATTAATCACTACAAGGACAAGGCAGGAATGTGGGAGTCAGAGGGGTCACCCCACACTTATATCCCCTCTGACTGTCACTTCCTAAGCTCCTTTCCCTGCCATAACCTCTTATTCCCGCAGGTAAATTCTTACAGGACCCCCCTCCCCATCCCCTTCCCCTGCCGCAGCTGATTCTAAGCGTCCTCCATATGTAATAATAGACAGGTACTCACCGGCAGCCTATGGTAATTCACAGGGTAGAACAGGGTACAGCACAGAAACAATATGGCGATCCTCTGTCTCCAGGGGGTATCTCAGCACCAAGATATGGCCAATGAGATATGAGCTCCAGGTGGATGGAGCCCCCTTATATACCCCAAGGGTGACATCACAACGCCCTCTGTGACATCATCACCCACAACATTCCGTCACATGACATCACCCAGCACCAGCATCATGTGACCCAGCATAAATAGAAAGTCCTTGTTGCCTATAGCAACTATTCAAAACTAAGTTTAAACTTTTCCAACAGCTAAAGGCGGCTCTGTGATGGCAGTTTCTTCTTGTGGACGGTTGTGATAAATCTGCAGAACATCTACATAACGCGACATGTAGAAAATCCTGTCTTTTCCCCTCTGTTCTTCCTCTGGTGCTACAGAGACGGATAGAAGGAGCTTTTCCAGACCTTACAGTGCACAATATGGGACCTAATCACTGATAGCCCAGATCTCCTCAGTACAAGCATACCGCCAACCTATGAGGACTAGAAAGAGGGCGAAACCATGCGGCACGCGTAGTCTGACCACGCCCCTATCCACACCCTAAGCCACACCCTTTTTATACCTTGTCAGGAGGAGATGTCTGTACAAAGCGCAAGTTATCAAAAGGCTGAAGGAACACTTTATCAACATGACTTCGGAATGTATGACTATACGGCCTACTATACACAGCCCACTGAACCCCCCCACTTACTATAAATAAAAACCACCACACTGTGACATTGGATATAATGGCCACAGCAGCCTCATTTATTATATAACAGCATGTAAACATAAATAACATTAATTAACATTAAATTAACTCTGAAAAGGAGGAGGGGGAATTAAAGGCTCCACCATTTTTTGGAGAAAAACTGCAACAAACAGCTCCACCATGCCACCCCCAGCCGCACCACAACCGGCCCAGGTGGACCCAGCTGACTGTTGCCCATACATTTTTAAAACTGCAACAAACAGCTCCACCATGCCACCCCTAGCCGCACCGCAACCGGCCCAGGGGGACCCAGCTGACTGTTGCCCATCCAGAAATGTCCCGCTGAGACCTCGCTCAGTAGGGACCCGTTTTAAATTTTTAACACCCGCTTAACACCGATGGGAGTCACCCATCCCTGCAGTGGGCTCCCCCGTCCTCCTTCGATGTAAGCAACCGCCTTCAAAACCCCCCTCCTTTTCCGCCATAGCGAGCAGGCATGACACCTTATGCCTGAGAGTCCCGCCATACCAAAAGTGCCTTTTCAACTCCCTCCATCAATGCTAATGCCCACATATCTATGCCAATATCATTCAAATGGACCCCATCAGACCGCAGAAATTCCCTAAACGGAACTTCCAGATCCCGATGACGAACCACAACCCCCCCATGCAGAGCAATGAATCGGGAAACCTCCCTATTCACCTTGCTCCGAGCTTTATTTATCCTTTCGACTGACCTGGCGTGTCGCCATGCCAGGCGTGCGGCGATGTCCGACCATACGAGCACTAATCCCGGATAGGTTTCCAAAAGCCTCAGGCAGTCAAACTTGACGTCACGGATCAAGTCTCTAGACGTCCTGGAGCCCAAGTCATTTCCACCCGCATGCAAAACGAGTATATCCGGAGGCCTATCCAAATTAGCATAAAAATGAAATTCGGGCATTACCCGGCTCCACAGCAAACCCCTGATACCGATCCACCGAACCGTCGCAACCTCCTTCGTTATGCCCAACTGGCGCCCCGCCGGTCTTGCGTCGGCCCGAATGGAACCCCAATATACATACGAGCGACCTAGCACCCAGATCAACCGAGGGGGTCCTGAAACATAAAACAAAGGGGGGGGGGAATGTAAAGAAGAAAAGAAACTCGTTACCACATAATAACACTATCAAAAAATTGGGGAAAAATCTGATAACATATGAGGCCGGACATAAGACCGATACCTCGCCGACTCCCAGCGACCAATCTTTTTCACAGCTTTAACCCCCAAACTCCAGCAAGCAGCCTCAGTGGCGGCCCCAATCCGAAACGAATGAGAACCAAACTCCAAACCATTCAGACCACAACTAGCTAAACCCCGCCTGAAGATGGTAATAAACTGATACACCGATAATGCAGATCCATCTTGATGTAACAAAAAGGCACCCGATGATGGACCTCTCACCTCCAGAAATGCAGAAACCCATCTCACCGGGCATTCAAACAAACCATCCACAGCCCACAATTCCACCAAACAACCCTTACCAGCTGTATCGGTTTTTGACCGCCTCAAATAACACCGTACTGCCTCCTCCGAGCACACTACTTCCTTCGATAACAGCCCGCCATGACACTTAACATTCTTGCTCGCCAATTCGCTTATCCTAAATGCCCCAAAAAATGCCAGAACAAAGGCCGCTCCAAATGGCTGACATTCATATTCAGAACTACACACACCGCTAAGGCAACGCAAAAGCTGATCCAGTATTTCAAACTATACCGGGCACCGCAAATCACGTACCGGATAGCTCCTCCGAAATGCCTTCATCGCCTGGCGAACCAAGAAATCCTTGGTAAAGTCCCTCCAACCACTTAACTTAAAGAAGAAGGCCAAACCTGCTAACCTACCAGCTACAGCTGAGCCCGATAAACCCTCCTGAAATGCCCTGCCGATCATGTACAACAATAAATAGGGATGGTCCGCTTCCGTCACCTGCTCACCTGCCGACTCCTCTAGCTCCTGCCAAAGACGCCACGCAGAAACATATCGAGACCAAGTACTGGGATTAACAGAACACCTCACCAAATTCAACGCTGCACGGACACTAGATCCCACAACCACCGGGGCCAATCGGTTTCCAACTGCTCCGCGTCCGGCGCCAGTTCCCGAAAACGATCCCACTGGAAGCGAGACAATGCATCAGCTATTGAATTCTGAACACCCGGTACATGAACAGCACAAAACCAGACATTACAATCCAAACAACGGAGCACTAGATGGCGCAAAAGAGACAGAACCGGCAATGAAACAGCTGACAAGTTGTTAATACAATGCACTACACTCTAGTTGTCACAGAAGAAACACACTTTCTTGTTCCTCAGCTCAGAGCCCCAAACCTCCAAAGCCACCACAATAGGAAACATTTCCAGCAATGCCATGCTTCTTGTCAATCCTGCATCCTTCCATGATTCCGGCCACTCTCCCACACACCATTTTCCACCGAAATAGGCCCCAAAACCATAAGAACCTGACGCGTCTGTAAACAAAACCAGATCCACATTAGAAACGACTTGATCCATCCAAACCGACCTGCCATTATAAGATTGAAGAAAATCCACCCAAATGGACAAATCCGCCTTGTGTTCCGAATTCAATCTTACAAAATGCAACGGATGTTTAATGCCTGCTGTCGCCTGAGCCAACCTACGTGAAAAAACTCTTCCCATAGGTAAAATCCTGCACGCAAAATTTAACTTACCCAAAAGAGATTGCAGTTGGCGCAGGCACAATTTCTTTGCCTGCAAAGCCTCTTGGACACAAGACTTCAGATCTAACAACTTGTCCTCTGGCAAGCGGCATTCCATTCTGACGGAATCCAATTCAATGCCCAAAAACTTCAAAACCGTGGAGGGGCCCTCCGTTTTCTCCGGGGCCAACGGAATGCCAAAGCGAGATGCTACCTGTTCAACCGTCCTAAGCAGCAAAGAACAAACTGAGGACCCAGCTGGCCCAATACACAAAAAGTCATCTAAATAGTGCAATACGGAGTCCAAGCCAGATTCCTCCCTAACTACCCACTCAAGAAAACAACTGAACTTTTCAAAGTAGGAACACGAGATTGAACATCCCATCGGTAGACAACAATCCACGTAATAATGACCGTCCCAAAAACAACCAAGTAAATTAAAACTGTCTGGGTGTATCGAAAGCAGACGAAAAGCGGACTCAATGTCAGTTTTTGCCATGAGAGATCCTTTTCCCAGCCTCCGCACCCAGTCCACGGCCTTGTCAAAAGAAACATACGATACAGATGCCAAATCTGGATCAATACCATCATTAACTGAACTACCATGAGGATACGACAAGTGATGGATTAACCGAAACTTGTTAGGCTCCTTTTTGGGCACAACGCCCAGAGGAGAAACACATAAACACGGCAACGGAGGTTCCAAAAAAAGGACCAGCCATGCGACCTAACTTAATTTCCTTATCCTATTTTTCCTTAACAACTGCCGCATGCATCCGAGCCGAAATCAAATTCTTAGGCCGCACCGTACGTGGCACAACTGCAGACGGAATCCTGAAGCCAAAATTAAAACCATCCCTCAACAACACAGCTGCTTCCTTATCTGGATACCTACTTAGAAACGGAAGCATCCGATCTATTCTCACTGCTGTCCTCCCTTTTTGAAAAAGAGTCGCTTGATTTTTTCTTTCCTTTCTTAAAGCACTTGGAATGGCTGTGGGACCCTCCGCAGCCTGAACATTCGTGCTTAAACTTACAGTCTGTGCCAAAACGGCATTCCTGCTCGTTAAACTGCCAGCACAGCCCCTTCCTGGAGCCTGACGAGGATGCCGCCGAATTGGCAGAACCCCCGCTACTCCCAGGAAAGGACTGCGAGGCCGACCTTGGTGCTGCCATCAATCGCAACCACAAACTAATCTCCTTGTGGTCCCACCGTAAACTCGGACGGACTGCCTTTCTTTGCCTAAACTGTTCATCATACCTCAGCCAGGCCGTCCCACCATAAACACGGTATGCTTCACTAATCGAATCTAAATAACAAAATAATGCAGAACAGTTCTCCGGAGCTTTCTCCCCAATGACACTCGCTAGTGTGGTAAACGCCTGCAGCCAATTTTGAAAAGTGCGAGGAATCAGACGATAACGCCTGCGCTCCTCCTCATCCTTCTTACTCTCATCTGGCTTAACCCTGTCCAAATTAAACGGTAACAAAGAAAAAATTTTCACGTACTCATCCTTCCATATTTTTTCTCGCACCTCCTGCTTTAAATAAGCTCCCAAGGGGCCATCAAAGCACACATAAACCTCGCCCCTCGCTCTGTCATCCAACCGCACTGTATCCACTGGAGTCGCCGCAGCCGCTGGTGCCGCAACCGTCTCATTATCTGCAACTGGCGCGGGAATACCTCCACTCACAACTGCCGGGGTCTCCGCAACTGGCCCTGAACCTCCAGCACCACCCTGCCAAACTCCGCTAGGACCTGCCGCAGGTGACAAAAAACCCAGCTCCATGCTAAGAAATTCCGACACAACGTCACTACCCGTCACCCTGTCAGCCGCCAAGCCCCTCTGAAAATACCGCTCCCTCTGATCTACATCATCCGCATTCCCCCGAGGCGCATTTAAACCATGTGACTTACCAGGCCGACTACGAGGAAGCCTCGGAACAGCCGTTTCATGTCCTCCGCCGCGATTGTCCCCACTCTCTTCACTGCGAGATGAAATCTGGCCCTCTTCTTCACAGGCAGAGTCAGGCTCGGGGACATCGCCAGGTAATCCCGACGGAGTCAACCCACCGCTAGACCTGGACCTCCTATCCACAATAGCGCGCTGTCTGGGAGGAGGAGAGACTTCAGTTGCACGCCTGCAGCCCGCATCCCTAGCAGCAATCTGCCCTCTCCCATGGACATCGCACCGGTCCTCGGTGCTACCGACATCCCGGGTGGGTCGTCTCCTGGCCCCCCACACTGGTCTTCCCGATCTCCGCCGCCGGGCTCCTGCTGATCCTGACGCCTGGGCCCGGTGCGGTTGCACCTGCCGTTCTTCTGGGTCAGCTCCAACTGACCGGTACTGCTTTGCTTTCCCCGCTGCATGGGCCCGGCACGGCTGTGCCTGCCGCTCACCTGAAATAGCTCTGGCTGACCTATTCACCCTCCTGCCTCCTTCTGCTCCCTGGGTCCGGCATCCTTCAGGCTCAGCTCTCCTTCCCCTGGCTGCTCGCTGGGCCCAAAGTGGATGCCCCGGCCGTTCATATAATGTATCTCTCCCTCCTTCAGCAGCAGAGGCCCTGCTCTCCTGAGCAGCCCGCACTTCCTGGATAGGGGGGGGCGGAGCCAATGACATCACTCACCCCGGCCTCTGGATGATGCCGACGCTGAGAGATTCTTCCAGAGCGGCGTGCGGCAGATGGGGGCTGGGGTTGTGCCTGTGATTCAGAGGGGCTTTGCAACCGGCGCCTGGTCCGGGGAGTCCCTTCCGGGCTGAGTCTCTCCGGTGGCCTGGACCTCCTTGCACCTCTCTGAGGTGCTGCGGGAGCAGCCACCTCTCCGGTCGTCTCTTCAGTGTTCCATCGCTGCAGCTGATCCTGGAGCCACAGCTGTCCCCTGCTCTCAGCCAAGTAACGGATCTCCTGGAAAAGAGCCTCCATTCCTCAGGACCCGACGTAGATTCAGGTATGTTAAACTTTTCCCGAATGGACTACCCCCACCACCCCTCACCTTATATACCCCCCACAGAGATACCCCCCACTAGCCAATCAGATAACCCTGTACTATCCCCCTGCCCCTATACTCCTCCCCTACAAATTCACGCCCAAAACTCTATTCCTTACATTAACCTCTTACCGCCCCAAATTACGGCCTAGCAGACCTCCTGAGTCATGTGGCCCTCCCCTTAAGCCCCCTATGGGGGGATGCAGTCCGGGCCATACTTGAATGAAGGTTTTGAAGGGCATCCACTGTCCCGGCACTACCGGAAGTTCCACAACCAATCTTATAAGGGCACTAAGTTTTGTGGGATCCGATTAGTCCCCAGAAAATGGAGGGGAGGTGATTACCTGAGATTAATGTCGCGGATGGAATCCAAATGGTTCTTCACATTAAATAGCTTGGCTCTGAAGGGCCTTAATCACGAGAGTCAGCTGTATGCCTTTAACTCGCAGCGGTATATACTGTATGTATTTTTTATCCTAGTACCAATTGAACATTTACATTGCACTTTTATGAACCTCCTTATATTTTATCAATATAATATGTCTTTTGGATATATTCCTTTGAATCCACCTATTTTATATATGTATTTGTTTCTATACATTGATACCCCTATTGGAGATATAATACAATGTTTTCATTTTTCTCCTTCATTTTTTCCTTTTTATCTCTGGATGGTACTAAGTGCCGAATTTATACTATCCTGGTAATATACACTGATTAACAGACTGTTTTTTATAGCCATCAGAAATATAAGTATATCATTTTTATTCATTTTTAACTAATTTTGAAAGTTTGAACAAAGTCTTTTTTATTATTATTTTTTTCACACATAGTCTATTCTTATTGGAATTCTATCTTAGTTCTATTGCACCTCCATATGTCCTTTGGCACCGTCTTGATAGTATTGGATCTTCCTCCATTTCTTTGGTTGTATTATCTTTGTGGGGGGCGTTTGGACTTTATTAGGTTACCAGTTTGACTACCAGCGAGAAGCTGACGAAGAGGAACTGTGAAGAGGAACTGTGAGTCCTCGAAACGCGTAGTTTTTTTTGGCCTATACAGGACATCGAAGGAGAAGGAGAGAGTCAATGCACAGGGATAAGCCCTCCTGATATCCAGAAGATACATATAACCATATCATATTATTGATACAAAATATAAATGCACAGAGTCAATAAAATAAAACACTAAACCCCATCCTTACTTTGCAAGATACCTATTCCAACTGTGTATCTAGGTTTTCTGGCACCCGGTGCAGCAGGGGCTGGCTGGCACATTTTAGCCTGGGGGGCAAGCACACAGCAGTGGCCCATGAGTAGCGGCCCATCCTTAACATGTTTATTACCAGATGCATCATAAGCCTATATTCACACGATCGTATTGTCTAAGTGTTGCCCGTGAAAAAAGCTGACAGCACTTGGACCAGTTCAGATGAGTGTTTGTAGTGGTCAGACATAGTACATATTATTCTTATGTATTACTATTTTTAAAGCAGATATACCTTTTTAGAGATGTAGTACCAGGGGAGGACCTACCGCCCGTGCAGCCGGTTCATTGAACGGGGGCCCCCGAGGGAGAGGGGGCCCCTCCAGCCTCCAGCAGGGCCCCCCTCTTGTGCGTCTCCTCATGGGGCCCCCCCCGCAGGACCCCCCGCCATCACATGACCAGAGATGTGCCTGCGCTCAGCATGGGCCCCATGATGAGCGCAGGGACATCTCCGGTCATGTGACGGCGCCGGCACAATACTTACCCCTCCCCGTGCCTCCGCAGCGTCTGCCGCGTCCTCTGACTGTGACGTCTCAGGTCAGAGGGCGCGGTGACGTCTTTACACCGCGCGCTCTCTCCTGAGCTGTCACATCACAGAGCGGGAAGACGCGCGCAACGCTGGAGTCCGGATTAGCAGCAAGTAAGAAGTGAGGTGAGTATTTGATTTTTTTTTTATATGTATGGGGGCATGGGGCATTTAATGGTGGAGGGAAAGTGGGTGTGACATCCTGCATGGGGCATTATATGGGGGAGGTGGTGTGACATCCTGCATGGGGCATTATATAGGGGGGGATTGGCATCCTCAATGGGGCATTATATGGGGGAGGGGGGGATTGACATCCTGCATGGGGGCATTATATGGGGGTGGGGGGGAGGGATGTGACATCCTGCATGGGGCATTATAAGAGGGGAAGGGGTAAGTGACATCCTGCATGGGGCATTATAAGAGGGGAAGGGGGGAAGTGACATCCTGCATGGGGCATTATAAGAGGGGAAGGGAGGAAGTGACATCCTGCATGGGGCATTATAAGAGGGGAAGGGGGGAAGTGACATCCTGCATGGGGCATTATAAGAGGGGAAGGGGGGAAGTGACATCCTGCATGGGCATTATAAGGGAGGGGGGGAGTGACATTCTGCATGGGGCATTATAAGGGAGGCGGTGTGACATCCAGCATGGGGCATTATAAGAGGGGGAGGGGGGAATTGACATCCTGCATGGGGCATTATATAGAGGGTGGGTGTGTGACATACTGCATGGGGCATTATAAGGAGGGGGAGGTGACCTCCTGCATGGGGCATTATAAGGCAGGGGGTGGTCTGACAAGCTGCATGGGGCATTGAAAAGGGGGGAAGTGACATCCTGCAAGGGGCATTATATGGGGGGAAGAGGTGACATCCTGCATGGGGCATTTTATGGGGGGTAGATGTGACATCCTGCAAAGCGCATTAAAAGACGGGTGTCATCCTGCATGGGGCATTATAAGGGGGGAACAGCCTGCATGGAGCGTTACATGGGGGCCAATATTCTGTATGGAGAGTTATATGGGGACCAGTATCCTGTATGGAGCATTATATGGGGACCAGTATCCTGTATGGAGCATTATAAGGGGGTCAGTATCCTGTATGGAGCATTATATGGTGCCCATATTACTGTATAGAGGACTATACTGTCCGGTCTGCACTGTGCCCTGTGAGGATTCGCCGGTTTCTGAGCTATTGTAGAATTTACAATAGATATCTCTTGTGTAATTGGGCATTATAAGGGGGGAACAGCCTGCATGGAGCGTTATATGAGGGCCAATATTCTGTATGGAGCGTTATATGGGGGTCAGTATTCTGTATGGAGCGATATATGGGGGACAGTATTCGGTAGGGAGCGTTATATGGGGACCAGTATCCTCTATGGAGCGTTATATGGGGACCAGTATCCTGTATGGAGCATTATATGGGGACCAGTATCCTGTATGGAGCATTATAAGGGGGTCAGTATCCTGTATGGAGCATGATATGGTGCCCATAATACTGTATGGAGGACTATACTGTCCGGTCTGCACTGTGCGTTGTGAGGATTCGCCGGTTTCTGAGCTATTGTAGAATTTACAATAGATATCGCTCATGTAATGTAGTAAGTGAAATCCTTGGCCTTGTACTATATATATATATTTCTCTGCGGTATCTGTGCATCATGAATCATGGTATGTGTTAAAGGGGCCCACTGAAACTTTGTCGCCCAGGGCCCACAAAAACCTGGAGGCGGCCCTGGGGGTAAGTATAACAAGTTGTATTTTTTTTACATACAATTAATTAACTTGGAGTGGGGGGAATCAGAGATGCACGGGGGGATGAGAGATGCACGGGGGGGCCTTCATGCCCCCTATGAAGGGCGGGGGGGGCCCCCAAAAAATTCTTGCACAGGGGCCCACTACAGTCTGTGTCCGCCCCTGTGTAGTATGCTGTGTTTTTCTACACTCCTAAAATAACATATCAGCAGAGTAAAGGTGGTCACACGTAAGCCCGGGTCTGCTAGATAGATACCTATGAATTATTATTTTGTATATGCTTTCATACATACTTGATCAATGAAATCATCATTGTAAACTTCAACTCCACATAATAGTATATGATGTAGCAGTCACTAGTGTTGAGCCACCCCCGTAGTGTTCGGGTTCGGTTCGTCGAACACCAGGATGTTCGAGGAACTGTTCGTCGAACTGTTCGTCGAACACCTTAGAACACCGTCGAACACCGTTAAAACCAATGGAAGGCAAACAAAAACACATAGAAACACATAGAAAACACCTTCAAAGGTGTCCAAAAGCTGACAAACTGCTCAGAAGACGCTCTCTTTAAAAAAGCCGGCCGGCAATTCAGTAGCGGCATACACCGGTACCCGACAATTTAGACAAGAAGGAATAGAGCATCACACATAGATTAGATAGATAGAAACATGTCAGTCACATATATAAGAAGTACAGCGACAGTGTTGGTTACTGTACTTGTTATTTAGTGTAAAGGATTTATTTAAAAAAATATTAGTGTTTTCATGCACCGTCTCTTTAAAAAAGCCGGCCGGCAATTCAGCAGCGGTACCCGACAATTTAGAACAGAAAGAATAGAGCTTCACACATAGATTAGAGAGATAGAAACATGTCAGTCACATATATAAGAAGTACAGTGACAGTGTTGGTTACTGTACTTGTCATTTAGTGTTAGAATAAAGGATTTATTAAAAAAAAAATTGGCGTGAGGTTCCACGTAATTTAAGTCTCTAGCGGAGGTTAAGCAGACGGCTGGGGCAGATGTTTGAAGCCTGGGAAGGCGGTAATACCCATGGAGCTTCCCAGGCTACTAATATCAGCCCCCAGCTGAATACCTAGCCTTTACTAGCTATTAAAATGGGGGACCCCCCCCAAAAAATGACGTGGGGTCCCCCCTATTTTAATAGCTAGCAAAGGCTAGGCAGACAGCTGGGGGCTGATATTAATAGCCCAGGAAGGGTGCCATGAATATTGGCCCCCTCCCAGGCTAGAAACACCAGCCGTCAGCCGCCCCAGATATGGCGCATCCATAGGATGCGCCAATTCTGGCACTTAGCCTCGCTCTTCCCACTGCCCTGTAGCGGTGGCAGTGGGGTAATAGGGCTGGGGTTGATGTCAGCTTATAATGCCAGCTGCCATGAAGCCCAGATTAGTAATGGAGAGGCGTCTATAAGACACCCCCATTACTAACCCCATAGTCAAAGTTACAAAAATACACAAACACCCAGAATAAAGTCCTTTAATTGAAATAAAGACACAATTCTTTATTGTTCTAAATTAAACCATACTTACCATCACGTCCATTCCAGCTGAAGCCAACGATCTCCTGCAATAAAAGAAAAATAATAAAGCAACATCATCCTTAATAATAATAATAATAATAATAATAATCTTTATTTATATAGCGCCAACATATTCCACAGCGCTTAACAATTCACAGGTTCCTGTACAACAGTCATAAGTAACATAGCTAAAGATAATACAATAATTACAGCAAAAATAATGACGACCCTGCTCCTAAGAGCTTACAATCTACAATGAGGTGGGGGTGACACAAAGTACAATGGCTTATTTACAAGGATGGTCCAGCCATCTTGAGGGGATGAGGGATAGATGAAGGCTGAGCTCATCACCTGCCAGTATTTGTGGTGCTTTTTGGTTGGGTGGAGACTTATGTTTGGAGAAATAAGGAATGGGCTATGAGAATATAAAAGGACTTTGATTAGGGAACGTGATAGGCCACCCTAAACAGATGTGTTTTTAGGGAGCGCCTAAAACTGTGTAATCCTTACCTTTCGATGGTTCCCAGGACAGCTCCAATTTTAAATTATTTCAGGAAATTCATGAAATAATTAAAGAAAAATTGACGTGGGGCTTCGCACTATATTTGTGTCCAGCCAGGTACAGCAGGCAGGAACGGGCTGCCCCCAACCACCAGCTGCCTATTTGTACCTGGCCGGACACAACAATATAGGGAAGCCCTTTTTTCTTAATTATTTCATGAATTTCATGAAATAATTTAAAAAAAAAAATACGTGGGGCTTCGCCGTATTTCTGTGTCCAGCCAGGTACAACTAGGCATTTGGGGGCTGGAATCTGCAGCGCAGGGAGGCCCAAGCTTTCTGCCCCCCCGCTGCAAATTGCAGTCCGCAGCCACCCCGGAAAATGGCGCGTTCATACAAGCTCTTCTGGCGCTGTACCCAACTCATCCAGGGCCCTGGTGCGGTGGCTCACTGGGTAATAAAGAAGTTAGGGCCAAAATTCATGGGGTCACGCCAATATTAGACATGACCACCATGAATTTCTAGTAAAGTATTTAAAAAAAACACAACACCCATAATAAAGTCCTTTAATTGAAATAAACACACAATTCTTTATTGTTTTAAATTAAAGCATACTTACCATCACGCCCATTCCAGCTGAAGCCAACGATCTCCTGCAATAAAAGAAAAATAATAAAGCAACCTCATCCTTACACACCATTTTCCACCGAAATAGGCCCCAAAACCATAAGAACCTGACGCGTCTGTAAACAAAACCAGATCCACATTAGAAACGACTTGATCCATCCAAACCGACCTGCCATTATAAGATTGAAGAAAATCCACCCAAATGGACAAATCCGCCTTGTGTTCCGAATTCAATCTTACAAAATGCAACGGATGTTTAATGCCTGCTGTCGCCTGAGCCAACCTACGTGAAAAAACTCTTCCCATAGGTAAAATCCTGCACGCAAAATTTAACTTACCCAAAAGAGATTGCAGTTGGCGCAGGCACAATTTCTTTGCCTGCAAAGCCTCTTGGACACAAGACTTCAGATCTAACAACTTGTCCTCTGGCAAGCGGCATTCCATTCTGACGGAATCCAATTCAATGCCCAAAAACTTCAAAACCGTGGAGGGGCCCTCCGTTTTCTCCGGGGCCAACGGAATGCCAAAGCGAGATGCTACCTGTTCAACCGTCCTAAGCAGCAAAGAACAAACTGAGGACCCAGCTGGCCCAATACACAAAAAGTCATCTAAATAGTGCAATACGGAGTCCAAGCCAGATTCCTCCCTAACTACCCACTCAAGAAAACAACTGAACTTTTCAAAGTAGGAACACGAGATTGAACATCCCATCGGTAGACAACAATCCACGTAATAATGACCGTCCCAAAAACAACCAAGTAAATTAAAACTGTCTGGGTGTATCGAAAGCAGACGAAAAGCGGACTCAATGTCAGTTTTTGCCATGAGAGATCCTTTTCCCAGCCTCCGCACCCAGTCCACGGCCTTGTCAAAAGAAACATACGATACAGATGCCAAATCTGGATCAATACCATCATTAACTGAACTACCATGAGGATACGACAAGTGATGGATTAACCGAAACTTGTTAGGCTCCTTTTTGGGCACAACGCCCAGAGGAGAAACACATAAACACGGCAACGGAGGTTCCAAAAAAAGGACCAGCCATGCGACCTAACTTAATTTCCTTATCCTATTTTTCCTTAACAACTGCCGCATGCATCCGAGCCGAAATCAAATTCTTAGGCCGCACCGTACGTGGCACAACTGCAGACGGAATCCTGAAGCCAAAATTAAAACCATCCCTCAACAACACAGCTGCTTCCTTATCTGGATACCTACTTAGAAACGGAAGCATCCGATCTATTCTCACTGCTGTCCTCCCTTTTTGAAAAAGAGTCGCTTGATTTTTTCTTTCCTTTCTTAAAGCACTTGGAATGGCTGTGGGACCCTCCGCAGCCTGAACATTCGTGCTTAAACTTACAGTCTGTGCCAAAACGGCATTCCTGCTCGTTAAACTGCCAGCACAGCCCCTTCCTGGAGCCTGACGAGGATGCCGCCGAATTGGCAGAACCCCCGCTACTCCCAGGAAAGGACTGCGAGGCCGACCTTGGTGCTGCCATCAATCGCAACCACAAACTAATCTCCTTGTGGTCCCACCGTAAACTCGGACGGACTGCCTTTCTTTGCCTAAACTGTTCATCATACCTCAGCCAGGCCGTCCCACCATAAACACGGTATGCTTCACTAATCGAATCTAAATAACAAAATAATGCAGAACAGTTCTCCGGAGCTTTCTCCCCAATGACACTCGCTAGTGTGGTAAACGCCTGCAGCCAATTTTGAAAAGTGCGAGGAATCAGACGATAACGCCTGCGCTCCTCCTCATCCTTCTTACTCTCATCTGGCTTAACCCTGTCCAAATTAAACGGTAACAAAGAAAAAATGTTCACGTACTCATCCTTCCATATTTTTTCTCGCACCTCCTGCTTTAAATAAGCTCCCAAGGGGCCATCAAAGCACACATAAACCTCGCCCCTCGCTCTGTCATCCAACCGCACTGTATCCACTGGAGTCGCCGCAGCCGCTGGTGCCGCAACCGTCTCATTATCTGCAACTGGCGCGGGAATACCTCCACTCACAACTGCCGGGGTCTCCGCAACTGGCCCTGAACCTCCAGCACCACCCTGCCAAACTCCGCTAGGACCTGCCGCAGGTGACAAAAAACCCAGCTCCATGCTAAGAAATTCCGACACAACGTCACTACCCGTCACCCTGTCAGCCGCCAAGCCCCTCTGAAAATACCGCTCCCTCTGATCTACATCATCCGCATTCCCCCGAGGCGCATTTAAACCATGTGACTTACCAGGCCGACTACGAGGAAGCCTCGGAACAGCCGTTTCATGTCCTCCGCCGCGATTGTCCCCACTCTCTTCACTGCGAGATGAAATCTGGCCCTCTTCTTCACAGGCAGAGTCAGGCTCGGGGACATCGCCAGGTAATCCCGACGGAGTCAACCCACCGCTAGACCTGGACCTCCTATCCACAATAGCGCGCTGTCTGGGAGGAGGAGAGACTTCAGTTGCACGCCTGCAGCCCGCATCCCTAGCAGCAATCTGCCCTCTCCCATGGACATCGCACCGGTCCTCGGTGCTACCGACATCCCGGGTGGGTCGTCTCCTGGCCCCCCACACTGGTCTTCCCGATCTCCGCCGCCGGGCTCCTGCTGATCCTGACGCCTGGGCCCGGTGCGGTTGCACCTGCCGTTCTTCTGGGTCAGCTCCAACTGACCGGTACTGCATGGGCCCGGCATGGCTGTGCCTGCCGCTCACCTGAAATAGCTCTGGCTGACCTATTCACCCTCCTGCCTCCTTCTGCTCCCTGGGTCCGGCATCCTTCAGGCTCAGCTCTCCTTCCCCTGGCTGCTCGCTGGGCCCAAAGTGGATGCCCCGGCCGTTCATATAATGTATCTCTCCCTCCTTCAGCAGCAGAGGCCCTGCTCTCCTGAGCAGCCCGCACTTCCTGGATAGGGGGGGCGGAGCCAATGACATCACTCACCCCGGCCTCTGGATGATGCCGACGCTGAGAGATTCTTCCAGAGCGGCGTGCGGCAGATGGGGGCTGGGGTTGTGCCTGTGATTCAGAGGAGTCCCTGGAGGGGCTTTGCAACCGGCGCCTGGTCCGGGGAGTCCCTTCCGGGCTGAGTCTCTCCGGTGGCCTGGACCTCCTTGCACCTCTCTGAGGTGCTGCGGGAGCAGCCACCTCTCCGGTCGTCTCTTCAGTGTTCCATCGCTGCAGCTGATCCTGGAGCCACAGCTGTCCCCTGCTCTCAGCCAAGTAACGGATCTCCTGGAAAAGAGCCTCCATTCCTCAGGACCCGACGTAGATTCAGGTATGTTAAACTTTTCCCGAATGGACTACCCCCACCACCCCTCACCTTATATACCCCCCACAGAGATACCCCCCACTAGCCAATCAGATAACCCTGTACTATCCCCCTGCCCCTATACTCCTCCCCTACAAATTCACGCCCAAAACTCTATTCCTTACATTAACCTCTTACCGCCCCAAATTACGGCCTAGCAGACCTCCTGAGTCATGTGGCCCTCCCCTTAAGCCCCCTATGGGGGGATGCAGTCCGGGCCATACTTGAATGAAGGTTTTGAAGGGCATCCACTGTCCCGGCACTACCGGAAGTTCCACAACCAATCTTATAAGGGCACTAAGTTTTGTGGGATCCGATTAGTCCCCAGAAAATGGAGGGGAGGTGATTACCTGAGATTAATGTCGCGGATGGAATCCAAATGGTTCTTCACATTAAATAGCTTGGCTCTGAAGGGCCTTAATCACGAGAGTCAGCTGTATGCCTTTAACTCGCAGCGGTATATACTGTATGTATTTTTTATCCTAGTACCAATTGAACATTTACATTGCACTTTTATGAACCTCCTTATATTTTATCAATATAATATGTCTTTTGGATATATTCCTTTGAATCCACCTATTTTATATATGTATTTGTTTCTATACATTGATACCCCTATTGGAGATATAATACAATGTTTTCATTTTTCTCCTTCATTTTTTCCTTTTTATCTCTGGATGGTACTAAGTGCCGAATTTATACTATCCTGGTAATATACACTGATTAACAGACTGTTTTTTATAGCCATCAGAAATATAAGTATATCATTTTTATTCATTTTTAACTAATTTTGAAAGTTTGAACAAAGTCTTTTTTATTATTATTTTTTTCACACATAGTCTATTCTTATTGGAATTCTATCTTAGTTCTATTGCACCTCCATATGTCCTTTGGCACCGTCTTGATAGTATTGGATCTTCCTCCATTTCTTTGGTTGTATTATCTTTGTGGGGGGCGTTTGGACTTTATTAGGTTACCAGTTTGACTACCAGCGAGAAGCTGACGAAGAGGAACTGTGAAGAGGAACTGTGAGTCCTCGAAACGCGTAGTTTTTTTTGGCCTATACAGGACATCGAAGGAGAAGGAGAGAGTCAATGCACAGGGATAAGCCCTCCTGATATCCAGAAGATACATATAACCATATCATATTATTGATACAAAATATAAATGCACAGAGTCAATAAAATAAAACACTAAACCCCATCCTTACTTTGCAAGATACATATTCCAACTGTGTATCTAGGTTTTCTGGCACCCGGTGCAGCAGGGGCTGGCTGGCACATTTTAGCCTGGGGGGCAAGCACACAGCAGTGGCCCATGAGTAGCGGCCCATCCTTAACATGTTTATTACCAGATGCATCATAAGCCTATATTCACACGATCGTATTGTCTAAGTGTTGCCCGTGAAAAAAGCTGACAGCACTTGGACCAGTTCAGATGAGTGTTTGTAGTGGTCAGACATAGTACATATTATTCTTATGTATTACTATTTTTAAAGCAGATATACCTTTTTAGAGATGTAGTACCAGGGGAGGACCTACCGCCCGTGCAGCCGGTTCATTGAACGGGGGCCCCCGAGGGAGAGGGGGCCCCTCCAGCCTCCAGCAGGGCCGCCATCATGGCATGACTGCCCTGACTCCAGCATGGGGCCCGGCCGGTCGGGGCCCCCTCGGAGCCCCCCTCTTGTGCGTCTCCTCATGGGGCCCCCCCCGCAGGACCCCCCGCCATCACATGACCAGAGATGTGCCTGCGCTCAGCATGGGCCCCATGATGAGCGCAGGGACATCTCCGGTCATGTGACGGCGCCGGCACAATACTTACCCCTCCCCGTGCCTCCGCAGCGTCTGCCGCGTCCTCTGACTGTGACGTCTCAGGTCAGAGGGCGCGGTGACGTCTTTACACCGCGCGCTCTCTCCTGAGCTGTCACATCACAGAGCGGGAAGACGCGCACAACGCTGGAGTCCGGATTAGCAGCAAGTAAGAAGTGAGGTGAGTATTTGATTTTTTTTTTATATGTATGGGGGCATGGGGCATTTAATGGTGGAGGGAAAGTGGGTGTGACATCCTGCATGGGGCATTATATGGGGGAGGTGGTGTGACATCCTGCATGGGGCATTATATAGGGGGGGATTGGCATCCTCAATGGGGCATTATATGGGGGAGGGGGGGATTGACATCCTGCATGGGGGCATTATATGGGGGTGGGGGGGAGGGATGTGACATCCTGCATGGGGCATTATAAGAGGGGAAGGGGTAAGTGACATCCTGCATGGGGCATTATAAGAGGGGAAGGGGGGAAGTGACATCCTGCATGGGGCATTATAAGAGGGGAAGGGAGGAAGTGACATCCTGCATGGGGCATTATAAGAGGGGAAGGGGGGAAGTGACATCCTGCATGGGGCATTATAAGAGGGGAAGGGGGGAAGTGACATCCTGCATGGGCATTATAAGGGAGGGGGGGAGTGACATTCTGCATGGGGCATTATAAGGGAGGCGGTGTGACATCCAGCATGGGGCATTATAAGAGGGGGAGGGGGGAATTGACATCCTGCATGGGGCATTATATAGAGGGTGGGTGTGTGACATACTGCATGGGGCATTATAAGGAGGGGGAGGTGACCTCCTGCATGGGGCATTATAAGGCAGGGGGTGGTCTGACAAGCTGCATGGGGCATTGAAAAGGGGGGAAGTGACATCCTGCAAGGGGCATTATATGGGGGGAAGAGGTGACATCCTGCATGGGGCATTTTATGGGGGGTAGATGTGACATCCTGCAAAGCGCATTAAAAGACGGGTGTCATCCTGCATGGGGCATTATAAGGGGGGAACAGCCTGCATGGAGCGTTACATGGGGGCCAATATTCTGTATGGAGAGTTATATGGGGACCAGTATCCTGTATGGAGCATTATATGGGGACCAGTATCCTGTATGGAGCATTATAAGGGGGTCAGTATCCTGTATGGAGCATTATATGGTGCCCATATTACTGTATAGAGGACTATACTGTCCGGTCTGCACTGTGCCCTGTGAGGATTCGCCGGTTTCTGAGCTATTGTAGAATTTACAATAGATATCTCTTGTGTAATTGGGCATTATAAGGGGGGAACAGCCTGCATGGAGCGTTATATGAGGGCCAATATTCTGTATGGAGCGTTATATGGGGGTCAGTATTCTGTATGGAGCGATATATGGGGGACAGTATTCGGTAGGGAGCGTTATATGGGGACCAGTATCCTCTATGGAGCGTTATATGGGGACCAGTATCCTGTATGGAGCATTATATGGGGACCAGTATCCTGTATGGAGCATTATAAGGGGGTCAGTATCCTGTATGGAGCATGATATGGTGCCCATAATACTGTATGGAGGACTATACTGTCCGGTCTGCACTGTGCGTTGTGAGGATTCGCCGGTTTCTGAGCTATTGTAGAATTTACAATAGATATCGCTCATGTAATGTAGTAAGTGAAATCCTTGGCCTTGTACTATATATATATATTTCTCTGCGGTATCTGTGCATCATGAATCATGGTATGTGTTAAAGGGGCCCACTGAAACTTTGTCGCCCAGGGCCCACAAAAACCTGGAGGCGGCCCTGGGGGTAAGTATAACAAGTTGTATTTTTTTTACATACAATTAATTAACTTGGAGTGGGGGGAATCAGAGATGCACGGGGGGATGAGAGATGCACGGGGGGGCCTTCATGCCCCCTATGAAGGGCGGGGGGGGCCCCCAAAAAATTCTTGCACAGGGGCCCACTACAGTCTGTGTCCGCCCCTGTGTAGTATGCTGTGTTTTTCTACACTCCTAAAATAACATATCAGCAGAGTAAAGGTGGTCACACGTAAGCCCGGGTCTGCTAGATAGATACCTATGAATTATTATTTTGTATATGCTTTCATACATACTTGATCAATGAAATCATCATTGTAAACTTCAACTCCACATAATAGTATATGATGTAGCAGTCACTAGTGTTGAGCCACCCCCGTAGTGTTCGGGTTCGGTTCGTCGAACACCAGGATGTTCGAGGAACTGTTCGTCGAACTGTTCGTCGAACACCTTAGAACACCGTCGAACACCGTTAAAACCAATGGAAGGCAAACAAAAACACATAGAAACACATAGAAAACACCTTCAAAGGTGTCCAAAAGCTGACAAACTGCTCAGAAGACGCTCTCTTTAAAAAAGCCGGCCGGCAATTCAGTAGCGGCATACACCGGTACCCGACAATTTAGACAAGAAGGAATAGAGCATCACACATAGATTAGATAGATAGAAACATGTCAGTCACATATATAAGAAGTACAGCGACAGTGTTGGTTACTGTACTTGTTATTTAGTGTAAAGGATTTATTTAAAAAAATATTAGTGTTTTCATGCACCGTCTCTTTAAAAAAGCCGGCCGGCAATTCAGCAGCGGTACCCGACAATTTAGAACAGAAAGAATAGAGCTTCACACATAGATTAGAGAGATAGAAACATGTCAGTCACATATATAAGAAGTACAGTGACAGTGTTGGTTACTGTACTTGTCATTTAGTGTTAGAATAAAGGATTTATTAAAAAAAAAATTGGCGTGAGGTTCCACGTAATTTAAGTCTCTAGCGGAGGTTAAGCAGACGGCTGGGGCAGATGTTTGAAGCCTGGGAAGGCGGTAATACCCATGGAGCTTCCCAGGCTACTAATATCAGCCCCCAGCTGAATACCTAGCCTTTACTAGCTATTAAAATGGGGGACCCCCCCCAAAAAATGACGTGGGGTCCCCCCTATTTTAATAGCTAGCAAAGGCTAGGCAGACAGCTGGGGGCTGATATTAATAGCCCAGGAAGGGTGCCATGAATATTGGCCCCCTCCCAGGCTAGAAACACCAGCCGTCAGCCGCCCCAGATATGGCGCATCCATAGGATGCGCCAATTCTGGCACTTAGCCTCGCTCTTCCCACTGCCCTGTAGCGGTGGCAGTGGGGTAATAGGGCTGGGGTTGATGTCAGCTTATAATGCCAGCTGCCATGAAGCCCAGATTAGTAATGGAGAGGCGTCTATAAGACACCCCCATTACTAACCCCATAGTCAAAGTTACAAAAATACACAAACACCCAGAATAAAGTCCTTTAATTGAAATAAAGACACAATTCTTTATTGTTCTAAATTAAACCATACTTACCATCACGTCCATTCCAGCTGAAGCCAACGATCTCCTGCAATAAAAGAAAAATAATAAAGCAACATCATCCTTAATAATAATAATAATAATAATAATAATAATCTTTATTTATATAGCGCCAACATATTCCACAGCGCTTAACAATTCACAGGTTCCTGTACAACAGTCATAAGTAACATAGCTAAAGATAATACAATAATTACAGCAAAAATAATGACGACCCTGCTCCTAAGAGCTTACAATCTACAATGAGGTGGGGGTGACACAAAGTACAATGGCTTATTTACAAGGATGGTCCAGCCATCTTGAGGGGATGAGGGATAGATGAAGGCTGAGCTCATCACCTGCCAGTATTTGTGGTGCTTTTTGGTTGGGTGGAGACTTATGTTTGGAGAAATAAGGAATGGGCTATGAGAATATAAAAGGACTTTGATTAGGGAACGTGATAGGCCACCCTAAACAGATGTGTTTTTAGGGAGCGCCTAAAACTGTGTAATCCTTACCTTTCGATGGTTCCCAGGACAGCTCCAATTTTAAATTATTTCAGGAAATTCATGAAATAATTAAAGAAAAATTGACGTGGGGCTTCGCACTATATTTGTGTCCAGCCAGGTACAGCAGGCAGGAACGGGCTGCCCCCAACCACCAGCTGCCTATTTGTACCTGGCCGGACACAACAATATAGGGAAGCCCTTTTTTCTTAATTATTTCATGAATTTCATGAAATAATTTAAAAAAAAAAATACGTGGGGCTTCGCCGTATTTCTGTGTCCAGCCAGGTACAACTAGGCATTTGGGGGCTGGAATCTGCAGCGCAGGGAGGCCCAAGCTTTCTGCCCCCCCGCTGCAAATTGCAGTCCGCAGCCACCCCGGAAAATGGCGCGTTCATACAAGCTCTTCTGGCGCTGTACCCAACTCATCCAGGGCCCTGGTGCGGTGGCTCACTGGGTAATAAAGAAGTTAGGGCCAAAATTCATGGGGTCACGCCAATATTAGACATGACCACCATGAATTTCTAGTAAAGTATTTAAAAAAAACACAACACCCATAATAAAGTCCTTTAATTGAAATAAACACACAATTCTTTATTGTTTTAAATTAAAGCATACTTACCATCACGCCCATTCCAGCTGAAGCCAACGATCTCCTGCAATAAAAGAAAAATAATAAAGCAACCTCATCCTTACACACCATTTTCCACCGAAATAGGCCCCAAAACCATAAGAACCTGACGCGTCTGTAAACAAAACCAGATCCACATTAGAAACGACTTGATCCATCCAAACCGACCTGCCATTATAAGATTGAAGAAAATCCACCCAAATGGACAAATCCGCCTTGTGTTCCGAATTCAATCTTACAAAATGCAACGGATGTTTAATGCCTGCTGTCGCCTGAGCCAACCTACGTGAAAAAACTCTTCCCATAGGTAAAATCCTGCACGCAAAATTTAACTTACCCAAAAGAGATTGCAGTTGGCGCAGGCACAATTTCTTTGCCTGCAAAGCCTCTTGGACACAAGACTTCAGATCTAACAACTTGTCCTCTGGCAAGCGGCATTCCATTCTGACGGAATCCAATTCAATGCCCAAAAACTTCAAAACCGTGGAGGGGCCCTCCGTTTTCTCCGGGGCCAACGGAATGCCAAAGCGAGATGCTACCTGTTCAACCGTCCTAAGCAGCAAAGAACAAACTGAGGACCCAGCTGGCCCAATACACAAAAAGTCATCTAAATAGTGCAATACGGAGTCCAAGCCAGATTCCTCCCTAACTACCCACTCAAGAAAACAACTGAACTTTTCAAAGTAGGAACACGAGATTGAACATCCCATCGGTAGACAACAATCCACGTAATAATGACCGTCCCAAAAACAACCAAGTAAATTAAAACTGTCTGGGTGTATCGAAAGCAGACGAAAAGCGGACTCAATGTCAGTTTTTGCCATGAGAGATCCTTTTCCCAGCCTCCGCACCCAGTCCACGGCCTTGTCAAAAGAAACATACGATACAGATGCCAAATCTGGATCAATACCATCATTAACTGAACTACCATGAGGATACGACAAGTGATGGATTAACCGAAACTTGTTAGGCTCCTTTTTGGGCACAACGCCCAGAGGAGAAACACATAAACACGGCAACGGAGGTTCCAAAAAAAGGACCAGCCATGCGACCTAACTTAATTTCCTTATCCTATTTTTCCTTAACAACTGCCGCATGCATCCGAGCCGAAATCAAATTCTTAGGCCGCACCGTACGTGGCACAACTGCAGACGGAATCCTGAAGCCAAAATTAAAACCATCCCTCAACAACACAGCTGCTTCCTTATCTGGATACCTACTTAGAAACGGAAGCATCCGATCTATTCTCACTGCTGTCCTCCCTTTTTGAAAAAGAGTCGCTTGATTTTTTCTTTCCTTTCTTAAAGCACTTGGAATGGCTGTGGGACCCTCCGCAGCCTGAACATTCGTGCTTAAACTTACAGTCTGTGCCAAAACGGCATTCCTGCTCGTTAAACTGCCAGCACAGCCCCTTCCTGGAGCCTGACGAGGATGCCGCCGAATTGGCAGAACCCCCGCTACTCCCAGGAAAGGACTGCGAGGCCGACCTTGGTGCTGCCATCAATCGCAACCACAAACTAATCTCCTTGTGGTCCCACCGTAAACTCGGACGGACTGCCTTTCTTTGCCTAAACTGTTCATCATACCTCAGCCAGGCCGTCCCACCATAAACACGGTATGCTTCACTAATCGAATCTAAATAACAAAATAATGCAGAACAGTTCTCCGGAGCTTTCTCCCCAATGACACTCGCTAGTGTGGTAAACGCCTGCAGCCAATTTTGAAAAGTGCGAGGAATCAGACGATAACGCCTGCGCTCCTCCTCATCCTTCTTACTCTCATCTGGCTTAACCCTGTCCAAATTAAACGGTAACAAAGAAAAAATTTTCACGTACTCATCCTTCCATATTTTTTCTCGCACCTCCTGCTTTAAATAAGCTCCCAAGGGGCCATCAAAGCACACATAAACCTCGCCCCTCGCTCTGTCATCCAACCGCACTGTATCCACTGGAGTCGCCGCAGCCGCTGGTGCCGCAACCGTCTCATTATCTGCAACTGGCGCGGGAATACCTCCACTCACAACTGCCGGGGTCTCCGCAACTGGCCCTGAACCTCCAGCACCACCCTGCCAAACTCCGCTAGGACCTGCCGCAGGTGACAAAAAACCCAGCTCCATGCTAAGAAATTCCGACACAACGTCACTACCCGTCACCCTGTCAGCCGCCAAGCCCCTCTGAAAATACCGCTCCCTCTGATCTACATCATCCGCATTCCCCCGAGGCGCATTTAAACCATGTGACTTACCAGGCCGACTACGAGGAAGCCTCGGAACAGCCGTTTCATGTCCTCCGCCGCGATTGTCCCCACTCTCTTCACTGCGAGATGAAATCTGGCCCTCTTCTTCACAGGCAGAGTCAGGCTCGGGGACATCGCCAGGTAATCCCGACGGAGTCAACCCACCGCTAGACCTGGACCTCCTATCCACAATAGCGCGCTGTCTGGGAGGAGGAGAGACTTCAGTTGCACGCCTGCAGCCCGCATCCCTAGCAGCAATCTGCCCTCTCCCATGGACATCGCACCGGTCCTCGGTGCTACCGACATCCCGGGTGGGTCGTCTCCTGGCCCCCCACACTGGTCTTCCCGATCTCCGCCGCCGGGCTCCTGCTGATCCTGACGCCTGGGCCCGGTGCGGTTGCACCTGCCGTTCTTCTGGGTCAGCTCCAACTGACCGGTACTGCTTTGCTTTCCCCGCTGCATGGGCCCGGCACGGCTGTGCCTGCCGCTCACCTGAAATAGCTCTGGCTGACCTATTCACCCTCCTGCCTCCTTCTGCTCCCTGGGTCCGGCATCCTTCAGGCTCAGCTCTCCTTCCCCTGGCTGCTCGCTGGGCCCAAAGTGGATGCCCCGGCCGTTCATATAATGTATCTCTCCCTCCTTCAGCAGCAGAGGCCCTGCTCTCCTGAGCAGCCCGCACTTCCTGGATAGGGGGGGGCGGAGCCAATGACATCACTCACCCCGGCCTCTAGATGATGCCGACGCTGAGAGATTCTTCCAGAGCGGCGTGCGGCAGATGGGGGCTGGGGTTGTGCCTGTGATTCAGAGGGGCTTTGCAACCGGCGCCTGGTCCGGGGAGTCCCTTCCGGGCTGAGTCTCTCCGGTGGCCTGGACCTCCTTGCACCTCTCTGAGGTGCTGCGGGAGCAGCCACCTCTCCGGTCGTCTCTTCAGTGTTCCATCGCTGCAGCTGATCCTGGAGCCACAGCTGTCCCCTGCTCTCAGCCAAGTAACGGATCTCCTGGAAAAGAGCCTCCATTCCTCAGGACCCGACGTAGATTCAGGTATGTTAAACTTTTCCCGAATGGACTACCCCCACCACCCCTCACCTTATATACCCCCCACAGAGATACCCCCCACTAGCCAATCAGATAACCCTGTACTATCCCCCTGCCCCTATACTCCTCCCCTACAAATTCACGCCCAAAACTCTATTCCTTACATTAACCTCTTACCGCCCCAAATTACGGCCTAGCAGACCTCCTGAGTCATGTGGCCCTCCCCTTAAGCCCCCTATGGGGGGATGCAGTCCGGGCCATACTTGAATGAAGGTTTTGAAGGGCATCCACTGTCCCGGCACTACCGGAAGTTCCACAACCAATCTTATAAGGGCACTAAGTTTTGTGGGATCCGATTAGTCCCCAGAAAATGGAGGGGAGGTGATTACCTGAGATTAATGTCGCGGATGGAATCCAAATGGTTCTTCACATTAAATAGCTTGGCTCTGAAGGGCCTTAATCACGAGAGTCAGCTGTATGCCTTTAACTCGCAGCGGTATATACTGTATGTATTTTTTATCCTAGTACCAATTGAACATTTACATTGCACTTTTATGAACCTCCTTATATTTTATCAATATAATATGTCTTTTGGATATATTCCTTTGAATCCACCTATTTTATATATGTATTTGTTTCTATACATTGATACCCCTATTGGAGATATAATACAATGTTTTCATTTTTCTCCTTCATTTTTTCCTTTTTATCTCTGGATGGTACTAAGTGCCGAATTTATACTATCCTGGTAATATACACTGATTAACAGACTGTTTTTTATAGCCATCAGAAATATAAGTATATCATTTTTATTCATTTTTAACTAATTTTGAAAGTTTGAACAAAGTCTTTTTTATTATTATTTTTTTCACACATAGTCTATTCTTATTGGAATTCTATCTTAGTTCTATTGCACCTCCATATGTCCTTTGGCACCGTCTTGATAGTATTGGATCTTCCTCCATTTCTTTGGTTGTATTATCTTTGTGGGGGGCGTTTGGACTTTATTAGGTTACCAGTTTGACTACCAGCGAGAAGCTGACGAAGAGGAACTGTGAAGAGGAACTGTGAGTCCTCGAAACGCGTAGTTTTTTTTGGCCTATACAGGACATCGAAGGAGAAGGAGAGAGTCAATGCACAGGGATAAGCCCTCCTGATATCCAGAAGATACATATAACCATATCATATTATTGATACAAAATATAAATGCACAGAGTCAATAAAATAAAACACTAAACCCCATCCTTACTTTGCAAGATACCTATTCCAACTGTGTATCTAGGTTTTCTGGCACCCGGTGCAGCAGGGGCTGGCTGGCACATTTTAGCCTGGGGGGCAAGCACACAGCAGTGGCCCATGAGTAGCGGCCCATCCTTAACATGTTTATTACCAGATGCATCATAAGCCTATATTCACACGATCGTATTGTCTAAGTGTTGCCCGTGAAAAAAGCTGACAGCACTTGGACCAGTTCAGATGAGTGTTTGTAGTGGTCAGACATAGTACATATTATTCTTATGTATTACTATTTTTAAAGCAGATATACCTTTTTAGAGATGTAGTACCAGGGGAGGACCTACCGCCCGTGCAGCCGGTTCATTGAACGGGGGCCCCCGAGGGAGAGGGGGCCCCTCCAGCCTCCAGCAGGGCCGCCATCATGGCATGACTGCCCTGACTCCAGCATGGGGCCCGGCCGGTCGGGGCCCCCTCGGAGCCCCCCTCTTGTGCGTCTCCTCATGGGGCCCCCCCCGCAGGACCCCCCGCCATCACATGACCAGAGATGTGCCTGCGCTCAGCATGGGCCCCATGATGAGCGCAGGGACATCTCCGGTCATGTGACGGCGCCGGCACAATACTTACCCCTCCCCGTGCCTCCGCAGCGTCTGCCGCGTCCTCTGACTGTGACGTCTCAGGTCAGAGGGCGCGGTGACGTCTTTACACCGCGCGCTCTCTCCTGAGCTGTCACATCACAGAGCGGGAAGACGCGCGCAACGCTGGAGTCCGGATTAGCAGCAAGTAAGAAGTGAGGTGAGTATTTGATTTTTTTTTTATATGTATGGGGGCATGGGGCATTTAATGGTGGAGGGAAAGTGGGTGTGACATCCTGCATGGGGCATTATATGGGGGAGGTGGTGTGACATCCTGCATGGGGCATTATATAGGGGGGGATTGGCATCCTCAATGGGGCATTATATGGGGGAGGGGGGGATTGACATCCTGCATGGGGGCATTATATGGGGGTGGGGGGGAGGGATGTGACATCCTGCATGGGGCATTATAAGAGGGGAAGGGGTAAGTGACATCCTGCATGGGGCATTATAAGAGGGGAAGGGGGGAAGTGACATCCTGCATGGGGCATTATAAGAGGGGAAGGGAGGAAGTGACATCCTGCATGGGGCATTATAAGAGGGGAAGGGGGGAAGTGACATCCTGCATGGGGCATTATAAGAGGGGAAGGGGGGAAGTGACATCCTGCATGGGCATTATAAGGGAGGGGGGGAGTGACATTCTGCATGGGGCATTATAAGGGAGGCGGTGTGACATCCAGCATGGGGCATTATAAGAGGGGGAGGGGGGAATTGACATCCTGCATGGGGCATTATATAGAGGGTGGGTGTGTGACATACTGCATGGGGCATTATAAGGAGGGGGAGGTGACCTCCTGCATGGGGCATTATAAGGCAGGGGGTGGTCTGACAAGCTGCATGGGGCATTGAAAAGGGGGGAAGTGACATCCTGCAAGGGGCATTATATGGGGGGAAGAGGTGACATCCTGCATGGGGCATTTTATGGGGGGTAGATGTGACATCCTGCAAAGCGCATTAAAAGACGGGTGTCATCCTGCATGGGGCATTATAAGGGGGGGAACAGCCTGCATGGAGCGTTACATGGGGGCCAATATTCTGTATGGAGAGTTATATGGGGACCAGTATCCTGTATGGAGCATTATATGGGGACCAGTATCCTGTATGGAGCATTATAAGGGGGTCAGTATCCTGTATGGAGCATTATATGGTGCCCATATTACTGTATAGAGGACTATACTGTCCGGTCTGCACTGTGCCCTGTGAGGATTCGCCGGTTTCTGAGCTATTGTAGAATTTACAATAGATATCTCTTGTGTAATTGGGCATTATAAGGGGGGAACAGCCTGCATGGAGCGTTATATGAGGGCCAATATTCTGTATGGAGCGTTATATGGGGGTCAGTATTCTGTATGGAGCGATATATGGGGGACAGTATTCGGTAGGGAGCGTTATATGGGGACCAGTATCCTCTATGGAGCGTTATATGGGGACCAGTATCCTGTATGGAGCATTATATGGGGACCAGTATCCTGTATGGAGCATTATAAGGGGGTCAGTATCCTGTATGGAGCATGATATGGTGCCCATAATACTGTATGGAGGACTATACTGTCCGGTCTGCACTGTGCGTTGTGAGGATTCGCCGGTTTCTGAGCTATTGTAGAATTTACAATAGATATCGCTCATGTAATGTAGTAAGTGAAATCCTTGGCCTTGTACTATATATATATATTTCTCTGCGGTATCTGTGCATCATGAATCATGGTATGTGTTAAAGGGGCCCACTGAAACTTTGTCGCCCAGGGCCCACAAAAACCTGGAGGCGGCCCTGGGGGTAAGTATAACAAGTTGTATTTTTTTTACATACAATTAATTAACTTGGAGTGGGGGGAATCAGAGATGCACGGGGGGATGAGAGATGCACGGGGGGGCCTTCATGCCCCCTATGAAGGGCGGGGGGGGCCCCCAAAAAATTCTTGCACAGGGGCCCACTACAGTCTGTGTCCGCCCCTGTGTAGTATGCTGTGTTTTTCTACACTCCTAAAATAACATATCAGCAGAGTAAAGGTGGTCACACGTAAGCCCGGGTCTGCTAGATAGATACCTATGAATTATTATTTTGTATATGCTTTCATACATACTTGATCAATGAAATCATCATTGTAAACTTCAACTCCACATAATAGTATATGATGTAGCAGTCACTAGTGTTGAGCCACCCCCGTAGTGTTCGGGTTCGGTTCGTCGAACACCAGGATGTTCGAGGAACTGTTCGTCGAACTGTTCGTCGAACACCTTAGAACACCGTCGAACACCGTTAAAACCAATGGAAGGCAAACAAAAACACATAGAAACACATAGAAAACACCTTCAAAGGTGTCCAAAAGCTGACAAACTGCTCAGAAGACGCTCTCTTTAAAAAAGCCGGCCGGCAATTCAGTAGCGGCATACACCGGTACCCGACAATTTAGACAAGAAGGAATAGAGCATCACACATAGATTAGATAGATAGAAACATGTCAGTCACATATATAAGAAGTACAGCGACAGTGTTGGTTACTGTACTTGTTATTTAGTGTAAAGGATTTATTTAAAAAAATATTAGTGTTTTCATGCACCGTCTCTTTAAAAAAGCCGGCCGGCAATTCAGCAGCGGTACCCGACAATTTAGAACAGAAAGAATAGAGCTTCACACATAGATTAGAGAGATAGAAACATGTCAGTCACATATATAAGAAGTACAGTGACAGTGTTGGTTACTGTACTTGTCATTTAGTGTTAGAATAAAGGATTTATTAAAAAAAAAATTGGCGTGAGGTTCCACGTAATTTAAGTCTCTAGCGGAGGTTAAGCAGACGGCTGGGGCAGATGTTTGAAGCCTGGGAAGGCGGTAATACCCATGGAGCTTCCCAGGCTACTAATATCAGCCCCCAGCTGAATACCTAGCCTTTACTAGCTATTAAAATGGGGGACCCCCCCCAAAAAATGACGTGGGGTCCCCCCTATTTTAATAGCTAGCAAAGGCTAGGCAGACAGCTGGGGGCTGATATTAATAGCCCAGGAAGGGTGCCATGAATATTGGCCCCCTCCCAGGCTAGAAACACCAGCCGTCAGCCGCCCCAGATATGGCGCATCCATAGGATGCGCCAATTCTGGCACTTAGCCTCGCTCTTCCCACTGCCCTGTAGCGGTGGCAGTGGGGTAATAGGGCTGGGGTTGATGTCAGCTTATAATGCCAGCTGCCATGAAGCCCAGATTAGTAATGGAGAGGCGTCTATAAGACACCCCCATTACTAACCCCATAGTCAAAGTTACAAAAATACACAAACACCCAGAATAAAGTCCTTTAATTGAAATAAAGACACAATTCTTTATTGTTCTAAATTAAACCATACTTACCATCACGTCCATTCCAGCTGAAGCCAACGATCTCCTGCAATAAAAGAAAAATAATAAAGCAACATCATCCTTAATAATAATAATAATAATAATAATAATAATCTTTATTTATATAGCGCCAACATATTCCACAGCGCTTAACAATTCACAGGTTCCTGTACAACAGTCATAAGTAACATAGCTAAAGATAATACAATAATTACAGCAAAAATAATGACGACCCTGCTCCTAAGAGCTTACAATCTACAATGAGGTGGGGGTGACACAAAGTACAATGGCTTATTTACAAGGATGGTCCAGCCATCTTGAGGGGATGAGGGATAGATGAAGGCTGAGCTCATCACCTGCCAGTATTTGTGGTGCTTTTTGGTTGGGTGGAGACTTATGTTTGGAGAAATAAGGAATGGGCTATGAGAATATAAAAGGACTTTGATTAGGGAACGTGATAGGCCACCCTAAACAGATGTGTTTTTAGGGAGCGCCTAAAACTGTGTAATCCTTACCTTTCGATGGTTCCCAGGACAGCTCCAATTTTAAATTATTTCAGGAAATTCATGAAATAATTAAAGAAAAATTGACGTGGGGCTTCGCACTATATTTGTGTCCAGCCAGGTACAGCAGGCAGGAACGGGCTGCCCCCAACCACCAGCTGCCTATTTGTACCTGGCCGGACACAACAATATAGGGAAGCCCTTTTTTCTTAATTATTTCATGAATTTCATGAAATAATTTAAAAAAAAAAATACGTGGGGCTTCGCCGTATTTCTGTGTCCAGCCAGGTACAACTAGGCATTTGGGGGCTGGAATCTGCAGCGCAGGGAGGCCCAAGCTTTCTGCCCCCCCGCTGCAAATTGCAGTCCGCAGCCACCCCGGAAAATGGCGCGTTCATACAAGCTCTTCTGGCGCTGTACCCAACTCATCCAGGGCCCTGGTGCGGTGGCTCACTGGGTAATAAAGAAGTTAGGGCCAAAATTCATGGGGTCACGCCAATATTAGACATGACCACCATGAATTTCTAGTAAAGTATTTAAAAAAAACACAACACCCATAATAAAGTCCTTTAATTGAAATAAACACACAATTCTTTATTGTTTTAAATTAAAGCATACTTACCATCACGCCCATTCCAGCTGAAGCCAACGATCTCCTGCAATAAAAGAAAAATAATAAAGCAACCTCATCCTTACCTTTCCATGGTTCCCAGGACAGCTTCAGCTCTACTACATCGAGATGACAGGCTGGACCGCAGCAGAAAGCTGCCATCCAGCCTGTCATCCCGCAGACACTGAGAAGCGCAGGCTTGCTTGCGCTCCTCAGTGTCTGGCTGTGACGGCATCCAGATGAGCCGAGTTCATGTCCAATGAACTCAGCTCACCTCATGCACGTCACTGACAGCGTGGGAAAATTCTCCTGCACTCAGTGCTTCAGCGTGAGAATTCTCCCACGCTGTCAGTGACGTGCATGAGGTGAGCTCATGTCCAATGAACTCAGCTCACCACATGCACGTCACTGACAGCGTGGGAGAATTCTCACGCTGAAGCGCTGAGTGCAGGAGCATTTTCCCACGCTGTCAGTGACGTGCCTGAGGTGAGCCGAGTTCATTGGACTTGAACTCGGCTCATCTTTATGCCGTCACAGCGAGACACTGAGGAGCGCAAGCATGCCTACGCTTCTCAGTGTCTGCGGCATGGCAAGCTGGATGGCAGCGTTCTGCTGCGATCCAGCCTGTTATGTGAATGTAGCAGAGCTGAAGCCGTCGTGGGAACCATGGAAAGGTAAGGATGATGTTGGTTTATTATTTTTCTTTTATTGCAGGAGATCGTTGGCTTCAGCTGAAATGGGCGTGATGGTAAGTATGGTTTAATTTAGAACAATAAAGAATTGTGTCTTTATTTCAACTAAAGGACTTTATTCTGGGTGTTTGTGTTTTTTTTTAACTTTGACTATGGGGTTAGTAATGGGGGTGTCTTATAGACGCCTCTCCATTACTAACCTGGGCTTGATGTCAGCTGGCATTATAAGCTGACATCAACCCCAGCCCTATTACCCCACTGCCACCGCTACAGGGCAGTGGGAAGAGCGAGGCTAAGTGCTAGAATTGGCGCATCCTATGGATGTGCCATTTCTGGGGCGGCTGACGGCTGGTGTTTCTAGCCTGGGAGGGGGCCAATATTCATGGCACCCTTCCTGGGCTATTAATATCAGCCCCCAGCTGTCTGCCTAGCCTTTGCTAGCTATTAAAATAAGGGGGACCCCACGTCATTTTTTTTGAGGGGTCCCCCATTTTAATAGCTAGTAAAGGCTAGGTATTCAGCTGGGGGCTGATAATAATAGCCTGGGAAGCTCCGTGGGTATTAACCCCTTCCCAGGCTTCAAACATCTGCCCCTGCCGTCTGCTTAACCTCCGCTAGAGCCTAAAAGTACGGGGAACCCCACGCCAATTTTTTTTTAAATAAATCCTTTATTTTAACACCAAATGACAAGTACAGTAATCAACACTGTCACTGTACTTCATATATATGTGACTGACATGTTTCTATCTCTCTAATCTATGTGTGATTCTCTATTCCTTCTATTCTAAATTGTCGGGTACCGCTGCTGAAATGCCGGCCGGCTTTTTTAAAGAGACGGTGCATGAAAACACTATTATTTTTTTAATAAATCCTTTACACTAAATGACAAGTACAGTAAGCAACACTGTCACTGTACTTCATATATATGTGACTGACATGTTTCTATCTATCTAATCTATGTGTGATTCTCTATTCTTTCTGTTCTAAATTGTCGGGTACCGGTGTATGCCGCTGCTGAATTACCGGCTTTTCATGTTTCACTGTGAGCACTGTTCCCATAGATTTGGGCAATCACTGTAATGCCACAACCACCATGGCTGTGGCATTACAGTGAGTGGCAGACAATCCCTGCATGACTGGTGCTCTAAATAGCGCCAGACATGCAGGACACGCTTTTGGTGCACGAACACTTATCGAACATAACCTCGAACAGCCGAATTTTTTGCAAATCGTTCGGGTTCGTCGAACAACTCGAACACCGCCCAAAACAGCTCGAATTTGAGATTGGCGAACAGTTCTAGTCGAACACCTCTCATCTCTAGCAGTCACTAATTACCTTGAGTGCTTCATCTGATGTCCGTGCACATAGTATACATAGTATACCACATACAGTACAATATATATAAGAGAATATACAGTATCACTGGTATATAGAGACGAGCAATTTGTAGAACCGTGGTCCAGTGGTCAGATGAATATTCTGTGGCTGCTGAACAGGAGCCACCACATAGTCTCCTTTTTACAGCCCCACATAGCCTTCCATATACTGTACAGTGTGAGCCCCACATAGCCTCCTATATACAATGTGAGCCCTCACACAACCTCCTATATGAGTATGAGCCCTCACATAGCCTCCTATATACAGTATCAGTCCCCACACAGCCTCCTGCATACAGTGTGAGGACCCACACAGCCTCCTGCATACAGTGTGAGGACCCACTGTGTGAGTACAGTGTGAGGACTGGTCGTCGGATATGTTGCACGCTTATTGAGATGTGTTATTGACAGCTCTATCATTTTTCTTGCCACTGTCTTGTTAAATATACAGGTTGGATACATTTGGTGTTCATGCCATATAAATTCCTGTTTATAACGAGTACATATTTATGATAGGTAGCTTTGTTTTACTACCATTGGCAGGCATTAACTGGATTTTAGGTCCTAGTGACGTTTTATATCTTTTTTACCTACGTATTCATTAAAGGTTATGTTTTAACCTCTTTCACTACTTTAATTGCTTCATATTACCTTTATTGAGTGGTGACCTGTATGATAGTGTGTGAGCACCAGCTCCAGGCGTCCCTGAAGAGGGGCAGGGAAAAAGTAAAGGGGGCAGTGGAAAGGGGGTTTATCCAAGGAGGGGTGAGGTCAGCAGAGTATGAGAGACAGACTCATCCTAAACCAGGGGTCTCAAACACGCGGGCCGCATGTGGCCCTTCAGACTGGTTCATGCGGCCTGTGTGCACCATAGACCCCGATCGCGGCCCGGTCCAGGAGCTGCCGACAGCTACACTTTAGTTCAGTGTATTGCTGCGCAGAGACCGGCTCTCTGCATGATACAATACCAATGCCAGCCACCGGCCTATCAGAGGCCAGCAGCGGACATCCGCGTCCCAGCGCAGCGGTGCATGACATCACTAACATGGGTAGATGTCAGCTGCTGGCCTCTGATAGGCCGGTGGCAGGCATTGGTCTCTGCGCAGCAATACACTGAACTAAAGCGCAGCTGCCGGAAGCTCCTGGACCAGGCCGCGATCGTCAAGGGGTCTATGGTGCCTGCGCCCGCATACGCAGAAAGGACACCGAGGGAACGGAGGACAGGTGAGAAGAGACTTTTTTTTTTCTTATATATGTATGTGAAGAATGGAACAGCGGACATTCCTACAATATAGGGACCTGAATGGGGACATTCCTACAATATGGGAACCTGGATAGGGACATTCCTACAATGTGGGACCTGAATGGGGACATTCCTGCAATATGGGGACCTGGATGGGGACATTCCTACAATGTAGAGACCTGGATGGGGACATATCTACAATATGGGGACCTGGATAGGAACATTCCTACAATATGGGACCTGGATGGGGACATTCCTACAATGTGGGACCTGAATGGGGACATTCCTACAATATGGGGACCTGGATGGGGACATTCCTACAATGTGGGACCTGGATGGGGACATTCCTACAATATAGGGACCTGAATGGGGACATTCCTACAATATGGGAACCTGGATGGGGACATTCCTACAATGTGGGACCTGAATGGAGACATTCCTACAAAATGGGGACCTGGATAGGAACATTCCTACAATGTGGGACCTGGATGGGGACATTCCTACAATGTGGGACCTGAATAGGGACATTCCTACAATATGGGGACTTGGATAGGAACATTCCTACAATGTGGGACCTGGATGGGGACATTCCTACAATGTGGGACCTGAATGGGGACATTCCTACAATATGGGGACCTGGATAGGAACATTCCTACAATGTGGGACCTGGATGGGGACATTCCTACAATGTGGGACCTGAATGGGGACATTCTTGCAATATGGGGACCTGGATGGGGACATATCTACAATGTGGGGACCTGGATAGGGACATTCCTACAATGTGGGGACCTGGATGGGGACATATCTACAATATGGGGAACTGGATTGGGACATATCTACAATGTGGGGACCTGGATAGCAACATTCCTACAATGTGGGGACCTGGATAGGAACATTTCTACAATGTGAGGACCTGGATGGGGAACATTCCTACAAGATGGGGACATTATAACAAGATGGGGACCTAGATGGGGGACATTACAACAAGATGGGGACCTGGATGGGGTTCATTACGACAAGTTGGGGACCTGAATGGGGGACATTACGACAAGATGGGGACCTGGATGGGGCATTACTACAAGATGAGGACCAGGATGGTGCATTACTACAAGTTGAGGACCAGGATGGGGCATTACTACAAGATGAGGACCAGGATGGTGCATTACTACAAGATGAGGACCAGGATGGGTCATTACTAAAAGATGAGGACCAGGATGAGACATTACTACAAGATGAGGACCAGGATGAGGCATTAGATGAGGCATTACTACAAGATGAGGACCAGGATGAGTCATTAACCCCTTTACAACCCAAGGTGGTTTGCACATTAATGACCAGGCCAATTTTTACAATTCTGACCACTGTCACTTTATGAGGTAATTACTCTGGAACGCTTCAACGGATCTCCCTGATTCTGAGATTGTTTTTTCGTGACATATTGTACTTCATGATTGTCATAAAATTTCTTCGATATCACTTGCGTTTATTTGTGAAAAAATGGAAATTTGGCAACAATTTTGAAAATTTTGCAATTTTCAAAATTTTTATTTTTATGTCCTTAAATCAGAGAGATATGTCACACAAAATAGTTAATAAATAACATTTCCCACATGTCTACTTTACATCAGCACAATTTTGGAACCAACATTTTTTTTACTGGGGAGCTATAAGGGTTAAAAGTTGACCAGCGATTTCTCATTTTTCCAACAAAATTTAGAAAACCATTTTTTTAGGGACCACATCATATTTAAAGTCACTTTGAGGGGTCTCCATGACAGAAAATACCCAAAAGTGACACCATTCTAAAAACTGCACCCCTCAAGGTGCTCAAAACCACATTCAAGAACTTTATTAACCCTTCAGGTGCTTCACAGGAATTTTTGGAATGTGGAAGAAAAAAATTAACATTTAACTTTTTTCACAAAAATGTTACTTTAGACCCAATTTTTTTTATTTTCGCAGGGGTAACAGGAAAAAATAGACCCCAAAATTTGTTGATCAATTTCTCCTGAGTAAGCAGATACCCCATATGTGGGGGAACAGCACTGTTTGGGCGCACGGCAGGGTACGGAAGGGAAGGACTTTTTAAATGTAAAATTTGCTTGAATAATTAGCGGACGCCATATTGCATTTGGGGAGCCCCTGATGTGCCTAAAAAGTGGAAACCCCCCACAAGTGACCCCATTTTGGAAACTATACCCCTCAGGGAACTTATCTAGATGTGTGGTGAGCACCTTGAACCCCCAGGTGCTTCACAGAAGTTTATAACATTGAGCCGTAAAAATAAAATTTTCACATTTTTCCCACAAAAATGTTTTTCAGCCCCCACTTTTGCATTTTCATAAGGGTAACAGGAGAAATTGCACCATACAGTTTGTTGCTCAATTTCTTCTGAGCAAGCAGATACCCCATATGTGGGGGAAAACCACTGTTTGGGAGCGCGGCAGGGTTCGGAAGGGAAGGAGCGCCATTTGACTTTTTGATTGTAAAATTTGCTTGAATAATTAGCGGATGTGCCACTGATGTGCCTAAACAGTGGAAACCCCCCACAAGTGACACCATTTTGGAAACTAGACCCCTCGGGGAACTTATCTAGATGTGTGGTGAGCACCTTGAACCCCCAGGTGCTTCACAGAAGTTTATAACATTAAGCCGTAAAAATAAAATTTTCACATTTTTCCCACAAAAAATGTTTTTCAGCCCCCACTTTTGCATTTTCATAAGGGTAACAGAAGAAATTGCACTATGCAGTTTGTTGTGCAATTTCTCTTGAGTTAGCAGATACCCCATATGTGGGGGCAAACCACTGTTTGGGCGCGCGGCAGGGTTCGGAAGGGAAGGAGCACCATTTGACTTTTTGATTGTAAAATTTGCTTGAATAATTAGCGGATGTGCCCCTGATGTGCCTAAACAGTAGAAACCCCCCACAAGTGACACCATTTTGGAAACTAGACCCCTCAGGGAACTTATCTAGATGTGTGGTGAGCACCTTGAACCCCCAAGTCCTTTACAGAAGTTTATAACATGGAGCCGTGAATATAAAAAAAATCAAACTTTTTCCACAACAATGATGTTTTAGCCCCAATTTTTTTATTTTCACAAGGGTAAGAGGAGAAAATGGACCCCAAAAACTTTTGTGCAATTTCTCCTGAGTACGCCAATACCCCATATGTCAGGAAAATACAGTGTTTGGGCACACGGCAGAGTTCAGAAGGGAAGGAGCACTGTGTGACTTTTTGAACGCAAAATTGGCTGGAATCGATAGCGGACGCCATGTCGCGTTTGAAGAGACCCTGATGTGCCTAAATAGTTGAAACCCCCCACAAGTGACCCCATTTTGAAAACTACACCCCTCAAGGATTTTATCAAGGGGTATAGTGAACATTTTGAACCCAGAGGTACGACACAAAATTTGATGACATTAGGTCATCATATTGAATAAGTTGTCATTAGTCTTGATCGCAAGTGCTCGCTACTTGAGTTTGCATCGGGTACTCAGGTATGCACCATGTATCACAGGTGCTCAAGTGAAATGCTCGAGTCCCCTCCCGCATGTTTCACGGTTATTAGACACCCCCAAAAAAACATGCGGGGATCGCTCGAGCATGGCAGGCAATCCCCACGAGGTTATTTTAGCCGCGAAGCATATGGGGCGGAGACTCGAGCACCTGAGATACTCAATGCATACCCGAGTACCCGATGCAAACTCAAGTAGCGAGCACTTGTGTTCAACACTAGTTGCCATATCGTCATCTTTTTTTCTCTTTTTATTTTTAATAAAAAAAAAACAACCCTTGCCCCCATCCCTAACCCTACCCTAGCCCAACCCTGACCCCAACCCTAACATTAGCACAACCCTAACCCCAACCCCAGCCCTAGTGTTTATTTTTTACGCCGTTACTCGTGCAGTATAAGTGATTAGACGACCTTATTCTTCGGGTCGGTGCGACTACAGAGATACTAGAATGATATCGGGTTTTTATGATTGACAGCTGTCACACACTAAAAGACACATATTTTGTAAAATCTAGTTTTTGCATCGCCATATCTTGAGAGCTATAATTTTTCCATATTTTGGCCGACAGAGTCATGTGATGGATTTTTTTTTGCGGGACAAGTTGACGTTTTTATTGGTGCCATTTTCAGGCACGTGACATATTTTGATCGCTTTCTATTCCAGCTTTTGGGAGGCAGAATAAACAAAAACCTACAATTCAGGAATTGTTTTTTTTTTTTTTTTTTTTATTCTACTCCGCGTGTGGTAAAATTGATAAGGTAGCTTTATTCTTCGGGTCAGTATGTTTACAGCGGTACCACATTTATATAGTTTTTCTATGTTTTGGCGCTTTTACACAATAAAAGACATTTTATAGAAAAAATTATTTTTTTGCATCGCTTTATTCTGAGAGATATAACTTTTTGAATTTTCGGATTATGGAGCTGTATGGTGGCTTGTTTTTTGCGGGACAAGATTATGTTTTCAGCGGTACCATTTTTATTTATATTCATCTTTTTGATCGCGTGTTATTCCATTTTTTGTTTGGCCGTATGATGATAAAGCATTGTTTTTTGCTTCGTTTTTTTTTTTTTTACCGTGTTCAATGAAGGGGTTAACTAGTGGGACAGTTTTATAGGTCAGGTCGTTCCGGACGCGGCGATACTAAATATGTGTACTTTTATTGTTTTGGTTTTTTTTTCATAATAATATTTATTGATGGGTACATTATATTTTTATTTTTGGTGGATTATTTTTTTATTTTTTTTTAAATATTTTTACAATTTTTTTTAAAAAAATGTTTCACTTTCTGAGAGGTTTAACACTTTTTTACTTTGTCCCACTCTGGGACTTTCACTTTTTTTATTCTGATCGCCTACATAGCATAGGGATGGAGCACCATCCCTGAGCCATGCAGGCAGTCAGCGCCGCACAGTGAGAAGAATGTTCAGTCATGCACTGCGCATGACCAAACAATCTTCCTGCTGTCTGGTGACCGGGATGTTGTCATGACGACATCGGGTCATCATGGCAACACCCGGGAAGCCGCGGCAGACAGCGCTGGAGGCCGGAAGAGGAGGTGAGTATTGCGATCACCTCCCCTTGCCACCGCAATGCTGCGATCGACTTTGATCGCAGCATTGCGGGGGTTAATGTGTCGAGAGCGGTGCGGGACCGCTCCCTGCACATAGTACCGGGTGTCAGCTGTGACAATCAGCTGACACCCGGCGGCGATCGCGCCCACACAGCCTGTGTGCATGCACGATCGCCATGACGTACTAATACGGGTCAGACTCTTAAAGCCCAGGGCACAGACGCGTATTAGTACGTCATGGGCTGTAAAGGGGTTAATACAACATGAGGACAAATTCAAAAGGTGTATAGAAAAAAAAATTATATCACTAAAAATGTCATTTTGTCATGCAAAGAATGCGGCCCATCTACCCAGCCGAGTTTGAGACCCTTGCGTTATAAAGTATCTTTGCTTAACAAACAGTTGTTTCTGAGAAGCTAATGATAGCAAATGATCAGGCAATATTTTCTGTGCATTTTCCCATTTCATTCTACTTGTGCCTCCTTTTCACAAACATTCTGTTGCAATTTTTGGGTTAACTCCTTTATTTTGGATTTTATCTTATTGATCTCCCCTATGCATATTCCACGTACACATGCTTTCATAGCATCCCATATAAATCTCGTAGATGACGACCCATCATTAAAACGAAAATATTCTAAGATTCTAGAGCTAAGAGTAGGACCAATTAGTTGCAGCCAAAAAGGATTGATGTGCCATGTATAGTCCCCCGGAGACCTCACAGCACCCATCTGCAGTTGTACCTGTATAGGCGAGTGGTCAGAGACACTCCTTGGCAGATACCTCACCGATTTAATATAGGGTATGATTGATTCAAAGCCAATAGCTTGGTCTATTCTTGACAAAGAATGATGGGAGGCGAAGTAACAGGAATATTGTCTGACATCAGGGTGCCGTATTCTCCATAGGTCCACTATGCCTACCTCCTCTAGCAGATAATGTAGAGATGTATATTGTGCATTTTGAAAAATATTTCCAGTATGGAATTTATCCCAGAAAGGGTGGAGGTAGGTGGTAAAATCCCCTCCCCCTGCGAGGTTGGGATTTAGGAGGATGTTAGTTTTAGATCAGTTGCAGAACGGAGGGCATTGGAGGGGTGATAGACAGAAATGAGGGATGAGATATAGGGTGGTGCAGAACTGTGGAGGGCTTTATGGGTGAGAGAGATGAGTTTGTATTGTATTCTGTGGTTAATGGGTAACCAGTGCAATGACTGGCACAGGTTAGAGGCGTTGGTGAAGCGGCCTGATAGAAATACGAACCTGGCTGCTGCATTCAGAATGGATTGGAGAGGAGAGAGTTTGTTTACAGGGAGACCGATTAGAAGAGAGTTGCAGTAGTCCAGACGAGAGTGAATAAGAGCGACAGTAAGAGTTTTTGCAGTATCAAAGGTGAGAAAATGTGGGGTTCTGGAGATGTTTTTAAGGTGCAGGTGACATGAGTGAGTGAGTGATTGTAGCCCAGTCAAGAGAGCTTGTAAAATAACTTCTACATGATTTTTCAAGGATGGAAAGAGACTGTCATCTACTGGCCAGACGCAGTCAAGCGGAACCAAGATATGCAAGGGAAGTTGCAGGGAGAGCAAGTTCAGACGCTGGACCTGATCAGGTGACTTCCCGGAAGGAGTTCCGGAAAATAAGAGGCCAGCGTGCCAAACCTGAGGGGTCTTTGGCGCCAAGCAGCAGAAAGGAGCAGATGTGTTCCCTGCATCCTGAGAAACCCCGCGTGACAGGTCTAAGCCAGAGGCCTGTGAGGTGCCACAGCCGGGCACCGGTAAAAGAGCTCTGGATATCTCGCGGATGTTACCTCAGTGCTGTACCTGCTGAGGAGACTAGGAACCTAATTGCGGTGCTGAGTGAGTTTGCGGAACCCGACGTCGCCCGCCGACAGACGAGGCCTGGACCCCCCTATCCAAGGCTTGAGAGACTGCCTCCAACAGCCAAGCAGAGAGGAGTTGAGAGACTTTTGCCCCAGGAAAGTCACGCCAGCGGAAGCGAAGGAGCTGCATACGTGAACAGGGCCGTCACTTCCACTGTTCACCCACAGTACCGGGGACAATTGGGTTTAGATACTCAGGTTGGGAGGGGAACGGTTGGGACTAAAAGAGCACAACGTGATCTAATTGAATTTATGCGGAAGAGACTCAAGGCCTAGCGTGAATAACCGATGACCCCCGCTAGGGCCAAATGTACAGTTAAAGAACTTACGTGGTGTCTCCCATGACTGAGGGCATCACCCTACTTAAGAGACTTCGCCTTACTTAAGAGACTTCACCTTACTTAAGAGACTTCACCCTACTAAAGAGACTGCACCTTACTTAAGAGACTTCACCTTACTTTGAGAGGCTTCACCTTACTTTGAGAGACTGTGTCTTATTTTGAGAGATTTTGCCTTTTGATGACATATTGAATTACTGTTCATTACCCTTGTTACTAATCCCTTGTTCAGAATACCTGTTGCATAAAATTGTTTATTTTCATCTCAGACTGTTCTCGTCTTGTGTCTCTGTGCATTGCATTCCCGCACCTGCATTACATTTGGCGTAGTCGGCAGGATGCAACATTCAGACGCAGAGATGAGGGATCAGTCTGTGGCTGGGTCCGGTGGGACTGGGTAGAAAGACTGAGAAGTATGCTACGGATGTACCCCCTTGATCCCCTAGCCCAGGCGGAGCTGGCCCTCCTAACCCTTGATGGAGAGGCCCGACAGACTGTGATGTACCGCCCACCTGGGGACCGTGACACCGTGGATAAAGTGATAAAAATTTTAGAGGACATGCACGGTGACACTACAGATTTGGGACACTTGCGCTTACGGTTGTTCCAGCGGGTCCAAGGGGAAAATAAGACAGTAAATCAGTATGTTAATGCGTTGCAGGAAGTGACGGCCCATATCACTAAGAAAGCTCTAGATGGGAACCGAGAACTGGGACCATTGGATGAGGTGTTGCGTGACCAACTGATTGCCGGCTTGAAAGACCCTTCCCTGAGGCAGATCCTGAAGGAGCGGCTGCAATTGAGCCCTGATATGGGCTTCCTGGAGGTAGGGGCTGAAGCTAGAGTCCTGGAGAGAGAAGTTCCTGTTCTCAAAGCCACAGTTAGAAGTCAAGAGGCAATTGCTCCTGGATTCACCAACCAAGAGCCTGATTGGGTACGGGAAATAAGTCAGGAAATTTGAGACATTCGGGGTGAGCTGAATGCTATTAGATAGCCCCCTACTGCCCCCTTGCCGATGGACCATACTGCTCAACGTGGACGGAGACCAGAACGAGAGAGACGTTCCTACCCGGCCCCAGCACGGCATGTACCCGACCTATCGGCAGAAAGAGGACCGGAGTGCTGGACTTGCGAAGGTAGGGGACATATCTCCAAAGACTGTCCCAACGGAGAAAGGAGGAGGAGGGGACAGCCGTTAAACTAAAATGCCCCACGGTTGTGGAGCATACCGTGGGGTCTCGTGCTTCAGAGAGTAGAAGAGGGAGCTCTGAAGACATTGTCTCCGAGAGGCCCATCATCTGGGCTGAATTCAATGGGCAGCGGATCCGCTGTTTGATGGACACCGGGTCTCAAGTGACCACTATGCCTGAGACGTATTTCCAAAGTCACTTTCCTGAAGTCACTCGTTCCTGCCGGGAACCCACTGTCAAATTGTTAGCGGCCAATCAACTACCTATCCCAGTAGCGGGAGTAGTATGGATGTCCATGCGGGCATGTGGAAAGGACCTCGGTCGAAAAGTGATCGTACTAACCACAGGGCCCGGAGGCGATGGGCCCATTGTAACCCTGGGCATGAATGTGCTGAAAGAAGTCGGACAGTTCCTGGCTGAGGGCTGTAGAGAAAACAACTGGACCCGCGCCACTCGAGACCCAGCTAGCAAGAGAGTGTTCCAACACCTCGTGCGGGTCAGCCAGATTCAAAAATTGCCCGCTACCTCTCAGTACCTTGGCAAGGTATCGATACCGCCCGAAGCCACAATGACACTGCTGGTGGGACAGACTGTACTCATTTTGCCGGTGCTGGCACATGTGTCCTTAGAGGGCGTGGACATTCAAACTGACCCGATGGAAGGAGAAGAAGCGCCCTCTGGACTCCTGATTTCTCGAACCCTGGCCACCGTGCGGCACGGCCGAGTACCCGTGCGCTGCATCAATTTAGGTGGCACCAGTTTACAGTTGTTGCCCCGACAAGAGGTGGCGCGAGTGTACATAATGCCAGAGGCCCTTACTAGAGCGGACGCTATAGGGCTGGCACCTGTGGAAGGAAAACCATGGACTCTGGAGGTGTCCCTCAACAGCCAGGAGAATGGAAGAGAACCTTTGCCTGGACGCCACCTTCTGGAAGAAATGGAGGCTAATCTGACTGATTTTTCTGCTGGACAAGTAAGGCAGATCGAACAACTTCTACAGCGATATCAGGGAGTGTTTGCACAGCATGAAGATGATTTCGGGTGCACTCGGGACATTCAGCACGAAATACCCACCGGAAATACTGCTCCCATCCGAGAGAGATATCGGCAGATCCCGCCTCAAATGTACCAGGAGGTGAAAGAGCTGTTGGCCCACATGTTGCGGAACGGTGTGATCCGTGAAAGTCAGAGCCCCTGGGCGGCTCCGATCGTGCTGGTCCGAAAGAAGGATGGTACCCTGAGATTTTGCGTGGACTATCGAAAACTGAATGCCTGTACAGTCCGGGACTCCTATCCACTTCCCCGAATTGAAGAGTCTCTATCTGCACTAGGGAGCGCCAAATTCTTCTCTTCCCTCGACCTGGCCAGTGGCTATTGGCAGGTCCCAGTAGCTGAGAAGGATCATCCGAAGAACGCTTTTGTTCTCCCTATGGGCCTGTTTGAGTTCAATCGGATGCCGTTCGGACTAACAAATGCGCCAGGGACCTTCCAACGGCTGATGGAGAGATGCTTGGGGGACCTCAACTTTGAAGCCACTTTAATAAATCTGGACGATATAATTATCTATTCCGCTACGTTTGAGGATCATCTCCGCCGATTGGAACAAGTGTTAGAACGGCTTCAGAGACACGGACTGAAAATTAAGCCTCGAAAGTGTCGTCTCTTCAAACGAGAAATTGAGTATCTGGGGCACACTGTGTCCAGTGCAGGAGTACACCCCATTGCAGAGAAAGTAGCTGCCGTGCATAAGTGGCCCACGCCCGCCAACCTAAGGGAACTGAGGGCGTTCCTGGGGCTTGCTGGATACTACCGCAGATTCATTAAAGACTTCGCTAAGATTGCGATCCCGCTCAATGAATTGCTGAGAGGAACAGCTGGGGGAGCCAAGCTACAGCCCATCCAGTGGGGCCCACGACAAGAAGAGGCATTCCGAGCATTGAAAATGGCGCTAACAGATGCCCCAATCTTGGCCTACGCCGACTTTTCGCAGCCTTTCATGTTGTACACCGATGGAAGCTTGCATGTACTGGGAGCAGTGCTGGCTCAAGTACAAGGAGGAAAAGAGCGAGTGATCGCGTATGCCAGCAGGTCACTCCAAGATACGGAGAAGAATCCGGAGAACTACAGTTAGTTTAAGCTGGAGCTACTAGCACTGGTGTGGGCCATGACCGAGAAATTTGCTGAGTACTTGTCAGGGTCAGAAGTGCAAGTGCGGACAGATAACAACCCTTTGGCCCACTTGGAGAATGCCAAACTGGGCGCTTTAGGACAGCAGTGGGTCGCAAGGATGTCCAAATACCAGTATAAGATTGCCTATTGGTCCAAGGCCCTGAACACCCATGCCTATGCCCTGTCCCGGGTCACTCAGGTGGGGCCGAAGGAGGACAGAGATGAGGAGCTCGAAGGCGACAAGATTCCAGATTTCAGCCAGTTCGTCGCTGCCCAAGAGACCAAAGAGGAGACGAAGCCCACTCAGATTCTGGGCCATTCAAGAGACGAATGGATACATCTGCAGCAATCCGATCCGGAGTTAGCAAAATTGAGGGAATGGGTCGCCCTTAATCAAAGACCCGACCAGGAAACCAGAGCCGCTTCACTTCCAACTACCCTACAAATCCTAGGTCAGTGGGAGAGGCTTCTCCTGAAGGACGGCTTGCTATGCCGAAGAATCCAGCTGCCTCGAGAGTTTGATGTTACCTGGCAGGTGGTAGTCCCAGGAGCGCTAGTAACACAGCTAGCCCAAGAAGCTCATAGAAGAGGTGCTCACTTTGGAGTAGAAAAGACCTTTAGGTGGTTGCAACGGCTGGTGTATTGGCCTCAACTGCAGCAAGAAGTCGAGGGAGTCTGCCGAGCATGTCGCCAGTGTGAGTTGAATAAGCCCCCGGAACAAAGAGCTCCCATTCAGACCATCCGAACTTCTGCCCCCTTGGAGGTCTTGATGATTGACTACTTGATGATAGGAACTTCATACAATGGTTATGGACACTGTTTGGTCATGACTGATCACTTCACCAAGTTTGCAGTAGTGACGCCTACTAAAGACCAGACGGCAGAAGCCGCAGCTAAGGCCATCTGTCAAGATTTCATCCGGATTTATGGGTGCCCGAAGCGAATACATTCTGACCAGGGGGCCTGCTTCCAAGGGCGAGTGATGGATGAGTTGTACCGCATCTATGGAATCGACCGTTCCCGAACAACGCCCTACCACCCGCAAGGGAACGGCGCATGCGAGCGCTTTAACCGAACCCTGTTACAAATGTTGCGAACGCTGGAAGCGGACAAAAAGATGAAGTGGCCCGAATATGTGTCCGAGCTGGTGTGGGTGTATAATAATCGAGTTCATGCGACCACCGGCTACACCCCTTACATGTTGCTGTTTGGAAGAAGTAGCCGAGAAATCACTGAACTGGAGCTAGACTCAGAAGACCACGGCCCAGGCGGTAGTCCAAGTACCTGGATTCGAGAACACCGGCGTCGGCTCCATACAGTGAGAAGACTGGTTGCTCAGAAGTTTCAGGAAGTAGAGCATGCAGTTCGGCCCTCGACGACAGGTGGATCACTTGAGCCAGGAGACCGAGTGCTGGTGAGGGCTAAACGATTTGGAAGTAAACTGGACCATCATTGGGAGGCGATACCATATCGGGTGGTGAAGAAAGTTCACCCAGACAACCCAGTCTACGAGGTTAGGCCTGAAGGGGATGATGCCGCGACACCCAGGGTGTAGCACCTTAATATGCTGCGACCTTGCTCCTCTGAAGCAGAAGTCTGAAATGGAGTTGGGCCCCCAGACGTATTGGCTGAAGCGCCACATGCAGGAACCTTAGGGGATGAAGAAGGATGGGCCACAATGCAGCTGGGCCCGTCAGAACCGTTGATGCCAACCCCGAGTGGAATTCGAAATGATTTGCAATCCACAGTGGTTGATTCCTCGGATCTCCCGGAGTCACCTCCGCAAGAAGAGCTCCGCAGAACTGAGCGGGCTAATGCCGGAATCCCTCCTAACCGGTATGCTGAGGAAGAGTTCATCTGGTCTCAAATCCAACAGAAAACGCAGGAGTGTGCCCAACTCCTGTCTGAGCTTGCACTGCCTGGAAGGAGGCATCAGTTCTGCGAGAAGCCCACTCGCCCGAGGACTGGCGAGCAAAAAGGAGGGAGGAATGTAGCCCAGTCAAGAGAGCTTGTGAGAGAACTTCTACATGATGTTTCAAGGATGGAAAGAGACTGCCATCTACTGGCCAGACGCAGTCAAGCGGAACCAAGATATGCAAGGGAAGTTGCAGGGAGAGCAAGTTCAGATGCTGGACCTGATCAGGTGACTTCCAGGAAGGAGTTCCGGAAAATAAGTGGCCAGCGCGCCAAACCTGAGGGGTCTTTGGCGCCAAGCAGCAGAAAGGAGCAGATGTGTTCCCTGCATCCTGAGAAACCCCTAAGCCTAAGCCAGAGGCCTGTGAGGTGCCACACCCGGGCACAGGTAAAAGAGCTCCGGATATCTCACGGATGTTACCTGAGTGCTGTGCCTGCTGATGAGACTAGGAACCTGATTGCGGTGCTGAGTGAGTTCGCGGAACCCGACGTCGCCCGCCGACAGACGAGGCCTGGACCCCCCTATCCAAGCTCGAGAGACTGCCTCCAACAGCCAAGCAGAGATGAGTTGAGAGACGGTTGCCCCAGGAAAGTCACGCCAGCGGAAGCGGAGGAGCTGCATACGTGAACAGGGCCGTCACTTCCACTGTTCACCCACAGTACCGGGGACAATTGGGTTTAGATACTCAGGTTGGGAGGGGAACGGTTGGGACTAAAGGAGCACAACGTGATCTAATTGAATTTATGCGGAAGAGACTCACGCCCTAGCGTGAATAACCGATGACCCCCGCTAGGGCCAAATGTCCAGTTAAAGAACTTACGTGGTGTCTCCCATGATTGAGGGCATCACCCTACTTAAGAGACTTCGCCTTACTTAAGAGACTTCAGCTTACTTAAGAGACTTCACCCTACTAAAGAGACTGCACCTTACTTAAGAGACTTCACCTTACTTTGAGAGGCTTCACCTTACTTTGAGAGACTGCGTCTTATTTTGAGAGATTTTGCCTTTTGATGATATATTGAATTACTGTTCATTACCCTTGTTACTAATCCCTTGTTCAGAATACCTGTTGCATAAAATTGTTTATTTTCATCTCAGACTGTTCTCGTCTTGTGTCTCTGTGCATTGCATTCCCGCACATGCATTACATTTGGCGTAGTCGGCAGGATGCAACATTCAGACGCAGAGATGGGGGATCAGTCTGTGGCTGGGTCCCGTCGGACCCATATACCCCTGGGGGCTATGCTCAGCCATCTTCCCAAGTTTTCAGGGGATGGCAAGTCACTGTGGGACTGGGTAGAAAGACTGAGAAGTATGCTACGGATGTACCCCCTTGATCCCCTAGCCCAGGCGGAGCTGTCCATCCTAACCCTTGATGGAGAAGCCCGACAAACTGTGATGTACCGCCCACCTGGGGACCGTGACACCGTGGATAAAGTGATAAAAATTTTAGAGGACATGCACCGTGACACTACAGATTTGGGACACTTGCGTTTACGGTTGTTCCAGCGGGTCCAAGGGGAAAATGAGACAGTAAATCAGTATGTTAATGCGTTGCAGGAAGTGACGGCCCATATCACTAAGAAAGCTCGAGATGGGAACCGAGGACTGGGACCATTGGATGAGGTGTTGCGTGACCAACTGATTGCCGGCTTGAAAGACCCTTCCCCGAGGCAGATCCTGAAGGAGCGGCTGCGATTGAGCCCTGATATCGGCTTCCTGGAGGTAGGGGCTGAAACTAGAGTCCTGGAGAGAGAAGTTCCTGTTCTCAAAGCCACAGTTAGAAGTCAAGAGGCAATTGCTTCTGGATTGACCAACCAAGAGCCTGATTGGGTACGGGAAATACATCAGGAAATTCGAGACATTCGGGGTGAGCTGAATGCTATTAGAAAGCCCCCTACTGCCCCCTTGCCGACGGACCGCTCTGCTCAACGCGGACGGAGACCAGAACGAGAGAGACGTTCCTACCCGGCCCCAGCACGGCATGAACCCGACCTATCGGCAGAAAGAGGACCGGAGTGCTGGACTTGCGAAGGTAGGGGGCATATCTCCAAAGACTGTCCCAACGGAGAAAGGAGGAGAAGGGGACAGCCGTTAAAGTAAAATGCCCCACGGTTGTCGAGCAAACCGTGGGGTCTCGTGCTTCAGAGAGTAGAAGAGGGAGCTCTGAAGACATTGTCTCCGAGAGGCCCATCATCTGGGCTGAATTCAATGGGCAGCGGATCCGCTGTTTGATGGACACCGGGTCTCAAGTGACCACTATGCCTGAGACGTATTTCCAAAGTCACTTTCCTGAAGTCACTCGTTCCTGCCGGGAACCCACTGTCAAATTGTTAGCGGCCAATCAACTACCTATCCCAGTAGCGGGAGTAGTATGGATGTCCATGCGGGCATGTGGAAAGGACCTTGGTCGAAAATGGATCGTACTAACCACAGGGCCCGGAGGCGATGGGCCCATTGTAACCCTGGGCATGAATGTGCTGAAAGAAGTCGGATAGTTCCTGGCTGAGGGCTGTAGCAAAAACAACTGGACCCGCGCCACTCGAGACCCAGCTAGCAAGAGAGTGTTCCAACACCTCGTGCGGGTCAGCCAGATTCAAAAATTGCCCGCTACCTCTCAGTACCTTGGCAAGGTATCGATACCGCCCGAATCCACAATGACACTGCCGGTGGGACAGACTGTACTCACGTTGCCGGTGCTGGCACATGTGTCCTTAGAGGGCGTGGACATTCAAACTGATCCGATGGAAGGAGAAGAAGCGCCCTCTGGACTCCTGATTGCTCGAAACCTGGCCACCGTGCGGCACGGCCGAGTACCCGTGCGCTGCATCAATTTAGGTGGCACCAGTTTACAGTTGTTGCCACGACAAGAGGTGGCGCAAGTGTACATAATGCCAGAGGCCCTTACTAGAGCGGACGCTATAGGGCTGGCACCTGTGGAAGGAAAAACATGGACCCTGGAGGTGTCCCTCAACAGCCAGGAGAATGGAAGAGAACCGTTGGCTGGACGCCACCTTCTGGAAGAAATGGAGGCTAATCTGACTGAGTTTTCTGCTGGACAAGTAAGGCAGATCAAACAACTTCTACAGCGATATCAGGGAGTGTTTGCACAGCATGAAGATGATTTCGGGTGCACTCGGGACATTCATCATGAAATACCCACCGGAAATACTGCTCCCATCCGAGAGAGATATCGTCAGATCCCACCTCAAATGTACCAGGAGGTGAAAGAGCTGTTGGCCCACATGTTGCGGAACGGTGTGATCTGTGAAAGTCAGAGCCCGTGGGCGGCTCCGATCGTGCTGGTCCGAAAGAAGGATGGTACCCTGAGATTTTGCGTGGACTATCGAAAGCTGAATGCCTGTACAGTCCGGGACTCCTATCCACTCCCCCGAATCGAAGAGTCTCTATCTGCACTAGGGAGCGCCAAATTCTTCTCTTCCGTCGACCTGGCCAGTGGCTATTGGCAGGTCCCAGTAGCTGAGAAGGATCGTCCGAAGACCGCTTTTGTTCTCCCTATGGGCCTGTTTGAGTTCAATCGGATGCCGTTCGGACTAACAAATGCGCCAGGGACCTTCCAACGGCTGATGGAGAGATGCTTGGGGGACCTCAACTTTGAAGCCACTTTAATATATCTGGACAATATAATTATCTATTCCGCTACGTTTGAGGATCATCTCCGCCGATTGGAACAAGTGTTAGAACGGCTTCAGAGACACGGCCTGAAAATTAAGCCTCGAAAGTGTCGTCTCTTCAAACGAGAAATTGAGTATCTGGGGCACACTGTGTCCAGTGCAGGAGTACACCCCACTGCAGAGAAAGTAGCTGCCGTGCAGAAGTGGCCCACGCCCGCCAACCTAAGGGAACTGAGGGCGTTCCTGGGGCTTGCTGGATACTACCGCAGATTCATTAAAGACTTCGCTAAGATTGCGATCCCGCTCAATGAATTGCTGAGAGGAACAGCTGGGGGAGCCAAGCGAAAGCCCATCTAGTGGGGCCCACGACAAAATGAGGCATTCCGAGCATTGAAAATGTCGCTAACAGATGCCCCAATCTTGGCCTACGCCAACTTTTCGCAGCCTTTCGAGTTGTACACCAATGGAAGCTTGCATGGACTGGGAGCAGTGCTGGCTCAAGTACAAGGAGGAAAAGAGCGAGTGATCGCGTATGCCAGCAGGTCACACCGAGATACGGAGAAGAATCCGGAGAACTACAGTTCGTTTAAGCTGGAGCTACTAGCACTGGTGTGGGCCATGACAGAGAAATTTGCTGAGTACTTGTCAGGGTCAGAAGTGCAAGTGCGGACAGATAACAACCCTTTGGCCCACTTGGAGAACGCCAAACTGGGCGCGTTAGGACAGCGGTGGGTCGCAAGGATGTCCAAATACCAGTATAAGATTGCCTATCGGTCCAAGGCCCTGAACACCCATGCCGATGCCCTGTCCCGGGTCACTCAGGCGGGGCCGAAGGAGGACAGAGATGAGGAGCTCGAAGGCGATGAGATTCCGGATTTCAGCCAGTTCGTCGCTGCCCAAGAGACCAGAGAGGAGCCGAAGCCCACTCAGATTCTGGGCCGTTCAAGAGACGAATGGATACATCTGCAGCAATCCGATCCGGAGTTAGCAAAATTGAGGGAATGGGTCACCCTTAATCAAAGACCCGACCAGGAAACCAGAGCCGCTTCACTTCCAACTACCCTACAAATCCTAGGTCAGTGGGAGAGGCTTCTCCTGAAGGACGGCTTGCTATGCCAAGGAATCCAGCTGCCTTGAGAGTTTGATGTTACCTGGCAGGTGGTAGTTCCAGGAGCGCTAGTAACACAGCTAGCCCAAGAAGCTCATAGAAGAGGTGCTCACTTCGGAGTAGAAAAGACCTTTCGGTGGTTGCAACGGCTGGTGTATTGGCCTCAACTGCAGCAAGAAGTCGAGGGAGTCTGCAGAGCATGTCGCCAGTGTGAGTTGAATAAGCCCCCGGAACAAAGAGCTCCCATTCAGACCATCCGAACTTCTGCCCCCTTGGAGGTCTTGATGATTGACTACTTGATGATAGGAACTTCATACAATGGTTATGGACACTGTTTGGTCATGACTGATCACTTCACCAAGTTCGCAGTAGTGACGCCTACTAAAGACCAGACGGCAGAAGCCACAGCTAAGGTCATCTGTCAAGATTTCATCCGGATTTATGGGTGCCCGAAGCGAATACATTCTGACCAGGGGGCCTGCTTCCAAGGGCGAGTGATGGATGAGTTGTACCGCATCTATGGAATCGACCGTTCCCGAACAACGCCCTACCACCCGCAAGGGAACAGCGCATGCGAGCGCTTTAACCGAACCCTGTTGCAAATGTTGCGAGCGCTGGAAGCGGACAAAAAGATGAAGTGGTCCGAATATGTGTCCGAGCTGGTGTGGGTGTATAATAATCGAGTTCATGCGACCACCGGCTACACCCCTTACATGTTGCTGTTTGGAAGAAGTGGCCGAGAAATCACTGAACTGGAGCTAGATTCAGAAGACTCCGGCCCGGGCGGTAGCCCAAGTACCTGGATTCGAGAACACCGGCGTCGGCTCCATACAGTGAGAAGACTGGTTGCTCAGAAGTTTCAGGAAGTAGAGCATGCAGTTCGGCCCCCGACGACAGGTGGATCACTTCAGCCAGGAGACCGAGTGCTGGTGAGGGCTAAACGATTTAGAAGTAGACTGGACCATCGTTGGGAGGCGATACCATATCGGGTGGTGAAGAAAGTTCACCCAGACAACCCAGTCTACGAGGTTAGGCCCGAAGGGGATGACGCCGCGACACCCAGGGTGTTGCACCGTAATATGCTGCGACCTTGCTCCTCTGAAGCAGAAGTCTGTAACGGAGTTGGGCCCCCAGACGTATTGGCTGAAGTGCCACATGCAGGAACCTTAGGGGATGAAGAAGGATGGGCCACAATGCAGTTGGGCACGTCAGAACCGTTGATGCCAACCTCGAGTGGAATTCCAAATAAGTCAGGAAATGATTTGCAATCCCCAGTGGTTGATTCCTCGGATCTCCCGGAGTCACCTCCGCAAGAAGAGCTCCGCAGAACTGAGCAGGCTAATGCCGGAATCCCTCCTAACCGGTATGCTCAGGAAGAGTTCATCTGGTCTCAAATCCAACAGAAAATGCAGGAGTGTGCCCAGCTCCTGTCTGAGCTTGCACTGCCTGGAAGGAGGCATCAGTTCTGCGAGAAGCCCACTCGCCCGAGGACTGGTGAGCAAAAAGGAGGGAGGAATGTAGCCCAGTCAAGAGAGCTTGTAAAAGAACTTCTACATGATGCTTCAAGGATGGAAAGAGACTGCCATCTACTGGCCAGACGCAGTCAAGCGGAACCAAGATATGCAAGGGAAGTTGCAGGGAGAGCAAGTTCAGATGCTGGACCTGATCAGGTGACTTCCAGGAAGGAGTTCCGGAAAATAAGAGGCCAGCGCGCCAAACCTGAGGGGTCTTTGGCGCCAAGCAGCAGAAAGGAGCAGACGTGTTCCCTGCATCCTGAGAAACCCCGCGTGACAGGCCTAAGCCAGAGTCCGGTGAGGTGCCACAACCGGGCACTGGTAAAAGAGCTCCGGATATCTCGCGGATGTTACCTGAGTGCTGTGCCTGCTGAGGAGACTAGGAACCTGATTGCGGTGCTGAGTGAGTTCGCGGAACCCGACGTCGCCCGCCGACCGACGAAGCCTGGACCCCCCTATCCAAGGCTCGAGAGACTGCCTCCAACAGCCAAGCAGAGAGGAGCTGAGAGACGGTTTCCCCAGGAAAGTCACGCCAGCGGAAGCGGAGGAGCTGCATATGTGAACAGGGCCGTCACTTCCACTGTTCACCCACGGTATCGGGGACAATTGGGTTTAGATACTCAGGTTGGGAGGGGAACGGTTGGGACTAAAGGAGCACAACGTGATCTAATTGAATTTATGCGGAAGAGACTCACGGCCTAGCGGGAATAATCGGTGACCCCCGCTAGGGCCAAATGTACAGTTAAAGAACTTACGTGGTGTCTCCCATGACTGAGGGCATCACCCTACTTAAGAGACTTCGCCTTACTTAAGAGACTTCACCTTACTTAAGAGACTTCACTGTATTAAAGAGACTGCACCTTACTTAAGAGACTTCACCTTACTTTGAGAGGCTTCACCTTACTTTGAGAGACTGCGTCTTATTTTGAGAGATTTTGCCTTTTGCTGATATTTTGAATTACTGTTTATTACCCTTGTTACTAATCCTTTGTTCAGAATACCTGTTGCATAAAATTGTTTATTTTCATCTCAGACTGTTCTCGCCTTGTGTCTCTGTGCGTTGCATTCCCGCACCTGCATTACATGATTGTATATGGGGGATAAAGGAAAGTTGTGTGTCAAATATGACTCCAAGACATCGAGCTTGCTGCTTGGGGGTTATGGTGGCGCAACCCAAGAAAATTGAAAAGTCAGGTATAGGTAGGTTAGTAGAGAGAGAAAAAACAATGAGTTCAGTTTTGGAGAGATTCAGTTTCAGATAGAGGGAAGACATGATGTTAGAGACAGCAGACAGACAATCACTGGTATTTTGTATTAGAGTGGGGGTGATGTCAGGTGAAGAGGTGTATAGTTGGGTGTCATCAGCATTGAGATGGTACTGGAAATCAAATCTGCTGATGCTTTGTCCAATAGGAGCAGTATACAAGGAGAAGAGGAGGGGACCTAGGACTGATCCTTGTGGAACCCCGATAGTAAGAGGAAGATTAGAGGAAGAAGAGCCGGCAAAAGATACCATGAAGGAGCGGTCAGAGGTAGGAGAAGAACCAGGAGGGAGCGGTGTCCTTGAGGCCTATACAGCGGAGCATAGTGAGGAGGAGCTGATGATCTACAGTGTCAAAAGCGGCAGAGAGATACAGGAGAAACAGCAGGGAGTAGTGACCATTAGATTTAGCTGTTAGTAGATCATTAGAGACTTTAGTGAGGGCAGTTTCAGTAGAGTGTGAGGAGCGGAAACCAGATTGTAAAGGGTCGAGAAGAGAGTTATCTGAGAGATAGCGGATTAAGCGGGAATGGACCAGGCGTTCCTGGAGTTTAGAGATGAAGGGAAGATTAGAGACCGGTCTGTAGTTAGCAGTGCAGTTCTGGTCCAGGGATGGCTTTTTCAGTAAAAGGGTTATGATGGCATGTTTAAGTGAGGAGGAAAAGATGCCTGAAGAAAGAGAGAGGTCAAATATTTTAGTTAGGTGGGTAGTGATGTCAAGGTAAAATATATATATTATACAAAATCAATTGATTTATTTTAATAGATTACCTCGCGGTACACTGAAGGACCTGCCGTCACATGACTAAATGACGTCAGCGCAGGTCCTTGAGTCCACCGCGATCTGCCGGCAAGCCAAGACAAGCACACCGGGGGCCATCAGAAGGTAAGTATAATATTTATTTTTTATTTTATTCTTTTTTTACAGGTACTACGGTACCTGCGTCCGGAGGAGAGTCTCCTCTTCTCCAGACCCGGGTACCATTCGCACATTGAAATGCATGGAATGCGCATGTACAGATCCAGTGATGCGGATTCCATGCGTTCCAATGCAAGTCAATGGCGGCGAAAACGCAGCGCTTCCGCAAAATAATTGGTCATGCTGCGTTTTTTTCCGCAATGATAAGACGCAGCGGAAATTTCTGCAGCATGTGCACAGCACATGCGGATTATCATTTGGGAACATGGCAGGTCTTCTACCAAGCGTTTTTTAAGCGTTTATGCAGCGGAATTGCCGCTGCGGAAACGCTTAAAAAACGCATCGTGGGCACACAGCCTTATTGTACAGATGAACAACTAAATGATTTCCTGGGAATGACATATGTATGTGCATGGCTGATAACAGAGAGATTCATGTCGAGTTGGCAAAGATGGCGCTGAGAGATGACTTCACCCCTCCCATCAGAATTCCTAAGGTGTTACTGAGGCCAGGAGATACATGGATGAGCAAATTGCAGTGTGCCAAGTTATCAGAAGGAGCAATGAAGTTTACTAATCCCACCTAGAAGTAGAATATTATATAACCCCATGTCTACATAATAAAGTATGTCATTTTGCGTGGTTTAGTCTCTGAGTGAAGTTTTTCAACCATATTAGCAAATTTGGTTGATTTGCATTCACTCGGACATCTTTAATTAGGAGGAGAGCAGTTACCTAGTGTATCTTAAATTGGTGAAACCTCCACAGTGACAGCTGGGGAAAGGAACTGAATGAGCTGTGAGGGAATAGGGTCACTGTTGCAGGTTGTAGGGCGGGAAGAAGTGAGGAGTCTGGTCACTTCTTCTTCTGTGACCAGCTCGAAGATGGAAAGTGAACTTGAGGTGCGGGAGGGAAGGGAATCCAGACTCTGAGGGGATTGTGTAAAATGTCTTGACAGATATGATTGATTTTTTGTAGGAAATAAGTGGCCAGATCGTCAGCGCTTAGGTTGGTGACGGGGGTCTGTATTTTAGAGCTCAGGAGGGAGTGGAAGGTTTCAAAGAGTCATTTAGGATTGTTGGCTAGAGATGTGATGAGAGTGGTAAAGTAGACTTGTTTAGCCGGATGGAGAGCAGAATTATAAGTTTTGAGCATGAACTTATAGTGGATGAAGAGAAACCAAAAACAAGAAAAATACCCAAATAATTGAAAGTAAATGTATAGTGAATGAAGTTTTCTGTCAAAAGAGATTGTCTCCACAGATGCTCCACTCACAAAATAAGAATACTTTGTATGTACAATAAGGCAGGTACATAACTCATCATAGCTCAACATTTCCCGCTCATAATAGAATAACGGAATAGATTCAGGGATAGGCATTTTTTCATAATAGTATATGAAAAGTGTTTGGAGAAAACCGCCTCAAGGAGAAGCCTCTCATCCAGCTCCATTTCGCAGAGATCTCTTATTGGCATCCATTCATGATAAAGCATCTAGAAGGGAGTCAAACATATGAACTCCGCCCTGAGCCGAGCAGGGTAGATTATAGAATAGGAAATTTGCTTTTCACAGAGCCTCCTTTTTCTATCCCAGAACTTGACCCTCTTCTTCTTAACTTCTGTTGAAAAGTCAGGATAAATAGATATTTTCCTTCCATCAAGGGTAAGTGAAGAGTGGTCCCTGGCCTTTCGTAGGATAAGGTCTCTCTCTTTAAAATTTTGTAATTTGATGAGTACAGGTCTTGGTGGAGCACCCGGTGGCAAAGGACATGTAGGAACTCTGTGAGCTCTTTCAATTGCAAAAAAATTGAGAGAGAGTGTCTTTGCCGAACACTGTAGTCAGCCAGGATTCAAAAAAAATCAACTGAATTACGACCCTCCGCTTTTTCATGAACCCCGACTAAACGTATGTTATTTCGCCGATGCCTATTCTCTAGGTCATCAACCTTCTTGAGAAGGGCATTGATATTCTGAAGACCTCTCCTGAGATATTTATGTATAGTAGGCATTTGGTCCGCAACAGAACTCACTCTTTCCTCCAACTCATTGACTCGGCTGTTTATTTTCTTCATGTTTTGTCTGATGAGATTAATGTCCTCTCTAAGCCCTCCCATGTGTTTGTTGAGAATTTCTAATGAGAAGCTACAGGATTTTCCAGCAGAGAAAACATCTTGTCGTGTAGGCTCTTGCCCAGAATCATTGACTTCTCCATAGGTGTTGTTAGTGCTCTGCATTTCCTGCACTTCTCTGTTTAACTGTTGCTGTGAGAGTGGTGCCACATTGCCTCCCCTGCACAGTCTCTGTATCTCTCTTCCTCTGTGAGCATATCTGATCAGGTTGTAAATCATCTGAAGGGTCAGAATCTAAGGTCAGTCTGGCAAATCTCCCCAGCTTTGCTGCAGCAGCCTCAGCATCTCTCACTCTGGCTGGTGTGGGGGAGGAGGCGCCATGTTGGAAGGCCCACTATCTGGACTCTGCTCCTTCTGATGCTTGCTTCTGGTCATGTCTGAGTGCACTTTAAGCTTCTCTGTGTACTTTCCCCCAGCCTTTGGTGTGAAGGAATCAATATTTCACTGCTAATAGGTGGAAATGAAAGGATGCAGAGCAGGAGCAAAGCACAGAGCTTCCATGTGAAGAGGCTGTCAGCAAAAGGTCCTTTTTAAAGGGGAATCTGTAACACTCCCATCATCTGCTCCTGAGCTCACATCAAAGACAGTCTGTATTATATGTATTTTATATGAGCACTGCACTTGGCTTTTTCTGGCAAAGAAGTTGACACATCCGATCTGCCGCTCCATTTTACAATAGGAATAAAAGTGCCCTGTCAGGGATAAAAATTCCCCATTCTTCCAATCGGTACAGTCCCAAATGGTCAGACCAATCAATCACTGACCAATAAGATATCCTATGGAGTTATCACCTCTCCTGTGGATCCTATGGTCATAACTTGTTTTCACCAACAAAGTCCTTTACTGCAAATTACCGTAATTGTACATCTCAGTTATGGTATCGCACAGTAAGAGGTGCAGGAGCCTCCTGTATTTTACAGCCGACGCTCCACTATAATCAGGATAATGGCTGACAGGTTTTCATATACAGCTGTAGTGTGGGCCCCTAGAATCAATTCCTATTGGGGCCCCAGACACCCCAGTTTGATCCTGGTTGGGGGTGGGGAGGGTAATTTTGCACCCTGTGGTAAAGAAAAATTGTAAAATCCAAAAAGACATCTCTGGAGAGGGGACATATAACCCCCACATTGAACATATAGGATTATAACTAGAAAAGTGAGAAAGAGCTGACACTTCAACCTCTATTGACAAAACCTACAAAAGACAAAAAATATATCTCATACCCTACCATCATTAGAACATGCTCCTATTTCTTGCATGTGTACCATCTTAGACCTCAGTTCACATTGCTTGGTTTTTTGTCTTGTTTGCATTCTGTGCAATATAAGGGTGTGGCATCCCCTTTGTTTAGCTGATTAGTATATATGTAGCTTACCATGGGCCTAGGTGGTCTGAAGTTGGGACCCGGTCCTATTTGTCTTCCCTTTTATGTGCATTACTTCAACTTTGATATACAGTAAGCTTTTTAATATAGACAGTGTAGGTACCGTCCCAATTTAGGGTCACCTTGTCACTGGTGGGACGGCTTGTATACTTTTTTTGATCAAAAATAGTTCACTAAGTACCCTATATTTAATATGCAACTTTGCTTTACATTTATATATAATGATGGTAGGGTATGAGATATATTTTTTGTCTTTTGTAGGTTTTGCTTCTTTTTGCTAGTGTGAACATGCTCCTATTTCTTGCATGTTTACCATCTTAGACCTCAGTTCACATTGCTTGGTTTTTTGTCTTGTTTGCATTCTGTGCAAAATAAGGGTGTGGCATCCCCTTTGTTGAGCTGCTTAGTATATATGTAGCTTACCACGGGCCTAGGTGGTCTGAAGTTGGGACCCGGTCCTATTTGTCTACCCTTTTATGTGCATTACTTCAACTTTGATATACAGTAAGGTTTTTAATATAGACAGAGTAGGTACCGTCCCAATTTAGGGTCACCTTGTCGCTGGTGGGGTGGCTTGTATACTTTTTTTGATCAAAAATAGTTCACTAAGTACCCTATATTTAATATGCAACTTTGCTTTACATTTATATATAATGATGGTAGGGTATGAGATATATTTTTTGTCTTTGTAGGTTTTGCTTCTTTTTGCTAGTGTGAACATGCTCCTATTTCTTGCATGTGTACCATCTTAGACCTCAGTTCACATTGCTTGGTCTTTTAACCTCTATTGACGTAGGGTCTCCTGCCGTGGTCAGGTAAATTCAACAAAGAATCTGATGAGAACCAGCCAACCAGTCTAGAATTTGCATACTCAGAGGCGGATAAGTACATTTCCGAAGCAAGGGCTTCCTCTTTTCAAAGGACTTGTCTCAGACACTCTGAAGACTGTGGTCAGTGATGAATATTGGGGTTTGCATCGATCCAATATTCATGGGAGATGTATTTTCGACATCGTAGCAAAGGGACGATCCTAACGCATTCACTCACATCATTGTAAGGCCAGCTGAACACCCCCAACTTAATATCGTGTAGATGGATAATGCTATCCATGCCATGTTTCATCTCTATAGAAAGGTAAAATCATGATAGAAAACATGACCATGATATTTCCCGCCCGAGACCTCCATGGGCGAATATATCCTGAAAGTTGGGGATCTCATAAACTTCTAAAAGATTTAGCACCCCTATGACAAGTCCTCATATGAGCTCACCAATAGAAGGTATGTGGGTGTAACCGTGATCTTATTAAATCAGAGCTTGGATTTTGGTCATTGGTCAGTCCTGGAAGGTACAGCTTGCTGTAGTTGTATGTTTTCCTAAGGAGTTCTTCTAAGGAGTGCTTCCTTGCGCTAAGCTCTGAGCTATTTCTCTGACACAGGTTTAGCACTTTTCTTTTATTATCTTTTTGATTTTATGTTAATGTATATATCATATTGTTTGTATCATCTTTGTGTATTTTTTATACACACTGCCTACTTTTCAAGATAAGATCACTTGTTTTTATTCTGTTATTCCCACACCCTATCATTTCTTTACTTAGAAAATTGGGCGTGAGGAACGATCAACACGCCCATATGATGGCGCGGTCGAGCATGTAAATTGTAACTCCCTACATGTATTTCTATAGCAGGACGAAGAACGTTTGGCGTTCGAAACATGTAGGTTTCACAGAGGTCTCCACCTTTATTTATTTTATTTTTGCAATGTGTATATCTTTTTAATGGATTAACAATAACATCATAATTTTATCTGCAATTGGATCTGGAAGCTGGCGTATCACAATGTCGGTGGATATGCACCTTCTCTTTTTGGTTGAGGAGAAGGTGACTCCTACAGGGTGAGATAGAAAAATGCAATGAGCCTAAGAACTATCAGGCAGGTAATTGCTTATTACGTGCTTGTTCTACCCTGTGGTGGCTCAGATTGCTCCTGGACCGCTCCTAACAGCGATTCTGCTGCTTCACGTCAACAGAACAGCTCTTCCTCTTCCCGACTGCTCTGTCAAAGAGGCGTGACTGCCACCTTTATGCTGATTGACAGACGGCTCCCTGCAGTTAGGCAGCAGGGAGCAAGCTGTCAATCAGCATGACACCGGCAGTCACACCCCATCAACAGATCAGAGCGGGAGCTGAAAAATCACTGTCAGGAGCGCTCCGTGACCACTCTGAACCAGCAAATATCGGCACCTGGCACAACAGGCACATAGTTAGCAAATACTTGCCTGTTAGTTCTTAGGTCCATGGTAAAAAAAAAAGTCCCGGACAACCCCTTTTAATATTAAGGAGCAGGAATTCTCCGCATGATGCTATAATCAAGAAAACATGAAATTCTCTCCTGCCCAGTCAGTCTGCCTGATCTGTTACACCATGATTACCAAAACCTCGACTCATTCCACTGCCCACTTGTATTACCACATACCCGGCTCTGCTTGGCCCCTGTTACCAGGCCATTGGCTTGTCTGACTGCAAGTGCACACTTCTGAACCGGGAGTCCCTGTGGATTTTCACATCCCCTCAATTTGACATAATGAATTTCAGTGTCACAGAGGATTGTTCGGCTAGACTGAACAAACTAGCATCTATTTTTGATAATAAACCGTCAGTGGTGACAACAGAACCGGATGAATTTAAAGATCTCATGTTCCAGATGGAAAACAAAATGACCAGAGAACTTAAAGTTTGGTGGGATCTCACAACCTTGGACACATATATAAAAAAGGAAATGATCCCTAGAGGTCTGCGTTTAAAAAAAAGTCGCCACCACTATATACAATGACGGTTTTCAAGAAGATCAGAATGCGATTCTTAGTCAATGTTCACTGAATCTTATGCACCTCATAATCAAACATGAGGAACTGGAACTGACTTAAATTAAATTGGATATTAAAAATATACAATCGTCTTTGGGGAAATATGTGCAACTAAAAGAATTTACTATTTGTAATGACAAACTGAAATCTAATTTGGCCAAGTTGGAGAACACCATTATGGATATAAAAAGATCCAAGTTCAAAATGGACAGTGAGGACTATGCGCAGAACAAGATTTATAGTTGGAATAAACAATTACCATCCATCTTAAAAAAAGCGCTCCCACAAACGTTTTCAGAGATCTGGAAGAGGGAGTTTTAAGGAGCATGATGATGTTACGGATAATTCTTTTGCTGCCACCTCTGATGATTACTCAGATTCATCTATGAGTTCAATGGGAGAAATGCAACAATTGTATTTTGTCAAAAATAAATTATCTAGTGCTGGTGGAGCGATTACAAAAAACGGAGGAAGAGGGTGTGGCGCCCCTGAGGGTTCGGTCGCCACAGGGGGGTACTGCATCTTGTGAAAGAGGTGTGGTATCTCCTCTCCCAGGTTAGGATGGAGCACCTGTCAGGACCCTACCTCATCACTCAACACTACACACTCCTGTCCTATGGGGGGCTAGTATGCACTAGGGTGCTGCCCCAGCAGGATAATGGAGATGAGGGAACCAAAGATAGGGGGAACCATGTAGTGGGTGAGGGTGGAGGATGCACTTTTAGGTTACACTTGTAGATACATATTTAATAGCCAGCCATCTTAAGTTCATGGTTGTTTCATTGTGGTCTTCACAGCTGGCAGTGGCCTTGTGTAGGAGCCTGCAGCGTGCTGGAGATGCACAGTCCTCGTGCTCTGGCCTTGAGACGAGGAGCAGGATAGAGTTAACGGAGGTCTCTACCCGGTCAAGGTCCCTGCTTAAGAAGGCCTGGAGGGGAGTTGAGGAGGAGAGCTCCGCTGGCAAAAGGATACGCCACCTGTACTCTCCATTCTGGCCTAGTCAGAGGGACTCCTGCTGCAAGAGGGGTACCGGCCCCCGATATCTGACTTTGTTACTTCACGTCTCCGTCGGAAAAGCCCGGAGGCTAAGTGGTTCTCACCGGGTAACGGACGGAGTGGAGTCGCCACCCGTGCCCTTGTTCTGTGTATAGCCAGAGGGAGACCCAGCCTTGCACACTGCACACGGACAGGAGAGGCCCAAGGGGGAGATTTCTAGGAACACACTCGTGCTGGGGGTCCTGATAGACACACCTGAACTACCGGGGTGTGCCAAAAGCCCTTCTCTGGTGGGCGCAGCACGCTGTGAGGAGCAAGGAGAAGCCTTGCAGCTGACCTCTAACAAAATGAGTAAAGCCTGGAAGACTACATCCATTGCCTCCGGTCTATTATTGCAGCGGGACACGACACCGCACCACTGCATCCTCCCTGCTTCCTCTGCCTTGAGGCCCTGCTCTGCCTGTGGGGAGTAGTACTACCATCGGCTGCCACAACATCCCGCCTCAGAGGACTGCAGCAGCGCTGGTGGCGCATCACCAGACACCACAGGTGGTGTAGTCGTTTATCCTCTCATAATTGCCACTCATCAACTAGCCCCTATTTTTAATGTGTGCGCCCTGGGCACGGACCGGGCCGAGGCCGCGACTGCATCCCCATTCTACCAACTGGGCCCGCCGTCCGAGTACACCCTTTCCCAGGGAGGGCTAGCCGCTACTAAAACAGCTAGTGGCAGGTCACACAAGGGCAGGACGTAAGCGCAAATGCAAACAAGTACCCAACACAGAGCAAAAAACGCCATTATTAGAGTCACTAGCTACATCTTATCTGAGAGTCAAATTTCTCTCCTGGCTAAAGGCCTGAGCTTTTCACCTTCTAACGAATTCGACATTTTCAGAACAATTCTGGATGTTAACAAACTAGCACGTAACCTCACCATCCGATGTCATTTTATGGACATGAAAAATCCACAGAATACAGCTTCAGAAGAAGTTTCTCCTAGGACAAGCCAGGATTCCATGTTATTATTCACAGAACAACAGTCTTTATTACAAATGAAACAATTCGAGACGGAATCTTTAATTCCAAATGTAAATTTAAATGACGACTTTCGGGCTGGTAATCCTTTCTTTTACCCACTTCAGTCCAGACCATTGGTTCTGGATCAGTTCCAGGACTTAATTGAAAAAGAACTAGTGGAATTAAAGAATGAATTCTCTTCTACTAATCATTTGGACTCTAATCTGACATATAGAGAAAAAGACGCTCTGAAAAAATTAAAGGATAATTCAGACATACTAGTCCGCTCAGCGGATAAAGGAGGCACTATAGTACTGAATTCAGGATTGTATAAAAAATTGAATTTGATGGATTTAGAAAATAGGGATGTTTATTTGGAGTTAGCTAGAGATCCTACTGTTGAGTTTAATGCTGCTATGTATAATCTATTAAACGAAGGTTTGCACTGAGGGGCCCTAAAAAAAAATTAATGGATTATTTATACGTAGATCACCCAATTGTTCAAGTTTACCATTCGCTGCCAAAAATACATAAAAATATTTTCCCACCACCTTTAACCCCTTTACTACCCAAGGTGCTTTGCACATTAATGACCAGGCCAATTTTTACAATTCTGACCACTGTCACTTTATGAGGTAATTACTCTGGAACGCTTCAACGGATCCCCCTTATTCTGAGAATGTTTTTTCGTGACATATTGTACTTCATGATTGTTGTAAAATTTCTCCGATATCACTTGCATTTATTTGTGACAAAAACTGAAATTTGGCGAAAATTTTTGAAAATTTAGCAATTTTCAAAATTTGAATTTTTATGCCCTTAAATCAGAGAGATATGTCACACAAAATAGTTAATAAATAACATTTACCACATATCTTCTTTACATCAGCACAATTTTGGAACCAAATTTTTTTTTTATTAGAGAGCTATAAGGGTTAAAAGTTGATTAGAGATTTCTCATTTTTCCAACAAAATTTACAGAACCATTTTTTTAGGGACCACATCACATTTGAAGTCACTTTGAGAGGTCTTTATGACAGAAAATACACAAAAGTAACACCACTCTAAAATCTGCACCCCCAAGGTGCTCAAAACCACATTCAAAAAATGTATTAACTATTCAAGTGCTTCACAGAAATTTTTGGAATGTGGAAGAAAAAAATTAACATTTAACTTTTTTCACAAAAATGTTACTTTAGACCCAATTTTTTTTTATTTTCACAGGGTTAACAGGAAAAAATGGACCCCAAAATTTGTTGATCAATTTCCCCTGACCACACAGATACCCCATATGTGGGGAAAAACCACTGTTTAGGCGTATGGCAGGGTTCGGAAGGGAAGGAGCGCCATTTGACTTTTTGAAAGTAAAATTTGCTTGAATAATTAGCGGACGCCATGTTGTGTTTGGGGAGCCCCTTATGTGCCTAAACAGTGGAAACCCCTCACAAGTGACACCATTTTGGAAACTAGACCCCTCAGAGAACCTTTACAGAAGTTTAAACATGGAGCCATGACAATAAATAATCAAACTTTTTCCACAAAAATTATGTTTTAGCCCCAATTTTTTTATTTTCACAAGGGTAAGAGGAGAAAATGGCCCCAAAAACTTTTTGCAATTTCTCCTGAGTACGCCAATACCCTATATGTGGGGAAAATACAGTGTTTGGGTGCACGGCAGAGTTCAGAAGGGAAGGAGCACTGTGTGACTTTTTGAACGCAAAATTGGCTGGAATAGAGGGCGGACGCCATGTCACGTTTGAAGAGTCCCTGATGTGCCTAAATAGTTGAACCCCCCCACAAGTGACCCCATTTTGGAAACTACACCCCTCAAGGATTTTATCAAGGGGTATAATGAACATTTTGAACCCGGTACGACACATAATTTGATAACATTAGGTCATCATATTGAATAAGTTGTCATTAGTCTTGAGCACAAGTGCTCGCTACTTGAGTTTGCAAACTCAAGTAGCGAGCACTTGTGCTCAACACTAGTCGCCATATCGTCATCTTTTTTTTTTTTTGCTTTTGAAAAAAATCCCAACCCTAGCACAACCCTAACCCTAGAGTTTATTTTTTACACCGTTCCTTGTGCAGTATAAGTGATTAGACGACTTTATTCTTTGGGTCGGTGCGATTACAGCGATACCAGAATCCTATCGGGTTTTTATGATTGACAGCTGTCTCACACTAAACGACGCATTTTTTTGCAAAATCTAGTTTTTGCATTGCCATATTTTGAGAGCTATAATTTTTCCATATTTTGGCCGACAGAGTCATTTGACAACTTGTTTTTTGCGGGATGAGTTGACGTTTTTATTGGTACTATTTTCAGGCACGTGACATTTTTTGATCGCTTTCTATTCCGATTTTTGGGAGGCAGAATAAGCAAAAACAAACAATTCAGGAATTGTTTTTTTTAATTTTTTTATGCTGTTCCGCGTGTGGTAAAATTGATGAGGTAGCTTTATTCTTTGGGTCTGTACGTTTACAGCGGTACCACATTTATATCTTTTTTTATGTTTTGGCGCTTCTACACAATAAAAGCTATTTTCTAGAAAAAAATATTTTTTTGCATCACTTTATTCTGAGAGCTATAACTTTTTTATTTTTCAGCTGATGGAGCTGTATGGCGGCTTGTTTTTTCTGGAACAAGATGACGTTTTCAGTGGCACCATTTTTGTTTATATTCATCTTTTTGATCGCGTTTAATTCCAATCTTTGTTTGGCAGTATGATGATAAAGCATCGTTTTTTGCTTTGTTTTTTATTTTAATTTTTTACCGTGTTCACTAAAGGAGTTAACTTCTGAGACAGTTTTATAGGTCAGGTCGTTCCGGAAGTGGCGATACCAAATATGTGTACTTTTATTGTTTTGTTTGTTTTTTTTCATTATAATATTTATTGATGGGTACATTATATTTTTATTTTTGGTGAATTATTTTTTTTTTACTTTTTTTTACCACTTTTTTTTACTTTTATACTTTGTCCCACTATGGGACTTTCACTTTTTATACTCTGATCGCCTGTATAACATAGGGATGGAGCACTATCCCTGTGCTATACAAGCTGTCAGCGCTGTAGATGCAGAAGATACTTTGGTCATGCACTGTGCATGATCAAAGTATCTTTCTGCTGTCTGGTGACCCGGATGTTGTCATGACGACATCTGGGTTACCATGACAACCACGGAAGCCAGCCTCATTCAGCGCGCGACGGCGGGGAAGAGGTGAGTATGCAGTACTTACCTCCGCAATGCTGTGATCGACTTCGATCGCAGCATTGCGGGGGTTAATGTGCCGGGAGCCGTGCGTGACCGCTCCCAGCACATAGCAAAAATCATCTCACACCCGGCGGCGATCGCGCCCGCGCAGCCTGTGTGTGGCCGAAATCAACAGGGCGTACAAATACGTACCTGGCTCTTAAAGCCCAGGGCGCAGGTACAGTACGTATTAGTACATCCTGGGCTGTAAAGGGGTTAAGACCCATAGTGGTGGGGATTGGTTCCCATGGTGAAAAATTAAGTGCCTGGATGGATTTTTACCTACAGCCTCTGGTTCAGGAAACTCCGAGTTACATTAGGGATTCAAAATTCATAGTGACCATTTTTGATAAATTTGAATGGCCAAAAAACTTTGGATGATTGTCCTGTGATGTGGTGGCATTATACCCCCTCAATTCCACACCATATTGCTTTAGCATGTTTAACCTACCACCTTGACACATACAGTTCGTACACTATAGAAATAAAAGAATTTCTGGTCATAGCAGTACAGTTCCTCTTAGAGCGTAATTATTTTATCTTTGATAAAAGTTTTTTTTTTACAGAAAAGAGGAGTCAGCATGGGCAGTAAATTTTCTCCTTCGCTAGTGAACATAGTGATGTGTAGGTGGGAAGCGCTTTTCATTTACCATAATGATAACACATATAGTGGACACATTGTGTGGTACGGTAGATTTATTGATGACCTCCTCCTGGTGTGGGGGGCACACAGGAGGAGGTGGTACAATTTGTACAGTACATCAACTGCAATAATTTTAATCTTAAATTCACTTAGTTCTACCATTCATCCAAAATTACTTTTTTGGATCTCGAACTTGAGGCTACCAAGGAGAAAGAATTGGTCAAAATTAATCCCCACAGAAAATCTACAGCCTCAAATTCTATTCTATCAGCTAAATGTTGTCATCCGCCACATATTAAGAGAAATATCCCTTACGGTGAGCTAATACGAACAATACGAAATTGTTCACATAACATCACTTTTCAGAAGGAATCAGAAAAAATGTGTAACAGACTATCCAATAGGTGCTATCCCGAGTGGTCTTTAAGAAAAGCGAGTAGAATTGTCTCCAATATAAATCGGAAAGATATACTCCGAAATAAACAGAAAAATAACATTAACACATTGGATACTAGGGTAACGTTTTCTACCACCTATAGTCCTCAGTATAATAAAATTACATCTAGAATTAAAAAGTATAACCCTATTATATATCAGAACAAGAAACTAAAAAACCTACTTTCTAATGCCATCCGCTTTGTAGCCAGGAAAGCGCCCGCTCTGGGAACCATCCTTTCTCCTAGCTTATACACCAGTGAGACTAATACTGTACAACCAAATTGGCTCAGCACAAAAGGTTTCTTCAGATGTGGAGCCAATCGGTGCAAAGCGTGTCTACACGCGGTTAAAACAGATAGTTTTATGTCCTTAAGTAATGATAGAGAATATAAAATTCATGATTTCCTCAATTGTAATTCATCAGGGGTTATATACCTTATAGAATGCACCTTGTGTAAGGTCCACTATGTGGGTTGTACCACAGGTGCGCTGAAAGTCCGTATCAGAAGACATCTTTCTGATGCGATTCATTTGGAAGCCATAAATACATCAGCAGTATCGAGGCATTTTGCGAGAGTTCATAAAGGTGACACCTCATTCTTTAAATATATGGAGATAGAGAAGGTATATAGATCCACATGAGGGGGGGATCATAAGTGCAAACTTCTGAACCGGGAGTCCCTGTGGATTTTCACATTGGATACCACAGGGATTAAATTCAAGACAGGATCTGATACTGCAGTATTAAGAAATATAATTCTGCATTTATTTCCATGCATGTACACTGGGTACGGAAAGTATTCAGACCCCTTTACATTTTTCACTCTTTGTTTCTTTGCAGCCATTTGGTAAATTCTAAAAAGTTCATTTTTTTCTCATTAAAGTCCACTCTGCACCCCATCTTGTCTGAAAAAAAACAGAAATGTAGAAATTTTTGCAAATTTAATAAAAAAGAAAAACTGAAATATCACACGGGCATAAGTATTCAGACCCTTTGCTCAGTATTGAGTAGAAGCACCCTTTTGGGCTAGTACAGCCATGAGTCTTCTTGGAAATGATGCAACAAGTTTTTCACACCTGCATTTTGGGATCCTCTGCCATTCTTCCTTGCAGATCCTCTCCAGTTCCGTCAGGATGAATGGTAAACGTTGGTGGACAGCCATTTTCAGGTCTCTCCAAAGATGCTCAATTGGGTTTAGGTCAGGGCTCTGGCTGAGCCAGTCAAGAATGGTCACATAGTTGTTCTGAAGCCACTCCTTTGTTATTTTAGCTGTGTGCTTAGTGTCATTGTCTTGTTGGAAGGTGAACCTTTGGCCAAGTCTGAGGTGCAGAGTACTTTGGAAGAGGTTTTCATCCAGGATATCTCTGTACTTGGCCGCATTCATGTTTCCTTCAATTGCAACCAGTTGTCCTGTCCCTGCAGCTGAAAAACACACCCATAGCATGATACTGCTGTTATGATCTGCTACAAGAACTAAGGAAAGAGAGGAAATCTGTCCATACAATAGGACTAAGCTGATTCCCTACGATGCAGCGGGCAACCTGTTCCTTGTGAACAGACCCGCCTTCGTCCGCGGCTAGTCTGAACGCAGACCTATAGATTAAAGGGAGGGGTCCCTAAAAGAACTAAGGACTGGGACAAAATTGGACACCTCCTGGAAGAAGTAGTAGCAGAAGAAGACAAACAGTCAAAAGTACTTAATGGTCCAAGGACCAAACAAACTAGAGAGATACAGTAGGTACAAAGCGCCTGGCTAGATTAAGAGTCAAAGTAACACTGAAGTCCAGGAAAGCCTGAAGGGCGGAGCTGGAATAAATAGGCAGAAGGTCACGTGACCACAAAAAAGAAAAAACTAACAGGAGGGTTCTAACAACTGCCACCACCATGTTTCACTGTTGGGATTGTATTAGGCAGGTGATGAGCAGTGCCTGGTTTTCTCCACACATACCACTTAGAATTATCACCAAAAAGTTCTATCTTTGTCTCATCAGACCAGAGAATCTTATTTCTCATAGTCTGGGAGTCCTTCATGTGTTTTTGAGCAAACTCTATGCAGGCTTTCATATGAGGAGAGGCTTCCGTCTGGCCACTCTGCCATAAAGGCCCAACTGGTGGAGGGCTGTAGTGATAGTTGACTTTGTGGAACTTTCTTCCATCTCCCTACTGCATCTCTGGAGCTCAGCCACAGTGATCTTGGGGTTCTTCTTTACCTCTCTCACCAAGGCTCTTCTCCCACGATTGCTCAGTTTGGCTGGACAGCCAGGTCTGGGAAGACTTCTGGTGGTCCCAAACTTCTTCCATTTAAGGATTATGGAGGCCACTGTGCTCTTATGAACCTTGAGTAATGCAGAAATTCTTTTATAACCTTGGCTAGATCTGTGCCTTGCCACAATTCGGTCTCTGAGCTCCTTGGGCAGTTCCTTTGAGCTCATGATTCTCATTTGGTCTGACATGCACTGTGAGCTGTGGGGTCTTATATAGACAGGTGTGTGCCTTTCCAAATCAAGTCCTATCAGTTTAATTAAACACATTTCGACTCCATTGAAGGAGTAGAACCATCTCAAGGAGGATCACAAGGAAATGGACAGCATGTGACTTAAATATGAGTGTCTGAGCAAAGGATCTGAATACTTATGACCATGTGATATTTCAGTTTTTCTTTTTTAATAAATTTGCAAAAAAATTCTACATTGCTGTTTTTTTCAGTCAAGATGGGGTGCAGATTGTACTTTAATGAGAAAAAAAATGAACTTTTTAGAATTTATCAAATGGCTGCAATGAAACAAAGAGTGAAAAATTTAAAGGAGTCTGAATACTTTCCGTACTCACTGTATGTATCTATATACACAGCTCCAAAAATAAAGGGAACACTTAAAACAGCAGAATATAACTCCAAGTAAATCAAACTTCTGTGAAATCAAACTGTCCACTTAGGAAGCAACACTGATTGACAATCAATTTCACATGCTGATGTGCAAATGGAATAGACGATAGATGGAAATTATTGGCAATTATCAAGACACCCTCAATAAAGGAGTGGTTCTGCAGGTGGGGACCACACACCACATCTCAGTACCAATGCTTTCTGGCTGATCTTTTGGTCACTTTTGAATGTTGGTTGAGCTTTCACACTCGTGGTAGCATGAGACAGACTCTACAACCCACAGAAGTTGCTCAGATAGTGCAGCTCATCCAGGATGGCACATCAATGCGAGCTGTGGCAAGAAGGTTGGCTGTGTCCAGAGGCTGGATGCGCTACCAGGAGACAGGCCATTACACCAGGAGATGTGGAGGGGGCCGTAGGAGGGCAACAACCCAGCAGCAGGACCGCTACCTCCGCCTTTGTGCAAGGAGGAACAGTAGGAGCACTGCCAGAGCCCTGCAAAATGACCTCCAGCAGGCCACAAATGTGCATGTGTCTGCACAAACGGTTAGATACCGACTCCATGAGGGTGGTATGAGGGCCCGACGTCTACAGATAGGGGTTGTGCTCACAGCCCAACACCATGCAGGACGCTTGGCATTTGCCACAGAACACCAGGATTGGCAAAGTCGCCACTCGCGCCCTGTGCTCTTCACAGATGAAAGCAGGTTCACACTGAGCACATGTGATAGACGTGACAGAGTCTGGAGACGCCGTGGAGAGCGACATCCTTCAGCATGACCGCTTTGGCAGTGGGTGAGTAATGGTGTGGGGTGGCATTTCTTTGGAGGGCCGCACAGCCCTCCATGTGCTCGCCAGAGGTAGCCTGACTTCCATTAGGTACCGAGATGAGATCCTCAGACCCCTTGTGAGACCATATGCTGGTGCGGTTGGCCCTGGGTTCCTCCTAATGCAGGACAATGCCAGACCTCATGTGGCTGGAGTGTGTCAGCAGTTCCTGCAAGATGAAGGCATTGAAGCTAAGGACTGGCCCGCCCGTTCCCCAGACCTGAATCCGATTGAGCACATCTGGGACATCATGTCTCAGTTAGCTGCATGCAGCACACACACCCCATTTCCGAGGGACAGCTCAACGGTGCTCCCACTAGACAGAAGTGCAGGCACGACCGACCATGTCCCTGCTGGAGTGGGGAGGGAGGGGTGGAACACCCAGTGCTGTAGGGGCAGATAGGGGACGGTTCCTGAGCGTAGGCAGGAGCCCATTGGTTGCTGGTCACCTGGGCTCATGGCTAGAGGGAGGTATAAAAGGTGGGCACCATCTTAGATCTAGGTTCGTTCTATGGAGAGGAGAAGACAGGGAGCAGCAGCTCAGGCTGAGTGCTGCTCCAGAGGCAGGCCTAGGGAAGAGGCTGGGGCCTGAGAGGAGAAGGAGAAGTGGGCCTGGAGAAGAGGCCAAGGAGGAGGTGAAGGGGAGCTGAGATTCTGGCTCATCTCATCTCAGCTCCAAGAGAAAGGAACAGAAACAGAAAGGAACTGCAAAGAAGGAGAGACAGAGAAACAGAAGGGCTCAGGAACAAGAAGGTGGAAGGGACCCTAAGAACCCACGAAAATCCAGGGTGCAGGGTCAGGCAGATTAAGGGTACCGGCTCCCAAGTTGGTGGAGGAGAAACAACCCTCAGCCAAAGACCGGTCGTCGTGATCATATATTGGTGCGACACCTCATCAAACCTGCTAGGAAGGCACCATATAGGACAGCGGAGGACTGGGCCCACGTTTAACCGCACAGGTCCGCGGCAGCTGGACAAAAGTGGGTCACTGGTGAGACAGGCCAGAGAAAGGATAAAAGGGGGTCCTGTGCCATGCTCCTGAACTGCCTGGGAGTTGACCGAGCCCCTCACCTGGTGGACGCAGCACGGCTCGGGCGGTCACTGCTGGCCGAAGTGACCTGGAACAAACGAACTGTGAGTAAAGACCCTGGACTGTAACTTGTTGTCTGTGTGCTCCTTCGCGCATCCAGCACTATCAGCACCGGGACTCGCACTACCATCACTCCCACCATCCACTACACTGCCCTGGGGTTGCACTCTTCCCGTGGGAAGTCACATCACCTCAGCTGCACCCATCATCAGCCCCAGCGGACTGCCTTGCAGCGGCGGTTCCTAATAACCGCAATCCACGGGTGGCGTAGTCGGACATTATTTGGAGCGCATAGCAGACTACCATTGGCCTGACCACCCTGAGCCGCGGGACCGGGCCGCCACTACTACTACCCCCATCGTTCCCCTATCGCCTGGATCCGCGTGCCCCACGGCCCAGGGGGCGAGTCAGCTTTGGCGTAGTCGGCAGGATCATTACCAACCCGCCACAAGCGGGTATTGCGTGCCTGAAGAAAATTGCACATGTACCTTAAAAAGAAGTTTCCCGCCGTCCGGAGTCGTTTCCCGCCATCCGGAGCCGATTCCCGCCATCAGACGCCATCTTGGACCGTTTCCCGCCATCTTCATCCGTCTTTCCCGCCCTGGCAGAGCGGACGCCATTATGTGCGCACCAAAAGACAGCAGGAAGCCACCTCCCATCGTGGGCCAGGTCCCAGAATGGCGCCAAAGAAGGAGCCCGCCCCCACCAGCCATGAATGCAGCAGTGGAGATGTCCATCAACATGGGGGGGCTGCCCCTGAAAGTGATTGTCAGCAGAATGCCCCAGGACCACCCCCTCTGGGGGCGGAGAGAGAAGAAAACTGTGGGGCAGGGCGCAGTCTGGATGAGTCTGGCCAGGCCGCACCCGGAGATGGAGGGGGAAATCAGTTCCGGTACCCTGGCAAAGGGCCTGCTGCAAGCTACACCACCATGCAGCCTCACCGAGCTGTTAGCCCATCTCCCCAAGGAGGACCCCGAATATACACGGGTGGCGTTGGAAGAGCTGGACCGGAGGATGGTCCGGGCGCAGCAGGACGTGATCGCCGGATGGAAGAAGGAAGTGGCCCGGCGGGCTGTGATCCTGCAGCCGAAGGCGCCATCGACGAGCAGCGCACCAGCCACCAAGGACAGTGAAGGCCGAGCGGAGGCCGAGGACGACGCCGCGGAGGAGGCCACGACAGCAGAGGCAGGTAACGGAGACGCCCCTGCACCGAGTCCTAAGGCCGCCGACCTGCCCCTGCACCCCGTCGCGGAGCCCAACGCACCGGGACCCGCCGTCGACACCGTGCCCCCACCGCCATCAACCGGCCCCCAGGCCGCAGACGCTGCCAGTGAGCCCCGCCCCACACCGTACCCTCTGACCCCGGGCGTGCTCAGCCAACCGCCATCGCAGGCCCGGCCGCAAGGCTCTGCGCCCCCGGGCGCCGCTGCCCTGATGGAACCCCCCGCACCTGCTGTACCACCCTTGGGAGCAACAAGGAAACGATCAGCACGGGCCTGGTCGCAAGGTCACGTGCCCCCGGGCGCCACCAACCCACTTGCGCCCCCTGCTGCTGCAGTACCACCACTGGGCGCGGATCTCTTCGCCCAATACACCACTCCGGATGGGCTGCCTTTCATCTGGCCCCCCAAGTTTGTCAACCCCCGCTTCCGGAGGAGCCCGTCCGCGGAGGTCGAAGTACCCTCTGAGCCCCTCATACCTGCTCCGGCGCCTCAGGAAATCCCCCAGCTGCCATTGGAAGATGCCCAGTTTGAATGGGACCCCACAGGGGAGGACCTGATGGGGTTCACGAAAGAAACGCGAGCGGGCGCAGCTGAGCGGCGGGAGGCCTGCCGCCAACAGCTGGAGATGTTTGAGAAGGAGCAGCGAGAGCGGCGGGTGAAGCAAGAGAAGCTGCAGGTCCAGAGCGCGGAGCAGAAAATGAAGGCGCGATGAGATCCCCGAACTGCCCGCAGACCCCGAGTCACCGGGACTGTGGTGAAGTTCCAGATGGAGCGCGGCTGGGGCTTCATCCGAGACCTCGAGACCATCAGTGACGTGTTTGTGACAAGGAGAGATGTGGAGAGTCACCTACCGGAAGGCCATCGTGGGCGGGATCTATTCCCAGGCGACGTGGTGTCTTACACCCGACACCAGGGCGTGAAGGGATGGTACGCCCTACACGTCCGCCGAGTAGTAGAGGAGGAGGAACAGCACTACTCGGACGCCGAGTACCAGGAGGGCCCGGACGGGCCTGAAGATCAGTATGAGGAGGAAGAAGGAGCGTCACGAAGACACCGTTACCAGTGAACGGTCAAGTGGCATTGTAAATAGTTACCCGTAAGGGTGCAAAGGAACTGTGTGGGACTGTTTAAAATTGCGTGTGGTCCCCGTTGGGACTCATATAGGACTGTGTGAACGTTATGCCCTATCCCCTGAATAACCAGGCTGAGGACTGAGAACAGCCACCCCTCTTCCCTTAACAGGCTGAGGACTGTGAGCAGCCATTCCCCTATCCCCACCGGCCGAGGACTGGGAACGGCCAATCCCATGTATATAGTTGCGCTTCTTAAAGCGCCCCCTACTGGTTTTATACAAGAACCGCAACGTCTACCTCAAAGTTAAAATGGACTGTTGCACCTTTAAAAAGAAAGAACGCCTGGTCGCAAGTTGCACCGCCGCCAGGATCCAAGAATGTGCTTTACTTAAAAAAATGTTTTATGTGAAAAGGTTTTATATGCTGCTAAATAGTCATGTGAAAGTTTTCTATAATGTTTTATACAAAAGAGTTCCGGAAGTATTGAAAAAGTTTTCTATAATGTCTAGTGAAAAGAAAAGTGTGTCCCATAAAGGGAGTTGAACCGTAATGTCTGTTTCTAATGTAAAAAGTTATTGAAAAAGTCTTTGCATGTCCTGTAATCAACTGTTTTTGCTCTTTTCCAGCCCGAGGACGTGCTGTGCTTTACCAGGGGGGAATGTAGCGCCCCGAGGGTTCGGCCGCTACAGGGGTATTGCACCTCAGACCGGAGGTGTGATATTCCACTCCCAGGTAAGGATGGAGTGTGGACCAGGGCAGCACACACACCCCATTTCCGAGGGACAGCTCAACGGTGCTCCCACTAGACAGAAGTGCAGGCACGACCGACCATGTCCCTGCTGGAGTGGGGAGGGGTGGAACACCCAGTGCTGTAGGGGCAGATAGGGGGCGGTTCCTGAGCGTAGGCAGAAGCCCATTGGTTGCTGGTCACCTGGGCTCATGGCTAGAGGGAGGTATAAAAGGTGGGCACCATCTTAGATCTAGGTTCGTTCTATGGAGAGGAGAAGACAGGGAGCAGCAGCTCAGGCTGAGTGCTGCTCCAGAGGCAGGCCTAGGGAAGAGGCCGGGGCCTGAGAGGAGAAGGAGAAGTGGGCCTGGAGAAGAGGCCGAGGAGGAGGTGAAGGGGAGCTGAGATTCTGGCTCATCTCAGCTCCAAGAGAAAGGAACAGAAACAGAAAGGAACTGCAAAGAAGGAGAGACAGAGAAACAGAAGGGCTCAGGAACAAGAAGGTGGAAGGGACCCTAAGAACCCACGAGAATCCAGGGTGCAGGGTCAGGCAGATTAAGGGTACCGGATCCCAAGTTGGTGGAGGAGAAACAACCCTCAGCCAAAGACCGGTCGTCGTGATCATATATTGGTGCGACACCTCATCAAACCTGCTAGGAAGGCACCATATAGGACAGCGGAGGACGGGGCCCACGTTTAACCGCACAGGTCCGCGGCAGCTGGACAAAAGTGGGTCACTGGTGAGGCAGGCCAGAGAAAGGATAAAAGGGGGTCCTGTGCCATGCTCCTGAACTGCCTGGGAGTTGACCGAGCCCCTCACCTGGTGGACGCAGCACGGCTCGGGCGGTCACTACTGGCCGAAGTGACCTGGAACAAACGAACTGTGAGTAAAGACCCTGGACTGTAACTTGTTGTCTGTGTGCTCCTTCGCGCCTCCAGCACTATCAGCACCGGGACTCGCACTACCATCACTCCCACCATCCACTACACTGCCCTGGGGCTGCACTCTTCCCGTGGGGAGTCACATCACCTCAGTTGCACCCATCATCAGCCCCAGCGGACTGCCTTGCAGCGGCGGTTCCTAATAACCGCAATCCATGGATGGCGTAGTCGGACATTATTTGGAGCGCATAGCAGACTACCATTGGCCTGACCACCCTGAGCCGCGGGACCGGGCCGCCACTACTACTACCCCCATCGTTCCCCTATTGCCCGGATCTGCGTGCCCCACAGCACAGGGGGCGAGTCATATACAGTATATATATATGTCTTTTTGTCATTCTAGTAGTAGGGCCATAATTAAGACATGATTTGTTGAAACGCGTAGGTCTGTAAGCTATGATGGTTGCACATTTGCTGTATTCTTTGTGGAGCAGTGTTTTATATGGCTAATAAAAGCTAAGTTTTAATATTTTTTCTACTAAACAAACCTTTACGCTGGATCATTTGCACTTTTCCCTTGTCTGACTACACTTACGTTTCGCCCTGGTACCACTTATCTGCATCTCCAGAAGTTTCCCATTTCTCTATTATACTCTTCAAATTACATTTTGAGACTTTCTCCTCCTGCTGTTGCACATATTTTTTTCCCTTCATCTGCACAGGTATCATTAATCTATCAACTATAATGGCCGTACCAGGTCCTGCAGGTCCTGTATCCCGTACACATGACGAGGGCAGTACACGGCATGCCGCTAGTTTTTATTCTGAGTGCTCTTATATACGGTGGTAGTTTTACACAATGTTGAGCCTGTGATCTGCAGAGTGAAATGTCTGACTGCTAGAACAGAAGTATACGGCAGATTCTACAGCATGGATACATAAAGGACGTCCTGGGGGAATATACCTCCCTCCAACACTCGTCCAGTCCCTGCCTCACACTAGAGACATTTATAATAACTCCAGGACTATGGAGCTGGTCATTTTCTCATAATCTGTGGCCATTATTAGTGATCTCGCATTGTACGGTAATATCACCCTGGAGGTTGTGATGTATTTAGTGTAATAGCGCCATCTAGAATATACAGTATATATCAGGCGATACCATGCTTTCTATAGTTAGTCGTCTTATGTGCCCTCTATAGCTATCTATTTTACTTTATATTTCTTTATAATAATTTATAATAAATTACTCGATAGTTTTACAGCTTTATGTTTATTAATCTGCTGTAATTATAAAAGAAAGTCCAACCTTACAGTGGACACAGGTGGAAGTGTCCTCCATGATGGTGTAGGCTGAGGTGGAGCAAGTATATAGTCAGTGGGGGATCAAGATGACCAGTATTCCCCAGGGTTCCTTGTTATCAGGGAGGGACCCGGTGTATGCAATCAAAAGATCTTATCCTCTGACCGGCTGTGTCCCATCAACAGGTAATGACCATCCGGCTGTGTGCCATCAACAGGTAAAGACCATCCGGCAGTGCGCCATCAACAGGTAATGACCCTCTGGCTATGGCCATCAATAGGTCATCACCCTCCGGCTGTGTGCCATCAAATGTTTTTATCTTCTGTCCAGTTTTGTGCCATCAAGAGGTAATGACCCTCCAGCTGTGGGCCATCAACAGGTCATCACCCTTCGTCATTTAGGCTTCTTGTCTTCTGTAAGATGCGATTCTTGAGTCTCCTGATGTTAAAAAATATTAAAAAAATCACCGATTAAACTAATAATCTATCTAGTACATAAGCATCACAATTTATAATCTATCTAGTGCATAAGTATGACAATTTAGCTCACAGAACATACACCATGCTAAAACATTAGACCCTACAAGCAGAAATTTGCTAAACTAACATAAATATAACTGACAAATCAGTAGAAAAATCGCTACCAATGGCACAGCTCTCTTCACATCAACCTGTAACCATAGTAGATAAGAAATAGAGGACAATGCTCATAGTCAGTTATCAACAATTCGGCATGGGGCATCCCACCAGAGACATTATAATATCTAGTAGATTATAGAGGGCAATAGAATTTACCAACAAGCACATAGTACGCCAAACTCAAGTACATAGTATGCCAAACCTCGACACGTTTTCCTAAAATAGGTTCATCAGAAGCACATACTAGACAGTGATACTTAGCAAAGCGTTCATAGATATATGCGCCATATGATAAGGTGCTAACGTGCAAGTGTGTGACAAAATATCCATTCGATTTCAGGTGCAATGCTGCATTGTATGTAGTAAGATGGTGCCCATCAGACAGCATGTATAGGACTAACCTGTGATGAAAACACGAGCAATGGGAAAGTTCAAGCAGTTGCCTTCTCAATCTTCCTCGCCTCTTAGACATCTAAGGAAACATCTTCTCCTCTTGATTTTGGGTGGAGGTGTTGTAGGCATTTCAGGCTCTGGCATTCTAGGTTCTGACATACTAGGTTCTGACATGGTAGGTTCTGGTGTTCTAGGTTCTGGTGCTCTTGGCTCTGGAATTCTGGGTTGTTGGCTTCTCTGAAAAATCAGTAACCTCTCCTTATGCTCCGTGGAACTTCGAGCTCTTCTTCCTATATTGTTGTGAGGGATCGTTCTGACCCAGACAATATCACTGAACGGCACTTTATAGTTGCAACTAGGAACCTTTTTCGCATCCTGCGGTGCAGGAGCCATGGATGGAGTAGAACATTTGCCATTGGGCAGGACAGGTGTTCTCCTGGAGTCTTGCTCCTGAATCTGAGGGATGCAAATCGGCTCCTTACAAGCACTTTGTTCCTTCAGAATGGTTTTGTTCTCTGGAGTTTTCTGATTGTTTCACCAGGTTCAGACATTGCCCACTTGCTCAGGACAAGACTTAAGGCCAAATACTCTAGTATTGTCAGTAGTGTCATCACCGCAACAAAAACTGCGTCACGGAAGAGCCAAAGAGGAAGATTGATGGAAGCTTGATAGGTGCTTCTCCTGAGATCCACGGGTAGTGGGTCATCCTATAATAAAGAAAAAAAACATAATAAAGTCCTGTATATTTATACCCAATCCAGTCAAACAGAGAGCCCGTGTTATTATACAGTGATGGATACATTATCAAGCAACTTTCAGAAATATCCCATTGAGAAGATCAGGAAGAAGTTTGGGATTCACCTCCAGGGTCCATGGAATATTATTTACAGTTGGACTTTCATATGACGGACGGTCACGTGTCCAGTATGAGAAGTCCTGCAAGAGGCGATATTCTCATTAGCTGATCCTTGTGACCTCCATATTGATGAGAACATACTCGCCCCCAGTGTACTGTAATGTGGGGGGTAGAGCAACGTAAAGCACAGAAATGATAGGATGATACTCATCATCTCCAGAGGTCTCTCAGCACCAAGGTATGGTCAATGAGATACAAGCTGCAGATGGGCCGAGGCTTCTAATATACCCAGGGGTGACATCACAAAGCCCTCTGTGACATCATTGCACAGTTCTATCCATCATGTCACTGATACTTTGGACCTAACTAAATGTCTAAAAGAGAACCCTTCCACATGATTTCCAATCACGGAGCAGCTTCAGTTTTTCAAGAAAAGTTTAAAAAATATAATCTGTGCTGTGATTGGTCACAATGGCACATGAAGCAGAACGTCTTTAGATCTTTTAAAGGGAAAGTGTCAACAATTTTTTTACAATTGTAAAAATGTAAAGTATTTATATTTATATATAAATACACATATATATTTAAAAAGGTTTTAATGGTATAAAATCTGAAAAAAATATTTTAACTGTTTTGATGTTTTCATCTTGTAAACACTAGGGGGAGCAGCTGCTGACATTTCCATGAAAACAGAATACAGCTAGCTCGCATTACGACTGCAGTAAAAGTGGGCGGGATCTGCTCACATGGGTGTGATGTCACTCCTCCCCTTCTGGGCATTTGCAAAAAGGTAAATGAGACTGTAGTTTAGGATCACAGTGCAGAGCGATCACTGGTGACTGCAAAGTGATATATAAGGGACAACACCAAAGTCATTAATCACTACAAGGACAAGGCAGGAATGTGGGAGTCAGAGGGGTCACCCCACACTTATATCCCCTCTGACTGTCACTTCCTAAGCTCCTTTCCCTGCCATAACCTCTTATTCCCGCAGGTAAATTCTTACAGGACCCCCCTCCCCATCCCCTTCCCCTGCCGCAGCTGATTCTAAACGTCCTCCATATGTAATAATAGACAGGTACTCACCGGCAGCCTATGGTAATTCACAGGGTAGAACAGGGTACAGCACAGAAACAATATGGCGATCCTCATTGTCTCCAGGGGGTATCTCAGCACCAAGATATGGCCAATGAGAAATGAGCTTCAGGTGGATGGAGCCCCCTTATATACCCCAAGGGTGACATCACAACGCCCTCTGTGACATCATCACCCACAACATTCCGTCACATGACATCACCCAGCACCAGCATCATGTGACCCAGCGTAAATAGAAACGGTCCCTGTTGCCTATAGCAACTATTCAAAACTAAGGTTAAACTTTTCCAACAGCTAAAGGCGGCTCTGTGATGGCAGTTTCTTCTTGTGGACGGTTGTGATAAATCTGCAGAACATCTACATAACGCGACATGTAGAAAATCCTGTCTTTTCCCCTCTGTTCTTCCTCTGGTGCTACAGAGACCGATAGAAGGAGCTTTTCCAGACCTTACAGTGCACAATATGGGACCTAATCACTGATATCACAGATCTCCTCAGTACAAGCATACCGCCAACCTATGAGGACTAGAAAGAGGGCGAAACCATGCGGCACGCGTAGTCTGACCACGTCCCTATCCAAACCCCAAGCTACGCCCATTTACCATGTCTTTCTCCCCCGGCAGGAAGAGTTATCAGAGGGGCGGTGGCAGTGAGGGACATTCAGAAGAAACTCGGGACTACAGGGCATAGACCTAAATCCGGGACTGTCTGCTGTATCCAGGACGGCTGGGACTAGAGATGAGAGGATCGACTCATGGGACTCAGGTCCAGCATCCAGGTCAGTAGTAATTGGTGGCTGGACGGGAGGCCCTGTCGCGGCTTTAGATTAGCCCGGGCTGCTGCAATATCATCTGTGCGTCCTGCTCTTCTCTAGTTGGGACCTGTGGATTATTTTTTGTTCCCTCATTCACAGTCGGACCCTTCAGAACTTTCTCATCTCTGTGTAGTTTCACTATATGACATCTGGCTTTTTTGTGTCTGTAAGGCCGTGTTCACACGTAGCATAAATACTGTGCACCAATCTACACAATAACAATCTCCTCAGGTTATTGCATCTTTGTTGCACTATTTTAGGCTTTTTCTCCCTTATTTGATGCATTTTGGTGCAGATGTGAAACCACGTTTTTAATTGTTTTTTACAGTACAGAAAAGCTTTGATTCTGCACTTAAAAAAAGTATCTGCAGTTTCTTACAGACGTTTTTTTATGCTCCACATAGAAGTCTATAGAGGAAAAAAATCACCAAAGCCGCACAGGGTGGGGGCAGGGTGAGGGACACTGAGGGCAGAATGGAGGCATGGGGGGGTCGAATGGGAAACATGGAGGCAGAATGGAGACAGGGGGCAGAATAGAGACCGGGGGGCAGAATGGAGACAGGGGGCAGAATAGAGACACGGGGGCAGAATGGAGACGGGGCAGAATAGAGACCGGGGGGCAGAATGGAGATAGGGGCAGAATGGAGACAGGGGGCAGAATAGAGACAGGGGGGCAGAATGGAGATAGGGGGCAGAATGGAGACATGGGGACAATATGGAGACATTGGGTGCAGAATAGAAACCAGAGGGCAGTATGGATGGAGACAAGGGTGGCAGAATAGAAACATGGGGGCAGAATGGAGACAGGGGTGCAGAATGGAGATAGGGGGCAGAATGGAGACAGGGGGCAGAATGGAGATAGGGGGCAGAATGGAGACATGGGGACAGTATGGAGACATTGGGGGCAGAATAGAAACCAGAGGGCAGTATGGATGGAGACAAGCGTGGCAGAATAGAAACATGGGGGCAGAATGGAGACAAGGGGGACAGAATGGAGACATGGATGGAAGAATAGAAACATGGGTGGCAGAATGGAGACCGGGCAGAATGGAGACATTGGGAGCAAAATAGAAACTAGGGGGTAGTATGGAGACAAGGGGGGCAGAATGGAGACAGGGGGGCAGAATGGAAACACATTGAGGGCAGAATGGAGACATTGGGGCAGAATGGAGACGGGGCAGAATGGAGACAAGGGAGAAGAATGGAGACAGGGGGGCAGAATGGAGACGGGGCAGAATAGAGACCGGGGGGCAGAATGGAGATAGGGGGCAGAATAGAGACAGGGGGGCAGAATGGAGACAGGGGGCAGAATGGAGACAGGGGGCAGAATGGAGACAGGGGGCAGAATGGGGACAGGGGGGCAGAATAGAGACCGGGGGGCAGAATGGAGATAGGGGGCAGAATGGAGACATGGGGACAGTATGGAAACATTGGGGGCAGAATAGAAACCAAAGGGCAGTATGGATGGAGACAAGGGTGGCAGAATAGAAACATGGGGCAACAATGGAGACAGGGGGGCAGAAAGGAGACGGGGCAGAATAGAGACCGGGGGGCAGAATGGAGATAGGGGGCAGAATGGAGACGGGGCAGAATAGAGACTGGGGGGGCAGAATGGAGATAGGGGGCAGAATGGAGACATGGGGACAGTATGGAGACATTGGGGGCAGAATAGAAACCAGAGGGCAGTATGGATGGAGACAAGGGTGGCAGAATAGAAACATGGGGGCAGAATGGAGACAAGGGGGACAGAATGGAGACATGGAGGGAAGAATAGAAACATGGGGGGCAGATTGGAGATGGGGGCAGTATGGAGACATTGGGGGCAGAATAGAAACCAGGGGGTAGTATGGAGACAAGGGGGGCAGAATGGAGACAGGGGGGCAGAATGGAGACAGGGAGGGCAGAATGGAGACAAGGGGGAAAGAATGGAGACATTGGGGCAGAATAGAAACATTGGGGCAGAATGGAGGCAAGGGGGGCAGAATGAAGAAAGGGGAGCAGAATGGAGACATTGAATGCATAATAGAAACATGGAGGCAGAATAGAAACAAGGTGGCAGAATGGAGACGGGGCAGAATGGAGAGACATTGGGGGCAGAATGGAGATGGGGCAGAATTGAGACATTGGAGGCAGAATGGAGAGACATTGGGGGCAGAATGGAGACATGGGGCAAAATAGACACATGGAGGCAGAATGGAGACGTGGGCAGAATGGAGAGACATTGGCAGAATGGAAAGAAATGGGGGCAGAATGGAGAGACATTGGGGCAGAATGGAAAGACATTGGGGCAGAATGGAGAGACATTGGGGGCAGTATGGAGAGACATTGGGGGCAGAATGGAGAGACATTGGGGGCAGAATGGAGACTGTAATGCACACGCCCGGGCTGAGTGGCGTGTGCGTGTGTATGTAATGATTCCACTGTGCCATGAATCAGAGAGTGCGTGGAGGGGCGTAACTAAGTATCTGCCCGATCCGACCAAGGTCACACGACGGCATACGACGCCAGTGCACCAGGGAGGAACCGGGCAGAGGGACCAGGTGCTACTCCAGGTCAGACCCCGGACACGGCTGTTGACCCACACAGGGAAATACTGGTTCAGGCAGGTTAGGCTGGCACACAGACTGGTGGGTATAGGCAGACACGGCTGGAATACAGACGGGTGGATGCTGGAGAGCACGACTGGTATGCAGGCAGGGAGGTACTGGCTGGTATGACAGGTTGGAGCACAGAGTGGATAGGACCCAGTTCAGACTGGGACTCAGGAACAGAACCGCAGATGCAGCGGACAAACACAGCAGAGTGAGACCGCCCGGAGTGGCGAGCAAGAGCAGAGCAAGACGAGACCGCCAGTAGCGGTGAACGAGAGTAGAACAGGACAAGGCCGCCTGGAGCGGTGAGCAAAGGGTCAGAGCAGAGCGAGACTGCCGGAGCAGTGAGCAAAGGGTCAGAGCAGAGCGAGACTGCCGGAGCAGTGAGCAAGGGGTCAGAGCAGAGCGAGACTGCCGGAGCAGTAAGCAAAGGGGTCAGAGCAGAGCGAGACTGACGGAGCAGTGAGAATAGGGGTCAGAGCAGAGCGAGACTGCCGGAGCAGTGAGCAAAGGGGTCAGAGCAGAGCGAGACAGCCGGAGCAGTGAGCAAAGGGGTCAGAGCAGAGCGAGACTGCCGGAGCAGTGAGCAAAGGGTCAGAGCGGAGCGAGACTGCCGGACCAGTGAGCAAAGGGTCAGAGCGGAGCGAGACTGCCGGAGCAGTGAGCAAAGGGTCAGAGCGGAGCGAGACTGCCGGAGCAGTGAGCAAAGGGTCAGAGCGGAGCGAGACTTCCGGAGCAGTGAGCAAAGGGTCAGAGCAGGCCAGAACCGCCGGAGCAGTGAGCAAAGGCAGAGCAGGCTAGAACCGCCAGAGGGTGAGCAAGGCAGATCAGGCTAGAACCGCCGGAGCGGTGAGCAAGGCAGAGCAGGCTAGAACTGCCGGAACGGTGAGCAAGGCAGAGCAGGGGGGACAGGGCTCTGTACACACGGAACAGACAGGAAGGGAAAGGCAGAACCAGATACCCACAGGGTACTTGCAGTGAAGTAGCGAGTGGACCACAAACTCACAAATGGAAGTACAGTGACAACGAGCAGGAGTTAGGTACGAGTTCAGACTCTGCAGAAAAAGGGAAGGTACGGACATAGAGAAAAACAGGAAACAGGCTAGGAGAGTATTCAGACAAGAACAGACACAGCAGCAAGATACAGGACCGGGTCTAGGTATGCAGCCCCTAGAAGGCGGAACGAACAGGCTAGGAGTGTGTTCAGACAGGAACAGGCAAGATACAGAAACGGGTCTAGGTATGCGGCCCCTAGAAGGCGGAAAGAACAGGCTAGGAGCGTGTTCACACTGGCTTGGAAATACAGCCTCCAGGATAGGCAGAAGACAACAGGCTAGAAGATAGTTCAGACAGGACACAGTTCAGACACGGGAACTGATACCGCAAACCAGGAAACATAGACAGGACCTGGCACATCAGTGACTAGACGCCAACTGACAGAACACAATGCTCAGGCAGGGTTTCTTGGGAGGAGCTGGGTTAAATACCAGGTGACAGACAGCAATAGGCTGAGGACGCATCAGGGGTGTGTCTGCAGCAGGTACAAGAAACAGGAAGTGATCGGGCGCCGCCCTTAAGCAGCAGAAACAGAGGCAAGCAGACAGCATGGAGGGAAGCCAGGCTAGCAGACTGGACTGGAGATCAAGTGCTCGCTCTTGCACAGTGGGAGATGGACCACTAAGCAAGGACACCGCCAGGTATGTTACAGAGACATGGGGCAAAATAGACACATGGAGGCAGAATGGAGACGTGAGCAGAATGGAGAGACATTGGCAGAATGGAAAGAAATGGGGGCAGAAAGGAGAGACATTGGGGCAGAATGGAAAGACATTGGGACAGGATGGAGACATTGGGGGCAGGATGGAGACAATGGGGGCAGGATGAAGACAATGGGAGTAGGATGTGGGACATTATTACTGTAGGGGCTAATCAAAGGATATTATTACTGCTGTAATGTATTTTATTTTTGAGGATACTGTTTTCTGTGGGGGTTTCATGTTACTGTGCAGGGCGGCACTATATCACTTTTTTTCTTCATCTGGTGTAGTGTAGAAGTTGGGGAAATATTGGGGAATGTGCTCAGTAAGCTGCTCTAGATAACTGTGTTATTTTATGCAGAGACGAGTCCTGGCGAGAAGAAGTGATGGCGGTCTGCGATGGATGAAGAGGAAAAGTGGAGATGAAGGCCTTCAACTAGAGACATCACCAGTGAGTCAGTGTGTTATCTGTACACTGACACTATACACTGTGTACTATACACAGAGCTCCTGTGAATAATGGCACTATTAGTAATGGTAATATTAGTATTCTGTTTTTGTATTAATGCTCAGTATGGTAGTATTCGGTCACTATGTGGTGTTAATATGTGATCTGGTCATGGTGTGGCGGTATTTGTCCCTTGTCCACTACAGGATATTGGCCCCTCATGCCGTCCACATTGAGATAGTTTCCTTCCTCTTGAGACTGTGCTGCGAGATATAGCAAACCTTCTTGTGAAGGCACGTATGGATGCCGTCCTGGCAGAGCCAGACCACCTGTACAACCTGAATGGGCCGCCTCATGTTACCCACAATTACCAAGACACAACAGAAATGGAAAACTAGAGAAGTCAGGGAGGAGGAAGAGAGAGGAATTGTCTGTAGCAATGTCATGCTCCAGGATTTGATCCCTTCAGTTTGTGTTCTGTGGTCGGCTTCTCTTTCTGCCGAGCCACAGGACACACACCTTTTCACTGGGTGTTTGGGTTCTGCTTTTCTGGCTGCAGCCTGCTTAGCTTTACACATTTGTATTTTTATTTGGATGCCTATCACATTTTGGGTGCAGCTTTATAGTCTGCGTTTCCTGCTGGTGATAGATTCATTTGGATATTCTGACATTCTGTTGATATTTGGAGCTAGGGTTTTTCGCTTTGCTGTTTATTTGCTATACTTTGCACTTTTCTTCTTTTTATCATTTGAAAATAGGCAGTATATTTGTTAACAGTACTTGCTGTATTCTTTGTTTGGTATTTTGTTTCTTACTTTACTTGCTTTGGGATTATTCCTTTGTTCAGCACACTTCTCTTCTTTTAGATAATTCACACTCTGCTCTGCCCTCTGGTTCTTTAGGAGGAACGTGAAGCAACTTGTCTGCCTTTTAGGCAGTTTAGGCCATAGTTGCCATCTCCTAGTCTGTGGTTAGGTCTATCTCTTCACCCGCAGGTACCGCTGGGGACTGTGTAGTCAAGGTATCTGGTCTGTACAGGAGCAAGCGTGGTCAGTTGTAGTTTTTAGTGTTTAACCTATTTTCCCAAGTAAGTTGCTACACAAGCATAGATAAACTAGGAGTTGTTAGGAGCATTCAGGGTGAGCCACTATTGATAGGGGGCGCCATTGCGTTATCTTAGGGTGCCAACCTCCACCATCATGTAGGGACAGACCAGGGTCAGAGTAGTGCTTCTACCAGTCTGAATTTGGATCTGCCAGGTTCAGGTATTTGTTCACCTTGTTTGTACGCTACCAATGTACATGGGCTTGTGCAGTCATAATAGGCCACTATCTGCACCATTCCCTCTTTCGGGGTGTCTCGCTGTTCCTCTCCCGGGCTCCTGTTGTCACTTTCATCTGCACCAGAAGAGGTGACATTGATTCACAATCACTTCTGCCCCTAACTAGACAGATCGATGTCCCTGACATTTAAGTGACTCGTGGTTATACAGTAAAAGTGTGTGAAGATGTCAGACACAGTCCCAGAAGACTTTTACAGTTTGTGTCATTATAACATGTATAATGGTTGAGCAATGTTTAATGCTGAATTTAATGTAATATCTCCCATCAGAGCTGTAGTAGATTGGACAACTGGGTAAGGAAGACTTAACAGTCAGCTGGCCCTACAGATGGGAGGAGTGTTTGGAAGTAAGAAGAGAGTTTCTTCCTGCTTAGAGAAGTCAGCACTGGAATGAGTAGTGAGGTGACGCCAAATACAGAGAGTGTGACAGATGAGGCCCCATAGTGAGGAGTGTGAGACTGGAAGGAAGCAGAACAGAGATAGCAAGATTCTGTAACTGGATCCAGTGGCAGAGTAATATGGCCAGAGCAGCCTGTACCCTGTGTGGTGAAGTGGACTATAGACAGAAAGAGGTCAGCTGCACTGGATATGACCAGGAGCTTAAGGAGGTAGAGCTGTGGGTTAGCGGGTAACCCTGAGACAGCAGAGGCAAAGTAACATAGTAACATAGTTTTTAAGGTTGAAGGAAGACTAAGTCCATCTAGTTCAACCCATAGCCTAACATGTTGATCCAGAGGAAGGCAAAAAAAAACCATGTGGCAAACACTAAGCTCCACATTGGGGAAAAAAATTCCTTCCCGACTCCATACGACAATCAGACTAGCTCCCTGGATCAACGCCCTATCAAGGAATCTAGTATATATAACCTGTAATATTATACTTTTCAAGAAAGGAATCCATGCCCTTCTTAAATTTTATTAGTGAATCACTCATTACAACATCATGCGGCAGAGAGCTCCATAGTCTCACTGCTCTTACAGTAAAGAATCCCCGTCTGTGATTATGATTAAACCTTCTTTCCTCCAGACGTAGAAGATGCCCCCTTGTCCCGTCTCTGGCCTCAGAGTAAAAAGATCAGTAGACAGGTCTTTGTACTGTCCCCTCATATACTTGTACATAGTAATAAGATCACCCCTAAGCCTTCTTTTTTCCACAGTAAGTAACCCCAAGTGTAATAACCTGTCTTGGTATTGCAGACTCCCCAGTCCTCTAATAAGCTTTGTCGCTCTTCTCTGCACCCTCTCTAGTTCAGCTATGTCTTTCTTATACGCCGGAGACCAGAACTGAACACAGTATTCTAAGTGTGGTTGCACTAGTGACTTGTATAGAGGTAAAATTATGTTCTCCTCATGAGCATCTATGCTTCTTTTAATGCATCCCATTATTTTATTTGCCTTTGCAGCAGCTGCCTGACACTGGCCACTAAACGTGAGCTTGTCGTCCACCAATACACCCAGGTCTTTTTCAGTTACAGTTTTGCCCAGTGTTTTACAATTAAGCATATAATTATACATTTTATTTCCTCTGCCCAAGTGCATTACCTTACATTTATCCCCATTAAAGTTCATTTGCCATTTATCAGCCCAAGCTTCTAGTTTGCATAGATCCTCCTGTAATATAAAATTGTCCTCCTCTGTATTGATTACCCTGCAGAGTTTAGTGTCATCTGCAAATATTGAAATATTACTCTGTATGCCCCCTACAAGGTCATTAATAAATATGTTAAAAAGAAGGGGGCCCAATACTGACCCCTGTGGTACCCCACTGTTAACTGAGACCCAGTCTGAGTGTTTTCCATTAATAACCACCCTTTGTTTCCTATCACTGAGCCAATTCTTATCCCACATACATATATTTTCCCCTATCCCCATTGTTCTCATTTTATCAACCTTTTGTGTGGAACCGTATCAAAAGCTTTTGAAAAGTCCATATACACAACATCCACTACATTTCCTCGGTCCAGTCCGGAACTTGCCTCCTCATAAAAGCTGATCAGATTAGTTTGACAGAAACGGTCCCTCGTAAACCCATGTTGATATTGGGTCATGAGGTTATTCTTCTTCAGATACTCTAGTATAGCATCTCTTAGGAAACCCTCCAGGATTTTACCCACAGTAGAGGTTAAGCTTACTGGCCTATAATTTCCAAGTTCGGTTTTTGTCCCCTTTTTGAATATTGGCACCACATTTGCTATACGCCAGTCCTATGGTACAGACCCTGTTATTATGGAATCTTTAAAGATTAAAAATAATGGTCTATCTATGACGTTACTTAATTCCTGCAGTACTCGCGGGTGTATCCCATTCGGGCCCGGGGATTTGTCAACTTTAGTGATTTTTAGACGCCGCCGTACTTCCTGCTGGGTTAAGCAAGTGACATTTAATGGAGAATTTTTGTTATCACTGATCATGTTTTCTGTCATGTGATTTTCTTGTGTAAATACGGTTGAAAAAAAATCATTTAGCATATTGGCTTTTTCCTCATCCTCATCCACCATTTCCCCCAGACTATTTTTAAGGGGGCCAACACTATCATTTTTTAGTTTTTTACTATTTATGTAGCTAAAGAATATTTTGGGGTTATTTTTACTTTCTCTGGTAATGATTCTCTCTGCCTCAATCTTTGCTGCCTTGATTTGGTTTTTACAGAATTTATTTAATTTTCTATATTTATTTAATGCCTCATCACTACCTACTTGCTTTAGTTCTCTAAATGCTTTCTTTTTGTCACATATTGCGCCCCTTACAGCTCCATTTAGCCGTAGTGGTTTCCTCCTATTTCTAGCATGTTTATTCCCATAGGGTATATATTGTGCACAGGTCCTATTCAGGATGCTAATAAATGTCTCCCATGTGCTTTGTGTAGCTTTATGTCTCAGGATATCATCCCAGTTTATTGCACTAAGATCATCTCTCAACCGTTGGAAATTTGCCTTCCTGAAGTTTAGTTTCCTTGAAACCTCTCTACTACACATCTTATTTAAGGTTACATGAAAATGTATTATTTTGTGATCACTATTACCCAAGTGACCCCCAACTCGTATACAGTACAGACCAAAAGTTTGGACACGCCTTCTCATTTAAAGATTTTTCTGTATTTTCTTGACTATGAAAATTGTACATTCACACTGAAGGCATCAAAACTATGAATTAACACATGTGGAATTATATACTTAACAAAAAAGTGTGAAACAACTGAAAATATGTCTTATATTCTAGGTTCTTCAAAGTAGCCACCTTTTGCTTTGATGACTGCTTTGCACACTCTTGGCATTCTCTTGATGAGCTTCAAGAGGTAGTCACCGGAAATGGTCTTCCAACAATCTTGAAGGAGTTCCCAGAGATGCTTAGCACTTGTTGGCCCTTTTGCCTTCACTCTGCGGACCAGCTCACCCCAAACCATCTTGATTGGGTTCACGTCTGGTGACTGTGGAGGCCAGGTCATCTGGCGTAGCACCCCATCTCTCTCCTTCTTGATCAAATAGCCCTTACACAGCCTGGAGGTGTGTTTGGGGTCATTGTCCTGTTGAAAATAAATGATGGTCCAACTAAACGCAAACCGGATGGAATAGCATGCCGCTGCTAGATGCTGTGGTAGCCATGCTGGTTCAGTATGCCTTCAATTTTGAATAAATCCCCAACAGTGTCACCAGCAAAGCACCCCCACACCATCACACCTCCTCCTCAATGCTTCACGGTGGGAACCAGGCATGTAGAGTCCATCCGTTCACCTTTTCTGCGTCGCACAAAGACACGGTGGTTGGAACCAAAGATCTCAAATTTGGACTCATCAGACCAAAGCACATATTTCCACGGGTCTAATGTCCATTTCTTGTATTCTTTAGCCAAACAAGTCTCTTCTGCTTGCTGCCTGTCCTTAGCAGTGGGTTCCTAGCAGCTATTTTACCATGAAGGCCTGCTGCACAAAGTCTCCTCTTAACAGTTGTTGAAGAGATGTGTCTGCTGCTAGAACTCTGTGTGGCATTGACCTGGTCTCTAATCTGAGCTGCTGTTAACCTGCGATTTCTGAGGCTAGTGACTCGGATAAACTTGTCCTCAGAAGCAGAGGTGACTCTTGGTCTTCCTTTCCTGGGGCGGTCCTCATGTGAGCCAGTTTCTTTGTAGCGTTTGATGGTTTTTGCAACTGCACTTGGGGACACTTTCAAAGTTTTCCCAATTTTTCGGACTTACTGACCTTCATTTCTTAAAGTAATGATGGCCACTCGTTTTTCTTTACTTAGCTGCTTTTTTCTTGCCATAATACAAATTCTAACAGTCTATTCAGTAGGACTATCAGCTGTGTATCCACCTGACTTCTGCACAACACAACTAATGGTCCCAACTCCATTTATAAGGCAAGAAATCCCACTTATTAAAATTGACAGGGCACACCTGTGAAGTGAAAACCATTTCCGGTGACTACCTCTTGAAGCTCATCAAGAGAATGCCTAGAGTGTGCAAAGCGGTCATCAAAGCAAAATGTGGCTACTTTGAAGAACCCAGAATATAAGAAATATTTACAGTTGTTTCACACTTTTTTGTTAAGTATATAATTCCACATGCGTTAATTCATAGTTTTGATGCCTTCAGTGTGAATGTACAATTTTCAAAGTCATGAAAATACAGAAAAATCTTTAAATGAGAAGGTGTGTCCAAACTTTTGGTCTGTACTGTATTTGACATGCGGTCTGGCCTGTTGGTTAATATTAGGTCTTGCAGTGCCCCCCTTCTTGCTGGGTCCTGAACCAGTTGTGAAAGGTAATTGTTAGTGTTGAGCGAACATGCTCGACACTGCTCGGTACTCGCCCGAGCATCACGCTACTCGGGATGTTCGGCGAGCACCGAGCATTTCCGGGTTACTCGGGCGGGAGCTCGGGTCTCCGCCCTGCATGTTTGGCGCTCTTTACAGAGCCAATGAACATGCAGGGATTGCCAGCCAGTCACTGTAATGCCGCAGCCATGTTGTTTGTGGGCATTACAGTGATTGGCTGGCCGCACAGCGTCACCTCGAGTATTTAAAACCGGGCGCTGCCATCTTGGACACAGTCGCTCCGGATCAGACAGTGTAGGGACAGCGCTGCTGATTTAGGGAGAGATATATCCTGCAAAATAGTTAGTGTAGGGTCTGTAAAGGCTGCCAGATCAAACAAACAGTCCTTCTCAGGACTAATATCCATCCCAGGTATATCAGGCAGGCAGGCAGGCTGTATAGGAGACGCAGTGGTTATACCAGCAAACGCTGCATTACAGTCCTGTGTGCTGCTCCTGTTGCTGAAATTGCTGGACTTAGCTCCAGGTCCCGGGGGCCAGGAAAAATCCTTTTTTTTAATCTAAATCCTCTTTTTTTTTTCCTCCTTCACAATGTACAAATACACATCTTATTAACCTTTTGGTGTCCCCCCCCCCCAAAAAAAAAGTGTGCCTCTGATTTTTCAGACACAAATATATCTGTTGAAAATAGTCTGGTGTAGGCCAGAGAAATAGAAGTGTGGTTTTGCAGTTCTATGGGCCATTTGTATCTAAAAAAAACAGTTTGAGCGTGTCGCTCACTGTTCAGCCGCAAATATATATATTTAAAAAAGTCTGGTATACACCAGCAAATTATTACTGTGGTTTTGATGTTCCACGGTAAAACATCTCTATTATCCTGTTTTTGGCATTTTTTGCTGTATAAAAATAATAATAGTGTCTCCCTGATTTTTCAGACACAAATATATCTGTTGAAAATAGTCTGGTGTAGGCCAGAGAGACAGAAGTGTGCTTTTGCTGTTCCACTGTAAAAAATCTCTATTATCCTGCTATTTGCATTTTTTGCTGTAAAAAAAAAAAATAATAGTGTCTCCCTGATTTTTCAGACACAAATATATCTGTTGAAAATAGTCTGGTGTAGGCCCGAGAAATACAAGTGTGGTTTTGCAGTTCCACGGTACAAACCTCTGTATTATCCACTTTTGGGCCATTTGTATCTAAAAAAAACAGTTTGAGTGTGTTGCTCACTGTTCAGCCGCAAATATATATATATTTTAAAAAGCCTGGTATACACCAGTAAATTATAACTGTGGTTTTGCTGTTCCACAGTAAAAAAATCTCTATTATCCTGCTTTTGGCATTTTTTGCCATAAAAAATAAATAGTGTCTCCTGATTGTTCAGACACAAATATATCTGTTGAAAATAGTCTGGTGTAGGCCCGAGAAATACAACTGTAGTTTTGCAGTTCCACGGTTCAAACCTCTGTATTATCCACTTTTGGGCCATTTGTATCTAAAAAAAACAGTTTGAGTGTGTCGCTCACTGTTCAGCCGCAAATATCTCTATTTAAAAAAGTGTGGTATACCCCAGGAAACAATAACTGTGGTTTTCCTCTTCCACGGTTCTAATCTACTCTTTATTACCCTTTTTCCATTGATAGTGCAAGTGTAAGCTATTTTACTTCATTTACAATGGGCAAGGCGCGTGGCAAGGGACGTGGAAGTGGACGTTCTGGTGATGGTTCGTGCAGAGGACGGGGCCGTGGCCAAGGTGAAAATGTGCCACAACCAACAGCCACATCTTCTCGCTCCCACTTCTTGACCGAATTACTAGGGAAGCACAGAACAACACCAGTATTGAGAAATGATCAGTGTGAACAGGTTATTAATTGGAAAGCAGACAATACTTCCAGTTACCTGGGCACCACCACCTCCGGTCTGTCTTCCACACGGTCAACTCTTAGTAGCTGTGAGTCTCGACCGCATACTCCTCCTCACCCTGATGCTCCTTCCTCCCACCATGCCGAGTGTCGTCAGACAGCAAGTGATCCCACACTTGGACACTCTGAAGAGCTGCTCACTGGTCCATTTCCATATTTGGGCCCCTCGCCTGATACGCTTGAAGTGGTGGAAGAGGAGATCCCATGTTGCGATGCCCAAATATTTGAACAGCCACGGCCACAGGAAGTCGACGTTGGCAATCTGTCACAAGAGGTGGACGATGACGCGACACAATTGCCAGGAAGTGAGGAGGAGGATCGTGGTGCGTAAGTGGAAGAGGAGGAGGTGGTGGATGATCTAGTAACTGACCCAACGTGGAAGGAGGACATGCAGAGTGAGGCCAGCAGCACACAGGGGGAGGGAGGCAGAGTACCCCAACAGGCAGGAAGAAGCAGTGTGGTGGCCACAGACAGAAGGCAGGCAACCGTTCTTATGTTACGCTGCCTTAACCGTGACCCTCGCGTTGTCAAAATGTTGGGTGACAGTCATTACTGGTTGGTGACACTTGTAGACCCCCGCTACAAGGAGAACTTTCACTCTCTTATTCCTGAGGTGGAGAGGTCTACAAAAATGGGGCAATACCAGAAGGCCCTTGCTGCAGAACTCTTAAAAAAATTCCCATCTGAACACGCTAGCGGCAGAGGTCACAGTTCGTTGCCCAACCAAGGCGTACAGGTGAGAGAGATGCAACTCCAATCCAGCAGAGGCAGGGGAACACTGTCAACGTTCTGGGACAGTTTTCTGACACCCGCCCAGCTTACAGGCCCTGAGGCGCAGGGTACTCTCACAAGGAGTGGAAAGTTTCAAAAGATGGTGAGGGAGTACCTTGCCGATCGTACCAGCGTCCTCCGTGATTCCTCTGTGCCTTTTAATTATTGGGTAACCAAGCTGGACACTTGGAATGAACTCGCTCTGTACGCCTTGGAGGTCCTGGCCTGCCCTGCTGCTAGCGTGTTATCGGAGCGTGTTTTTAGTGCCGCTGGGGGAATTATAGCTAATAAGCGCACTCGCCTGTCAACTGACAATGCTGACAAGCTGACCCTTATCAAAATGAACAAGGGCTGGATTGGGCCAGACTTCTCATCACCACCAAATGACAGCAGAGTAACATAAAGTCAAATCCACTGTGTTATTTCGGGAGGTGTATTCACATGCTCCGCTTCACACCCACACATGGGTATACGCTTCCTCGTTTCGGCTGTTTAATCTTCTTCTCCTTATCCTCAGCCTCCACCACCACTATACCACCAGGGTGCCAGCATTGCAAGTTCCTCCGTCCTAATTTTTGGCAGCTTTTGCTGGGAAAGCATAAGCAAATACCATGGGACACCCACTCCCCAATAATGGGACTTATGTTTGTAATATGCTGTACTGCATGGCTCTTGTAAGGGGCATTGCAAGTTGCTCCGTCCTAATTTTTGGCAGCTTTTGCTGGGAAAGCATAAGCAAATACTATGGGAGACCCACTCCCCAATAATGGGACTTATGTTTGTAATATGCTGTACTGCATGGCTCTTGTAAGGGGCATTGCAAGTTGCTCCGTCCTAATTTTTGGCAGCTTTTGCTGGGAAAGCATAAGCAAATACTATGGGAGACCCACTCCCCAATAATGGGACTTATGTTTGTAATATGCTGTACTGCATGGCTCTTGTAAGGGACATTTCAAGTTCCTCCGTCCTAATTTTTGGCAGCTTTTGCTGGGAAAGCATAAGCAAATACTATGGGAGACCCACTCCCCAATAATGGGACTTATGTTTGTAATATGCTGTACTGCATGGCTCTTGTAAGGGGCATTGCAAGTTGCTCCGTCCTAATTTTTGGCAGCTTTTGCTGGGAAAGCATAAGCAAATACTATGGGAGACCCACTCCCCAATAATGGGACTTATGTTTGTAATATGCTGTACTGCATGGCTCTTGTAAGGGGCATTGCAAGTTGCTCCGTCCCAATTTTTGGCAGCTTTTGCTTGCAAGGCATAAGCAAATACTATGGGAGACCCACTCCCCAATAATGGGACTTATGTTTGTAATATGCTGTACTGCATGGCTCTTGTAAGGGGCATTGCAAGTTGCTCCGTCCTAATTTTTGGCAGCTTTTGCTGGGAAAGCATAAGCAAATACTATGGGAGACCCACTCCCCAATAATTGGACTTATGTTTGTAATATGCTGTACTGCATGGCTCTTGTAAGGGGCATTGCAAGTTGCTCCGTCCTAATTTTTGGCAGCTTTTGCTTGCAAGGCATAAGCAAATACTATGGGACACCCACTCCCCAATAATGGGACTTATGTTTGTAATATGCTGTACTGCATGGCTCTTGTAAGGGGCATTGCAAGTTGCTCCGTCCTAATTTTTGGCAGCTTTTGCTGGGAAAGCATAAGCAAATACTATGGGAGACCCACTCCCCAATAATGGGACTTATGTTTGTAATATGCTGTACTGCATGGCTCTTGTAAGGGGCATTGCAAGTTGCCCCGTCCTAATTTTTGGCAGCTTTTGCTTGCAAGGCATAAGCAAATACTATGGGACACCCACTCCCCAATAATGGGACTTATGTTTGTAATATGCTGTACTGCATGTGACGCGCCCCCTAGGCCGTGTGTACACGTGTGTGGGATACCCGGTGCCGGGTCTCTGGGGTCTGTAGTCTCCGTGGCGGTGACCCGCTCCCGTGACTCAGGCTGGTCAAACCAGTGGCAGTCTTTCTTAGGTTTTGAGGTTAATTGTCCGACTGCGCCACCCGTGGATTGCGATCAGGGAGTACCACCGCTGCGAGGCAGACCGCTGAGGCTGGTGTTGTGAGCGCAGCATAGAATGGGATAACTCCCCTCGGGAGGAGTATAGCCTCAGGGCAGTGAGTGTGGATGATGGGGGTGATGGTGCACGAGCGCAGCAGGAACGACTCAGAGTCTTTGCAGTGGAGTTCAGGGTCTTTACTGATGATTATAAGGTAGACCCTCCCGGGAGTACTGGCTAGCATAAGAGGCCTGGTCAGTCTGTGAGCAAGCAGGAGTTCCCCTGGCCAGGTGGAGTTGTAGGCCTCCCCGTCTGTCTGCACTCTTCCTGGCTACCTTGCTGTAAGCGGGTAGAAGTAGCCCATGTCCCTGAGTGTACTGTGTAGTGCTCACCCGTATGGCTGGTGACTTGGGGCCTTCTGTTAGCCTCCGCTCCACGACGGCGGTGCTGGTCCCTTGCTTGTGACTGAGTCTCCGGGCTTCTATGGCCAGAGGACCTGAAATCCCCTGCCGGCTGGTTTCTGCTGCTGGATATATAAGTCCTCACAGCTTCGGACTCCTGTGTCCGGTTCCTATTGTCTTCTGCCAGGGGGAGCTCTGCTCAGCTTCCAGCCCCTGGTCTTTAGCTCCTAGCTCCTACAGCGCTCCTTGCTGTTACTTTCCCTTGCTCTCACTCTGACTCTGACTGTTCTCTGACTCACTCAACCCCGCCCCAGATCCAGTTTATAAGGGCAGAATTCTCCCCTCCCAGGACTGGGGCAGCAGGATGTTGCATGTTTAAGGGATCCTGACCAGGAAACCTCCCACTTGCTCTCCGACGTAATATCTCTATTACTGTGGTGACCAGACCCCTGGGGTGCCACACATGGCTCTTGTAAGGGGCATTGCAGTTCCTCATAATTTTTGGAAAGCCTTCTATTCACTGCTTAGGCCAACAGTGCACGGGAGACCCAGTTGCTATAAATCGAAAAAAAGGTTTAGTTAACGCCCTCTGACCTCCATGTCATTTCCAAGGGGCATTGAAGTGGCTCGAAATTTTTGGTAGGCATTGCACTCACTGTATGCCCTATAACTGTGTAGCCGAACCGCTCCTTTTGTTACAGAAACATATCCTACAAGACATATCTGGTTGACTGGCCTGATATTGATGTGAATGGTCCCTGTTCCTCCTGCTCTTTCTCCTTTGCCACCACCTCATCCATCATTTATCACCTGAAGCTTTGTTTTAACGGGAGTCATAGAACTGGGATAGTAGCAGGAAAACATCCAGCAATCCTCGGAGGAGGTAGGATATGCGCCAAAACGCGGACCACCTCAGGCCTAGCCGCTACTACATACATGCGCTTGCATTCCAAGAAAACAAAGCAGATGCTAACTTCTGTCATCATCATCATGCTCCTCACCTAGGCACTCTCAACTCCCCTGATGGAGAAGCCAAGGCCCACCGGAGGAGTCTGGTTCTCTGGTGGGCTCGTCCAATGCTGCCCTAAAGCAGGCCAGGCTAAGAAAAGTGTGGGGGAAGGTGACAGGAGAAATCAGGGCGGCTGGGGACCGAGTATGGACACCTGGCCGCCACCTGGCGGCTGGGGACCGAGCGTGAACACCCGGCCGCCGGGCGGCTGGGGACAGAGTATGGATACCTCGCTGCCGAAGCGGCCATGAGGTAGTGGTCAGCTTCGGCCTCCTCCAAACTAAAAGGCCCCATTTCAAGTGAAAGCTAGCAGTATGGTATTGCAGCCTGCGGGTGGGTGGGTGGTTGGCTGCATATTTTCGCTTGCATTGCAAGGAATGGGGGAGGTGCAATTGAACACTGCCCTGGGACAAGGACTTGCACGGGGATAGTTGCAAGTCTGCATCTTCTGATGCGGCAAGGATCACTTCTGATGGGCACACTTTTAGACAGTGACCTGGGGGTCAGAGATGCTTCCAGGGGTCTTCCCCATGCTGATCCCTTGTCTTTTCAGCACTGTATGCATGTGTCACACAGCACATGGCCAGATAAGGTTGTAAAATGTTAAAATGACATTTCCCGGTGAACGCATTTGTCACGGTTGAAAGCAATACAAAAGTGCAAAAACACATGAAAAATGCTACTTGTGAACATAGCCCAAGGTGTGGAGGAGTATTTTTGTTTTTGGTTATTTATTTTACCTTATACACAAATTTTTACCCTGGAAAGGAAATTCCTTAGCATATTTCACAGGAAAACCGTTTCAGTTTCGTTTTTGAACGTTTTATTGTGAGCCCGCAAAAGTGGCTTAATACCTCTGACCAGTTGTTGACAGCAGTGACCTGGGGGTCAGAAATGCTTCCAGGGGCGATCCCCATGCTGCCCCCATGTCTTTTGAGCACTGTTACTATCGTTTTGGGCACTTTTTCGGCTTTCTACCGACTGCTGGGGGTGCTGCCGCAAAAATGCTCGGGTCTCTCATAGACTAACATTGGGCTCGTTGCTCGGGTCGAGCACCCGAGTATCACGGTAAGCTCGGCCCGAGCTTCGAGCACCCGAGCATTTTAGTGATCGCTCAACACTATCAGTCGTCATCTTGGTGAGGACACGGAAGTCTTGCCCGTTACCAGTCTGGCACCCATGGCTGACTTTATGTTATGCTGCCTTAACCGTGACCCTCGCATTGTCAAAATGTTGGGTGACAGTCATTACTGGTTGATGACACTTTTAGACCCCTTCTACAAGGAGAACTTTCACTCTCTTATTCCTGAGTTGGAGAGGTCTACAAAAATGGGGCAGTACCAGAAGGCCCTTGCTGCAGAACTATTAAAAAAATTCCCATCTGAACACGGTAGCGGCAGAGGTCACAGTTCGCTGCCCAACTAAGGCATACAGGCGAGAGAGACGCAACTCCAATCCAGCAGAGGCAGGGGAACACTGTCAATGTTCTAGGACAGTTTTCTGAGACCTGCCCAGCTTACAGGCCCTGAGGCACAGGGTACTCTCACAAGGAGTGGAAAGTTTCAAAAGATGGTGAGGGAGTACCAGCGTCCTCCGTGATTCCTCTGTGCCTTTTAATTATTGGGTATCCAAGCTGGACACTTGGAATGAACTCACTCTGTATGCCTTGGAGGTCCTGGCCTGAGCTGCCGCTAGCGTGTTATCGGAGCGTGTTTTTAGTGCCGCTGGGGGGATTATAACTGATAAGCACACTCGCCTGTCAACTGACAATGCTGACAAGCTGACCCTTATCAAAATGAACAAGGGCTGGATTGGGCCAGACTTCTCATCACCACCAAATGACAGCAGAGTAACATAAAGTCAAATCCACTGTGTTATTTCGGGAGGTGTATTCCCATGCATCGCTTCACACCCACACATGGGTATACGCTTCCTCATTTCGGCTGTTTTTTGCTCTTCTCCTTATCCTCAGCCTCCACGACCACTATACCACCAGGGTGACCGTGGTCCATGTTGCCAGCATTGCAAGTTCCTCTGTCCTAATTTTTGGCAGCTTTTGCTTGGAAGGCATAGGCAAAGACTATGGGAGACCCACTCCCCAATAATGGGAATAATTTTTTTAATATGCTGCACTGCATGGCTCTTGTAAGGGGCATTAAAATCGTCTTGTTAAGCTACTGTGACCTCCACGTCTTTTCCAAGGGTCGTTAATATTGTCTTTTTATTCCACTGCGACCTCCACCACTCTTCCAAGGGGCATTAAAAGCGTCTTGTTAAGCTACTGTGACCTCCACGTCTCTTTCACAGGGCGTTGATATTGTCTTTTTATTCCACTGTAACCTCCACCACTCTTCCAAGGGGCATTAAAACTGTCTTGTTAAACTACTCTGAACTCCACGTCTCTTCCAAGGGGCATTAAAACCATCTTGTTAAGCTACTGTGACCTCCACATCTCTTCCAAGGGGCATTAAAACTGTCTTGTTAAACCACTCTGAACTCCACGTCTCTTCTAAGGGGCATTAAAACCGTCTTGTTAAACCACTCTGAACTCCACAGCTCTTCCAAGGGGCATTGACATGTTGTTTTTAATTACCTCTAACCTCCACGACTCTTGCAACGGGCATTGCATTTCCTCCTAATTTTTGTCAGATTTTGCTTTTCAATGCATAGGCGAACACTAAGGGAGACCCACTCCCCAATAATGGGTAGAAGGTTTTTAATACGCTGTAATCCACGTCTGTTTCAAGGGGCATTGCAGTGCCTAATAATTTTTGGAAAGCCTTCCATTCCCTGCTTAGGCCAACAGTGTACAGGAGACCCAGCTGCTATAAATGGAAAAAACGGTTTAGTTAAGGCCCTCTGACCTCCATGTCACTTCCAAGGGGCATTGGAGTGCCTCAAAATTTTTGGTAGGCATTGCATTCACTGTATGCCTTATAACTGTGTAGCTGAACCGCTCCTTTTGGTACAGAAACATATCCTACAAGACATGTGTGGTTGGCTGGCCTGATATTGATGTGAATGGTCCCTGTTCCTCCTGCTCTCTTTCTCCTTTGCCACCACCTCATCCATCATTCATCACCTGAAGCTTTGTTTTAACGGGAGTCATAAAACTGGGATAGTAGCAGGAAAACATCCAGCAATCCTCGAAGGAGGTAGAATATGCGCCAAAACGCTGACTACCTCAGGCCTAGCTGCTACTACATACATGCGCTTGCATTCCAAGGAACAGAAAGCTAAGGAGGTGGATGGCCTCATGATCATGAATAATTTACTCGTTGTGTAGGAGGCCGACCACTGCTGCTGTCTACCTTCTGAACTTTGTGTTGAAGCCTGATTGACCCAGGACCCGCAATCCTCTATGTCTGGAGGACGTGTTGCATCCCAGTGTCCAACTGTGTCCCGGCTTCAACAATATTAACCCAGTGTGAAGGCGTCAGTGAGATGGACCATTCCTGGCCACATTCACTTGTCCACGTGTTTGTGGTTAGGCTGTCCTTCCCACTAAATGCACTGGGGAGGGCACAGGTAATGTTTTGGTATGCGCGCTTGTGTATAAGGCGCACCGGGACAAATAGGGGCAGCTGGGGACCGTTTATGGACACCCGGCCACCCCCACGCGGCTGGGGACTGTGTGTGGGCACCCGGCCGCGGGGCGCTTGGGGACTGAGTATGGACACACGGCCGCCCCCTGGCGGCTGGGGACCAAGCGTGGACACCCGGCCGCCGGGCGGCTGGGAACTGAGTATGAATAACAGGCTACCGACGCAGCCATGACGTGGTGGCCAGATTCCACCTCCACATGCCTAAAAGGCCCAATTTCAAGTGCAAGCAAGCTAGCAGTATGGTATTGCAGCCTGGGGGTGGGTGGGTGGCAGGCTGCATACTTGCGCTTGTATTGCAAGTTATGGGGGAGGTACAATTGAACACTGCCCTGGGACAAGGACTTGCACGGGGATAGTTGCAAGTCTGCATCTTCTGATGCGGCAAGCATCACTTCTGATGGGCACACTTTTAGGCAGTGACCTGGGGGTCAGAGATGCTTCCTGGGGTCTTCCCCATGCTGTTCCCATGTCTTTTTAGCACTGTATGCATGTGTCACACAGCACATGGCCAGATAAGGTTGTAAAATGTTAAAATGACATTTCCCGGTGAATGCATTTGTCACGGTTGAAAGCAATACAAACGTGCAAAAACGCATAAAAAATGCTACTTGTGAACATAGCCCAAGGTGTGGAGGAGTATTTTTGTTTTTGGTTATTTATTTTACCTTATACACAAGTCTTTACCCTGGAAAGGATGTTCCTTAACCCCTTTCCGACCTGGTCAGTAATAGTACGCACCAAGTCAGGAAGGCCAGTTCAGCGGGGGGTCCGGCGGTGAGCCCGCACTGAAGCGAGCACATGTCAGCTGATTATTGGAATCGCAATCCACCCGCGGCTGTTAACATGTTAAATCTCTGACAGTGGCATTTAACTCGCGCTTCCGGGAGTCCTAAGCCCCGCCCATCAGTGACCCCATCACGTGATCGCAGGTCACCAATGGGTGGGCATGACAACTCAGGGTCTGCAGCAGACGCCTGTGGTTGTCATGTCTCAATTGCTATGAGCGCCACCTAGTGGTCAGCGCTCATAGCAAGTGAGCATTTCTCCTGCATACAAGCGATCTGCTCATCGCTTGCATGCAGTAGAAGCAATCAGACAACTGCTGCTTCTAGTCTCCTCTGGAGACTATAGAAGCAAGCAGAAAGTGTAAAAAAAAAGTTTTTTAAAAAATAAAAAAAATAAAAAATATATAAAAGTTTAAGTCACCCCCCTTTCGCCCCATTCAAAATAAAATATATATATATAAAAAAAAAACACATACACATATTTGGTATCGCCGCATTCAGAATTGCCCGATCTATCAATATAAAAGAAGAATTAATACAATCAGTAAACGGCGTAACGAGAAAAAAAATTTAAACGCCAGAATTAAGTTTTTTTGGTCGCTACAACTTTGCAATAAAATGCAATAACGGGCGATCAAAACATCGGATCTACCCCAAAATGGTAACAATAAAAACGTCAGCCCGGCACGCAAAAAATAAGCCCTCACCTGGCCCCAGATCCCGAAAAATGGAGAAGCTAAGGGTCTCGGAAAATGGCGTCATTTTTTTTGTTTTTTTTAGCAAGCTTTGATTTTTTTTTTCACCACTTAAATAAAAAAGAACCTATACATGTTTGGTGTCTATGAACTCGTAACGACCTGGAAAATAATGATGGCAGGTCAGTTTTAGCAATCTGTGAACGTGGTAAAAAAAGGACCCAAAAAACAACTGTGGAATTGCATTTTTTTTGCAGTTTCACTGCACTTGGAATTTTTTTCCCATTTTCCAGCACACGATATGGTAAAACCAGTGATGGTGTTTAAAAGTACAACTCGTCCCGCAAAAAATAAGCCCTCACATGGCCATATTGAATGAAAATTAAAAAAGTTCTGGCTCTGGGAAGAAGGGGAGCAAAAAAGGAAAACACAAAAACAGAAAGACCCATTGTCGTTAAGGGGTTAACATATTTCACAGGAAAGCACTTTCACTTTCGTTTTTGAATGTTTTATTGTGAGCCTGTAAAAGTGGCTTAATACCTCTGACCACGTTGTTGACAGCAGTGACCTGGGGGTCAGAAATGCTTCCAGGGGCGATCCCCATGCTGTCCCCATGTCATTTGAGCACTGTCACTATCGTTTTGGGCACTTTTTAGGCTTTCTACAGACTGCCGGGGGAGCCGCCGCAAAAATGTTCGGGTCTCCCATAGACTAACATTGGGCTCATTGCTCGGGTCGAGCACCCGAGTATCACAGTGAGCTGGGCCCGAGCTTCGAGCACCCGAGCATTTTAGTGCTCGCTCAACACTATTCCTGATGTAACCAATGGTCCACTAGAAGATACTTCTTGAAGATATTCTCTGTCCTGAGTAATGTTGAAATCTTGTAGATCTTCTTTCCCAGTCACAAAATTTCCTAACCTGCACGTCAGTAGCCAAGGACATGAGATACATCCTTGTAACTAGAGGATCATGGCTTTAAAGAGATATTCTTAAAATATCAAGCTCTCATTGAGGCCTCATTCAGACATCCGTATCCACATGTACGTGTTAATGCTAATGCTATTCACATGCCTGTGTATTTTCATGGACTATGTGTCTGTGCAAAACTCACGGAGACATGTCTGTTTTTTCTTCCAATATCACAGATGAAAAAGACCTATACAAGTCTATGGGTCCATGAAGAACATAGACAGCTCACGGATGGCATCATGGTGCTGTCCGAGATTAAAGGGGTTGTCCAGTACTTTATATTACCCCCCCCCCCCCCAATGTGTCTCCCCGGGGCCCCTAAGGATTTTTGTAATTACCTTCCGTTGCAGATAATGCCTGTGAGTGGCGCTATCACTGGCCGCTCACAGGCATCACGTGACCCCCGGCTGCAGCCGGCTTTGACATCCGCCGATGTCGCTGGCAGCAGCCGGGGGTCTCTGTCTTCCGCGTTCCAGGTGGATGCCAGACTGTGGGTGGGGTTACCCCCCCACATCACACCCGGCATCCACCGCACGCTCTGCCTCTCCCCATTCATTGGGAAAGCGCGGTGGATGCCGGGTGTGACGCGTGGGGAGGAGGTGTAACCCTGCCCACAACCCAGCAGCCACCGTAGGGACCCCTGCGCTGAGTCACGCCTCACTTGTCGTGACATCAGCGTGGGGTCACGTGATGCCTGTGAGCGGCCACTGATAGCGAAGCTCACAGGCATTATCAGCAACGCAAGCTAATTACAAAAAGTCTTAGGGGCCCCGGGGGGATACATTGGGGGGGGGAGGGGGTAATATAAAGTACTGGACAACTTCTTTAACATTACAAAGCATAGGAGAAACTTTATAACATATTTATCCATACGAGAAGAACACTGATAACACAATAATGGTAAAAATGGACACACTGATACCATTTTTTCACATACCTGTTTAAACCTGTACATGTGAATGAGGCCTTCTGTTGATCACTGAAGAGCCCCATTCTCAGCATCGCTAAATGTCCCATCGGTCAGACCTCCAGCATTCAGAAAGTTATCTCCTAACCCTTTACAACAGGGTTCCCCAACTCCAGTCCTCAAGGCCCACCAACAGGTCATGTTTTCAGGATTTCCTTAGTATTGCACAGGTGATGTAACTATTGCCTGTGCTGATGCTGGAATTATCACCTGTGCAATACTAAGGAAATCCTGAAAACATGACTTGTTGGTGGGCCTTGAGGACTGGAGTTGGGGAACCCTGGATTACATGAACCCTCTGTACAGAGCAGATCACAGTCAGACCCAAGGACCTCTGAGACCACACACCACTCCATGCCACTTCAGGTAAGAGGTTATTCTGATTCCTCCTCTGCACTGAATAAAGCAGCAGAACTCTAACACACCATATACTTATCATTCATATATAGAAACATCAACCCTAACTTTACAGGTGAAAGAAGCGGGGTGACGTATCATGAGCCCAATGTGTCCTTCAGTGGTGAAATCCAAGGCCCAACACTCTTCCCACTTGTAACCATGGTCTACATTTAGGGGTTGCGTCAGAGCTCACTCGTCAGTTCTATCTTCTGCCTGCCACAAATCAATTCACTTTAGACAGATTTACTGACATCTATGACAGCTTGTGACACGGTGATTCATTTTGCACAAAATTTAGACTGCGATAAAGTATTGATCTTTGGGGGTCAGACTGCTGGGACCCCCAACAATCCCCAGGAGGATCTGTAGAGCAAGCTTTGAACAGAGCAGAGGGGGAGCATGTACATCTCTACTCCATTCATTCTCTGTGGAACTGACCCCTAGCGATCAATTCCTAAATCCTGTTGATAGGGGATTACTTATATACTTGGTACAACCCCTTTAATAGGGCATGCGGATGTCCCTGATCGGGAACTTTCTATATAAACGCATAATATAAAGTCGAGTTTGGGTCAGGAGACCTGAAGCCAGTCTTTGCATTGAAGCATACTCAGACCGCAAAACACACGTGTGAATCCAGGCAAAAGCTGTTTTTTTTTGTTTGCCTGTACAAAACAGACCAATTTTGCAAGTGTGTTAGATCCAATTTTCGGGCATATTTAGTCCACATGTCTGTTTTTATCAATGGTTTTGCCATATGCAAAAACAACGTGACAGAGGTTTCCCAAGCTTCTTCAAGTACCCAGTCAGTGAAAATGAAGAATAGCAGTAGGATGCAACTTGGATGTCCGTAAATAAGGTCAATGTAGGGGATGTCTCTGTTTATATACAGACCATCAGTCAGCAAAATAACAGAATGGACATGTGAATAGTGTAAGGATAGGATGTGTCAGTGTGCTGTCCGAGTAATGAGGCCCAACTTGCCACCACATATTTTCACAGATCTGAAGTCACCAGCCATAGATCAGCCACTGAGGGACTCATTAGGACTCGCTCACATTGCCACGTAACACGGCCGAGTGCTAGTGCTATGTGATGTTTTATCGGATAGCACTCGGACCAATAATATACTATGTTATCCGAGTGCAGTCTGATGTATGTGCACAGAGACAATGGAGAAGATGGAAAAATTAAGTCCTCCATCTTCTCCACACCTGTGCTGCAATTCTTCCATGCAAGAAAATTGGATCACACTCAGAGTTAAAGCAGAGTGTCATTAGCATAATCGGCCCAATTCTCTGGCATGGGAGAATATACAGCATTGTGAGCTAGCCCTTCATGTGTGTACCATGAGCTAGCACGTCTTAAGAACATATATCATGAGAATTGCTCGATGATAATCTTCTGTACTTGTGCATATACTAACTCTTCAAACTTATTTTTCACCATGGAAGGTTTTGGAGGGGCCTATATAACCGATTTGAGAAAGGAATGCACCCTCGCCAGTCAGTCACTGATTTTCTACAGGCAGTAAAAGAAGAGACGCAGCAGCTGGAGGAGGAAATGGAGTTCATGGAGAAGGTGTGGTAGAAATACTGAAAATCCAGCTTCCTGGCCTATATGTCTTTGATGTTTATACCTCCGCTTAGGTTTCAGTGTAAACCAATTCAGCTTTTAATGGTGACTGAGAAACAATTTTAAATGATTATATATAGAAACCCTGCACAAGATAAAAAAGAGGCAATCATTTTTAGCCGATGCCCTACGTCTTTGGTGTTCTCCAACACAATAACTGGAAGAGAACACCATTAAAGGGAATCTGTTACCAGGTTTTTGCTACCCATCTGAGTGCAGCGCAATATAGGGGCAGAGGCCCTGATTCCAACAATCTGTCACTTACTGGGCTACCTGCTGTCATTTTGATAAAATTACTGTGTTATCTGCAGCAGACCCCGCCCACATCACTGATTGGCAGTTCTCTGACTGCTGAGCTCTGTATAACCCCGCCCACACCACTGATTGGCCAGTTTGTGTATACTACATTTGCAGAAAGCTGCCAATCAGTGATGGGGGCGGGGTTGTACAGAGCTTATGAATATGTAGGACTACCTGGCAGCAGGTTTACTAGTCCCCAATGATAATCTGCTTGCTGATAAAATAGTGATTTTATAAAAACTACAGCAATCAGACCATTAAGTGACACATCACTGTAACCAGGGTCTCTACCTTGTGTCTTTTCAATGTCAGTAATGCCTGAGCACTGTGGCGTTATGGCTTTCTTATGGCACCAGAGAAGTTTGTTCATTGGTATAAAGTTTTCAAGTAAAGGTTCATTTAGGCAGGCCAATAATTGGATTAGGGAGCGTTCCCTCATTCCCAACTGTTGGCTGCCTAAACAGGCCATCAAATAATCCAGCTCCGCCCTCCTGGCCTTGCTGGACTTCAGTGTTACATTTACTCTTAAGCTAGCCAGGTGCCTTGTACCTTACTCTGTAGTTTGCTTGGTCTTTTGACCACTAGTACTTCTGTTTGTTTGTCTTTTGCTCTGCTACAATTTCTGCTAGGAGGTGTCCAACTATATCCCAGTCCTTAGTTCTTGTAGGGACCCCTCCCTTATATCTATAGGTCTGCGTTCAGACTAGCCGAGGACTTAGGCGGGTCTGTTCACAAGGAACAGGTCCCCCGCTGCATCGTAGGGAATCAGCTTAGTCCTATTGTACGGACAGTTTTTCTTTCTTTCCTTAGTGTTTGTAGCAGTTCATAACAGCTTGTTCTTTATTGCCTGTGAGCGGCGCTATTGCTGGCCTCTCACCAGGCATCACGTGACCCCGGCTGAAGCCGGCTCTGACATCCACTGCAGTCGGGCGTGAGCAAGTGATGCACTCCTGCTTGATTGATGAGCTGTGGTTGGGGTTTCACCGCACATCACAGCCCAGCATCCACCACGCGCTTTCCCTCTGCTTTAGTTGGGAAAGAGCAATAACAAATTGAATTGCACTCGGACCAATGTTAATGAATGAGTGACATCTCATCTGCGATTTTTTTTCTCAGCTGAAATCGGGCTGATTCACAGCATGCTGCGATTTGCCACATATCTCGGACGAGACTCGCCAATACAAGTCAATTGGTGCGTGAAAAAAATTGCACAGCACTCGGACCATGCGAGTGCCGTCCGATTTTCACTCACCCGTCTCTTTAAAAGCCAGCAAATCATCAGCCGCATACAGTTACAATACATCGGTACCCGACAATTTAGAATAGAAAGAATAGCTATACACATAGAATAGATAGATAGAAAGGTGTCAGTCATGTATATAATTAGTACAGTGACAGTGTTGGTTACTGTACTTGTCATTTATTGTTAAATTAAAGGATTTATTAAAAAAAAAATTGGTGTGGGTTCCCCGTAATTTTATAGTCCAGCAGAGGTTAAGCAGACGGCTGGGGCAAATGTTTAAACCCTGGGAAGGGGGTAATACCCACAGAGCTTCCCAGGCTACTAATATTAGGCCCCCAGCTGAATACTTAGCCTTTACAGACTATTAAAATGGGGGACCACCCAAAAAATGATGTGGGGTCCCCCTATTTTAACAGCTAGAAAAGACTATGCAGACAGTTGAGGACTGATATTAATAGCCTAGGAAGGTGCCATAAATAATGGCCCCCTCCGAGGCTAGAAACAGCAGCCCTCAGCCGCCCCAGAAATGGCGCATCCATAGGATGCACCAATTCTGACACTTAGCCTCGCTCTGCCCACTGCCCTGTAGCGGTGGCAGTGGGGTTATAGGGCTGAGGTTGATGTCAGCTTATAAGGCCAACTGACATCAAGCCCTGGTTAGTAATGGAGAGGCGTCTATAAGACACCCCCATTACTAACCCCATAGTGAAAGTAATATGTGATATAACTACAACACCATGAATAAAATATTTAATTTGAAATTAACAGAGACCTTTTATTGTTCTAAATTAAGCCCTACTTACCATAACGCCCATTCCAGCTGAAGCCAATGTCCCCTGCAATGAAAGTTAAATAATAAAGCCACTTCATCTTTACCTAACTAGAAACACTAGCGATCTTAGGCCATGGCCTCACTATCAGTATTTGGTCAGTATTCGGTCAGTATTTTTTCTCAGGAGTGGGAGCCAAAACCAGGTGAGGAACTATCAGAGAAAAGGTATAATAGAAACAAGTCACCAATTCTGCATTCATCCCCCATTCCTGAGAAAAAATACTGACCGAATACTGATAGTGGGACCGGGGCCTTAGAATAAAAAACTGCATTGTATTGACATCAGCGGTATAGATTTGAGTAACTAACTCAAAACCAACGAGGAATAAAGTGCAGATTTTTGGGGGCACATGATACAATATATACAGTTGAAATCAGAAGTTTACATACACTATATAAAAAGACACATATGCATGTTATTCTCAATATCTGACATGAAATCAGAATAAACCTTTCCCGTGTTAGGTCAATTAGGATTACCATAATTTTTTTATTTGCTAAATGCCAGAATAATGAGAGAGAGAATTGTTTTTAAGGCATTTTTATTACTTACTGCAAAGTCAAAAGTTTACATACATTTCATCAGTATTTGGTACCATTGCCCTTAAACTGAATGACTTGGGTCAAACATTTGGTATATCCTTCCACAAGCTTCTCACAATAGTTGGTTGGAATTTGGGCCCATTCCTGCTGACAAAACTGATGTAACTGATCCAGGTTTGTAGGTCGCCTTGCTCTCGCCTGCCTTTTCAGCTTTGCCCATAAATTTACAATAGGATTGAGATCAGGGCCTTGTGATGACCACTCCAAAACATTGACTTTGTTATCCTTAAGCCAATTTGTTACCATTTTGGCAGTATGCTTCCGGTCATTGTCCATTTGGAAGACTCATTTCCGCTCAAGCTTTAACTTCCTGGCTGATGTCTTGAGATGTTGCTTCAGTATTGCCACATAATCTTCTTTGGTAATGATGCCATCTATTTTGTGAAGTGCACCAGTCCCTCCTGCAGCAAAACAACGCCACAACATGATGCTGCCCCCCCTATGTTTCACAGTTGGGATGGTGTTCTTAGGCTTCCAAGCTTCTCCCTTTTTCCTCCTAACGTAAAAATAGTCATTATGCCCAAAAAGTTGAATTTTAGTTTCATCAGACCACAGGAGGTCTCCAAAAATGAAGGTCTTTGTTCCTGTGTGCATTTGCAAACATTAATCCGGCTTTTTTATGTTTCTTTTGGAGTAATGGCCTCTTCCTGGCAGTGTGGCCTTTCAGCCCATGTTGATATAGTACTCGTTTCACTGTGAATATTGACACAATCTTACCAGCTTCCGTCATCATCTTCACAAGGTCTTTTGCTTTTGTCCTTGGGTTGATATGTATGTGGCACCCCAGGGATCTGGTTTCCACAGTAATAGCAATGTTATGTCTGAGAGCAGGTGGGAGGTCTCTTGGTCAGGAATCCTATGCATGCCACACCTCCTGCCCAGTCCTGGGAGGGGAAGAACTTCCCCTATATAAACCTAGGGCTGAGGCAGGGTTAGTGAGTAGAGAAGAAGTAGAGACAGAGAAAAGAAGCAAATATAGGAACAGAACATCAGGAGCTCTGTGGGAGCAGTGTTACAAGGAGTCAGGGGCTGGCAGCTGCAGAGCTCGCCCTGACTGAGAAGATTTCTTACCGGACCCGGAGTCCGAGGCTGTGGGGACTAACTCCTACCCAGCAGCAGAATCCGTCAGGCAGGGGATTCCAGGTCCTTTGGCCAAGAAACCCGAAGGCACGGTCACACGCATGGGACCAGCACCGCCGTCGTGGAGCGGAAGCTACTAGAAGGCCCCGAGTCACCGGCCATACGGGTGAGCACCACACGGTACACTCAGGGACGTGGGCTACTTATACCCGCCTCTAGCAAGGTAGCCAGAAGAGTACAGTTAGTTTGGGAGGCCTACAACTCCGCCTGGCCAGGGGAGATCCCATCTGCTCAAGGACTGACCAGGCCCCAATCGCTAGCCAGTACTCCGGGAGGGTCTATCTTTGTCACCAGTAAAGACCCTGAACTACACCGTACCGTCTCCGAGTGGTTCCTGCTACCCCCATCATCCACGTCGGCTGCCCTGAGGCCATACCCCTCCCGTTGGGGGTTATACTAACACGCTGCACAATCCTACCACCGGCCTCAGCGGTCTGCCCTGCAGCAGCAGCTCCTTAGCTGTACTCAACGGGTGGCGTAGTCGTCCAACATCTACCGCTGATACATCGCCGCTCAGTTTGACTCCCTGGGCACGGACCGGGTCACCGCCACGAGACTACAACCCTCAACAGATCCGGCTCCGGGTAAGCTCCCGCGTGCGCAACGCAGCGCGACACAGGCCCAGGGGCGCGTCAACCTTTTGGCGTAGTCGGCAGGATTTCGTGCCTGCAACCACCGGGTACTGCGTGCCTGAAAGAGACTGTTCAAACTGTGTTGAAGATTCCCGCCATCCGGCGCCATCTTCAGCCTTCTTCCCGCCATCGGTGAAGATTCCCGCCATCCGGCGCCATTTTCAGCCTTCTTCCCGCCTTCCGTGGAGTTTTCCCGCCGTTGGACGCCATCTTGGAGACGTCGCGCGGGAAGAAGAGGGGCGTGGACTCCGAAAGCGCGCGAGAACTGAAGCCCCGCCTCACGTCCGGACGTCGCGTAAGGTCCTGGAAGGAGCCCAGCAGACGCCGACGTCACAGGAGCGCGACGGAAGGTCCTCAACCCTGACGATCTACTGCGGAGCCGCGGCCTACGGAAGAGGATCATCGCAAGGTAGGCCACGGTCCACTAGGGGGGAGGAGGATGTCGGATACGGAGGAGAGCTTCACTGCCTCAACCCCCGCCAGCGCCATCGCTGCTGCAGTTATGCCTTTCACCATGCCCTATATCCCGGGAGCGGCCTGGCTACCCCAGTACTCAGGGGAGTCACATACCCTGCATGACTTTAGAGAAAAGCTGGATAGCCTCTTCCAGGTGTACCCCCTCACAGAAGAGCAAAAAGTGAGCATCCTGGTGGCCCAATTAACTGGGGCAGCACGAAGGGAGGTAAAGTCTTGGCCACCTGGGGGGAGGACTGTCGCAGGGATACTAACCCGGCTGAGGGACACCTTTGATACCCGCACCTCAGCCGAGATCAAGCTTAGATTCTACGGGTGCAAACAGCGGGCACATGAGAGTATAAGGGACTATGCCCTGAACCTACAAGAGGCCCTGAGAGCCATTAAGCAGACCGACCCTGACGGCGTGGGAGACGAGGACAGGCTGTTGACTGAACAATTTATAGAGGGTTTATATTGCAATGCCCACCGAACCCAGTTGCGGGCAATGGCCTTACAGGACCCTCATCTGGGATTTGCACAGTTCAAGGACAGAGCCATCCGGGTGCTCCGAGAACCGGCACCAGGTGGCGATGTGACCCACAGACGCCCCACTACTACTTACCACCAGGAGGCGGCGCCCTTGTCGGCAGGGCCTGTGGGAGCTGATGCGCAGGCTTTGAGCAATGACCCGGCTCCAGACCTGCACCATCAGGTCCAAGAGCTAGCTAAAAGCGTTGCTGCGCTAACCCGAACTGTGCAGTCTTTACAGGTTTCTACTCCAGGGAAGATCCAGCTGGCATCCGGACCGGAGGACATCCCGTGGCGTCGACCAAGGAGGACCCCACCGGCCAGAGGAAGACCCAGCGACCGATACAACGAGGACGGACGACCCATCTGCCGCCGCTGTAATCAACCCGGACATATGGCAAGGTACTGTCCTTTAAACTGGCACAACCTAGGGTAGAGGGCCAACCCCTAGGAAAAAGATCATCAGGCCCATCGAACTGGCGCGACAAATATGTGGGAGGACGTCCAGTCTTGCCTGTGGTACTGGATGGCATTCCTATGAGTGCCCTACTGGACACCGGATCACAGGTCACCACCATCCCGTACGTGCTCTTCAAGCAGTACTGGAATGACTCGGATATTACCCGCTACCCTGACGACGACTTGAGTATCATCGCCAGCAATGGTCAGCCCGTGCCACAGATCGGATTTAAAGAGGTGACCATTAAAATTGGTAGAGTTGAACTGGCAGCACAGGGACTGATCATTGTAGACATTGACAAACACGAGAGTCACCCAAAGATAACTCTAGGAACTAATGTAATTGAAAATTGTCTTGCAGAGGTGATTTTCCTTTTACAGCAGGTTGCCAAGAACGCCAGCTCCGGCGAGCAGCGAGTGCTCCAAAAAGAGATCCGGGCACTGATGCGACGGCAACAGGTGGAACTCTCCGGCGGTGAGATTGGTAGCGTGAGAATGTGTGACCCTTTCCCTATTGCCATGCCCCCAAAAAGTGAAATGATGATTTGGTGCCGGGCAGCTATTGGTCTGAGAGGTAGAGATTACCAGGCAATGGTGGAACCAGTTTACTCAGACAGTAGGCCCACCATCTTGACAGCACGGGGGGTGGTTAATGTACGCCATGGGAGGGTGCCCGTTCGCATAATCAATATCGGGAAGAGGGAAGTGTACCTGCCCCGGTATGCCACGCTAGCCAAATTATATACCATTAACCAAAATGCTATACAATCTGTGGAACCCTTGCCTCCATCTCACCCGGAGGAAGGTAACGGCTCTAAGAAAAAAATGGAGGACTGGTGTCAGCAACTACATTTGGGTACTGACTCCACTCCCTCACACCAGAAACAGGGAGTCTATCGGGTGGTTCAAGAGTACGAGAGAGTGTTTAGTAAACACCCGTTAGACTTCGGGCGAGTCAAGGGGGTAGAACACCACATCCCCACGGGAGACCATCCTCCCATAAAAGAGAGGTATCGACCCGTACCCCCTGCACACTACCAACACGCCAAGGGGATGCTTAAAGACATGAAGGAGGCTGGGGTGATCAGGGATAGCTGTAGCCCCTGGGCAGCTCCACTAGTCTAAGTCAAAAAGAAAGACAACACCATGAGGATGTGTGTAGATTACCGGAAAATCAACCGTATCACACACAAGGATGCGTACCCCTTACCAAGGATAGAGGAGTCTTTGGCTGCTTTAAGATCTGCTAACTTCTTCTCTACTTTGGATCTCACTAGTGGGTACTGGCAGGTTCCTGTAGCAGAGGCGGACCGGGAGAAGACCGCATTCACCACCCCGATGGGACTTAGCGAGTTTACCTGCATGCCGTTCGGACTCTGCAACGCACCAGGAACCTTCCAACGATTAATGGAGTGCTGTCTGGGCCACAGAAACTTCGAGACGGTCCTGTTGTACCTGGACGATGTCATCGTATATTCTAAGACTTATGAGGACCACCTGAAACACCTGGCGGAAGTGTTCGAAGCTCTGGCAAGCTACGGCCTAAAGGTGAAACCCTCCAAGTGTCACCTCCTGAAACCAAAGGTGCAGTACCTGGGACACGTGGTGAGCGCTGACGGAGTGGCTCCCGACCCTGATAAGATCACCGCAATTAAGGAATGGCCAAGTCACTCCAGTGTAAAGGAAGTGCGGCAGTTCCTCGGGTTGGTAGGCTACTACCGCAGGTTCATCCCCGGTTTCACCAAAAAGGCAGCTCCTATGCAGGACCTCCTGATAGGCCAGTCCCGGAAGGCCAAGAACCAGAAGCCGCCCTTCAGATGAGAGAAGTTGGAAGAAGAGTCCTTCCGCCAGCTGAAGATGGCCCTCACGGGGGATGAAATCCTGGCGTACCCGGATTACAGCCAGCCCTTTATCCTCTACACCGACGCAAGTAACATCGGGCTAGGAGCCGTGCTGTCCCAGATCCAGCAGGGGAAAGAGCGAGTAATCGCTTACGCCAGCCGAAAACTGCGACCCACCGAAAGAAACCCTGAGAATTACAGCTCATTTAAGCTAGAGTTCCTGGCAGTGGTGTGGGCAGTCACCGAACGCTTTAAGCACTACCTCGCTTCTTCCTGGTTCGTCGTGTACACGGATAACAACCCGTTGACACACCTGGACACGGCAAGACTCGGTGCCCTAGAGCAGAGATGGATGGCCCGCCTGTCCAACTACGAGTTCACCATCAAATACCGGGCAGGACGCTCCAATACCAACGCGGACGCCCTGTCCAGGATGCCAAACCTACCGGACGTAGGAGAAGATCCAGAGGGACTGGAAGAAGTCGAACTCCCCGCGTTTCACCGTCATGGGACTATCCAGTATTCCCATCGGGTAAGGAGTAAGCAAGGCGCTACGCTTAACCCCTTACCTCACTACAACTGGGCGGAAACGCAAGACAGTGACCCTGCTGTCCGGCTGGTGAAGGAGATGCTGACTCAGCCAGAGGCTCGCCTTGACCCAGACGCTCCGGAGGAAGCCAAGCAACTGTGGGCAGAAAAGAGTAGACTGTTCCTTTACAAGGGGAAGTTGTGCCGCAGGATGGTTAACTCCCGGACGCATGAACTAATCTGGCAAGTAGTGGTGCCACGACGAGACGCAGCCATGGTGATGGAGGCATACCACGATGGAGCTGGGCATTTCGGATGGAAGAAGCTGGAGTTCCTGCTGCGCGGGCGGTTCCATTGGGTAGGCATGAGGGAAACCATCGAGAGGTGGTGCAGAGACTGTGGCCCGTGCAACCTGAGGAGGAAGGACCGTGCCAGCCAGAAGACTCCCCTGCAGTCCATCGTCACCCGGCAGCCGTTGGAACTGGTAGCCTTGGATCATGTAAAACTGACCCCAAGCAGAAGTGGCTACGTCTACGTGTTAACCATCGTGGATCATTACTCCCGGTTCTTGGTTGTCGTCCCCGTCAAGGACTTAACGGCTCAAACAGCAGCTAGAGCCTTCCAGCAGCACTTCTGCCATCCACACGGGTACCCGGACCAAGTGCTGACGGACCAGGGACCTGCCTTTGAAGCGGAGGTCTTCCAGGAATTCTGCAATCTGTATGGCTGCCGGAAGATAAGGACGACACCCTATCATCCGCAAACTAATGGACTTTGTGAGAAAATGAACCAGGTGGTAATGGATCTTCTGAAAACGTTGTCCCTGGAAGAACGCAGTCTGTGGCCTGAGAAGCTGCCCGATCTGGTGGACCTATACAACCACATCCCGGTAGGTTCCACCAACTGTACCCCGGCTTACCTAATGAGGGCGAGACCTGGTAAGTTACCTGTTGACCTGGAAATGGGAGTCCTGACACCCGAGGACACTTCACCAGAAGCAGACTGGGACACAGAGAGGCAGCAGCAGTACCGGAAAGTACAGGAGAGCGTGGAGCGAAGTCTCTGTCAGGCTAGGGAGAGACAAGAGAAAACTTACAACCAGTATGCTCCCGCTGTTCCCCTGGTGCCCGGAGAGCAGGTCTTGAAGAGGAAAAGACGGCTCCACAAGTTGGACGACCAGTGGGAGAAGGACCCGTACACCGTACTGCCCTCAAGCCACGAGAACCCGAAGGTCTGTACCATCAGTAAAGACGGAGGGGAGACCACAGCCATTGTATCCCGGGATCACCTGAAGAAGTGTCCTGAACAGCTACGGAACCCTGAAGAGGAACAAGAAGACCATCGACCCGTAGAGGAAAGGGAAGATATGGTTAGTACTGTGCTCGGAGACTTCCCTCGGTCTTGGACTCAAGTCAATGGTGCAGTTGTGGTACCCGTACTCACCTTCCTCCAACCAGCATCCCAAGCACCTACGGAGCAACAGGTAGAGCTGGAAGAACAGCCAGTCCAGGAGGCAGAAGACCCCACACCAGCAGACCAGGAGGATCAACCCTCTGCTTGCAGTGAGCCTGCCATATCCCTAGTGAGCCAAAGGGCCCGTAGACCGCTGCCCAGTTTACCCTTAACAGCTCCTACACCCTGTAGTTCAGGGCCAGACAGTCAGCTCCGTAGGTCCACTAGGGCCACTAGAGGCCAGTTACCCGCATGTTGGAGGATTTGAAGTGTATAAATTGTTTTATTTGTGGTTACCTGTTTTTCTTGTTGCTTGTGTATAATTATGTGTTTCTAGTTGTTTATAGGAGTCTTTGGTGGATTTACCGGGAATCCTGTGTACATAGTTGGAGCGTAACCCAGGACGGACTAAAGACTGTTAAGGACTCGGGGCAGGACAGACCCCTACCTGGTTACGTCTCCCTGTTTTGGTGAAATGGACACCTTGCTTTCTTCAAAGACTGCACCCGGTTACGGACATGCCGTGACCACCTTTATGTGTTTCTTTATTGTATTGTTATTGTTATATCTTGTTATGTTTTTCTAAAATATGTTTAGTCCCGGAGTACTAAATTTCACTAGGGGGGAATGTGGCACCCCAGGGATCTGGTTTCCACAGTAACAGCAATGTTATGTCTCAGAGCAGGTGGGAGGTCTCTTGGTCAGGAATCCTATGCATGCCACACCTCCTGCCCAGTCCTGGGAGGGGAAGAACTTCCCCTATATAAACCTAGGGCTGAGGCAGGGTTAGTGAGTAGAGAAGAAGTAGAGACAGAGAAAAGAAGCAAATATAGGAACAGAACATCAGGAGCTCTGTGGGAGCAGTGTTACAAGGAGTCAGGGGCTGGCAGCTGCAGAGCTCGCCCTGACTGAGAAGATTTCTTACCGGACCCGGAGTCCGAGGCTGTGGGGACTAACTCCTACCCAGCAGCAGAATCCGTCAGGCAGGGGATTCCAGGTCCTCTGGCCAAGAAACCCGAAGGCACGGTCACACGCATGGGACCAGCACCGCCGTCGTGGAGCGGAAGCTACTAGAAGGCCCCGAGTCACCAGCCATACGGGTGAGCACCACACGGTACACTCAGGGACGTGGGCTACTTATACCCGCCTCTAGCAAGGTAGCCAGAAGAGTACAGTTAGTTTGGGAGGCCTACAACTCCGCCTGGCCAGGGGAGATCCCATCTGCTCAAGGACTGACCAGGCCCCAATCGCTAGCCAGTACTCCGGGAGGGTCTATCTTTGTCACCAGTAAAGACCCTGAACTACACCGTATCGTCTCCGAGTGGTTCCTGCTACCCCCATCATCCACGTCGGCTGCCCTGAGGCCATACCCCTCCCGTTGGGGGTTATACTAACACGCTGCACAATCCTACCACCGGCCTCAGCGGTCTGCCCTGCAGCAGCAGCTCCTTAGCTGTACTCAACGGGTGGCGTAGTCGTCCAACATCTACCGCTGATACATCGCCGCTCAGTTTGACTCCCTGGGCACGGACCGGGTCACCGCCACGAGACTACAACCCTCAACAGATCCGGCTCCGGGTAAGCTCCCGCGTGCGCAACGCAGCGCGACACAGGCCCAGGGGCGCGTCATGTACATGTCGGACCAAAGCTTGTTCATCTCTGGGACACAGAACCCATCTCCTTTCTGAGCGGTATGATGGCTGGACATTCCCATCTTGTTTGTACTTGCGTATATTTGTTTGTACAGATGAACGAGGCACCTTCAGGTATCTTGAAATTGTACCCAAGGATGAGCCAGACGAGTGCAAGTTGTAAGGCAGCACTAGTCATCATGCTGGGGGACACTCGCTTCACCGAGTCAATTAAAGCACACCAGACAACACCTTTCCGGTATTTCACAATCCAGCAGTTTATTACACTTCACTACTGCTTATCACTGAGTCCATCTCAGTGGCTCACCGACATATTACATATATAATGTCCAAGAGCCTTTCCAGTGACAGATATGTCCACTTGGCTCCAGATACAGCCTTCAGCAAGGTAACAATATCAATCTCCACATCAATCAGTGTTTTTACCTTTGCCGGGTTTTAGCTGCATCAGGTTTGTTCTGCCACAGCTGTGGCTTTATGGCTTCACAGATGGGAGTCTCCAGCCCTCGTACCTTCAAAGGCTACTGGTATGTTTACACACCTAACATCCAGCCTCTGCCTTCCAGGACTCTTGTCTTCCAAGCCTCTTGCCCTCCAAGGCTACTGGCATCGCTTACACTTAAGGATCCAGCCTCTGCCTTTCAGGCTTCACTAGGCCTCACTAGGCCTCACACTCTAGCGGTGTCCTACACGGGAACAGGACTAATGCCTTTCACCTTTGTCTCAAATCTACCAGGGTTTTATATATCCTCTAGTGCACACACAGGACCTGTGCTGATGTCACAGTCATGTGACCAGTCACCTGGGGGAGGTACATGGTCGGCCAAAACACACCCTGGACCATTACAGTAATGCCGCAAGCCGCTGCATTACATATCCCCCCCCCCCTCTCTTCAAACTTGTGGGGTTGAACACTAGAGTTGAGCCACCCCCGTAGTGTTCGAGTTTGGTTCGTCGAACACCCGTATGTTCGTCGAACTGTTCGTCGAACACCTTCGAACACCGTCAAAACCAATGGCAGGCAAACAAAAACACATAGAAACACAGAAAACACCTTCAATGGTGTCCAAAAGCTGACAAACTGCTCAGAAGACACAACTAACACATGGAAAAGTGACAAGTACATATAATCATGCGAAAAGAAAAGAGGTGGAGTAGTAAAAGGAGGGGGAGACACAGATATAGGCATGTCATGCCCTTCTAAAACCAAAAAAGTGCAAAGCTGACACGGCCAGTCCGTTCCTGCCCATGCGACCTCAGTGTCGCCGGGTTTGTGCCAGAGCTGCAGTGGACCCTGACGGCCAGCCCCGTTCTCCCAATACTAGTGCCTGTTCGCTGGTGGGTCGAACGAGCCCCCCTGCGGTGCAGGCAGGTCTAAGCTTTTTAATTTAAATTGTCTCTGTAATTTGAATGAGTACACTTTAAATCCTTTTACAAGGATCTATTGGAGGGCAAGTCTGATGCCAGCAGCCGCGGGAATTCCAGCTCCAGTAGCGTCCACTAAAGCTGCTGCAATTAAAAAGCTTTTATAAGGATCGAGCTTGGCGGTCCACCGCAAGGCGTCCTACCGCCGGTCCCAGCCCCTGTGCCTTGGGGTGCCTCCCCGATGCTCTTCACTGAGTGTCCCGGGGGCCCGAAGCATTTCCTTTGAAAAAATTAAGTGTCCAAACTACAGGTGGTGTAGCTTGCTTAACAGGTGGGATAATCCGCTGACTAGCAGACACTGCTACTAGGTCCAAAGTATTTCCTGGGCTAGATGCAGTTAAAAACTTGTAATTAGATCTATAGGCAGTGGCTACTCTGCTGACTAGCAGACACTGCTACTAGGCCCAAAGTATTGCCTGGGCTAGATGCAGTTAAAAATTTGTAATTAGATACTCTCGTTGGATGCTGAGAAAGCATTCCATAGAGTCTCCTGGCACGCCATATATTATTCTCTTAAAAAGCTTGGGGTTGGGGTCTAGGGGACCCTTTTATAGCCAAAATCATGGCCCTGTAGCGCAATCCGTCAGCTAGGCTGAAGATAAATGGAACATTTTCATCACCTTTCATAATCACCAATGGGACAAGGCAGGGATGTACTCTGTCCCCTCTCTTATACATCCTAGTGATGGAGCACCTGCTCTCATCAATTCGCGATAACCCCAATATTAGGTGGATTGAGGTGGGAGGCACCGAGTACAAGTGCTCTGCATTTGCTGATGATGTCCTAGTATATATCACTCAATCACATATATCCATCCCTGCTGTTATGGCTGAAATAGATCACTTTGTTACATGGTCAAATTTTAAAATCAATTCAGCGAAGTCTGAGGCCCTCTATGTCTCCCTCCCCAAATCCATACAGGATTCCATCCAGTCCAACTTTCCCTTTGCCTGGCCCTCACAGGGTATCAAATACTTAGGAATTCGTATTCATATAGACCTATCCCGTCTATTTTATCTTAACTTTGGGCCCTTTATTGAACAACTCCATAAAGATCTTATTTCTTGGATGGTGAAGGATTGTTCCTGGTTCGGCAGAATAAGTATACTAAAAATGAACGTCCTACCTAAACTCTTATACCTCTTCCAAACCATTCCCGTGGTAATTCCCTCAAATTTTTGGAAAAGACTAAGCAGTAGCTTTTAGTCTCCCCAGGATGACACAGGTGGGGCAGATGGTGGTTGTCCCGGCCCGCTAGGCCGCATTGTAGCACAGTGAGCTTCGCACTGCAACTAATGCTTCATATCCATGTGACGGTTCATGCATGAAGTACTCAAACTATGGATTTTTTGGCCTCTACTTAGCTTTTGGTGACAAATGTTACAGATAACACAAGTTGGGTCATCCTTAACGATCTGAAAAAATGCACAGGCTATGCAAGGTTTAGAGCCCATGCGACTCTGCTCCTAGCAATACTATCAAATGATTGGCTGGGTTAGATACAGAGCATCTGGGTTTGGTTGGGGGTCCCCACAGTCTGCCTAGGCTAGATGCAGTTAAAAATTCTCATTAGATACACAGCCGGTGCAGCTTGCTTCGCAGCTGGGCAAATACGCCCAAAGTACTGGTAGACTCTATACTAAATAAGGAAGGATTCACTGACTGTGGTGTCCCCTCCGTGGGCTGTGGCGATTGGTGGAGATTTGGTGGATGATTATAGGAGAAAGCTCCTTAATAGAGAAAGTTGGTGGATTTATACTTTAAATACACGTGTACCAGCGGGTTTAAACATCAGACATGATTTGATGTATCATTATGAGTGATCATTTATAGATTATTATTATATATATGTTCATTTTTTCTTCTTTTCTTTTTCTTTTGGATTATTTACATTTATATGCATTGTTTCTATGCTATACGATTTTAACATGGTATGTGTGTTTACATTTCTGATTAACTCATCCTTGAACAGGTGCATAGCAGGACATGACATATAAATACCACTTCCTTGCTGTTTTTTTTCTATGCAATGATTAAGAACTTGTATATATATTGTGCAGAAAGAAGGGTGAAAGTCCGCCCAGTCGGGAGGAAATTGGAGTTTCATAACACATATTTGAACTGGAGAGGTATTAGAGGCCTGCAATGGCCACAGGTACTAATGGAGGTAATCAAGGTAGGGAGAGAGGCAAGAGGTCCGGTAGTTATACAGGCCGGGGGAAACGACATAGCTTATCACAAGAGCGCATAACTAATGGCAATAATGAAACTAGACACTGAGCGCTTCAGAGAATTTTTCACAAAACTAACTATAGTATGGTCAGAGATTGTGCCGAGAAAGGTATGGCAAGGTGCGTGAGACATCACGGCCATCGAACGGACAAGGCAGGTAATAAATATTCGGATGGCAAAATTTATAAGAGACAACGGCTGTGTAGTGATACGACACCGACAACTGGAAGGAGATAAAGCAGGCCTCATACGGCCCGACGGTGTTCACTTAATGGATATTGGACTGGAAATATTACTGTCAGGACTCCAGGACGGAGTGGAACAAGTGTTAAGAGTAATGGATGGGGGTCGGATTCCTGCATACGAGTAATCAGGATCCTCCGTGGCCTGGAAATAGAAAGGACACGTTGGAGAGTTACACTTGTTGGCCAACTTGCCGTTGTGGAGACTGGAGACACAGGGCATGCTGCAACAAGCTGAATTATTTTAGAAATAAAATGCCTTTCTAATGGAATGAGTATAAAAAGTTAATAAAGCTGTGACCGATCCTCACCCATCCAGTTGTAAGAGTTACATGATTGTATTGTCAATGAAAGGGGGGCGTTAGGGGGCTGAACGTCTGGGTTTGGTTAGGGGTCCCCACAGTCTGCCTAGGCTAGATGCATTTAAAAATCATTATTAGATACACAGGCGGTGCAGCTTGCTTCGCAGCAGGGTTATTACGCTGACTAGCAGACACTGAAGCTTTGGCGCAGACCTCTGAGTAAACACCTCTTCAGACTCAACCATCTGTGTTACCCCAAGCCATAGTGTATGTATTTTCTTATGGTTAAAAGGAGGGGGGGGACCCAACCCACCTCTAATTGACGATGGCAACGTCACGTAAAACAAAGCAAGGGGACTCCAAAAAGAGTCTCCATTTTTTCCAAAAATTTGTGGCACAGACACCACTTAAGGGCATCAATTGCCCCAGAGTTGCTTAAAATGGTTGGTTAGAATGAGTACCACACACTGCTACTATGCCCAAAATTATTTTCCAGACAAGATGCAGCTAAAAATTATTAGTAATTTGCAAGCTGGTGGAGCTTAGTATAGATGGCATAATAGAATGAGTACTGCACACTGCTACAGGCCCAAAATTATTTTCCAGACAAGATGCAGCTAAAAATTATTAGTAATTTGAAAGCTTAAAACGGTTGGTGAGGTGATTTTACGAAATCCTCAAGCTTTTACTCTCCCCAGGATGACACAGGGGTAGAAAAGTCCTTGCGGATCCATGATTTGTTCATCTTTATGAACGTGAGTCTGTCTACATTCTCAGTGGACAGCCGCATGCGCTTATCTGTCAGCACACCACCAGCAGCGCTGAACACACGTTGGCTGCGGGGCATGACAAGATCTCCAAGGTGTAAGTGACGAGCTCCGTCCATTTATCCAGATTGGAAGCCCAAAAAGAGCAAGGGTCCAGTGACACAGTCATGGCTTCGATGTTTACTTGGAGATACTCCTGTACCATCGTCTCTAGGCGTTGACTATGTGTCAGACTTCTTGTCTCCTGTGGCCTTGCAAAGGATGGGCTAAAAAAGCTGTGAAATGATTCCGCAAAATTGCTGTTACCAGCAGATACTGTGTTTCTGTTACGGTTTGAGTGCTGAACACTCGACAGTCCCACGGTTGGCAAGTTAGAACTGTGAGATTCACTACGTGCACCACTGGTGTTTTGTGGAAAAGCACATGTAAGATTCTGCAACAGTCTCTGCTGATACTCCTGCATGTGTGAATCCCTTTCTATGGCAGGAATTATTTCGGCAAATTTACTTTTGTACCGGGGATCTAACAGTGTGGCAACCCAGTAGTCAGGATTATTTTGAATTCTGACAATTCGAGGGTCATGTTGCAGGTAGTGCAGCAAGAAGGCACTCATGTGTGTTGCGCATCCAGGAGCACCAAGTCCCTGTTGTGTTGGTGGCGAGGTAACAATCATGCTTCCTTCCTCTGCCCTCTCCCCCCAACCTCGCACAACAGAAATGTGATCAAGGTCTCCCTCATCTGATGAGTCTTCCATCAGTTCGTCCTCCACTTCTTCCTGGGCTCCTGCACCTTGCTCACTAGTTTGGCTGCTACCATCCGCCCTGGTAAATCCATCTCCCCCACCCTCACATGCCTGCCGCCATGGTGCTGACGACCGTCTAGACCTTGCAGATGTTAGCCCTTCCGCATACAACTCCTTCTCCTCTACTTCCTCCACCTCCTCTTGTCGCACCACCTGACTCCGAATTCTGTTTAACATGTGCTCCAGCGTGTAAATCACTGGAATAGTCATGCTGATAATGGCATCGTCAGCACTAAACATCTTCGTCGCCATTTCAAAACTGTGCAGAAGGGTGCATAGGTCCCTGATCTGAGACCACTCTTCCAGTGTGATTTGCCCCACCTCTGGATCCCGTTGGCCCAGGCTATACGTCAGAACGTATTGCACCAGGGCTTGTCGGTGCTGCCACAGTCGCTGCAACATGTGCAGAGTTGAATTCCACCGGGTAGGCACATCGCATTTTAGCCGGTGAAGTGGCAGGCCCAACGACTTCTGTAGAGATGTAAGTCTCTGAGCTGCGGGATGCGAATGGCGGAAGTGAGCACACAGCGACTGTGCCCTCTGCAGAAGGCCATCTAGTCCGGGATAGTGGCCTAAAAATTCCTGGACAACCAGGTTCAACACGTGAGCCATACAAGGCACGTGTGTGACATTGCCCCGGCTAAGGGCCGCACCGAGGTTTACAGCTTTGTCGCACACGGCCTTCCCTGGTTTCAGGTCCAGTGGAAACAACCATTCATGAAATTGGTTCTCCAGAGCTGACCACAACTCCACAGCTGTGTGACTCACATTTCCCAGACATTTCAAAGTAAAAACCGCCTGATGACGTTGAGCCCTGCTGCCAGCATAGTAAGGAGGTGTGCAGGATCCCTTCTGCGCAGTTAGAAAGCCTGTGGCATGACCAGACAGGCTTTGGGTGCAGGTGGAGGACCGAGAGGAGGTTGAGGAGGCGGAAGCAGTGGAGGAACTTCGAGATAAAGAGGATTGATGCACAACTCGTGGGGACGGCAAAACTTGGACAGCAGCCCCTTGTCCTGCTGTCACCATAGTTACCCAGTGCCCAGTCAGCGACATGTAACGCCCCTGTCCATGCCTACTCGTCCAAGTGTCTGTGGTGAAATGCACTCTGTCACACACAGAGTTTCTCAAAGAAGCGGTGATGTTGTGTGTGACATGCTGGTGGAGCACAGGCACACCTTTCTTTGAGAAGTAGTGCCAACTGGGCATCTGGTAGTGGGGCACTGCAACGGACATAAGATCTCGAAAATCCTCTGTGTCCACCAGGCGGAAAGGCAGCATTTCTGTAGCCAAGAGCTTGCAGATGGTGAAATTCAACCTCTTAGCTTTCTCATGGCTAGGAGGAAATGGTCTTTTACTTGTCCACATCTGAGGGACCGAGGGCTGGCTGTTGTGCTTAGACGGAGTTGAGAAGGGTGTCCCCGGCAAACTGCCGGTCTGTGAGGAAGATGCAGGCGGACTTGTTAGGTTGCCTTGATCCAAAGGTGGTGCTCTTGATGTCGGAGAGCTCTCAACACCAGCTGATGTTTCCACCTCCAAAGAAAATGATGACCTGCCAATCACGCTGGCTGTTGCGGGTAAAGAGGTGGCAGGTGTGACTGCTGTCCCCCCAGTCACAGAGGATGAAGAGGCCGCGGATGCACAAGATGGGGCAGACGGTGGTTGGCCCGGCCCGCTAGGCCGCATTGTAGCACAGTGAGCTTCCCACTGCAAATTATGCTTCATATCCATGTGATGGTTCATGCATGAAGTACTCAAACTATGGATTTTTTGACCTCTACTTAGCTTTTGGTGACAAATGTTACAGATAACACGAGTTGGGTCATCCTTATCGATCTGAAAAAATGCCCAGGCTATGCAAGGTTTAGCACCCATGTGATCTGAAGAGCCACCATGACTTGTGGTCAGAGGCAGAGTTGTGTTTGAGGATGCAGTTGTTGACGTGCTTCCAGTACTACGTCTCTGTCCAGGAAGGCGCAACATGACTTCGTCGTCACTGGCATCCTCCTCCACCTCCTCTGCTGACCTCATCGACTAGCTGACTGTGGGTTGACAGTAAGTGGGATCTGCAACCTCGTCATCATCACCCTATGTGTTATCACACCCGTCGTCCTCAGAGCCAACCTCTTCCTGCCCTGACAAAAAACTCAAGTTGTCGCTCCAATCAGGTATTTGAGTCTCATCATCGTCTTCCTCATTGTCTCCACCAACAGGAGTTACAGTTTGGGAACGAGGGTCTACATTATGGTCAGAACCTTCTGCGTCTGGTCCTGGATCCGACTCATAAACATTCTGGGCATCAGTGCAGATCATTTCCTCGTCTGGATTCACAAAAGCTCTTGAGCCGACCTGTGATCCCCAGGCTATAGTATGAGTAAATGACTCGCCCCCTGAGCCGTGGTGCACGCGGAACCGGGCAATAGGGAGACGCTGGGAGTAGTAGTGGCGGCCCGGTCCCGCGGCTCAGGGTGGTCAGACCAGTGGCAGTTTCTCAGATAATGTCCGACTACGCCACCCGTGGATTGCGGTTATTAGGAACCGCCGCTGCAAGGCAGTCCGCTGGGGCTGATGATGTGTGCAGCTGGGATGGTGTGACTCCCCACGGGAAGAGTGTGGCCCCAGGGCAGTGTAGTGGATGGTGGGAGTGATGGTAGTGAGAGTCCCAGTACCGGTAGTGCTGGAGGCGCGAAGGAGTACGCAGACAACAAGTTACAGTCCAGGGTCTTTACTCACGGTTAATATCCAAGTCACTTCTGCAGAGAATGACTGCCCGAGCCGTGCTGCGTCCACCAGGTGAGGGGCTCGGTCAACTCCCAGGCAGTTCAGGAGCATGGCACAGGACCCCCTTTAATCCTTTCTATGGCATGCCTCACCAGTGACCCACTTTTGTCCAGCTGCCGCGGACCTGTGCGGGTAAACGTGGGCCCCGTTCCCCGCTGTCCTATATGGTACCTTCCTAGCAGGTTTGATGAGGTGTCGCACCAATAAATGATCACGACGACCGGTCTTTGGCTGAGGGTAGTTTCTCCTCCACCAACTTGGGATCCGGTACCCTTAATCTGCCTGACCCTTCACCCTGGATTCACGTGGGTTCTTAGGGTCCCTTCCACCTTCTTGTTCCTGAGCCCTTCTGTTTCTCTCTCTCTTCTCCTCCTTTCCTGTTCTGTCTTCTCCTCCTTCCTTTGGCCTCTTCTCCAGGCCCACTTCTCCTTCTCCTCTCAGGCTCCGGCCTTTTCTCTAGGCCTGCCTCTGGAGCAGCACTCAGCCTGAGCTGCTGCTCCCTGTCTTCTTCTCTCTGGACAGACTGAACTCTCTAATATGGTGCCCACCTTTTATACCTCCCTCTGACCATGAGCCCAGGTGACCAGCAATCAATGGGCTCCTATCTACGCTCAGGAACCAACCCCTATCTGCCCCTACAGCACTGGGTGTTCCACCCCCCCTCCCCACTCCAGGCAGGGACATAGTCGGTCGTGCCTGCACTTCTGTCTAGTGGGAGCACCGTTGAGCTGTCCCTCGGAAATGGGGTGTGTGTGCTGTATGCAGCTAACTGAGCCCTGGTCCATACTCCATCCTTACCTGGGAGTGGAATATCACACCTCTGGTCTGAGGTGCAATACCCCTGTAGCGGCCGAACCCTCGGGGCGCTACATTCCCCCCTGGTAAACCACAGCACGTCCTCGGGCTGGAAAAGAGCAAAACAGTTGATTACAGGACATGCAAAACTTTTTAAAACTTTTCACATTTAGAAACAGACATTACGGTTCAATTCCCTTTATGGGACACACTTTTCTTTTCTTGTCACACTATTATAAAATGCTTACTAATACTTCTGGAACTCTTTTGACATATCACATTACTATCTAGCAGTATATAAAAACTTTTCATATTAAACATTTTTAGGCAAAACATATTCTTGCATTCTTGAATCATGGCCGCGGTGCAACTTGCGACCAGGTGTTCTTTCTTCTTCTCAGTGCAACAGTCCAGCAAACTTGTAAACTTGAAGTAGACGTGGTAGTCTTTTATATAAAACCAGTAGGGGGGCGCTTTAGGAAGCGCAACTATATACAAGGGGTGGCCGCTCTCAGTCCTCGGCCAGTTTTGGGAAGGGGAATGGCTGCTCACAGTCCTCAGCCTGTTAGGGGATGTAGGGGGTTAACTTGCACACAGGAAACAGTTCCATAACAGTTCTTTTGGTACCACGACGGGTAACTATGTACACAGGTACGTGGCTACTTACTAGTAGCTGTGTTCTCCATATGCTCCTTCCTCCTCTTGGTGGTCTTCAGACCCGTCCGGGTCCTCTTGGCTCTCCTCATAGCCGTGGTGTCGTAGTTCCTCCTCAGTGAGCCGATGAACATGTAGGGCGTACGGTCCCTTTGCACCTACGTGGCGGGTGAAGGTGACCACATCACCAGGGTACAAGTCTCGGCCACGGTGTCCCTCAGGTAGATGACTCTCAACGTCCCTGCGGGTCACAAAGACGTCTCCGGCAGTTTCTGGACCCCTGATAAAGCCCCAGCCATTTTCCATGTGAAATTGATTATGGTCCCGGTGATGCGGGGACCGCGGGCAGCTCGGGGGTCTTGGCGGGCCTTGCATTTTTGTTCGGCACTCTGGGCCTGGAGCCGTTCCTCTCTGACGCGCCTCTCTCGTCGCTCCCGCTCAAAGGTCACCAGCTGTTGTTAGCACACCTCAAGACGGCAGATCGCGTCTGCCCGGGTCTCTTGAGCGAACCCCACTAGGCTCTAATCGGCGGGGTCCCACTCAGATTGGGCTTGTTCTTGCGCGGGCGGGGTGACCATTACGGGCTTCGGAGCTGGTGTTGAAGGCTCGCGCGGGGGCTGGGTCTTCCATGGCTGGTCGCTGATCAGTTCAGCCCGCCACTCCAGCGGCAGTCCATACGGACCGGTTTGGTGTGCTATCAGGTCCACTCCCAGCTGTGGTATGGTGGAGGGACCTGGTCTGGGAGCAGCGCCCGGGGGTACTCGGCCTTGCGACCAGGCCGGGGGTTTCTTGGTTGCGTTCGATGGCAGTCCCGTCCGGGACAGGGGCGCAGGTTGAGCAATGGCGCCCGGGTCATCCAGGCCTTGCAACAGGGCCGATGATGTTTCTCGCTTTGCGGCGCCCAGGGTCAAGGGGCGTGGCGCCGGGCGGGGCGTGGCCGCGGCGCTCGCCGCTTGAGGCCTAGCTGGGAGCAGTGGCGGCGCGGCAACCAGCGTGGTAAGTGGGGCTGCGGGTTCTGCTGCGGGAGGCTGGGGCAGGCTTACAGCTGCTGGGCCTGGGGTGGTGACGTCCCCTGTACTTGCCTTGGTCCTTACAGCTTCCTCTGTGACGCCGCCTCCGGCCTTCACTTCTCCTGCTCTGTCCTCAGAGGCAGGCGGACTCCGAGGTGCGGGTAGCACCTGCCGCTAGCGGGTTTCAGCCTGCCGTGCCAGTTCTCCAGGCCCACTTCTCCTTCTCCTCTCAGGCTCCGGCCTTTTCTCTAGGCCTGCCTCTGGAGCAGCACTCAGCCTGAGCTGCTGCTCCCTGTCTTCTTCTCTCTGGACAGACTGAACTCTCTAAGATGGTGCCCACCTTTTATACCTCCCTCTGACCATGAGCCCAGTTGACCAGCAACCAATGGGCTCCTATCTACGCTCAGGAACCAACCCCTATCTGCCCCTACAGCACTGGGTGTTCCACCCCCCCTCCCCACTCCAGGCAGGGACATAGTCGGTCATGCCTGCACTTCTGTCTAGTGGGAGCACCTTTGAGCTGTCCCTCGGAAATGGGGTGTGTGTGCTGTATGCAGCTAACTGAGCCCTGGTCCATACTCCATCCTTACCTGGGAGTGGAATATCACACCTCTGGTCTGAGGTGCAATACCCCTGTAGTGGCCGAACCCTCGGGGCGCTACATAAACAACTCTGCAGACTCAACCATCTGTTCTACCCCATACTCAGACGGGCAGCTGGAGACTTGGGAGCTGTGAGGAAGCAAGTGCGATTGGGGTGACACCTCTGAGGACTGGAGTATTTGTGATGTTGAGGTGGAGGAGAGCCCACTTAAAGGAGCACTTGATATCCGTTGAAGCACCTGCTGTTTTTGTGCCTCATCTGGAATTTGTAGCGATTGGCGTGGCCGTAAGAAAGGGATCGTATCACATTGTCCGCTAAAAGAAGTAGACATCTTAGTTTGGCTGGAAGATGGTCTTTCTTCTGCAGATGTTACTGTTGCTTTAACACCTACCCCACGGACACAACCTTTTTTTCCCTTTCCAACATGCCTATTCCCCTTTCCACCAGCAGCAGGTCTTTTTCCACTCATTTTGGTGGTTAACTAATTGACAACTCTGGAGTTTTTTGCACAAAAAACGATGGATGGGAATCGAGCAGAGCTGAGTGGCCAAACTGTGGTATTAGCCCAAAAGGATTGGCTGGGTTAGATGCAGTAAAACAATTTTATTACATAAACAGGTGGTGGAGCTTAGAATAGATGGACTAATAGAATGAGTCCCACATACTGCTACAAGCCCAAAATTATTTTCCAGACAAGATGCAGCTAAAAATTATTTGTAATTTGCAAGCTGGTGGAGCTTAGTATAGATGGCCTAAGAGAATGAGTACCACACACTGCTACTATGCCCAAAATTATTTTCCAGACAAGATGCAGATAAAAATTATTTGTAATTTGCAAGCTGGTGGAGCTTAGTATAGATGGCCTAATAGAATGAGTACCACACACTGCTACTATGCCCGAAATTATTTTCCAAGCTAGATGCAGATAAAAATTATTTGTAATTTGCAAGCTGGTGGAGCTTAGTATAGATGGACTAATAAAATGAGTCCCACACACTGCTACAAGCCTAAAATTATTTTCCGAGCTAGATGCAGATAAAAATTATTTGTAATTTGCAAGCTGGTGGAGCTTAGTATAGATGGACTAATAGAATGAGTCCCACACACTGCTACATGCCCAAAATTATTTTCCGAGCTAGATGCAGCTAAAAATTATTTGTAATTTGCAAACTGGTGGAGCTTAGTATAGATGGCCTAATAGAATGAGTACCACACACTGCTACTATGCCCAAAATTATTTTCCAGACAAGATACAGCTAAAAATTATTTGTAATTTGCAAGCTGGTGGAGCTTAGTATAGATGGCCTAATAGAATGATGCTATGCCCAAAAGGTTTTACTTGGCTAGGTGCAGTAAAAAAAATTGTATTCTATACACAAGTGGTGTAGCTTGCAACACAGATACGCTACTCAACTGGCTAACACACACTGCAAGAGGACAAAAAGGATTTGCTTAGCTAGATTTAGCCAAATGCTGTGAAAAACACTTGCATAGCACTGGCACAGACCTGACTGGCAAAAAGTAAGAAATGCTGTAACCTAGTCCTCAAAAGACTGCAATTACAACTAGTCCCTACTCCCAAGCTATCTGTATATTTCTGAGAAAATTGGCTTGAAATTAACACTGAAAGTATAGCGCACACAGCAGCAGCGGTGCCATCTAACACGCAGCTGCAGCAGTGAGAAAATGGTGGCGACGGGGAAAATGGCTGGGTCTTATAGGGCAAGGACATGTGACATACACTGCCAATGACACATGCCCTTGCTTGTGTGAAAAAAAGCAGTTCGCTCTATGTGTGCGCTGCTGATAGGCTGACAGATTGCACCTCCCCACTGTAAATGCGGGAAAGAGAAAAAAAAAATGGAGATCTTCATTGTTCCTGCAGAGATCCATCCCATGCCCCTCCCCCCGCCCGGCTGTACACTCAAACTGCGTATTAACATTAATTTTCAGCATTACTGAGAAAAAATCCAGTTATGATTTTGGTGCACGAACAGTTATCGAACATAACCTCGAACAGCCAAATTTTTTTTAAAATCGTTCGTGTTCGCTGAACGGCTCGAACACCGCCCAAAACAGCTCGAATTTGAGATTGGCGAACAGTTCGAGTTGAACGACGCTCATCCCTAGTTACTAATTGTATCAATTGCTTTTTAACCCCTTTACCCCCGAGGGTGGTTTGAACGTTAATGACCAGGCCAATTTTTACAATTCTGACCACTGTCACTTTATGAGGTAATTACTCTGGAATGCTTCAACTGATCCCCCCGATTCTGAGATTGTTTTTTTTGTGACATATTGTACTTCATGATTGTGGTAAAATTTCTTCGATATCACTTGCGTTTATTTGTGAAAAAAGCAGAAATTTGGCGAAAATTTTGAAAATTTTGCAATTTTCAAAATTTTATTTTTTATGCCCTTAAATCAGAGAGTTATGTCACACAAAATAGTTAATAAATAACATTTCCCACATGTCTACTTTACATCAGCACAATTTTGGAACCAAAATTTTTTTTTGGTTAGGGAGCTATAAGGGTTAAAAGTTGATCAGCGATTTCTCATTTTTCCAACAAAATTTACAAAATCATTTTTTTAGGGACCACATCACATTTGAAGTCACTTTGAGAGGTCTTTATGACAGAAAATACCCAAAAGTGACACCATTCTAAAAACTGCACCCGTCAAGGTGCTCAAAACCACATTCAAGAACTTTATTAACCCTTCAGGTGCTTCACAGGAATTTTTGGAATGTGGTAGAAAAAAATTAACATTTAACTTTTTTCACAACAATGTTACTTTAGACCCAATTTTTTTTATTTTCGCAGGGGTAACAAGAAAAAATGGACCCTAAAATTTGTTGTGCAGTTTCCCCTGGGCACGCAGATACCCCATATGTGGGAAAAAAACACTGTTTGGGCACATGGCAGGGCTCGGAAGGGAAGGAGCGCCATTTGACATTTTGATTGTAAAATTTGCTTGAATAATTAGCGGACGTTATGTTGCGTTTGGAGAGCCACTGATGTGCCTAAACAGTGGAAACCCCCCACAAGTGACCCCATTTTGGAAACTAGACCACCCAAGGCACCTATCTAGATGCATAGTGAGAACTTGGAACCCCTAGGTGCTTCACAAATTCATTCGTAAAAATGAAAAAGTATTTTTTTTTCACTTTTTCATTTTTACGAATCAATTTGTGAAGCACCTAAGGGTTCCAAGTGCTCACTATGCATCTATATAGGTGCCTTGGGGGGTCTCGTTTCCAAAATGGGGTCACTTGTGGGGGAGCTCCAATGTTTAGGCATACAGGGGCTCTCCAAACGCAACATGGTGTCCGCTAACAAATTGAATGGAAAATCGGCTCAAATTGTTAGCAGACACCATGTTGCATTTGGAGAGCCACTGTGTGCCTAAACATTGGAGATCCCCCACAAGTGACCCCATTTTGGAAACTAGACCACCCAAGGCACCTATCTAGATGCATAGTGAGCACTTGGAACCTCCAGGTGCTTCACAAATTGATTCGCAAAAATGAAAAAGTGGAAAAAAAACACTTTTTAATTTTTACGAATCATTTTGTGAAGCACCTGGGGGTTCCAAGTGCTCACTATGCATCTAGATAGGTGCCCTGGGTGGTCTAGTTCCAAAATGGGGTCACTTGTGGGGGAGCTCCAATGTTTAGGCACACAGGGGCTCTAAAAACGCGACATGGTTCCAATTTGTTAGCGGACACCATGTCGCGTTTGGAGAGCCCCTTTGTGCCTAAACATTGGAGCTCTCCCACAAGTGACCCCATTTTGGAAACTAGACCACCCAAGGCACCTATCTAGATGCATAGTGAGCACTTGGAACCCCAAGGTGCTTCACAAATTGATTCGTAAAAATGAAAAAGTGGAATAAAAACACTTTTTCATTTTTACTAATCAATTTGTGAAGCACCTGGGGGTTCCAAGTGCTCACTATGCATCTAGATAGGTGCCTTGGGTGGTCTAGTTTCCAAAATGGGGTCACTTGTGGGGGAGCTCCACTGTTTAGGCACATCAGGGGCTCTCCAAACGCAACATGGTGTCCACTAACAATTTGTGCCGATTTTCCATTCAATTTGTTAGCGGACATCATGTCGCATTTGGAGAGCCGCTGATGTGCCTAAACAGTGGAGCTCCCCCACAAGTGACCCCATTCTGGAAATTATACCCCTCAAGGATTTTATTAAGGGGTATAGTGAACATTTTGAACCCAGAGGTACGACACAGAATTTGATAACATTAGGTCATCATATTGAATAAGTTGTCATTACTCTTGAGCGCAAGTGCTCGCTACTTGAGTTTGCATCGGGTACTCAGGTATGCACCATGTATCACGGGTGCTCAAGTGAAATGCTTGAGTCCGCGCCCGCATGTTTCACGGTTATTAGACACCCCCAAAAAAACATGAGGGGATCGCTCGTGCATGGCAGGCAATTCCCGTGAGGTTTTTTTGGGCTGCGAAGCATATGGGGCGGAGACTCGAGCACCCGCGATACTCAGTGCATACCCGAGCACCCGATGCAAACTCAAGTAGCGAGCACTTGCGTTCAACACTAGTTGCCATATCGTCATCTTTTTTTTTTTTTTTACTTTTGAAAAAAAAAACAACCCCAACCCTAACATTAGCACAACCCCAACCCCAGCCCTAGTGTTTATTTTTTATGCCGTTCCTCATGCGGTATAAGTAATGAGATTACTTTATTCTTCGGGTCGGTGTGATTACAGCGATACCAGAATCATATCGGGGTTTTATGATTGACAGCTGGCACACACTAAAAGACACATATTTTGTAAAATCTAGTTTTTGCATTGCCATATTTTGGCCTACAGAGTCATGTGACGGCTTGTTTTTTGCGGGGTGAGTTGACGTTTTTATTGGTGCCATTTTCAGGCACGTGACATTTTTTGATCGCTTTCTATTCTGATTTTTGGGAGGCAGAATAAACAGAAAACCAACAATTCAGGAATTGTGTTTTTTTACATTTTTTTATTCTACTCCGCATGTGGTAAAATTGATAAGGCAGCTTTATTCTTCGGGTCAGTACGTTTACAGTGCTACCACATTTATATTGTTTTTTATGTTTTGGCGCTTTTACACAATAAAAGCAATTTTATAGAAAAAATTATTTTTTTGCATCGCTTTTTTCTGAGAGCTATAACTTTTAGATTTTTCGGATGATGGATCTGTATGGTGGCTTGTTTTTTGCGGGATGAGATGACTTTTTCAGCGGTACCATTTTTATTTATATTCGTCTTTTTGATCGCGTGTTATTCCATTTTTTTTTGGCAGTATGGTGATAAAGCATTGTTTTTTGCTTCGTTTTTTATTTATTTTTTTTACCGTGTTCACTGAAGGGGTTAACTAGTGGAACAGTTTTATAGGTCAGGTTGTTACGGACGCGGCGATACAAATTTGTACTTTTATTGTTTCTTTGCTTTTTTTTCATAATAATATTTATTGATGGGTGCATTATATTTTTATTTTTAGTGGATTATTTTTTTTATTTTTTTTTTATATTTTTACATTTTTTTTTTTATTTTTATTTTTCACTTTCTGAGAGTTTTTTTTTACTTTTTTACTTTGTCCCACTATGGGACTTTCACTTTTTTCATTCTGATCACCTGCATAGCATAGGGATTGAGCACCATCCCTATGCCATGCAGGCAGTCAGCGCTGGACAGGGAGAAGATAGTTTGGAGATGCACTGCGCATGTCCAAAAAATCTTCCTGCTGTCTGGTGACCCGGATGTTGTCAGCGCTGGAGGCCGGAAGAGGAGGTGAGTATTGCGATCACCTCCCCTTGCCTCCGCAATGCTGCAATCAACTTCGATCGCAGCATTGCAGGGGTTAATGTGCCGGGAGCGGTGCAGGACTGCTCCCTGCACATGGTACTGGGTGTCAGCTGTGACAATCAGCTGACACCCAGCAGCGTTCGCGCCCGCACAACCTGTGTGCGCGCGATGACGTACTAATACGGGTCAGGCTCTTAAAGCCCAGGGCACTGACGCGTATTAGTACGTCATGGGCTTTAAAGGGGTTAATGGTATAAGCCATATAAGAAATGTCTACACCATATTGTGGCTATCAGCTGAGGAAGGCGGTGACCCGCCGAAACATGTTGTGAGTGCCACATTTGTCAAATAAAGAAGCATCACTAAAAGGATAACTGTGCCTGGTTGCTGGATTCATGCGCCACACTTAGGAGCCACAAATTTGCCACGTTATCAATTGTATCCCTCTGGGAGCTGCAGCTCACAGCGCCGGAGCACAGAGAGTGAAGGACCTGCGGTGACGTCACCCCCACAGGACCCGTCAGGCCTGAATGCCGCAGAATCGCCTGGGGTTTGACTATATACCGAAGGCCCACACTGTGGTTGTGCAGAGGTGCACAACCACGAAAGGTGTTTTCACTACCTCCCTCCCCCCTCCCCCCCAAAAAAATTCCCATTAGACCACTAGATACACACAAGGGCGCCTCTCTGTATGTTTTTATTTTCGAATTATCATTTGCTGACACCTTGGGTATAAGGATATAAATTCCTGGTTTACTGTAAGGAAATGGACAAATGGTCCAGTATAGTATTTCTGAAGCAATACCTGGGGTAATTAACCATTGCTCCCATATTTGTATGAATTTCTTGAGAGCCTTCCTTTTAATATAAGATCCTCTTTCCAACCATAGAGTGTTATTTATCCTGGATTTTAGTTCTGTTATCGTTGGGGGAGAATTGTCTATCCAATGTAGTGCCAACAACTTTCTGGCTTGGAATAATATTCTTGAGCTAGCTACTGCCATATGGGAGTCTGGATCTACGTCCTCTCCCAGGAGTCCTAGGATACAGATTTTAGGTTCCAACTGAAGTTGTATCCCAGATACAGATAGTACAAGAGCGATCACCCCCTTCCAGTAGTCGCCAATATTCACACATTCCCACATCATATGCATCAGGTGGGCGTCATTTTGACCACATCTAGGGTCTGTGTCATGCGTTCGTATTCCAATGAGAAGAATTCGGGACAATCTTTGTGACTCTAACAATGAAAGTTTAGGTGTCAAATCAAGTATTTCCCCCCATTACTCCTCAGATAAGGGACACACATCTTCCTCCCATTTTGTTTTAAAGGAAATCTGTCACCCCCCTGGGCGATATCAGACCTCTACTATGGACATACAGGTGATAGAAAAGTAAATCTATACTTACCTGTATGGCCGTCCGGGGAACGCCATGCAAACCCCTCCTAACTGCTTACTATTCACCTAAATCGCTGCCTCTGTGCTAAATTACCATATTCCACCCTCCCCTGCAGGTCACAGGGCCCTGTAACAGGCCCTGTGACCTGCAGGGGAGGGTGGAATATGGTAATTTAGCACAGAGGCGGCTATTTAGGGGAATAATAAGCAGAAGGGGTTTGCTTGGCGTTCCCTCGAATTCCAAGCCTCTGGAAAACAGACTTCTCTGCAATCAGACCTCTGCTGTCGGCCATACAGGTAAGTATAGATTTACTTTTCTATCACCTGTATGCCCATAGTAGAGGTGTGATATCACCCAGGGGGGTGACAGATTCCACTATTAAATGTAGGGACAGAAACTGGCTATAAATAAGCGATATTAGACCTTTTGTATCTGACGCGCCCCCTGGGCCTGTGCTGTGCAGGGGAATACCCGGAGCCGGATCGCTGGGGGGGGGGGTTGTAGTTCTCTGTGGCGGTGACCCGGTCCATGCCCAGGGCGGTCAAACCAGTGGCGGTCTTGAGTGATAACAATGTCCGACTACGCCACCCGTGGATTGCGGTCAGTTGGGACCGCCGCTGCGCTGCCGACCACTGAGGCTGATGTTGTTTGCACAGCCGAGTATGGGATAACTCCCCACGGGAGAAGTATTGCCTCAGGGCAGCTAATGTGGATGATGGGAGTGATGGTGTGAGCGTCCCAGTACTAATGGTGCTGGTGCGGCAAGAATCACAGAGACGTGCAGTTGCAGTTTTCAATGCTTTACTCACAGTTGTTATTCGTGTCAATCCTGCAGGCGATGACTGCCCAAGCCGTGCTGCGTCCACCAGTTGAGGGACTCGGTCAACTCCCAGGCAATTCCAGAGTGTGGCACAGAACTCCCTTCTCTTCCTTTCTCTGGCCGTCCCCACCAGTGACCCACCTTTGTCCAGCTCCCTCGGGCCTTCTCTGGGCACGCTGATCTCTGCGTCCCTGACCCTATATGGTATGCCTTCCTGCTGGATGTAGTGAGGGGTCGCACCAAGATGTGGTCACAATCTCCGGTTTTGGCTGAGGATTAGTTGCCTCCACCAATTTGCGTTCCGGTACCCTGCTCTGCCAACCCTTCACCTGTTATCTCGTGGGTTCTTAGGGTTCCCTCTTCACTCGTGTCTCTGGGCCTATCTCTGTGTTCCTTGCTTCCTTTCTGTTCCAGTTCCTTTCTTACTTTCCTTTCTGTTCCTTCTCCTCTCTCTTTCTGCTGTTTCTGGCCTCTACTCCAGGCCTGCCTCTGGAGCTGGGCCCAGACTGAGCCACAGCTCTCTGTCAGCCCTCTCTGGGTGAGCTCCTCTCCTCTTCTCCTCCTGACTGAACTGGACTGGACTGAACTGAACACTGTCCTAAGATGGTGCCCACCTTATATACCTCCTTCTGACACCCGAGCCCAGGTGACTAGCAACCAATGGGCTCCTACCTATGCCCAGAGACCCACCCCTATCTGCTCCTACACCACTGGGTATTCCACCCCCGCCCCACTCCAGCCAGGGACACATGCTGTCGTGCCTGCACTTCTGTCTAGTGGGAGCACCGTTGAGCTGTCCCTCGGAAATGGGGTGTGTGTGGTGCATGCAGCCTACCGAGCCCTAGTCCACAATCCATCCTTACCCGGGAGTGAAATATCACACCTCTGGTTCGAGGTGCAATACCCCTGTAGCAGCCGAGCCCTCGGGGTGCTACATTCCCCCCTGGTAAATCACAGCACGTCCTCGGGCTGGAAAAGAATAAAACAATTTTCAACATACAACATTTTTAGAACATTTTTAGAATGCATTCGCATATAAGACATCTAACCAAAAACTCATCCCTTTATGGGAGGTACTCTTTTCTTTCCAACTTTACTGGTACTCTTTTTCTTTTCTTTAACATTCTTCTGTCACTAGCTATGGTCAAAACTACCGGAACTCTTTTAGCATATAAAACATCACATAAAACATTTGCATTATTATTCTAGCAGCATATAAAACTTTTTCAAGTAAAACATTTTCAAAACATGTTCTTGAGTTCTGGCCGCTGTGCAACTTGCGAACAGGTAAAGGTGCAACAGTCCAGGTAGACGTTGCAGTTTCGTATAAAACCAGTAGGGGGCGCTTTAAGAAGCGCAACTATATACAAGGGTGGCCGCTCTCAGTCCTCGGCCAGGTAGGGATAGGGAATGGCTGCTGACAGTCCTCAGCCTGTTAGGGGATAAGGAGGGGTAACTCTTATCAGGAAACAGTCCACATTAGTCCCAACGGGGACCTCACTTCAATCAGCAACAGTTCTTATACCCTGACGGGTAACTATTTACAGTTCCATTTACCATTTATTAGTAACGGTGTCCGCCATATGCTCCTTCCTCATAATCTTCAGATCCGTCTGGATCCTCAGGGTAGTCCATGTCTGGGCGGTACCGCAGCTCCTCCTCAGTTAGACGGTGGACATGGAGGGCATACAGTCCCTTTGCGCCCTTATGCCAGGTGTAGGTGACCACGTCAGCGGGGTACAGGTCACGGCCATGATGTCCCTCCGGCAGGTGACTTTTCACGTCCCTTCTGGTGACAAATATGTTGGTGTCAGCCTCCGGGTTTCTGATGAAGCCCCAGCCATGCTCTAGCTGGAACTTGACTACGGTCCCGGTGGCTCGGGGACCGCGGATGGCGTGGGAGTCTTGTCGGGCCCTCCTCTTCTGCTCCGCGCTCTGGGCTTGGAGTCGCTCCTCCCTGAGGCGCCTCTGCCGCCGCTCCTTTTCAAACTTCTCCAACTGCTGACGGCAATACTCCACACGGCGGGCTGCTTCTGCCCGGGTCTCCTGGGTGAAGCCCATGAGATTCTCGCCGGTGGGGTCCCATGCAAACTGGGCATCCTCCGGCCGGGGTGGAGCGATGTTGGCGGGCTCCAGGGCCGGGATCAGAGGCTCGCTCAGGGGTCGTTCTTTCCGGAGACGGGGGTTGACAAACTCCGGTGGCCAGTCAAAGGGCAGCCCGTCCGGGCTGGTATGTTGGGCGTACAGGTCCGCGCCCAGTGGTGGCACTGCGGGCTTCGGACGGGTGGCAGCGCCCGGGGGCACTCGGCCTTGCGACCAGGCAGGTGGTCGCTTGTTGGTCACGCCCGGGGGTGGCACAGTCACTGTAGGGGGCGCTGGTGAGGCAGCGGCACCCGGGTGTGCTGGGCCTTGCTTCCCGGCCCGTGATGTCTCCCGCTTTACGGCGCCCGGGTTCAGAGGGCACAGCGCGGGGCGGGGCTTGACGGTGACGCTTACAGCCTGAGGCCTAGCTGGCGGCGGTGGAGGCGTGATGTCAGGTACGGTCCCAGGTCCTTCGGGTCCCGCAACGGAGGGTGAGGGCAGGTTGGTGTTCCCAGGGCTTGGGGTGGTGGCGTCCCCATTACCTGCCTCGGTCTCTGTGGCCTCCTCCGCGTCGTCTGCAGCTGCCGGTCCTTCTTCTCCGCGTCCTGTGGTAAGCGCGCTGCCCGGTCCCGGCGGAGTCCTCCGCTGGCCACCTACGTGCTGCCGGGCCATCTCCTCTCTCCACCCGGCAAACACATCCCGCTGCGCCCGGACCATTCTGCTATTCAGATCTTCCAGCGCTGCGCGCGCACTGTCCGGGTCTCTAGGCAGCTGGGCCAGCAATTCCGTCAGGCTGCAAGGTGGCTCCGCTTGCAGCAGGCTGCGGGCCAGGGTGCTGGTGAAGTTCTCTGCTCCCTCCATCTCCGGGTGCAGTGGGTCCAGACTGATCCAGGCCGCACCCAGCCCCTCGGTTTTATTTCCTATCCGCCCCCATGGGGGTTGGTCCTGGGGGCATCTTCTGACAATCACCTTCAGGGGCAGCCCCCCCACGTTGATGGACATCTCCACTGCTGCACTCATAGTTGCTGGGGGCGGGCCCCTCCCTTGGCGCCACTCTGGGACCTGGCCCACGATAGGAGGCGGCTTCCTGCTGTCCTTTGGTGCGCACATAATGGCGTCCGCTCTGCCAGGGCGGGAAAAACGGATGAAGATGGCGGGAAACGGTCCAAATTGGCGTCTGATGGCGAGAATCGGCTCCGGATGGCGGGAAACGACTCCGGACAGCGGGAAACTTCTGGAAATGGCGGGAGACTTCTTTTTAAGGTACATGTGCAGTTTTCTTCCGGCACGCAATACCCGCCTGTGGCGGGTTGGTAATGATCCTGCCGACTACGCCAAAAGTTGACGCGCCCCCTGGGCCTGTGCTGAGCAGGGGAATACCCGGAGCCGGATCGCTGGGGGGTTGTAGTTCTCCGTGGCGGTGACCCGGTCCGTGCCCAGGGCGGTCAAACCAGTGGCGGTCTTAAGTAATAAGAATGTCCGACTACGCCACCCGTGGATTGCGGTCAGTTGGGACCGCCGCTGCGCTGCCGACCGCTGAGGCTGATGTTGTTTGCGCAGCCGAGTATGGGATGACTCCCCACGGGAGAAGTATTGCCTCAGGGCAGCTAATGTGGATGATGGGAGTGATGGTGTGAGCGTCCCAGTACTAATGGTGCTGGTGCGGCAAGGAATCACAGAGACGTGCAGTTGCAGTTTTCAATGCTTTACTCACAGTTGTTATTCGTGTCAATCCTGCAGGCGATGACTGCCCAAGCCGTGCTGCGTCCACCAGGTGAGGGACTCAGTCAACTCCCAGGCAATTCCAGAGTGTGGCACAGAACTCCCTTCTCTTCCTTTCTCTGGCCGTCCCCACCAGTGACCCACCTTTGTCCAGCTCCCTCGGGCCTTCTCTGGGCACGCTGATCTCTGCGTCCCTGACCCTATATGGTATGCCTTCCTGGTGGATGTAGTGAGGGGTCGCACCAAGATGTGGTCACAACCTCCGGTTTTGGCTGAGGATTAGTTGCCTCCACCAATTTGCGTTCCGGTACCCTGCTCTGCCAACCCTTCACCCGTTATCTCGTGGGTTCTTAGGGTTCCCTCTTCACTCGTGTCTCTGGGCCTTTCTCTGTGTTCCTTGCTTCCTTTCTGTTCCAGTTCCTTTCTTACTTTCCTTTCTGTTCCTTCTCCTCTCTCTTTCTGCTGTTTCTGGCCTCTACTCCAGGCCTGCCTCTGGAGCTGGGCCCAGACTGAGCCACAGCTCTCTGTCAGCCCTCTCTGGCTGAGCTCCTCTCCTCTTCTCCTCCTGACTGAACTGGACTGGACTGAACTGAACACTGTCCTAAGATGGTGCCCACCTTATATACCTCCTTCTGACACCCGAGCCCAGGTGACTAGCAACCAATGGGCTCCTACCTATGCCCAGAGACCCACCCCTATCTGCTCCTACACCACTGGGTATTCCACCCCCCGCCCCACTCCAGCCAGGGACAGATGCTGTCGTGCCTGCACTTCTGTCTAGTGGGAGCACCGTTGAGCTGTCCCTCGGAAATGGGGTGTGTGTGATGCATGCAGCCTACCGAGCCCTAGTCCACAATCCATCCTTACCCGGGAGTGAAATATCACACCTCTGGTTCGAGGTGCAATACCCCTGTAGCAGCCGAGCCCTCGGGGTGCTACATATCCACCATTCTAGCAATGATATCTATTGTCGGATCTCTATTAATCAGTATGGCGTTTATTCTAGTTGTGTGCTATACGCATGACATATTTGCAGATATTGATAAAACACCCTATGCGGAAGATTAAAATCTGCCTTTATTTGTTTAAAGCTCTTGAATAATTCAAGAGTTCTGATACCAAACATATACCCCTACCCTCCCACTCACTAACATTTTTTTGGTTTATGTAGGTCTGGTAAGTTATCGGTGTCCCATGAAGAAGTATAGTTTGTGTACTTTCCAATCCCCAGCATTTTACCACTATCCCATACCTTACATATTAACTTCAGTGTAGGACATTTTAAGTCTTTTTCTCAAGGAGGCCCCATATCTAGTACTGAGAATGGAAGTTTTTACTTGGTTCCATCCATAAGTAGGTGACCTAAAATTCCACAATATTTGCAAATACCCCATCCATGAAATTATCTTAACTCCTTTCTAGCGTTACGCAGGTCTGCGTATACCTGGAGGGAAGCAGATCATTTATGTCGTTTGTCAAGGAGATCAATCCGCCCAAGCAAATGGGAGACTTTAGCTGCTCTCTCTTTTTAGCCTGGATCCAAGTTTTATTATTCCCTGAGAACGTATTTGAGTGTTTCCCATTAAAATGGTAAGGCTTTTTCATCATGCTCATATTTACCAAGGAGATTATCATTTAAGTTCCAACAGCTGAAGCCTTGGTGGAGTCAAGTATACTCAGAATACAATATACAGGAGCATGATCTGACCATATAGCAGTTCCTACCTGAGATGTAGATTGCCATGTAAGCAAGTGATGACTAATTACGGAAAAGTCTCTACAGCTGTAGGTATTGTGTAAAGGTGAATAATACGTATAATCCTTTACGTCTGGATGTAGTATCCTCCATACATCGACCAATTGGAAAGACTGGAGGACGTTTAGCAAAGCTTTTGATTGTGTTTTAGATTGGTGACTCCGGCCCCGGGAAGCGTCTAAAGAAGGATCCAAGACAAAATTAAAGTCCCCTCCAATGATGATAAGGTCCTCCGCAAAATGTTTTAGCTTGTTTAAGTAATGACGGCATGTCTTAATTTGGTCACAATTAGGGAGATAAAAGTTTGCCAAAGTCAAAATTTTGGAATAGATTGAGATGCTAACAAACACATACCTCCCTTCCGTGTCAGACAGTGTGCCTACAATAGTATGCGGCAGTGATCTGTAGCGGCCTTAACTCGGCACCTTCGACTTTGAAACCGCATTTGTACTGTGACGCCAAGATGAATAATATCTTTCAGGGACGACAATGGCGTGATCATACAATATCCCATCGCTGCCACCAGTTTGTCAGGGATTTGCCCACACAGTCACGATCCCGATTACTCACAGAGACCACTCACTGTGATCTCTGGAGCGAACAGCTCTCTGCTGCCCCCTATCGTCCGGACAATTGCACGATTGGCTGACGATCAATACAGGAGGCTAACAGGCTGTTCTCACCAAATAGTCATCGGCAAGCTAGCAGTGAGCGTACACACCTCCGAATTCCAAAGCATGGAAAGTCTGTACTATCACTGATAGTCTCACGATAACCCAAGAAAGATTATTCGCTGCCAACACCGATCAGTTTTAAAATACAATACAGGCCTGATCGGATGCCTGCTTTCTGGTAGGGTATATGGCTTTGGGGGAAAATCGATTACAGAGCACAAGAAACGGAACTATTCAATTTTTTATTTAATCCAAAGGGAGGTAGTATTTATGAAAAATAAACAAAAGATTTTACAAAGGGGGACAATACATATACAGTTACACCAAAATAAAAGGGATTAAAAGAATAAACTTACTAGACAGATCGCAGAGATGATTCAGTTTAGCTGGAGGGGAGGTGCTCCAATGGACCATTATGGAACAGGACCCGTGCTTACACAATATGTATCTCTCGGCATGATTATAGACCCATCTTCAGCTGGATCTTTTATGCCGAAGGGGGGCCATGCCCACATACTCCCCCCGTGATGACCTCACTTGGGCTGGTCTCCACCCTTCATGGTTTTATTAAAATCTCTTTATTTCTGCGATAACTTCTCGCTGGTTGATCGCAGAAGTTAGCAAGTGATACCATATTTTTATTGCAATTTTACCTTTCTTTAGAGACTAGACATGACATAACTGCTGTTGGTTATCTTTGCCCTCTTGCATCACAGCTCACCAATAAGTAAAATATGCATATTGTTCCTTAGCTAACCCCACCATTAAAAATATGTGTCCCATCACAATTATAGAACTTCCGATATTCCATATTTCATTTCGGTGTCTATGAGTCTGATGAGCAAAAGGAGTTTGCAAATGAGGATGATTCGGCTATTGTACTGTGTGATAGATTTCTTTGAAGCCTAACGAGATGAGTCCTGTCCCTTTCAATCTCTGGCTCATCTGCTCAAAAGTGTCTATTCATCACCCAGGTCTGTCCATTTGGTATGATAACTAGCCGGTACAACTGAGTTAGTGGCTCCTGCTATTTGCATAGGAGCCACTTCTTAGAGTGTTAGCTCTTCTTACTGCGACTGAGATAGGGGAGGGGGGGTGAGAGGGATTTCAGAGGGAGAGAGAAATTCCTAATATTTTCTAGAACAATATCTGTTAGTAAATTGAGGTATATGATCGCCTCTACAGTGGGTCTCCGGAAGAAAGAAAATGTACGTGTTGTTTATGCATATAACACTTGAGCTCTTTTCTCTGGAACATTAAGTCATCTGACATTCAATGAACAAGTTTTGAGTTGTGCCATATTATATGAAAAAAAGGGGGAATGGAAGAGAGAAATATTAAAAGCAAAGAGGAAGTATAGACGGAAGATAGTAACATCTACCTCTCAGTGTCTAAGAAGTATAGATTATGAATAGATCAAAACAGTAGGAAATTGCAAAACAAGCAGATCCCAATGCAAGTCCCCGGACTGGGGGTTGTCTTTACAGGTGTACGTCAAACCTTCAGTCCTAGGGTTCCTATTAGTGGGAACCATGGAATATATAGCAAGCAAAGTAATACAGCCTGATATTACAGAAATATAATGTGAACTCAACTTATATGCCGTTCTAAGACATAAACTGAGACATTCTGAAGAGTGGCACCTACAACTCTATTTAGATATATCTTATTATATGCTTAAAGAAATAAGTAAGCATCTGCAAACTGTCTCTCATCAGGGAAGATCAGAATCATTTCAGGAGCTCATATGATTGGCAGGTTCCTTTCCCGTCTAGGTGCATCACCATCAAGTTCCTGATCCATTGACCACCTTCTGTGACGTGCTGGAACTCTCAGTGGCAATGGTGGAGCAGGTGGCCAGTCAGATATATGGATTCTGGGAATGACCAGGACATCACAGAATGGTCTCATGTCGCTTTGGTCTTTCAAAGTATACAATGTTCCATTTTTCCGGACCTGCAGCTGGAAAGGTACCACAGGGGTACATCAGGCCATTTTCTCAGAGAGCATCAAGAAGTGGTTTCAATACCCTTCTTTAGCAAGTGTCATTCAGGATAGATCTATGAGAAATTATATGCGTTTTCCATTGAAATCACCAGGACCCAACTCCTTTGCTTTCCTCACAATGGCCTCTTTTACATTGAAAAAAAAATGTATGTGACAGAGAATGTCCCTTGGACGCTCAGGATTTGGGCCATGATTGCCTAATGTACGGTGCGCCCTGTTAATCTCCACCTCCTTATCAATAGGGTCACCAAGGATATTATGGAATAATGTCCATAGTGTTGGCATGATCGCTTGTGTATTGAGATTTTCAGGTATACTCCTTATCCGGATATTATTGTGATTTTCTTGGTCATCAACCATATTAAACAGACTGATTATTATTTGCTGGCTGTGACTATCCAGTGTTTGTTTACGAGCATTTTGATGGTCCACAACTTGGACGACATTATCCTCTAATCTCTGTACCTTGTCAGTAAGATGTGACAGGATAGAAGCGAGAGGACATATTTCAGTTTTGTATGTGGTCTCCAGTCTTTGTATATATTGCTCTATCTCTTGTTTAGTAGGGATAGACACAAAATATGAAATACAAATCAATTATGGCGTTCCCCATATCAGAATCCCCTGTGGCTGGGGAGTAAATTTCCTTGTGAAGCAAGCGCTGCTCAGTATGTGTTTCTGTGAGAGTACAGGGAGATTTGTGGTGCGGTTTTCTTGTGAGGCCTACATTAAGAGAGAAGTTGACGCAGGATTTATAGGCTTGAGCTGTCTGGCATCATGAGAGTTAAGACTGCTTTTTTTCCATGCTAAGATGAGGCAGTAATGGCTCAAGAGCAGGAAGATAAGACTTTCAATAAGAAACACTGCATACCAGACATCCTGACGGAGGTGGAGGACCTCAGATTAATCTCTGATCTCTTCTTTCTTTCTCATATCGGACGTCATGTTTGAGGCTGTAAATTGCTTATAATTCCCCCAGGAGCACAGTCTGAAGAGAGTGCTCTCAGTGTGTGCGTTCTCTCAGTGTTATGTCCAGGCCATGTCCTTCCTGTTGATGTTCAATACATCCGAAGGCGGCATTGATTGTGAGCAGGATTGTGTGATGTAACAATCTTGTGTGATGTAACAATCTTGTGTGAGCCCCGGGAACTTGAGTTGTGACACCAATGGAACGGCACCAGAACGGGAGGTGCGTATGAGTGTTTTTATTTTAACAAGGCCAAACATGAGGAATGAGAAGGAGTTGTCCTAGTAGCGGAAAACCCCTTTATGAAGATACAATTTTCGGTTAAAAATGAAAAAGGTTTCTCCCCAGTGTGACTTCTCTGAAGTTTATTAAGAGTTGATTTCCATGTAAAACATTTCCCACATTAACAACATGAAAATGGCTTCTCGTCTGTGTGAGTTCTCTGGTGACTAAGAAGTGATGGTTTCTTCACAAAACATTTCCCACATTCTGAACAGGAAAAAGGCTTCTCCCTTGTGTGAGTTCTCTGGTGCTTAATAAAATCTGAATTATCGTTAAAACATTTCCCACATTCTGAACAGGAGAAAGGCTTCTCCCCTGTGTGGGTTCTCTGGTGCTTAATCAAAGCTGATTTCTGGCTAAAACTTTTCCCACATTCTGAACAGGAAAAAGGCTTCTCCCCTGTGTGAGTTCTCTGGTGTATAACCAAAGCTGATCTATGGCTAAAACATTTTCCACATTCTGAACATGAAAAAGGCTTCTCCCCTGTGTGAGTTCTCTGGTGCTTAACCAAATCTGATTTCTGGTTAAAACATTTCCCACATTCTGAACATGAAAAAGGCTTCTCCCCTGTGTGAGTTATCTGATGTCTGATAAAACTTGATTTCAATGTAAAACATTTTCCACATTCTGAACAAGAAAATGGCTTCTCCTCTGTGTGACTTCTCTGGTGATTAACAAGATTTGATTTCTGGTTAAAACATTTCCCACACTTGAAACAAAAATATACATTCTCTGTTGTGTCAATGCTTTGATGTTTAAGAAAAGACTTTTGAAGGGGAAAACTATTTCCATATTCTGAACATGAAAATGGCTTCTTTGCTTGAGGAGCACTTTGTTTTTTAATGCTTATTTTGTGACTTTGATTTTCCTTAGTATTCGGTAATGAATCAGAAGACAGGACCTGTTTCAAATGATCAGATGACAGATCTTTGCTGTGAAGGGATGATGGTATATCTTGGTTAATGGCATTCACTTCATTTGTATCCTGTGGGATGTCAAGATCATCTGATTTAAAAATTGAAGATGTCAGCTGTCCCTCTGATCTCCTGGTACAGTCATCTGCCAAGAAGAAAATCAATTATTATTTATGAATAACATATCATTAAAATTTATATTGATGAACATTTCTACTTAAACTCTCCATAAAAATGTACTTTATGTAAAAGTATCATTATTTACCAAGAAAACATCACAGAAAAAATCAGCCTTACCAACACCAAATCAGATAACAAATGCATTAGCATTTTAGTGTTGGTTGGGTGTACTGGGGGGTCTGTCCATGTGGGGTGCACTTATATAGTGCTGGGCAGCCTTCCTGATGTAATAGTATGGGCATCATCACTATCCTAAGCCAGACACTGTGCCTCACACCTACCTGTGTGACTGGCGTCCTATGCAAGCTTCATCTGTGTGCATCTTTAATACTAGGCAACCACCCCCTCCATGAATTGGTAGGATTGTGAGTGGTTGCTCCATCAGTATTTTGCACCTGTGCTGCCCCCACCTTTATCATGGGGGTCTGCGGCATCCTGCTAGTGCATTTGTTATATGATTTGCGTTGGTAAGGCTGTATCTTTTTCTGTGTTTTTTTTCATTTTGCCCTATGTTAGCCGTCATTATTCACCAAGACAATAACAGTTCACAGTCTAATAGAAAACCTCATAGAATGAACCAGTAGAGCGTGGTGTTCAACTGTTTGTTAATTCTGCCTCCCAAATATGGAATAAAAAGCCACCAAACAATGTTATGTAGGCGAAAATAATATCAATAAAAACTTCTACTCATCTCACAAAAAACAAGTCCCCACTCAGGTCCATCATCTGTCAATGGAAAACCAGAGGTTTCCACATTATTAGTGGCTCAAAGGCTTTTGAAAAGCAACATGGCTTCCATAAACCAATCCAGCAATATCCACTCTCCCAAAGTCAAATCTCCCCCTCGCTTCTGAGCCTTGCAGTGCGCCCAAACCGCATTTAGCCTCCATGTATTTGACAATACTATAGTGAGAAGAACCCACTTAATTTATGGTGTGTGTCTCCTGGAGCACAATCTGGACACTATGTGTTGGGTAATGAAATTATATATTTGTAATTTTCACTCTCCATCATCCACTGCGTGCTAATTTCCGGAAAGTGACTGTGGAGTCAAAATAGTCACTACTCCTATAGATTATTCACTGAGGGTTATAATTTCCAAAATGGAGTCACTTTATGGGGATTTCTATTGCTCTGGTTTTCTGCAATTTGGTCACATTAGGGCTTCTGTAAATGGTGGATCCCATCTCCTCTGGGATCTGCTCCTGCGACATCTGCTTCTCTCACCAGGAGCCGCCTTATTCATCCTGCAGGCAGCGCTGGTGATGGAGGAGACGTCAGAACCAGAAGCTCTGGGCGGCGCAGGCTGTGTCCAGCCACTAAGATTAGGGTTGCTGGGACCTGTAGTATCATCCAGTCTGGCAGTATGGGTGTGTGTGCTGTCCAGCTGGAGTAATCTGCTCCCTGCTTTAGCCAACTGGGAAGCACCGCACCCTACTAAAGCTGAAAGCATATTGCCGGCAGCTGCCAGATACAGCCTTGTTCTCCTCTGGTTCAGTCCTCTGTGCTCAGCTCCCGGCTTGTGGATTTGTTTCTGTTGTGACCTCGGCCCGTTTACTGACTACTTTTATGTCTTCTGATTTTGTATTTTCTCTGTCCTCTTGGTTCTGACCCGGCTACCTGACTATTCTTCTTCCCATCTCACACTACAGAACATCAGGTAACACCATGTCCCAAGACTAGGGGTCTCTGTGTAAGTCCAGATCCATGTAGAGGGGTTAAAGAATGATGAGCCAAGCAATCCCTGGGATCTGGAAAATGGAGTAGATAGCACCAAGCCTGTTCGTGTTGGCCATGTTTTGAGCTGCCAGGTGACAACGAGCAGTGTCCCCAATACATTGTGTCTGCACACTAGCCCAGCAAGATCTGCATTCACATAGCTAAATGTCGCTCCTTCCCTTCTTAACCTGCCATGTACCCAGACAGTAGTGTACAACCGTATATAGGGGATTGTCAGATTCAAGAGAAGTTGGAAAATAATTTGTAAGATCCATTTGTTTCCCATTATCCTTTGTGAAGAATTCCAAAGTTATCACCACATAAAGTGACACACGTCAGATTTGAAAAATGGGCCCTGATTAGGAACACAAAATTGGCAGCAGGAAGGGGTTAAATCAGAGTAACTACTGTAGTAAAAAACTGTGAGTATAGACAATAACACATCTACTGAAATGATCAAACTCGACAGTCTTCATCAGTAATAAATGAGTAACTAGTGAAGAAAGTTATGCTCTAGCAGCAAAATGGTGATCACACGATTGTGATACGGCCGGACTACACCACCGATAAAGCAGCCACAGCCGGTGACTTAGAAGAATCTATGACTTCTCTGCATTTAGTGGTTACTACTCACCTGGGTGGTCATATGTAGGAATCTCCTCTTTACATCGCTCATCACCCCTCACATATGTCTCTGTAGTATTAATATGGGTCAGATCTTCACCCTGAAACAAATAAATATTATAAAAGTCAAAGACAGATGGAGAAGTCACATCTATGATCAGCTCTAATCCTGCCATCTCCACTGTTCTCATAACACAAATATAAAATATAATAATGGTGGATAAAACAAGACTGAGCACAAGACCTTCACAGCCGTCTACACATCATAGGGGAGATCTCATGGCACCTTCTCTCCATCTACCTGATGATCCTGAGGAACATTGGGGTCTTCTTGTTTACAGTCTTGTGGAAGAAGAGGACGGGGACATCTCTCTGGTGTTGTCCTCTTACTGGATAGATCTGGAGGAAACACATACAGGGACTGAATTCATTCTTTACATACAGATAATTATAGGCCGTGTGTATTTAGTCCTGTCTATTACCTGGTGATGTGAGGGGCTGGGGAACCTCCATCATGAAGTCCCTGTACAGATCTTTGTGTCCTTCTAAATACTCCCACTCCTCCATGGAGAAATAGACGGCGACATCCTGACACCTTATAGGAACCTGACACATACAATGATACAGTCATCCCCCGATCCCTTCATAGCTTTACTGTATAATGTCCCAGCATTCCCAGCAGTGTCACCTCTCCAGTCAGCAGCTCAATCATCTTGTAGGTGAGTTCTAGGATCTTCTGGCGATTGATGTTCTCATGCATTAGGGGGTGAGATGGAGGCCCAATGTTTGGGCTCAGGGGTCTCACCCATCCCTCAGACACAGGGTCCTGACAGCGCTCAATAGAGGTCTTCTTCACTACTGTGTAATCCTGGCCATGGAGAGACACATTAATAAATCTCACTACAGACATTTCCAGGGTCCTCACCTCTCCAGTTCTGTCCATCTGTTATTCCCATAGATAAGAATGATGTAATGTGACGTCATCAGAATCTCTCACCTCTCCAGTAAGCCGGAAGAGGATCTCTAGGGTGAGGTATAATATCCTCTCCGCCATCTTGTCTCCGTCCATATCCATCTTTGATGGGTAAATTTGGGTAAAAATGGGTAATCTTAGAGGAGTTGATGTTATAGAGACCTGAATGAGAAGATGAGCCGTAATAACATCATAAAAATCCTGTGTAATAATACAATTACTGGAGATAATAAGGGGAAACATATGAGGAGATACATTATTTTACAGTATCTAGTTTTCTTCTTTACATCTAGTAATAAAACCTATATATTTTAGGCCACAGACAACAAGCAGTTTCTTCCTCGGAGTCTTCAGCTGAAGACTCTTCTCATAGACTCATCTTCCATAACACTAATTCTGGAATCATTTACTGATATAATAATAATACAAGTACTGGACACAATAAGTGGAAACATATGAGGAGATTTATAATTTTATGGTATTTAGTTTTCCTCTTTACATCCATATATATAAAGCAGTAAATCTGTGTGTGGAACCGGTTGGAAAAAAAAACACATTTTTCACAAGGTTTGAGTGAAATCTTGCCCGTCTTTATCACCAGACTAAAAATACTGAAAACATTAAAACACGAAATTTACCCCATTCATGAGATTTGGCCCTCTGAATTTAGACTGTATAGAAATAAAGGAGAAAATGGGTGTCTGTGTGTTAAATGCAAAACTACAGTTTTAGCCCAAAGGATCTTAAAGAATTAGAGCGACAGCGATTAAAGAGTTGCTCTTTACAGAAGATGGAAACCTGAACAGCGAGGATATACTGCAACAATCAGATTTAAAAGGGTTAATCAGCACAAAGATAATGAAATAATCGATGGGTTGTACCTTATTTTGAAAAATGTTTGACGCGCACATTAACGTGAAATATTGTAATTCTGTGGAGTCAAATGTACTTGCAAATCAGCTAACAAAGACAGTGATATGGCAGTGTTTCCGCAACACAATCAAAAATGGGGAGGTGTATAAGTAGTAACGAATTCATGTGGCAATTACTCAATTTTCCCATCCATGAAAGACATATGACTGTAGTTCATCTCAGCGTCCATCTTGAAAATGGGCAACGAGTTTATTTCACTACCAACAATTTAGAAGAAAGAGCGGCTCAACCTAATACAACATTAACAGCTTTCTTCCTCCTGTGTCAAGTAGATCCATTTGCGAGGACTTTATTATATTCAGACGTTCCAAAAATATTATACATGGAATAAGTTGAGAAAAGTATTTTGCAAAAGGAAACAAGGTGCAAGGGTCCAAGGATGGGACGGAGGTTCCAGTGATGCTCTTGGATGCGTGTACACACTTCATCCAAACAACGCAGCGTGTTACTACCTACGTTTATTGCATCACACTGTCCGTGGGCCTACATCTTTCACAGATTTAAAAACAGTTGGTGGTGAGCTGTCTCAATCTTACAGGGAGGCATGCCAAAAGCGTGGTCTGATCGAAGATTATCAACACTGGGACATGACATTGCAGAAAATGTCCGTCACTCACTTTCCACCACAACTTTGAAACCTGTTCGCTATAATAATTACAACCTGTGCACCTTCTAACCCCCGCGCTCTTTGGGAAAAATACAAAGAATATCTTAGCGAAGATATTCTTAGAGTGCACAGGAGAGTTAATCCGGATTTAGGCTTAAATTTCACTGCCGACATATTCACCAAAGTTCTCTTGACGCTAGAAGAAAGGTGCAAGTGTATCAATAGTAAAACTCTAATAGAATTTGGTTTACGAGCACCAGTTCGACCAGCCTTTGATGTTATGGGCTGTGATATTCTGCAAAACAAAAGCTATGATTTGGAAAGGTTGAAAGAATTTGTCACATTGAATAAGCCTCATTTGGTTGATGACCAAAGATCGGCGTATTTGGCAATTACAGATCAGATTTCAAGTGGAAATGGGAGACTGTTTTTCCTTGATGGACCAGGAGGTAGCGGTAAAATATTCTTAATTAATTTGCTGCTCACAAAAATTCGCTCAAGCAATAACATTGCTCTGGCCGATGCCTCATCTGGGATTGCGACCACTCTTAAAGATGGAGGGCGCACGGCTCATTCAGTACTAGGATTGCCCTTGAATCTAGTGCTGTTGGAAACTCTAGCCTGTAATTACACTAAGGGCTCAGAGAAAACTAAAGAATTACAGACTTGCAAATTAATTGTCTGTGATGAATCCACCATGGCGCACAAGAAAGCTGTCGAGGCCCTCGATCGCACCTTGAAAGATCTGCAGGGATCCAATTGCTTAATGGGGGAAATTGTACTTTTTTTACAGGTGACTTCTGCCAAACGTTACCTGTTCTTAAGGGAGCAACGCCAGCAGACGAGCTGAATGCCTGTTTAATATCTTCTCATCTATGGAGACATATGCAAAACCTACAAGAAACAAAGTGATCATAAACCCTGCTGTAACTAAATAAGTAAAAAAGCAAAAGTGCATTTAAATAACATAGGGTTCTTAGTGAACACAGTTTTTGATCAAAAAAGCATAACAGATATCCCACCATGGCAAGGTGACCCTTTTCAGGATGGAGACATATTCAGGAGCTACTCTGACTACTAATATACGGGTTCACTTGATGGGAAATTCTATTGCGAACCAGTTTACACCCCACGTACTATGCCTCAGGAACGACAGGTTCCCTACAGATTCCACTACCGGCTTAATCTCCTTCCCGGAAGACTTTTACAAAATGACGTCCTCAGTACTGGAGGTTATTAATCAAGTATTCCCTGATATTTGTCACAATTTTAACAACCATCAGTGGCTTTGTGAACGCGCAATCCTATAAAACTATAGTGTCAGCTCCATAAACCTACAAATACAGAAGAGACGTCCCGGTCCAGAGACCACATACATGTCCACTGATTCAGTCATGGATGGTGAACGAGCCGTAATGTCCCCATTGGAGTTCCTGAATTGTGTGGAGCCTCCTGGATGTCACCGCATAGACTCACTATAAAGATAGGAGCTCCGATAATGACCCAACCAAAGGGAGTGTAATGTATTATGTCCTATAGAAACTGCAGAGAAATAATCATCTAATGCTGCGATTCCAGGATTATTCTAGAGGGAATCGGCTGCGATATCCCCTGTGCAATATATATCTAGTATTAATGCTCCAGTAATGGGGGATCTCCACATACCTCCACCTGCAGAGCCGCCACCACATACCTCCACCTGCAGAGCCGCCACCACATATATGGCTGCTCTGTGCGCACAGGAGCTGTGATGAGGTCACAGGAGGGGAGGAGTCAGGGGTCACATGATCAGGGGCCTCAGTGGATGCAGGACTCTGCTGTGCTGGTTGTCATGGTGCTGGATGAGCTGAAGTTTATGTGTGGGGTCAGGAGGGGTTTACAGTGTGGATGTAGCAGAGCCGTGTGTGTACGAGGTGTACGGAGCAGAGCCGTGTGTGTACGAGGTGTACGGAGCAGAGCCGCGTGTGTACGAGGTGTACGGAGCAGAGCCGCGCGTGTACGAGGTGTACGGAGCAGAGCCGCGTGTGTACGAGGTGTACGGAGCGGAGCAGCGTGTGTACGAGGTGTACGGAGCAGAGCCGCATGTGTACGAGGTGTACGGAGCAGAGCCGCGTGTGTACGAGGTGTACGGAGCGGAGCCGCGTGTGTACGAGGTGTACGGAGCGGAGCAGCGTGTGTACGAGGTGTACGGAGCGGAGCCGTGTGTGTACGAGGCGTACGGAGCGGAGCCGCGTGTGTACGAGGTGTACGGAGCGGAGCAGCGTGTGTACGAGGTGTACGGAGCGGAGCCGCATGTGTACGAGGTGTACGGAGCAGAGCCGCGTGTGTACGAGGTGTACGGAGCGGAGCCGCGTGTGTACGAGGTGTACGGAGCAGAGCCGCGTGTGTACGAGGGGTACGGAGCGGAGCCGCGCGTGTACGAGGCGTGCGGAGCGGAGCCGCGAGTGTACGAGGCGTGCGGAGCGGAGCCGCGCGTGTATGAGGCGTGCGGAGCCGCGCGTGTACGAGGCGCACGGAGCGGAGCCGCGCGTGTACGAGGCGCACGGTGCGGAGCCGAGCGTGTACGAGGCGCACGGAGCGGAGCCACGCGTGTACGAGGCGCACGGAGCGGAGCCGCGCGTGTACGAGGCGTACGGAGCGGAGCCGCGCGTGTATGAGGCGTACGGAGCGGAGCCGCGAGTGTACGAGACGTACGGAGCCGAGCCGCGTGTGTACGAGGCGTACGGAGCGGAGCCGCGAGTGTACGAGACGTACGGAGCCGAGCCGCGTGTGTACGAGGTGTACGGAGCCGAGCCGCGTGTGTACGAGGTGTACGGAGCCGAGCCGCGTGTGTACGAGGTGTACGGAGCCGAGCCGCATTTCCCTTCAGGAAAGTTGTGGATGCTCCAGCAAAGCCGTGGACCTTTCATGAAAGCCGTGGACACTCGAGGAAAGCTGTGGACTGCTCTTCTAAGGGCAGGAGTCATGGGGCATGTAGGGTTACGGTACTGACCTATATGGCAGAATAGAGCTAATTGCTCCGGTCTCTACCCTTCCCAGACCTGAGGAGGATTCTGTCCTTTGTTTGCCTTGGATGAGGAGGAACTTCCTATTCACTCAGTGGATCTGAGTTTTGGGTGAGAAATTTCCAATTTTATTTTCCATCCTGATTTGTTGACTGTAAAAAATTACTTCTTTCTGTATTTTTTCCTATCGAGGACTTCTTATCAGATGTGATTAATCAAAGACTATATTCTTATGAAAAAAATGTAGATTTATTCTTGGATTGTCCATTAAAAAGAATGATTGCAGTAATTATATATAATAGTTAAATGGTTACAGAGTGATTGTCCATTTGTCCATAATTAGCTTAATAGTTGAGATTCACCCATCATTCCCTGGGATCCTGGATGTTAGATTGCGTCTGTCTGTGTCCAGCACATGTGTCAGGATGACACCATGTGTCCGTTGGACCTACATCAGCAGCTGTTTCACACACAGACCCTCGTTCAGTGTCCTGTGGAATGGCCAGCACCCCCCTGTCTCTAACATGGGCTTTTATAGGCCCCCCCATAACACCTGTTCTTCTGTATATGGTAGTGAACTAAAAATACACAAATAGCGCATGTCATCTAGAAACCCTAGCACGATGGCTGATGCAATCTTATGGAATGTATGATACAGAATTCAGAATAAAATGAATATCCGTAATTAGTATTTAACATTGACATTTCCTCCTATACTTCATATGCATTATATGTGACCACTGTCATTTTCAGGCATTTGTATGACGTTTTTCTTCCAGGTCTATCTCCATTTACAGATCTATTGTCCACCACTATAGCGCTCTGTTCATTTAAATCTATATTTATGAGAAACAGAGGTGTTCTTATTTTTATACTACTGTAGTCGTTTTTATACACTTTAATCAAAAGTTATGTTTTATTATTGTTCTCACCTTGCTGCTATCTACCTCAAGCAAGTTATTGGTAGATTTGGAAAGAATAAAGGATGTGGGTGTGGGGCGTGTAAGGCCATTAATGTAGGCAAGTCCTTCTATAACAAAGCCCCGGGAGAAAAATATGTCATCAGATCATTCATAAATTGCAGAAGTAAAGGGGTCATCTATAAAGCCACATGTGTCTGTGGTTTGGAATATGAAGAACTTTTTTTTATAGAAGGACTTGCTCGTGTGCGTGCTGTTATTTTGAGTCATGCGTTCCGGCAGTATGCAGAACATTGATGCACCGGAAATGACGCGTTGCGATATCACGTTGCAGAATAATGCGTTCCAATAAGAGGAAATGACGTTGTGGTGTTCAGAAATGAAGGGTTTTGCTTGGTACTTTTGAATTATTTAAGGGGGAGCGGGGAACAGGCCGCTATTACACAGGAGGAGACTTGAAGACCTACATAACTGAATGGTTTAATTCCCTGGTGAATCCCACACAGGGAAGAAAAGTTTCATGAAAATAAGGACACCCTTACCTGTTTCCTTAACAGGATGATGGTTAGGCATTTGTCTTTGCTCCCATTCATGTGGATCTGAAAAGGATCTGATGCCTGAGAATTAACTACTAGAATTGGGGGAGACCGTTCCTTTTTTCTCACGTATATGATGGCATGTGGGACACGTTGTTTGGATCGGTATATCTACCCATTGTGTTCAGAGGCATTGCTTGAGATTTGTTAATGTATATGTAATACCTCTCTGTGCTGTGACATTCACACCTGCCCACCTGTGGTTTATATCTATATATATCTATATATATCTATATATATATCTTGTTTGTGTCTCTATTTTAATTCTGATATTTTAATGAATTAAATTAAATGTTATCTTCTAATTTATATCCTTTGTATAAACCTATATTATATTCATCTGGGAAAGTACCTTTTCTGTTTTCTACCTTTACAAACTGATTACACTATTGCTTGATCACATTATAAGTGACCTGCTTTATCCCCCTCTTCACAATATTGCATCTTGTGAAACCGCTTTTTCCTTCCTCAGCTGCAATGTTCCCTGATTCCTCGTGTCCTGAGCTGCTTTCAGCCTGTTTTGCGCAGCCGGCGTTGGATCTGTAATCATCGCATTCTCCGCATCTCCCAACTCCTGAAACACCAATTGATCCCGCTGCTTAGTCCGGGATTCAGCTGCTGAGATTTCTGTTATAAATATTCCTCTAAGGTCGGCCTTCATGGCTTCCCATACATAGAAAATAGAAGTTGTATTTTTATTAATCACAAGATTCTCCTTTAGTTTCCCATCAATTTTCCCCTTAAGGTCTATAACTTGCAACCAAAAGGGGTTAATTTCCCTGTGGGTCTGTACTGCATTGGGAGATTAAGTTTAGGGAGAATGATGTGATAGCGCTCTGGGCAGGAGCTGATGTCAGATATAAGACCCTGCATCCGTTCATTTCCAAGAGACAAATCCATTCTCCACAAAGAGGAGAATGTGGACGAGAAGCAGGAGTATTGGTATACATTATGGTGACCGGCTCTCCAAAGATCAATTACAGCTGTCTCCTTAAGTAAGTGACCAAAAGGGATACAATTGCCTTTTACCCTCTTAGCTTCATGTCTCCCTCTATCCCAGAGAGAGTCCGGTATATTATTAATGTCCCCTATTATAATATAGGGGGGTGTGCGAGAAACCATCAATAATAGAGAGAATTTTGTGTATGATTCTACTGGAATATGGTGGTGGTATGTAGATAGAGATTAGTAATAGAGACTTAGTAATAACTTACAGAACAAACATCCGTACTGACCCTCTGTATCTATTTATCACTATAAGACCCTCACATTGTGCACTAGGGTGTACTAATATACTGACTCCCCGAGAGTATGGAGAGCGCGTGGAGTGATAGTCGCCTGTAACCACTTCTCGTTTAGTAGGTGAAGTTTTTGAAGAGATAAGATGTGCTTCTTGCAGGAAAATCAGAGCAAGTTTTTCCATCTGAAGATAGTGAAAGATCACCTGTCTTTTAAAACTAGAAGAAAGACCCCTTACATTCCCGCTATTGCCACGGACCCCGCCATATATAATCAAATAGATAAACGGAGGCTCAGTCACTGTTGAATGTATGGGAGAATCCCACCTACAACTTAAGTCTCCTTGGAGGATGATTCAACCCCACTTAGACATAAAACAGCGATATAATTGACGCGCCCCTGGGCCTGCTTTCTGGTGTAGCGTTGCGCACGCAGGGGTTACCCGGAGCCGGATCTATCAGGGGTGGTAGTCCTTGTGGCGGTGACCCGGTCCATGCCCAGGGAGTCAGACTGAGTGGCGGTGTACGTAGCAGTAGATATTGGACGACTACGCCACCCGTTGAATGCAGCTATGGAGCCGCCGCTGCAGGGCAGACCGCTGAGGCCGGTGACACAGTTGTGCAGCGGAGATGGTATAACCCCCAACGGGAGGGGTATGGCCTCAGGGCAGCCGACGTGGATGATGGGGGTAGCAGGAACCACTCGGAGACGGTACGGTGTAGTTCAGGGTCTTTACTGGTGACAAAGACAGACCCTCCCGGAGTACTGGCTAGCGAATGGGGCCTGGTCAGTCCTTGAGCAGATGGGATCTCCCCTGGCCAGGCGGAGTTGTAGGCCTCCCAAACCGACTGTACTCTTCTGGCTACCTTGCTAGAGGCGGGTATAAGTAGCCCACGTCCCTGAGTGTACCGTGTGGTGCTCACCCGTATGGCCGGTGACTCGGGGCCTTCTAGTGGCGTCCGCTCCACGACGGCGGTGCTGGTCCCACGCGTGTGACCGTGCCTTCGGGTTTCTTGGCCAGAGGACCTGAAATCCCCTGCCGGGCGGTTTCTGCTGCTGGGTAAAGATTAGTCCCCACAGCCTCGGACTCCGGGTCCGGTGATAGCTTCTCAGTCAGGGCGAGCTCTGCAGCTGCCAGCCCCTGACTCCTTATAGCACTGCTCCCACAGAGCTCCTGATGTTCTTTTCCTATATCTGCTTCTCTTCTCTGTCTCTACTTCTTCTCTACTCACTAACCCTGCCTCAGCCCTAGGTTTATATAGGGGAAGTTCTTCCCCTCCCAGGACTGGGCAGGAGGTGTGGCATGCATAGGATCCCTGACCAAGAGACCTCCCACCTGCTCTCAGACATAACATTGCTGTTACCGTGGAAACCAGACCCCTGGGGTGCCACATTCCCCCCTAGTGAAATTTAGTACTCCGGGACTAAACATATTTTTAGAAAAACATAACAAGGTATAAACAATAATAATACAATAAGAAAAACACATAAAGATGGTTACGGCGTGTCCGCAACCGGGTGTAGTTTTGAAGAAAAGCAAGGTGTCCATTTCACCAAACAGGGAGACGTAACCAGGTAGGGGTCTGTCCTGCCCCGAGTCCTTAACAGTCTTTAGTCCATTCCTAGGTTACGCTCCAACCAATTGTACAAGGATTCCCGGTAAATCCACCAAGGACTCCTAAAAATAACTAGAAACACATAATTATTTACAAGTAACAGACAGGTGACCACAAATAAAACAATTTAAACACTTCAAATCCTCCAACGTGCGGGTAACTGGCCTCTAGTGGCCCTAGTGGACCTACGGAGCTGACTGTCTGGCCCTGAACTACAGGGTGTAGGAGCTGTCAAGGGTAAACTGGGCAGCTGTCTACGGGCTCTTTGGCTCACTAGGGGTACGGCAGGCTCACTATAAGCAGAGGGTTGATCCTCCTGTTCTGCTTGTGTGGAGTCTCTTTCCTCCTGGACCGGCTGCTCTCCCAGCTCTACCTGTTGCTCCGTAGGCACTTGGGATGCTGGTTGGAGGAACGTGAGGACGGGTACCACAACTGCACCATTGACTTGAGTCCAGGACTGAGGGAAGTCTCCGAGCACAGTACTAACCATATCTTCCCTTTCCTCTACGGGTCGAGGGTCTTCTTGTTCCCCTTCTGGGTTCCGTAGCTGTTCGGGACACTTCTTCAGGTGATCCTGGGATACAATAGCTGTGGTTTCCCCTCCGTCTTTACTGATGGTACAAACCTTTGGGTTGTCGTGGCTTGAGGGCAGTACGGTGTACGGGTCCTTCTCCCACTGGTCGTCCAACTTGTGGAGCCGTCTCTTCCTCTTCAAGACCTGCTCTCCGGGTACCAGGGGAACAGCGGGAGCATACTGGTTGTAAGTTTTCTCTTGTCTTTCCCTAGCCAGACAGAGACTTCGCTCCACGCTCTCCTGTACTTTCCGGTACTGCTGCTGCCTCTCTGTGTCCCAGTCTGCTTCCGGTGAAGTGTCCTCGGGTGTCAGGACTCCCATCTCCAGGTCAACAGGTAGCTTACCAGGCCTTGCCCTCATTAGGTAAGCCGGGGTACAGTTGGTGGAACCTACAGGGATGTAGTTGTATAGGTCCACCAGGTCGGGCAGCTTCTCAGGCCACAGACTGCGTTCTTCCAGGGGCAATGTTTTTAGAAGATCTATCACCACCTGGTTCATTTTCTCACAAAGTCCATTAGTTTGCGGATGATAGGGTGTCGTCCTGATCTTCCGGCAGCCATACAGAGTACAGAACTCTTGGAAGACCTCCGCTTCAAAGGCAGGTCCCTGGTCCGTCAGCACCTGCTCTGGGTAGCCGTGTGGACGGCAGAAGTGCTGCTGGAAGGCTCTAGCTGCTGTTTGAGCCGTTAAGTCCTTGACGGGGACGACAACCAAGAACCGGGAGTAGTGATCCACGATGGTTAATGCGTAGACGTAGCCACTTCTGATTGGGGTCAGTTTTACATGATCCAAGGCCACCAGTTCCAACGGCTGCCGGGTGACGATGGACTGAAGGGGGGTCTTCTGGCTGGCACGGTCCTTCCTTCTTAGGTTGCATGGGCCACAGTCTCTGCACCACCTCTCGATGGTTCCTCTCATGCCTACCCAATGGAACCGCCCGCGCAGCAGGAACTCCAGCTTCTTCCATCCGAAGTGCCCAGCCCCGTCGTGGTATGCCTCCATCACCATAGCTGCGTCCCTTCTTGGCACCACTACTTGCCAGACCAGTTCATGCGTCCGGGAGTTAACCATTCTGCGGCACAACTTCCCCTTGTAAAGGAACAGTCGACTCCTCTCAGCCCACAGTTGCTTGGTCTCCTCCGGAGCGTCCGGGTCAAGGCGAGCTTCTGGCTGAGTCAGCATCTCCTTCACCAGCCGGACGGCAGGGTCACTGTCTTGCGTTTCCGCCCAGTTGTAGTGAGGTAAGGGGTTGAACGTAGCGGCTTGCTTACCCCTTACACGGTGGGAATACTGGACAGTCCCATGACGGTGGAACGCAGGGAGTTCGACCTCTTCCAAATCTTCTGAATCCTCACCCTCGTCTGGTAGGTTTGGCATCCTAGACAGGGCGTCCGCGTTGGTATTGGAGCGTCCTGCCCGGTATTTGATTGTGAACTCATAGTTGGACAGGCGAGCCATCCATCTCTGCTCCAGGGCACCGAGCCTTGCCGTGTCCAGATGCGTCAACGGGTTGTTATCCGTGTACACGGTGAACCGGGAAGAGGCGAGGTAGTGCTTAAAGCGTTCGGTGACTGCCCACACCACTGCCAGGAACTCCAGCTTGAATGAGCTGTAATTCTCAGGGTTTCTTTCGGTGGGTCTCAGTTTTCGGCTGGCGTAAGCAATTACCCGTTCTTTCCCCTGCTGGGTCTGGGACAGTACGGCTCCTAGCCCAATGTTACTGGCGTCGGTGTAGAGGATAAAGGGCTGGCTGTAATCAGGGTATGCCAGGATTTCATCCCCCGTGAGGGCCATCTTCAGCTGGCGGAAGGACTCTTCTTCTAACTTCTCCCATCTGAAGGGCGGCTTCTGGTTCTTGGCCTTCCGGGACTGGCCTATCAGGAGGTCCTGCATAGGAGCTGCCTTTTTGGTGAAACCGGGAATGAATCTGCGGTAGTAGCCTACCAACCCTAGGAACTGCCGCACTTCCTTTACACTGGAGGGACTTGGCCATTCCTTAATTGCGGTGATCTTATCAGGGTCGGGAGCCACTCCGTCAGCGCTCACCACGTGTCCCAGGTACTGCACCTTTGGTTTTAGGAGGTGACACTTGGAGGGTTTTACCTTTAGGCCGTAATTTGCCAGAGCTTCGAACACTTCCGCCAGGTGTTTCAGGTGGTCCTCATAAGTCTTGGAATATACGATGACATCGTCCAGGTACAACAGGACCGTCTCGAAGTTTCTGTGGCCCAGACAGCACTCCATTAATCGTTGAAAGGTTCCTGGTGCGTTACAGAGTCCGAACGGCATGCAGGTAAACTCGCTAAGTCCCATCGGGGTGGTGAATGCGGTCTTCTCCCGGTCCGCCTCTGCTACAGGAACCTGCCAGTACCCGCTAGTGAGATCCAAGGTAGAGAAGAAGTTAGCAGATCTTAAAGCAGCCAAAGACTCCTCTATCCTTGGTAAGGGGTACGCATCCTTGTGTGTGATACGGTTGATTTTCCGGTAATCTACACACATCCTCATGGTGTTGTCTTTCTTTTTGACTAAGACTAGTGGAGCTGCCCAGGGGCTACAGCTATCCCTGATCACCCCAGCCTCCTTCATGTCCCTAAGCATCCCCTTGGCATGTTGGTAGTGTGCAGGGGGTACGGGTCGATACCTCTCTTTTATGGGAAGATGGTCTCCCGTGGGGATGTGGTGTTCTACCCCCTTGACTCGCCCGAAGTCTAACGGGTGTTTACTAAACACTCTCTCGTACTCTTGAACCACCCGATAGACTCCCTGTCTCTGGTGTGAGAGAGTGGAGTCAGTACCCAAATGTAGTTGCTGACACCAGTCCTCCATTGTTTCCTTAGAGCCGTTACTTTCCTCCGGGGAAGATGGAGGCAAGGGTTCTACGGACTGTATGGAATTTTGATTGATGGTATACAATTTGGCTAGCGTGGCATACCGGGGCAGGTACACTTCCCTCTTCCCGATATTTATTATGCGAACGGGCACCCTTCCATGGCGTACATTGACCACCCCCCGTGCTGTCAAAATGGTGGGCCTACTGTCTGAGTAAACTGGTTCTACCATTGCCTGGTAATCTCTACCTCTCAGACCAATAGCTGCCCGGCACCAAATCATCATTTCACTTTTTGGGGGCATGGCAATAGGGAAAGGGTCACACATTCTTACGCTACCAATCTCACCACCGGAGAGTTCTATCTGTTGCCGTCGCATCAGTGCCCGGATCTCTTTCTGGAGCACTCGCTGCTGGCCGGAGCTGGCGTTCTTGGCAACCTGCTGTAAAAGGAAAATCACCTCTGCAAGACAATTTTCAATTACATTAGTTCCTAGAGTTATCTTTGGGTGACTCTCGTGCTTGTCAATGTCTACAATGATCAGTCCCTGTGCCGCCAGTTCAACTCTACCGATTTTAATGGTCACCTCTTTAAATCCAATCTGTGGCACGGGCTGACCATTGCTGGCGATGATACTCAAATCGTCGTCAGGGTAGCGGGTGATATCCGAGTCATTCCAGTACTGCTTGAAGAGCACGTACGGGATAGTGGTAACCTGTGACCCGGTGTCCAGTAGGGCACTCATAGGGATGCCATCCAGTACCACAGGCAAGACTGGACGTCCTCCCACATACTTGTCGCGCCAGTTCGATGGGCCTGATGATCTTTTTCCTGGGGTTTGGCCCTCTACCCCAGGTTGTGCCAGTTTAAAGGACAGTACCTTGCCATATGTCCGGGTTGATTGCAGCGGCGGCAGATGGGTTGTCCGTCCTCGTTGTATCGGTCGCTGGGTCTTCCTCTGGCCGGTGGGGTCCTCCTTGGTCGACGCCACGGGATGTCCTCCGGTTCGAATGCCAGCTGGATCTTCCCTGGAGTGGAAACCTGTAAAGACTGCACAGTTCGGGTTAGCGCGGCAACGCTTTTAGCTAGCTCTTGGACCTGATGGTGCAGGTCTGGAGCCGGGTCATTGTTCAAAGCCTGCGCATCAGCTCCCACAGGCCCTGCCGACAAGGGCGCCGCCTCCTGGTGGTAAGTGGTAGTGGGGCGTCTGTGGGTCACAACGCCACCTGGTGCCGGTTCTCGGAGCACCCGGATGGCTCTGTCCTTGAACTGTGCAAATCCCAGATGAGGGTCCTGTAAGGCCATTGCCCGCAACTGGGTTCGGTGGGCATTGCAATATAAACCCTCTATAAATTGTTCAGTCAACAGCCTGTCCTCGTCTCCCACGCCGTCAGGGTCGGTCTGCTTAATGGCTCTCAGGGCCTCTTGTAGGTTCAGGGCATAGTCCCTTATACTCTCATGTGCTCGCTGCTTGCACCCGTAGAATCTAAGCTTGATCTCGGCTGAGGTGCGGGTATCAAAGGTGTCCCTCAGCCGGGTTAGTATCCCTGTAACAGTCCTTCCCCCAGGTGGCCAGGACTTTACCTCCCTTTGGGCTGCCCCGGTTAATTGGGCCACCAGGATGCTCACTTTTTGCTCTTCTGTGAGGGGATACACCTGGAAGAGGCTATCCAGCGTATCTCTAAAGTCATGCAGGGTATGTGACTCCCCTGAGTACTGGGGTAGCCAGGCCGCTCCCGGGATATAGGGCATGGTGAAAGGCATGACTGCAGCAGCGGTGGCGCTGGCGGGGGTTGAGGCAGTGAAGCTCTCCTCCGTATCCGACATCTTCCTCCCCCCTAGTGGACCGTGGCCTACCTTGCCATGATCCTCTTCCGTAGGCCGCGGCTCCGCAGTGGATCGTCAGGGTTGAGGACCTTCCGTCGCGCTCCTGTGACGTCGGCGTCTGCTGGGCTCCTTCCAGGACCTTACGCAATGTCCGGACGTGAGGCGGGGCTTCAGTTCTCGCGCGCTTTCGGAGTCCACGCCCCTCTTCTTCCCGCGCGGCGTCTTCAAGATGGCGTCCAACGGCGCGAAAACTCCACGGATGGCGGGAAGAAGGCAGAAGATGGCGCCGGATGGCGGGAAAACTTCGCGGATGGCGGGAAGAAGGTAGAAGATGGCGCCGGATGGCGGGAAACCTCCACGGATGGCGGGAATCTTCACCACTGGTAAGTTTGAACAGTCTTTTTCAGGCACGCAGTACCCGGTGGTTGCGGGCACGAAATCCTGCCGACTACGCCAAAAACTGACGCGCCCCTGGGCCTGCTTTCTGGTGTAGCGTTGCGCACGCAGGGGTTACCCGGAGCCGGATCTATCAGGGGTGGTAGTCCTTGTGGCGGTGACCCGGTCCGTGCCCAGGGAGTCAGACTGAGTGGCGGTGTACGTAGCAGTAGATATTGGACGACTATGCCACCCGTTGAATGCAGCTATGGAGCCGCCGCTGCAGGGCAGACCGCTGAGGCCGGTGACACAGTTGTGCAGCGGAGATGGTATAACCCCCAACGGGAGTGGTATGGCCTCAGGGCAGCCGACGTGGATGATGGGGGTAGCAGGAACCACTCGGAGACGGTACGGTGTAGTTCAGGGTCTTTACTGGTGACAAAGACAGACCCTCCCGGAGTACTGGCTAGCGAATGGGGCCTGGTCAGTCCTTGAGCAGATGGGATCTCCCCTGGCCAGGCGGAGTTGTAGGCCTCCCAAACCGACTGTACTCTTCTGGCTACCTTGCTAGAGGCGGGTATAAGTAGCCCACGTCCCTGAGTGTACCGTGTGGTGCTCACCCGTATGGCCGGTGACTCGGGGCCTTCTAGTGGCGTCCGCTCCACGACGGCGGTGCTGGTCCCACGCGTGTGACCGTGCCTTCGGGTTTCTTGGCCAGAGGACCTGAAATCCCCTGCCGGGCGGTTTCTGCTGCTGGGTAAAGATTAGTCCCCACAGCCTCGGACTCCGGGTCCGGTGATAGCTTCTCAGTCAGGGCGAGCTCTGCAGCTGCCAGCCCCTGACTCCTTATAGCACTGCTCCCACAGAGCTCCTGATGTTCTTTTCCTATATCTGCTTCTCTTCTCTGTCTCTACTTCTTCTCTACTCACTAACCCTGCCTCAGCCCTAGGTTTATATAGGGGAAGTTCTTCCCCTCCCAGGACTGGGCAGGAGGTGTGGCATGCATAGGATCCCTGACCAAGAGACCTCCCACCTGCTCTCAGACATAACATTGCTGTTACCGTGGAAACCAGACCCCTGGGGTGCCACATAATCATAATAGAACCTGAGGAAAACAACATTTGTAAAGAACTGTCCAACAAGCAGGGACACACTTCTTCCCATACACTCGCGGATCACTGTGTTTCTGAAGAATTGGGATTTGTACCACAGGATCTTCAACTTGTAACATCCCGAATTTGATCCCGGTGTATTTGCCTCTCATTCATATCCAGCCAGTGAAGGACTTCTTTTGAATCTTGAATAAAGCGCACAGAACCTCCGGCTACCACCCTTAATTTGGCAGGGAATATCATTGACTATAGAACATGCAAATCTCTCAGATGTTTTTTGATATCAAGTAATCTGGCTCTTTGTTTCTGTACTTCTATAGAGTAATCTGGAAAGATTGAGATTTTGGATCCATTAATTATTAGATCTGGGTGATCCCTTGCCTGCTGCAGGATAATATCTCTGTTCTGATAGTGTAACGTTTTAGCCAGCGCAGGTCTTTGTGGAAGCCCAGGAGGAAAAGGACAGGTTGGCGCCCTATGAGCTCATTCTACAGCCTATAGGGGGGTTAAGGTTTCAGGCCCAATTTTTAATTTCCTCCAGTTTTCAAAGAATTCAATAGGAGAGGAGCCTTCTATTTTTTTTTCAGGCACATCAATAAGTGGTATATTATTGCATCTTGATCTATTTTCAAGGTCATCTGTTTCTGCCAGCCATGCTGATATTTGCTGTTCTACAAGCCTGTTCTCCTTGCTCATATCAGCTATCTGATCCTCAGGGGCGCTGACTGTGCCTTCCACTGCCCCTGCTGTTTTGTATTCTCTGCAGTTTGCGACGTATATCTGCTATCTCATCTTTAAGACCACCAAACTGTACATTCAAAACATAGTGGATTTACATGTACCACTGCCATGAAAACATCTATTGTAGTATGTTCCTCAGGTACCTGTATGTCATCTTGGTGAAGATTAGGCCGTGGGGCAGTGAGTACTGTGTCACATGCAGATTCGCTGACTTTTCGCCCCTTCATTAATGCAGCTGCTTCTCCCATCTCCTCCTCACCCGACTCCTCTCCAGAGCCCATGCACAGGTGCGATGTAGCTGCTATAAGATCACCGTCACCTGCTGAGACCTGTGTTTCTGTGCAGGCAAATCACTCCAGCCTGACCAGCACTATCCTCCTCCTTGTCTCCCCTGCTCAATCTGTCTCCAACGTGACAACCGTGGTGTCATCTTGGAGCTGAGAGCCGCTTCTCCCGCAGTCTTTCTGTGGCTTTCCATGGTCATTTTTTTTTTCCTGGAGCAAAGTACTTCCACACTCAGCAAGATTTGACACAGTTCTCTGTATTTTCCATCTCTTGGGGGGGCACTATATGGGGATTATTATATATAAATCCGAAAAAAAAACTAAGTCTCTTTTTTACTCACAGGATACTAAGGCTGGAAGGCTATTATAGCCAATAGAGTAAAAACCCAAGCGATTAAAGCCAAAATCCCCTTTCTCAAGAAAAGCCTGAATCAATCATAACTGTACTTAACTCCATTCCCATGGGTGGAGAGGAGTGAATACTCATTCTCTTTAGTAGCAGGCACAGTGTTCACCGAGCAGCAGCAACCAGCTATGGCTACTGCCTGTGCCCTGCTCCTCCGCTGCCGCCCCCCCTCCACAGCCAGAATGTATTATCCGGGCTATAAGATGCACCCCCCACTTTACTCCAAAATTTTGGAGGAAAAAAGTGTGTCTTATAGTCCAAAAAATATGGTACCTTTTAGGTACAGTGCAAAGGTCAGAAGGGAAGAAGCACCATATTGAAGTTCAGATTTTGTTGTACTGGTTTGAGGGTACCATGTCACTTTGGCAGAGCCGCTGAAGTGCCAGAACAGCAGACCCATCCCCATAAGAGACCCCATTTTACAAACTAAACTTATTAATGAATTCCTCTAGGGGTGCAATGATCAAATTGACACCACAGGTGGGTCACAGAATTTATACCATTGGGCAGTGAAAAAAAAAAAATTAAATTTTTACCACCAAAATTTAGTGCTAGCCCCAGATTTTACATTTTCACAAGGGGAAATGGCAAAAATGGCACCAAAATTTGTCCCACAATTTCTGGTGAATGTAAAAATACCCCATATGTGGCTGTACAGTACTGCTTAGCCATACCGAGACTTGGGAGAGGCGGACCGCTATTTTTCTACTGGAACGCAGATTTTCCTAGAATAGTTTGTGGACTCCATATACAGAGCCCCTTACTGCTAGAAAAGCAGAATCCCCCCTCAAATGACCCTATTTTGGAAATGATACCCCTTTTGGGAATTTATCTACAGGTGTAGTGACGATTTTGACTCAATGGGTGTTTTCCAGAAACAGGCAGCAGTGGATATTGCTGAGTGAAAACTGCAAACTGCCATTGTATTCCCCAGCACGTTGTAGTGCCCAGTACTTTGTATTGCCCATACATTGTGCCCAGCTCGTGCTGCTGGAGACATGCACCCTTAAATTAAGCGGGTTGTCATCACTACAGAAATGACAAACATATGGGAGCTAAATGTGATTTAGGCACACTGGGGCTCAGAAGGGAGGTGGGTACTTGGATTTGAGAGCGCAGAATTTGCTGAACTTCTTTTGCGGGGAGTGAGGAGCCATAGTCCTCTTCCAGAGCCTTTGTACTACCAATAACGTGGAAGCCACCTATATTTCCATTGACAGATGACGGACCTGAGTGGGCACTTGCTTTTTTGTGGATTGATTTGAAGCTTTTTTGGGGAACATTTTACATAACATTTGGGATCACATTTATCCTGCGCTCTACACTGAGCACTTATATCGGGGTTTCCATGTAAATCTCCAAGAGGTGTGATTCAAATGAAACCCAGAGGGACCCATTTACTAAAAGGAGGCAACAGAGTTACTCTGGCCTCTGTTCAGTGGTGTCCTTCTTTTCAGAAGTGCATAAAACTGTGGCAGACTTCGCTTTTATGCACACCTAAAAAGACGGACACCGCCGGATCACAGGCCAGACGGTGTCCTCAATGCCTCCATCTGCCTCATTGTAGGGAATCTTCTGCCAGGGGTTCTGTTTGAATCACGTATTTCAGAGATTTACACAGAAACCCCGGGTGTAAGCCCTTAGCGCTGAGTGCAGGATAGAAGTGTGTGGAGCCTTACTAAGATCTTTGGGAGGCAAAATGAACAAATCAGCAGCAGCAGTGTGCTGTCACACACTAAAAGACGCTTTTTATTGTAAAAATTACGTTTTGCATTGCCATATTTTGAGAACTATAATTTTTCCATATTTCTGCCGACAGAGTAATGTAAGGGCTTGTTTTTTGCAGGACAAGTTGACATTTTTATTGTACCATTTTCGTACACATGACATTTTTTGATCGCTTACTATTCTGACTTTTGGGAGGCAGAATGAACAAAAAACAGCAATTAAGTAGTTGTTTTTTTTATGCCGTTCAGGTCGTGGTAAAATTAATACGGCAGCTTTGTTCTTCGAGTCGGTACGATTACAGTGATACAACATTTATATCTTTTTTTTATGTTTTGACTCTTTTACACAATACAAACTATTTTATAGATAAAATATATTTTTGCATCACTTTATTCTGAGAGCTGTAACTGTTTTATTTTTAGGCTAAGGGAGCTATATCACGACTTATTTTGCCGGACAAGATGATGTTTTCAGCGATACCATTTTTCTTTACATTCGTCATTTTGATGGCGTTTTACTCCACTTTTTCTTGATCACAGCATTTAAGGGTTAAAGTGCTGGGAGTGGTGTGGGCACTGCTCCTGTCACTGAGTGCCAGGTGTCAGCTGTCAGAATTAGTTGACACCCAGAGGCAATCATGCGTGCACAGTACCTACCGACCTGAACGTATGGATACATCCAAGGTCGTAAAGGGTTAAGAACCATCTGAGATAGACTTAGACACTAACAAAAAAAGAAGAATATCAGTTACACTAACTAAAACCACAGATAGACTAAACAAAAAAAGGAAAAACAACCTTAAAGACAAGGAAGACAAATAAGAGGTCAATTATGTGACCTACTCAATCTGAGAGGCAGAAAACAGTATCTCAGTGGAGAGTATTTTGTCAATGCCGAGGTAGGCCAAATACATGCCTAGGTCACCTCAGCCGTCTTTTCCTTTTTTCTGGAAGGGACAGTTTGCCAGTCATTCTCCCTGCAACATGGGTTCAAATTTTGCTCTTGAGGATGATCTGGGATGTTGAGGTCCCTTCGTCTCAGTAAGTCTCTACCCTCTTCGTATGTTGTGATGGAGTGCCAGGCATTGCTGTGGTTAATGGGGAGATATAAGGGGAAGCCCCATCTGTAAATGATCAAGTTCTCCCTGAGACTAGAGGTAATGGGGACAGATTCCTGCAAAAGCGAAATCTAGTAGAGGACACATCAGAGAAAATCTTCATTTGGTTGAAGGTTTTGGGGAGTTACACTTTCTTTCTTGAGCAGAAGAGCAGGTACTCTTTAACATGAAAGAAGTGGATTCTGGTTAGGACATCACGTGGAGCAGTCTCTGGAAGGTGTTTAGGGCACGGGACCCTAAGGCTTTGTCAATAATCATATCATGGCTGGAGCAGTCTGGTTATCATACCTGGGTAATGGAACAGTGCTGGAGCTATATTAATAGGACAGGTACTGAGGTAGTTGCTAAATAAGGGCACGGGCTGCCAGTGCACTGCAGTCAAGGGGCAATCTTCTTCAGCTTCCAAGTCATGCCCCCCTCACTGTCAAATTTTAATTCAGAAGGTCAAAATCATTAAGAAATGGCTCATTTCATAACTAAACCTGACAACTTTTGAAAATATGTAAAACAATGTTACATGATCTGAAAGATCCTTGAGCTAGTCGAGTGGAAGGTCCTTCAGCTGCTCACTCAGGACATGCAACCTCTGATGGTCCCGGTTCCTTCCTTTCCTGCACTGCACCAATCAGTTACATAAGTGTTGGGGCTAGAGGAGAGAGAGCAGTTCTCTCAGTGATCAGAAAGGACAATGTCTCAGCATTCTCCACTATCACAGGAAGCTGCCTCCAGTCTATAACACCCAATCACTTATTAGCAAGATTTGTTTCTTGCTAAAAGTGTATTTTATAGGCCAAAAACTACGGTAAGTTCTAAGGTAATTTCCCTTTCTCATTTAATTATAAGATTGTGCAAAAACATATAACAATTTGTCAATAACATACATAGTTTCTTCCAATTTGAGTTAATTTTTGATGGTCAACAAAATCCGATTTTCCAGTAATTAATTTTTCACACTCTAGGTATGATAATGACTTATTTCTCTGTGGGATTTTTGATGTTTAAAAGGTTTGAACAACCCCTTCTCATTCCTCTTGTTTGGTCCCATAAAAATAAAAACACTTATACAAATCTCCCATGTCAGTGCTGACAGCGGTGTCGGTACTTGCGTTCTCAGTGCCCATGTGAGGTTGTTACGTCATGTAAGCCCTGCGCCCAATCAGCGCTGGCGTCATTGTCCCCACTTTCAGACAAATCAAACCTCATGACGAAGTCAGATAGCAGCCGTAGCTCTGGCTTCATGTTGATGTTTAATACGTCCGAAGGTGGTGACAGTGAAGCCGGCACTGATTTGTGTGAGTCCCAGGAACGTGAGTCCCGACACTGCTGGAACAGCGACAGCACGGGATCTGAGTATTAGTGTTTTTATTTAATCAAGGCAAACATGAGGAATGACAAGGGGTTGTTGTCGTAGTGGATAACCCCTTTAAGAAGATACAGTTTTCAGTTAAAACATTCCAACATTCTGAACATTAAAAAATATTCTCCCCTGTGTGACTTCTCTGAAGTTTATTAAGAATTGTTTTCCCAAGTAAAAAATTTCTCAAATTAAGAAAATAAAAATGGTTTTTACCCTGTGTGACTTCTCTGGTGACTAAGAAGAGATTTATTAACAAAACATTTTACACATTCTGAACAGGAGAAAGGCTTTTACCCTGTGTGAGTTCTCTGGTGCCTAACAAAATTTGATTTCTGTGTAAAACATTTCCCACATTTTGAACATGAAAAACATTTCTCCCCTGTGTGAATTCTCTGATGTTTGATAAGACTTGATTTATCTGCAAAATATTTCCCACATTCTGAGCATGAAAAAGGCTTCTCCCCTGTGTGAGTTCTCTGATGTTGAATAAGACATGATTTCTCTGTAAAACATTTCCCACATTCTGAACATGAAAAACGCTTCTCCCCTGTGTGAGTTCTCTGATGTCTGGTAAGACTTGGCTTCTCTGTAAAACATTTCCCACATTCTGAACATAAAAAAGGCTTCTCCCCTGTGTGAGTTCTCTGATGTTTGATAAGACTTGATTTATCTACAAAACATTTCCCACATTCTGAACATGAAAAACGCTTCTCCCCTGTGTGAATTTTCTGATGGCCAAGAAGATGCGCTTTCCGGTTAAAACATTTCCCACATTCGGATTCGGAACATGAAAACGGCTTCTCCCCTGTGTGACTTCTCTTGTGAGTAACAAGATATGATTTCCAAAAAAAACATTTCCCACATTCTGAACATGAAAATGGCTTTTCCCCTTTGTGAGTTCTCTGGTGACTAACAAGGTCTGATTTCTCTTTAAAACATTTCTCACACTTGGAACAAGAAAATATATTCTCCGCTGTGTGAAAATGTTGATGTTTTAGAAAAGACTTTTGGAGGGGAAAACTATTTCCATATTTTGAACATGAAAATGGCTTATTTGCTTTAGGAGCAATTTGTTTTTTATTGCTTATTTTGTGACTTCGGTTTTCCTTAGTAGTCGGTAATGAATCAGAAGACAGGACCTGTTTCAAAAGATCAGATGACAGATCTTTGCTATGAAGGGATGATGGTATATCTAGAGTAATGGCATTCACTTCAATTGTATCTTGTGGGATCTCAAGATCATCCGATTTGAAAATTGAAGATGTCAGCGGTCTCTCTGAACTCCAGGTACAGTCATCTGCCAAGAATAAAACCAATTATTATTTTTGAATAAAAAAGGCTTGAATTTTATATTTTTGAACATTTCTACTTAAATTATTCATATCCTGTGCTGGGCCGATTGCAAGCACTACAAGTCAAAAAACAACCAGCGAGGCTGCCGAGCATGAAGAGGCTGGATTGAGCGTCCCAGAGGCTGCAGTTAAGTACAAAGGCGGCAGTAAAGTACATAGTTAAACGCAATAATATAGTTTAACACCAGAGCATAGTTTGGTGTTTTCCTTACTAACCTTCTATTTGTTTTTCTGCTTTTACTTGTATTGTTTATCCCCATAAAGTATGTGCTCCATGGGCAATGCTACCAAGTGTGCGTCTTGTGAGATGTATGCATGCTTTGAACAGCCGTTTGAGGGTGAAAAAGTCTGCGCTCGATGTCAACGAGTTACATATTTGGAAGCCCAGATACCGGATCTAAACGTGCAGCTAGCAACACTCAGGAGCATTGCAAACCTGGACAGGAGTTTAGAGTTCACTGAGCTTGTACTGATTGGGGCCAGTGATATGGAGGAGGGTGGAGGTGGGGAAGATCAGGATAGAGAAGTACGTAGCTGGGTAAATGTTACAAGAAGGAGTAGAGGGAAAAGTGCCAGGGAGCCCAGTCCTGATCTGGCACAACCTAGTAAATATGCCTGTTTGGCTGATATTAGGATTGCTATCCCAGGACTGGGATCACTAAAGCAGGACGCTCCTAACAACCAGGAAGACGTCTGTCGTACAGTGCTGGCCAAAAGTATTGGCACACCTGCAATTCTGTCAGATAATACTCAGTTTCTTCCTGAAAATGATTGCAATCACAAATTCTTTGGTATTATTCTCTTCATTTAATTTGCTTGCAAGGAAAAAACACAAAAGAGAATGAAACAAAAATCAAATCATTGATAATTTCACACAAAATCGCAAAAAAGGGCCGGACAAAAGTATTGGCACCCTCAGCCTAATACTTGGTTGCACAACCTTTAGCCAAAATAACTGCGAACAACCGCTTCCGGTAACCATCAATGAGTTTCTTACAATGCTCTGCTGGAATTATAGACCATTCTTCTTTGGCAAACTGCTCCAGGTCCCTGATATTTGAAGGGTGCCTTCTCCAAATTGCCATTCTGAGATCTCTCCACAGGTGTTCTATGGGATTTAGGTCTGGACTCATTGATGGCCACCTTAGAAGTCTCCAGTGCTTTCTCTAAAACCATTTTATAGTGCTTTTGGAAGTGTGTTTTGGGTCATTGTCCTGCTGGAAGACCCATGACCTCTGAGGGAGACCCAGCTTTCTCACACTGGGCCCTACATTATGCTGCAAAATTTGTTGGTAGTCTTCAGACTTCATAATGCCATGCACACGGTCAAGCAGTCCAGTGCCAGAGGCAGCAAAGCAACCCCAAAACATCAGGAAACCTCCGCCATGTTTGACTGTAGGGACCGTGTTCTTTTCTTTGAATGCCTCTTTTTTTTTCCTGTACACTCTATGTTCATGCTTTTTCCCAAAAAGCTCTACTTTTGTCTCATCTGACCAGAGAACATTCTTCCAAAACGTTTTAGGCTTTCTCAGGTAAGTTTTGGCAAACTCCAGCCTGGATTTTTTATGTCTCGGGGTAAGAAGTGGGGTCTTCCTGGGTATCCTACCATACAGTCCCTTTTCATTCAGACGTCGACGGATAGTACGGGCTGACACTGTTTTACCCTCGGACTGCAGGGCAGCTTGAACTTGTTTGGATGTTAGTCGAGGTTCTTTATCCACCATCTGCACAATCTTGCATTGAAATCTCTCGTCAATTTTTCTTTTCCGTCCACATCTAGGAAGGTTAGCCACAGTGCCATGGGCTTTAAACTTCTTGATGACACTGCGCATGGAAGACACAGGAACATTCAGGTCTTTGGAGATGGACTTGTAGCCTTGAGATTGCTCATGCTTCCTCACAATTTGGTTTCTCAAGTCCTCAGACAGTTCTTTGGTCTTCTTTCTTTTCTCCATGCTCAATGTGGTACACACAAGGACACAGGACAGAGGTTGAGTCAATTTTAATCCATGTTAACTGGCTGCAAGTGTGATTTAGTTATTGCCAACACCTGTTAGGTGCCACAGGTAAGTTACAGGTGCTGTTAATTACACGAATTAGAGGAGCATCACATGATTTTTCAAAGGGTGCCAATACTTTTGTCCACCCCCTTTTTTAGGTTTGGTGTGGAATTATATCCAATTTGGCTTTAGGACAATTCTTTTTGTGTTTTTTTCATTGAAGACAAATTAAATGAAGAGGATAATACCAAAGAATTTGTGATTGCAATCATTTTCAGGAAGAAATTGAGTATTATCTGACAGAATTGCAGGGGTGCCAATACTTTTGGCCAGCACTGTAGGAAGGAGGGTAATAGGAATGCAGCAAAGACCAGACAGATGTTGGTGGTAGGAGACTCTATAATTAGGCGGACAGACGGAGTCATCTGCCGCCGAGACCGTGAATGCCGAACAGTGTGTTGTCTGCTGGTTGCTCGGGTTCAACATATTGCGGATCGGATACACAGATTGCTGGGTGGGTTTGGGCAAAACCCAGCAGTCATGGTACATATCGGTACTAATGACAAAGTTAGAGGGAGGTGGAAGGTCCTTTAAAATTATTACAGGGAACTAGGAGAGAAGCTGAAGGCCAGGACCTCCAAGGTGGTGTTTTCAGAAATACTGTCGGTGTCACGAGCGTCACTAGACAGACATCGGGAGCTTAGGGAGATAAATAAGTAGCTTAGACATTGGTGCAGGAAGGAAGGGATTGGTTTCATGGAGACCTGGGCCGACCTTCTCACCAGTCCGGTGAGAGGGGGCAGGTGGATGCTGGTTGACTTCAGTAATAATCTCTTTTACAATTAGATTTTTGCCCTAGTTTTTACTCAATATTTATTCCTGTACAAAGGACCTTTTTGAATGAATTAAATTTAATGTAATTGACTCCTGGATGAAATGTAATCATGTTATTTTGAAAAAGAGGTGATGTTTTGATTAAAAATGACTATGAATTATATAGAATCATATGAAATAATCATGTTCAAAAGGGGATACTTAAAGGGACTATGAACTATATGTAATCATCAGACTAACCATTCATTAGTTACTAAATATTTTAGTGACATATCTGCACATCCTGTATATGTTAATTCTGATAGATATATATCACTTGCACTTTATATTTATATAATTATATACATATTCCCTTTACTATATCCCATTATGGCTAATAAGTAATACATCATACATACTCCCCTGTATGCGTTACCCCCTGATCCCCTCATTTGAGCTTCATTTTTATCTTATTTGTATTGTTGTATGTTTTTTGTCTATGTCTGTGCCCTTTTGTGTTTTTATTACATTAATTGCTATCAAATAAAAAATATTTTTATATGACTTTTTTGTCCAGTGAATATCGTTTTGTTGGTTTATTGATCTTGTGTTTAGATATTGTGAATTTATTTTCTTGGTAACTCTGAGAAACTCCTTCTGTTTTGTAGGATTTATTCTACTGTAGGGAAGGGCTGCATCTCAATGGGGTGGGAGCAGCTATGCTGGGGGAAAAAATGGTCAGACGGATGGAGGAGCTTTTAAACTAGGATCTGGGGGGAGGGAGGGTATGCGTGCTTATAAGGGGATAGATAGATTAGACCAGGGATCTCAAACTCAGCTGGGCATATGGGCCGCACATGGAAAAACATTTAATTTGGGGGGCTGCATTATTTGCATGACAAAGTGACATTTTTAGTGATATCATTTTATTTTATATACACCTTTTGAACTGGTCCTCATCTTGCAGACATGGTCTCCCATCCAGGTTCCCCATATTGCAGACATGGTCTCCCATCCAGGTTCCCCATATTGCAGACATGGTCTCCCATCCAGGTCCTTCATATTGCAGACATGGTCTCCCATCCAGGTCCTTCATATTGCAGACATGGTCTCCCATCCAGGTCCCCCATATTGCAGACATGGTCTCCCATCCAGGTCCCCCATATTGCAGACATGGTCTCCCATCCAGGTCCCCTGTATTGCAGACATGGTCTCCCATCCAGGTCCCCCATATTGCAGACATGGTCTCCCATCCAGGTCCCCCATATTGCAGACGTGGTCTCCCATCCAGGTCCCCCATATTGCAGACGTGGTCTCCCATCCAGGTTCCCCATATTGCAGACGTGGTCTCCCATCCAGGTCCCCCATATTGCAGACGTGGTCTCCCATCCAGGTCCCCCATATTGCAGACATGGTCCTCATATTGCAGACATGGTCTCCCATCCAAGTCCCCCATATTGCAGACATGGTCCCCCATCCAGGTCCCCCATATTGCAGACATGGTCCACCATATTGCAGACATGGTTCCCATATTGCAGACATGGTCTCCCATCCAGGTCCCCCATATTGCAGACATGGTCCCCCATATTGCAGACATGGTCCTCCATCCTGGTTCTTATCTTGCAGACATGTACCCCATCCAGGTCCCCCCCATACTGCGCACAGGGTCCATCCGTCCCCCATACTGCGCTAAGGGTCCCCATCCCCCCATACTGCGCTAAGGGTCCCCATCCCCCCATACTGCGCTAAGGTTCCCGTCCCCCCATACTGCGCTCAGGGTCCCCGTCCCCCCATACTGCGCTCAGGGTCCCCGTCCCCCCATACTGCGCTCAGGGTACCAGTCCCCCCATACTGCGCTCAGGGTCCCAGTCCCCCCATACTGCGCACAGGGTCCCGTCCCCCCATACTGCGCACAGGGTCCCCGCCCCCCCAGCCGTGATCGTTACGGGGTCTATGTGCCTGCAGCCCGCAAGAAGCAGCCGGAGGGGCAACATGCGGCCCGTGTGTTTGAGACCCCGGGACTAGACAGAAAGAGTGGGACAGCAGGGGCAATAGAGCATCTAGGGTGGGGCTAGGATATGCAAGGCATGTAGGGAGCTGAGTAGGAGTAGCAAATGTGCTAATTGTATTAAATGTCTGCTGGCAAATGCAAGAAGTCTCGCAAACAAAATGGCTGAACTGGAGACTCTTATGTCGGTCATGGAATATGATGTGGTGGGCATTACGGAAACTTGGCTGGATGAAAGCCATGACTGGGTGACAAACATGGAGGGATATATTACATTTAGAAAGGACAGGAAAGACAAAAAAGGTGGAGGGGTGTGTATTTTCGTAAGATCCAACTTAAAACGTGTTCAATGATAACATGGATGGAAGCTGCGACAATGTAGAGTCAATTTGGGTAAATGTACATGGGGATGGCAATAATGGAAAGCTGCTAAGTGGAGTTTGTTACAAGCCTCCTAATATAGCTGAACTGGTAGAGGACAAAATGATGGAACAAATTAAAAATGCAGCAAATAATAATAGGGTCCTTAATATGGGGGATTTTAACTATCCAGACATTCAATGGGACACAGAATCTTCCAGATGTGTTAAAAGCTGAAAATTCTTATCCACAGTCCAGGACAATTACCTCTCTCAGCTAGTAGATGAACCAACCAGGGGAGGTAATCTGCTGGATCTGGTGCTGTCATATAGACCAGATACCATTTCAGATCTACAGGTCCGGGAGCATTTGGGATAAGTTTCAATGTAATATTCAATAAAACATTTCAAAAAGGAAATGCAAAAACCTGAAACTTTAGGAAAGCTGATTTCAACAAATTAAGGGAAGAGCTTAATTGTGTAGACTGGGACCATGTCATGGTAACTGGGGATAGATACCGAACGTAAATGGGGCATGTTTAAGGAAATACTTTGGACTTTGCAAAGGCATTCAATACTGTATCACATAACAGCCTTATACTGAAGCTACAGAAGAAAGGACTTAGATGGGTAAGGAATTGGCTAAATGATAGGAAACAAAGGGTCGTCATAAATGGTACATTCTCTAAATAGGACATAGTCAGCAGTGGGGGGCCGCAGGGATCTGTGCTAGGACCAATTCTCTTTAACCTCTTTATTAATGACCTGGGGGATGGGATTGTGAGTAAAACATCAGTTTTTGCTGACGATATCAAACTATGTAGGATATTGAAATCTGATCTTGACATTACGATATTGCAGAATGATCTGGATAAGATGACTGAATGGACAAACACTTGGCAAATGAGGTTTAATGTAGATAAATGTAGTGTAATGCACACAGGATGGAGTAATCCTATGGCTACATATACATTAAATGGGAGTATACTCGGGACTACAGAACAGGAGAAGGATTTGGGTATTCTGGTTACAAGTACTCAATGTCAAGCAGCTGCCGCAAAAGCAAACAACATTTTAGGGTGTATAAAAAGAGAAATAAAATCCTGCGATCCCAACATATTGTTACCCCTTTATAAATCACTGGTGAGGCCACATCTGGAATATGGAATCCAGTTTTGGGCTTCACATTTTAAAAGGGATATTCAGAAGTTAGAGTCAGTTCAAAGGTGGTAACTAGATTATTACAAGGGATGGAGGCCTCTCATATGATGAGAGGTTGGAAAAGTTGAGCTTGTTTAGCTTAGAAAAACGACGGATCTCATTGACATGTATAAATATATGTGTGGTCAGTACAAAGGTCTAGCACATGACTTATTCCTTCCAAAGACTAAGGACCAGGGGGCAATCATTACTGGTGGAAGAAAGGCGATTCCGGCACCTAAACAGAAAAGGGTTCTTTACAGTCAGAGCAGTCAGACTGAGGAATGCCCTACTACAGGAGGTAGTAATGGCCGACACTATAACAGCTTTCAAAAAAGGGCTGGATGATTTCCTTGATACACATAACATTGTGGGCTAGAGTTAAATTAGACAAAATGTTACACCTATAAAAGTACATTTGATGCAGGGTTCTTGTACTGATCGCCTTTCTCGGCGTCAAGAAGAAGGAATTTTTCCCCATGATGCAAATTGGCTGAATGTATCCTGGTTTTTTTTCCTTCTTCTGGATCAAAAGATTTAGGTACAGGGATTTTAGTAATACCATAACAGTAATACAAAAAATAAAACTAATTAAAAATTATTTATGGTTATTTGTAATTGTAATAGTGCAGTAATAATAAAAATGGTAATTCATTTGTGAAGCCTAGTTCCAGTAAGTTAGTATAGTGTTGGTATGGGGAGTACAATTGGGGGAGAAAGGTTGAACTTGATGGATCTAGGTCTTTATTCAACCTACGTTACTACGTTACTATGTTACACTATCTGACTTCCAAACAAGAACCCATCTATCTAGCCAATATCTCTCAGTACACGGGCGCACACTCAGCAGCGTCTGTGTCCTTCAGTAACATGGATAAAATGGCGCTGAGGGAACTTGGCCGGTTTTTATATCGAGAGGAAATGTGATTTCAGCAGCCAATTGCAGAAGCCCTTGTATCTGGACACTGTGGATGCTTCCTGCGCTCTGACTGGCTAGCCGCGCTTTCCTGACTTAAAGTTACCGGCTACAGGAAAAAATAAATAAATAAAAAAATTACAAGCGCACCACTGATCTGACCTGATTTGAGCTATCACCAGCCCCCCCCACTCATCTGCCACGTCCCCCCGCTCATCATAAACAAGCACTATGCTAGCTAAACTGATCAAAACGCTGTAGTTGCCCCGCAATCACGTTCCCGCATTTATTCCCTGATTTTGCCGATTATTTCCAAATTTAAGAAATTTTGCTTGCACTTCCGATCATGAATCCGAATGTGCCATATTCGTGTCGAATTGAGGCTGTGTGCCCACAATGCGTTTTTCAAGCGTTTTCGCTGCGGAATTTCTGCTGCGGAAACGCTTGAAAAACGCTTGGTAATACGTGCCCCATGGTCCCCAATGACAATCCGCATGTTCTGTGCCCATGCTGCGGAATTTTCCGCAGCGGATTTTATGCGCGGAAAAATCCGCAGCATGCCCATTATTTTTGCGTTTACGCATGCGGAATTGCCTACTCAATGCATTAGAAAAACGCATGGCAATTCCGCATGTCAAAAACACTTCAAAACCGCGTGTTAAATTCCCCACACGTTTTTTCTGACAAGGAGATGCAGAAATTAAGCAGAAATTTTCCGCTTCATTTCTGCATCGTGGGCATATAGCCTTAAGTCGTAAGATCTGATTTCGAATAAATTCGCTATTCACTACTTACCATGCTGCTAGCCTATTGTCCTGTAGCTGATCCCAGCCTTGTGCAGGTCTACAATTTTGTCCCTGGTGTCCTTAGACATCTCTTTGGTCTTGGCCATGGGGCAGAGATTGGAGTGTGATTGATTGATTGAGTGTGTGGACAGGTGTCTTTTATACAGGTAACGAGTTCAAACAGGTGCAATTAATACAGGTAATGAGTGCAGAGTAGGAGGGCTTCTTAAAGAAAAACTAACAGGTCTGTGAGAGAACAGAATTCTTGCTGGTTGGTAGGTGATCAAATACTTATTTAATGCAATAAAATACAGTTTAATTATTTAAAAATCATACAATGTGATTTTCTGGATTTTTTTTAAGATTCTGTCTCTCACAGGTGAAGTGTACCTACGATAAACTTGCAAAATCAGCAGTGTATCAAATACTTATTTTCCCCACAGTAGCAGCAGCTATGGACGTCCATCACGATAGCTTCATCCTCATCGCTAATGCTATAATATGAGAAGTTCAGCTAACAGGCTCTAATGATTGGCATTATCTAGGAGACTGTCTATTGTACTATATGATTGCTGAAAAGATTAGGGATAAAGCAAGAGAATCTCTCAATATCCTATAACTGCTGCTATAAGCACAAGATAAGAGAAACTGCCAATGTGTCGGCTTCATGAATTTTAAAGCTTACCACAGTGAATTTATTCACAGTTCTCCTGAATAAATTGTTCTGTTAGATAGAAACGGTAGGAAGATCTATTATCCTGATTAAACAAACATAATTGATATATATTGCAATAATCTTGAGTGACAAACTCTTTACTACTAATATCCTAGCTGACTTTCAGTTCTGGGACCATTGAGTCAATAATTTTTACATTTTGCTACTATATTTCTAGTTTTAATCGTGAAAAAATAAAAGTTAATTTTTACCATTTACTCCAATTGGATTAGTCTGTGAAATTTGGAAATATAAGTTTTGGAGATATATAATAATTTGTCAGAGCAGTGAATGGATTTACAGATCTGGGCAGTTAAAGGTCAGCATCTCCTAATCCCAGGGGGGAGGTGGATCCTCCAGGTTGTAAGTTCTATAGAAAAGGGCTTTCATAATTCACAAAGTCATTTGAACAGTTTTCGGTGGAAGAGAATGTTGTACTTTAATGGAAAAATGGTGATCACACGACCTATAAAGCAGCCACAGCCGGTGACTGAGAAGAATCTGTGACTTTTCTACATTTAGTGGTTACTACTCACCTGGGTGGTCATATGTAGGAATCCCCTCTTTACACCGCTCATCACCCCTTACATATGTCTCTGTAGTATTAATATGGATCAGATCTTCACCCTGAAACAAATATTGTAAAAGTCACAAACAGATAAGAAGTCACATCTATGATCAGCTCTAATCCTGCCATCTCCTCCGATCTCATTACACAAGTATAAAACATATAATACTGGTGGATAAAACAAGACTGAGCACAAGACCTTCACAGCCGTCTACACATCATAGGGGAGATCTCATGACACCTTCTCTCCATCTACCTGATGATCCTGAGGAACATTGGGATCTTCTTGTTTACAGTCATGTGGAAGAAAAGGACGGGGACATCTCTCTGGTGTTGTCCTCTTACTGGATCGATCTGGAGGAAACACATACAAGGACTGAATTCATTCTTTACATACAGATAATTATAGTCCGTGTGTATTTAGTCCTGTCTATTACCTGGTGATGTGAGGGGCTGGGGAACCTCCATCATGACGTCCTTGTACAGATCTTTGTGTCCTTCTAAATACTCCCACTCCTCCATGGAGAAATAGACGGCGACATCCTGACACCTTATAGGAACCTGACACATATAATGATACCGTCATCCCCCCGATCCCTCCATAGCGTTACTGTATAATGTCCCAGCATTCCCAGCAGTGTCACCTCTCCAGTCAGCAGCTCAATCATCTTGTAGGTGAGTTCTAGGATCTTCTGGTCATTGATGTCATCATGTATCAGGGGGTGAGGTGGAGGCCCAGTGATTGGGCTCAGGGGTCTTCCCCATCCCTCAGACACAGGTGCCTGACAGCGCTCACTAGAGGTCTTCTTCACTACTGTGTAATCCTGGTTATGGAGAGACACAGTAATAAATCTCATTACAGACATTTCCAGAGTCCTCACCTCTCCAGTTCTGTCCATCTGTTATTCCCATAGATAAGAATGATGTAATGTGACGTCATCAGAATCTCTCACCTCTCCAGTAAGCCGGAAGAGGATCTCTAGGGTGAGGTGTAATATCCTCTCCGCCATCTTGTCTCTGTCCATAACCATCCTTGATGGGTAAATCAGGAAAATTCTCTTATATAGAAGATATTCACTGAGAGGGTCCGATATTGTAGAGACCTGAATGAGAAGAAGATGAGACGATGTAACATTATAAAAATCCTGTGTGATAATACAATTACTGGAGATAATAAGGGAAACATATGAGGAGATATATTATTTTACAGTATCTAGTTTTCTTCTTTACATCTAGTAATAAAACCTATATATTTTAGACCACAGACCACAAGCAGTTTCTTCCTTCGAGTCTGTAGCTGAATATGTTTCTCATAGACTCATCTTCCATAACGCTAATTCGCGTCTCATTTAAATCTTTATGACAACCCAAAACATCCAAATAACCCTGATCAAAAGTTCACATACCCTGGTGATTTTGGCCTGATAACATGCACAGAATTTGACACAAATGGGTTTGAATGGCAACTAAAGGTAACATCCTCACCTGTAACCTGTGTGCTTGTAATCAGTGTGTGTGCATAAAAGCTGAGTGAGTTTCTGGGATCCAGACAGACTCTTGCATCTTTCATCCAGCCACTGACGTTTCTGGATTGTGAGTGAAAAGAAATGTCAACGGATCTACGAGAAAAGGTAGTTGAACTATATAACACAAGAAAGGGATACAAAAATAAATAGCCAAGGAATTGATAATGCCAGTCAGCAGCATTCAAACTATGAATAACCAATGGAAAATAAGGGGCTCTGTAAAAACCAAACCATGGTCAGGTAGACCAACAAAAATTTCAGCCACAACTGCCAGGAAAATTGTTTGGGATTCAAAGAAAAACCCACAAATAACATCAGCTGTAATTCATGACTCTATGAAAACTAGCGGGGTGGCTGTTTCAAGATGCACAATAAGGAGGCAATTAAAGAAAAATGGGTGCATGGTCGCCAGAAGAAAGCCATTACTGCGCAAATGCCACAAAGCATCTCGCCTACAATACGCCAAACAGCACAGAGACAAGCCTCAAAACTTCTGGAACAAGGTAATTTGGAGTGATGAGACCAAAATTGAACTTTTTGGCCACAACCATAAACATTACATTTAGATAGAGGTCAACAAGGCCTATGATGAAAGGAACACCATTCCTACTGTAAAGCACGGAGGTGGATCGCTTATGTTTTGGGATTGTGCGAGCTACAAAGGCACAGGAAACTTGGTAAAAGTTGAAGGAAAGATGAATGCAGCACGTTATCAGCAAATACTGGAGGCAAATTTGCACTCATCAGCCTGGAAGCTGCGCATGGGACGTACTTGAACGTTCCAACATGACAAGTGATTTTGATGACTGATTCTGACAAGTGATTTTGATGAGTGATTCTGACAAGTGATTTTAACGAGTGATTCTGACAAGTGATTTTGACGAGTGATTCTGACAAGTGATTTTGACGAGTGATTCTGACAAGTGATTTTGACAAATGATTCTGACAAGTGATTTTGACGAGTGATTCTGACAAGTGATTTTGATGAGTGATTCTGACAAGTGATTTTGACGAGTGATTTTGACGAGTGATTCTGACAAGTGATTTTGACGAGTGATTCTGACAAGTGATTTTGACAAGTGATTTTGACGAGTGATTCTGACAAGTGATTTTGATGAGTGATTCTGACAAGTGATTTTGATGAGTGATTCTGACAAGTGATTTTGATGAGTGATTCTGACAAGTGATTTTGACGAGTGATTCTGACAAGTGATTTTGACAAATGATTCTGACAAGTGATTTTGACGAGTGATTCTGACAAGTGATTTTGATGAGTGATTCTGACAAGTGATTTTGACGAGTGATTCTGACAAGTGATTTTGATGAGTGATTCTGACAAGTGATTTTGACGAGTGATTCTGACAAGTGATTTTGACGAGTGATTCTGACAAGTGACTTTGACAACTGTAATAATAATAATAAAAAAAAATTAACTGTTCGCTGTTGGGACTTGACCCCAAAATTCTGTGTTCCAAAGCCAGTGCACTAACCACTGAACTATAAACTCAGCTGTAAAAATATAGGAGTTCTATTTGGTTACATTATTTTCAGTGCACACTTGTCTAAAACTCATTGGGACTTATGCACAGACTGAAAGCAAGCCAAATTCAAATGATATTTAATTTTGATGTGTGAGTCTGATGTGTGACTTACTTCAAACTTCAGAATCATAATGACTTTTAGTCATCCTGAGTATTTTCATGGTTGATCTCATAAGACAAGAAAAGGTATCAGTTAGTATCACTTGACTGGATAGCGCAATAGTAAGGCACCAGTCTCTAAAGCTGCAGTGTTAGATTTCAAATCCGGATAGGAATAAGATATGTTTTTTTATTATTATTACTATGGCTATTTCGCACACAAACTACAGGGGTGTTTTACTTTTAATATCTGACACTCAGATTGTCATCCTGATGTGTTAACAGTTTCAGACACGCTGTCTATTTGCATGGTAAATTACATAGCCAAAGTAAATTGGGAGTTTGTAGCCAGTTCTTTGGTGGATGGAAATAAAAATTTACAATAAAGACATTTTATCACTAGACCCCTTTAAGAAATTATGCAAATATAAAGCCACTTGGAAATATATATGCTGTAAATTAGTGCCTCCCAATTTAGTTTGGCTATGTAATTTACCATGCAAATAGACAGTGTATAATAGATCTCTCTGTCTGTAATGACTCTATATAATAGATCCCTCTGTGTGTAATGACTCTATACAATAGATCCCTCTGTGTGTAATGACTCTATATAATAGATCCCTCTGTGTGTAATGACTCTATATAATAGATCCCTCTGTGTGTAATGACTCTATATAATAGATCCCTCTGTGTAATGACTCTATATAATAGATCCCTCTGTGTGTAATGACTCTATATAATAGATCCCTCTGTGTGTAATGACTCTATATAATAGATCCCTCTGTGTGTAATGACTCTATATAATAGATCCCTCTGTGTGTAATGACTCTATATAATAGATCCCTCTGTGTGTAATGACTCTATATAATAGATCCCTCTGTGTGTAATGACTCTATATAATAGATCCCTCTGTGTGTAATGACTCTATATAATAGATCTCTCTGTCTGTAATGACTCTATATAATAGATCCCTCAGTGTGTAATGACTCTATATAATAGATCCCTCTGTGTGTAATGACTCTATATAATAGATCACTCTGTGTGTAATGACTCTATATAATAGATCCCTCTGTGTGTAATGACTCTATATAATAGATCCCTCTGTGTGTAATGACTCTATATAATAGATCCCTCTGTGTGTAATGACTCTATATAATAGATCCCTCTGTGTTAATTACTCTATATAATAGATCCCTCTGTGTGTAATGACTCTATATAATAGATCCCTCTGTGTGTAATGACTCTATATAATAGATCCCTCTGTGTTACTCTATATAATAGATCCCTGTGTGTAAAGACTCTATATAATAGATCCCTCTGTGTGTAATGAGGCTCTATAATAGATCCCTCTGTGTGTAATGACTCTATATAATAGATCCCTGTGTGTAATGACTTTATATAATAGATCCCTCTGTGTGTAATGACTCTATATAATAGATCCCTCTGTGTGTAATGACTCTATATAATAGATCCCTCTGTGTGTAATGACTCTATATAATAGATCCCTCTGTGTGTAATGACTCTATATAATAGATCCCTCTGTGTGTAATGACTCTATATAATAGATCTCTCTGTCTGGAATGCCTCTATATAATAGATCCCTCTGTGTGTAATGACTCTATATAATAGATCCCTCTGTGTGTAATGACTCTATATAATAGACCCCTCGGTGTGTAATGACTCTATATAATAGATCTCTCTGTGTGTAATGACTCTATATAATAGATCCCTCTGTGTGTAATGACTCTATATAATAGATCACTCTGTGTGTAATGACTCTATATAATAGATCCCTCTGTGTAATGACTCTATATAATAGATCCCTCTGTGTGTAATGAGGCTCTATAATAGATCCCTCTGTGTGTAATGACTCTATATAATAGATCCCTCTGTGTGTAATGACTCTATATAATAGATCCCTGTGTGTAATGACTTTATATAATAGAACCCTCTGTGTGTAATGACTCTATATAATAGATCCCTCAGTGTGTAATGACTCTATATAATAGATCCCTCTGTGTGTAATGACTCTATATAATAGATCACTCTGTGTGTAATGACTCTATATAATAGATCCCTCTGTGTGTAATGACTCTATATAATAGATCCCTCTGTGTGTAATGACTCTATATAATAGATCCCTCTGTGTGTAAAGACTCTATATAATAGATCCCTCTGTGTGTAATGACTCTATATAATAGATCCCTCTGTGTGTAATGATTCTATATAATAGATCCCTCTGTGTGTAATGACTCTATATAATAGATCCCTCTGTGTGTAATGACTCTATATAATAGATCCCTCTGTGTGTAATGACTCTATATAATAGATCCCTCTGTGTGTAATGACTCTATATAATAGATCCCTCTGTGTGTAATGACTCTATATAATAGATCGCTCTGTGTGTAATGACTCTATATAATAGATCCCTGTGTGTAATGACTCTATATAATAGATCCCTCTGTGTGTAATGACGCTATATAATAGATCGCTTTGTGTGTAATGACTCTATATAATAGATCCCTCTGTGTGTAATGACTCTATATAATAGACCCCTCTGTGTGTAATGACTCTATATAATAGATCTCTCTGTGTGTAATGACTCTATATAATAGATTCCTCTGTATGTAATGACTATATAATAGATCCCTCTGTGTGTAATGACTCTATATAATAGATCCCTCAGTGTGTAATGACTCTATATAATAGATCCCTCTGCGTGTAATGACTCTATATAATAGATCCCTCTGTGTGTAATGACTGTATATAATAGATCCCTCTGTGTGTAATGACTCTATATAATAGATCCCTCTGTGTGTAATGACTCTATATAATAGATCACTCTGTATGTAATGACTCTATATAATAGATCCCTCTGCGTGTAATGACTCTATATAATAGATCCCTCTGTGTAATGACTCTATATAATAGATCACTGTGTGTAATGACTCTATATAATAGATCCCTCTGTGTGTAATGACTCTATATAATAGATCCCTCTGTGTGTAATGACTCTATATAATAGATCACTCTGTGTGTAATGACTCTATATAATAGATCCCTCTATGTGTAATGACTCTATATAATAGATCCCTCTGTGTGTAATGACTCTATATAATAGATCCCTCTGTGTAATGACTCTATATAATAGATCACTCTGTGTGTAATGACTCTATATAATATAGGAGTTTCACTTTTTGTATTGAAGAACTGAAATAAACTAACTTTTTGATGATATTCTAATTTAGTGAGAAACGCTTGTAGCACTGGTGTGTGCATATGAATAAAGGAAACGGCTGTATACATGTGTATATAAGACTGGTAACATATATATAATGGTGATTGTGTCCTTCTGTCTGAAGCCTGCACTATTTGTTTCCAGAGTCAGCGCATGTGCATGCCGCATTACGGCGCCGCTTTATTGAAGATATTGAGTGTGCGAATTCACAGACACAGTGTCTTCAATAAAATGACACCGGAGGGTATTACAGAGCACAAACTTGCCGGGTCCATGTGCCACAATACACGCTGCCGGCCAATCAAAGGCCAGCAGTGACGGTGGCGTGCATGTGACTGGGCGCATCGCAGTGATGTCGTTCACCCCCGTTGCTTGGACACTGAAGTCAGCTACAGTCTTCAGAAGACGACGATGCCCTGCAGGGGAGCGGGGGAGAGGCGAGTAGGATGCGGAGATTGTTCAGGTTGGGAATAGATGGGGACGGTGGTGAGGAGTCAGATGTGTCTGTGCTGTAATCTCCGCAGACGAGTCCTGGCTGGAGAAGTCACAATGTCTTTCTGAGAAAGATGGAAAAGTGAACGACTACATCAGAAAGAACATCAGCTGTGATTATCTGTAACTGTGCTGTAGTCTATATGTCCTGCAGGACCGGGATCTACCACTAGATGTCACCGTATGGCGGGAATAGTGTGGGACTTTGTGGAGATTTTTCTTTCAGTTACAGCGCGGTCATCTCCAGTAATAGGCTGCACCAGCATAGTATGATCATGGGTTACCAGTAAGGGACCACTCAGATACTGCGCCCCCCGGAGCTGAACACCTAGCTACACCTGTGCAAGTGTTCACACCACACAGAGACCCCAAAAGAGTCTCCGTGCTGAAGGGGTTAATGCGCCCAGTAATGGTGGTCTCCACATACCTCCACCTGCAGAGCCGCCACCACATATATGGCTGCTCTGTGCGCACAGGAGCTGTGATGAGGTCACAGGAGGGGAGGAGTCAGGGGTCACATGATCAGGGGCCTCAGTGGATGCAGGACTCTGCTGTGCTGGTTGTCATGGTGCTGGATGAGCTGAAGTTTATGTGTGGGGTCAGGAGGGGTTTACAGTGTGGATGTAGCAGAGCCGCGTGTGTACGAGGCGTACGGAGCAGAGCCGCGTGTGTACGAGGTGTACGGAGCAGAGCCGCGTGTGTACGAGGTGTACGGAGCAGAGCGGCGTGTGTACGAGGTGTACGGAGCGGAGCCGCGTGTGTACGAGGTGTACGGAGCAGAGCCGCGTGTGTACGAGGTGTACGGAGCGGAGCCGCGTGTGTACGAGGTGTACGGAGCAGAGCCGCGTGTGTACGAGGTGTACGGAGCGGAGCCGCGTGTGTACGAGGTGTACGGAGCGGAGCCGCGTGTGTACGAGGTGTACGGAGCAGAGCCGCGTGTGTACGAGGTGTACGGAGCAGAGCCGCGTGTGTACGAGGTGTACGGAGCAGAGCCGCGTGTGTACGAGGTGTACGGAGCGGAGCCGCGCGTGTACGAGGTGTACTGAGCGGAGCCGCGCGTGTACGAGGTGTACGGAGCGGAGCCGCGCGTGTACGAGGTGTACGGAGCAGAGCCGCGCGTGTACGAGGTGTACGGAGCGGAGCCGCGCGTGTACGAGGTGTACGGAGCGGAGCCGCGCGTGTACGAGGTGTACGGAGCGGAGCCGCGCGTGTACGAGGTGTACGGAGCGGAGCCGCGCGTGTACGAGGTGTACGGAGCGGAGCCGCGCGTGTACGAGGTGTACGGAGCGGAGCCGCGCGTGTACGAGGTGTACGGAGCGGAGCCGCGCGTGTACGAGGTGTACGGAGCGGAGCCGCGCGTGTACGAGGTGTACGGAGCGGAGCCGCGCGTGTACGAGGTGTACGGAGCGGAGCCGCGCGTGTACGAGGTGTACGGAGCGGAGCCGCGCGTGTACGAGGTGTACGGAGCGGAGCCGCGCGTGTACGAGGTGTACGGAGCGGAGCCGCGCGTGTACGAGGTGTACGGAGCGGAGCCGCGCGTGTACGAGGTGTACGGAGCGGAGCCGCGCGTGTACGAGGTGTACGGAGCGGAGCCGCGCGTGTACGAGGCGTACGGAGCGGAGCCGCGCGTGTACGAGGCGTACGGAGCGGAGCCGCGCGTGTACGAGGCGTACGGAGCGGAGCCGCGCGTGTACGAGGCGTACGGAGCGGAGCCGCGCGTGTACGAGGCGTACGGAGCGGAGCCGCGCGTGTACGAGGCGTACGGAGCGGAGCCGCGCGTGTACGAGGCGTACGGAGCGGAGCCGCGCGTGTACGAGGCGTACGGAGCGGAGCCGCGCGTGTACGAGGCGTGCGGAGCGGAGCCTGGTGTGTACGAGGCGTGCGGAGCGGAGACGTGCGTGTACGAGGCGTGCGGAGCGGAGCCGCGCGTGTACGAGGCGTACGGAGCGGAGCCGCACGTGTACGAGGCGTACGGAGCGGAGCCGCGTGTGTACGAGGCGTGTGGAGCGGAGCCTGGTGTGTACGAGGCGTGTGGAGCGGAGCCTGGTGTGTACGAGGCGTGCGGAGCGGAGCAGCGCGTGTACGAGGCGTGCGGAGCGGAGCCGGGCGTGTACGAGGCGTGCGGAGCGGAGCAGCGCGTGTACGCGGCGTACGGAGCGGAGCCGGGCGTGTACGCGGCGTACGGAGCGGAGCCGTGTGTGTACGAGGTGTACGGAGCGGAGCCGGGTGTGTATGAGGCGTGCGGAGCAGATGCTGCCCCTCTCCAGGAGCGATCACAGCAGCACGACCTGAGACATTCTTGTTCTACACAGACTGTCCTGACAGAACACAGCTCGTCAGGACGTAGCCCCGACCTCCAGCGACAGCCGGACAGTCCCATTGGATCGGGGACGGTTGGGAGGTTTCTGTATATAAGTTGTGTGTGATAATTGTAGATTTACTAATGTCTTAGCATAAAAGGATGTACCGGAGTGTTTGTGCCGGGGTCCACATGCATGGAGGGGGTTGAGGCGGTGCTGGCTGTATTATGCAGACGGCATCTGCCTGTAACAGTAGTAACCAGAAACTACTAGAAACTCTGCACCAAAATGAAGCAAATCCTTATTCTGGGACCTTCGCCTTGTACGTAACACCCCCGGATCTGGTACAAGCCGGGCAGATGTTCTCATTCATGTCATTTTCTGCTTAAGGTTCTGCGGTTTTCTGGAAACTATAAAAAAGAAAAAGCGTAAAACAATATTTGTTTCTGCTGCATTGACATAAGTACAATCTTTCATTACATATAAATCTATTACACGTCGGGTCAATGCTGTAACGAAAACAAAAATAATAACCTTACTTTGATTTTTTCCCCCATTTTTCAATACTTTATGTGGTAAATTGAATGTTGTCGTTCCAAAGAACAACTAGTCCCACAAAACACAAGCCCTCCGTCTGTGTTAATGAAAAAACAAAGTTAGATTTTTTGGGAAAAAGGGAGGAAAAAAACAAAAAATTGCTCTTGTCAGAATAATGTAATTGCTATATATATATATATATTTAAAATTGAATAATTTTACCCCAAAATTGTGATCTCTGATAATATTATCATTCTTCATGCGAGATTAATCATTAGTCTGTAAATAAATCCAAACATCTGGAAGATGTAGAACAATATATCTGTGATTCTCCTCTGCCAGGATAAGCGCCTCCTTTCTGTCCTTTCTGTGATGGAGAAAACGCTTGAAAGATTCAGAAAGTCCGATGAGTTTTTGGAGCTTATTGTAAAGGGTCTTAATGACGACCTGGGAAAGAAACCACCAGAAACAAAGGATCCAACCAGGTAAGTTCTAATGATCCCATCTGATAAAATGATCAGCTTTATTTCCATGGGATCGTTCTGTAGCAGAGATGGGACCTGCAGCATTTTGATCCTGAACTTCACTATGTATAGATGTAGCAAAGCTTAATGTGACAATTCACACAGCGCATTGATAAACTGTCTCAGAAGGTTAGCTCTCATAACAGAATTAACATCACTTATAGTGGAACTAAACTTACAATTTATTTTCAGAATTGTGAAAATTATGGCACTTTGCAAAGCACTTCATTAGTTTCTTTGGCGTCATATCCGTAAAATGATCATATTAAAGTGGTCTCCAGACCCTGCTTTTCCCCAGTGCAGGAGCGTTGCTGGGGTCCTAAGAGATCAGGGACCCCAGCCCCAAAGTACATGTTTCCCCATATAACCTCCCTGCCACTTAAAAGAGGATTTATACATATATAATTACAGTACACCACTGTTACTAATCTAAAATACACTATACAAAGACCAATATTCCCAAAATTACTACTATACAAGGCCAAAATGATCCTGCTACACAATGTCCTCTACCATCACCACCACACAGTGAGTCCATATATGAAGGAAAACCCCGCAGGGTAAAAGACCATCAAAGGAGTCCAGGGAGTATAAAATCTATCATATTTATTTAGCAATAGAAAAATAGGATGATGGGGGAAGGGACACAACACATGTGATTGTTAGACATGTAAGCGAAAAAAAGCAAGGCACGCATGGAAGGGGCCATTCCAGGTATAATGGCTGTCTATAGTATCATCATGGGTATACTAAAATATCCCAAAATAGACACCGCATATATTCCACTGGGGGCAACAGTCATCATATGCAGGCGCATCTCACTAAATTACAATATCATCAAAAAGTTAATTTATTTCAGTTCTTCAATACAAAAAGTGAAACTCATATATTATATAGAGTCATTACAGACAGAGTGATATATTTCTAGTGTTTATTTCTGTTAATGTAGAGGATTATGGCTTACAGCCAATGAAAACACTAAAGTTATTATCTCAGTAAATTAGAATAATGAACAAAAAACACCTGCAACGGCTTCCTAAGTGTTTAAAAATGTCACATAGTCTGTTTCAGTAGGCTCCACAATCATGGGGAAGACTGCTGACTTGACAAATGCCAAGAAGGCAGTCATTGACACCATCCACAAGGTCCCAGAGTTCCAATTTTCCTTTGGAAATCAAGGTCCCAGAGTCTGGAGGAAGAGTGGAGAGGCCACAATCCAAGCTGCTGGAGGTCTAGTGTGAAGTTTCCACAATTAGTGATGGCTTGGAGAGCCATGTCATCTGCTGGTGGAGGTCCACTGTGTTTTATCAACACCTAAGTCAGCGCAGCCGTCTACCAGGAAATTTTACAGCACTTCATGCTTCCCTCTGCCGACAAGCTTTTTGGAGATGGAAATTTCATTCTCCAGCAGGACTTGGCCCCTGTCCACACTGCCAAAAGTACCAATACCTGGTTTACACACAACTGTATCACTGTGCTTAATTGGTCAGCAAACTCAAATGACCTTAACCCCATAGAGAATCTATTATAGAGAATCTATGGGGTATTGTCAAGATGAAGATAAGAGACACCAAACCCAACAAAGCAGACGAGCTGAAGGCTGCTATCAAAGCCACCTGGGCTTCCATAACACCTCAGCAGTGCCACAGTCTGATCGCCTCCATGCCACGCCGCATTGATGCAGTAATTGATGCAAAAGGAGCCCTGACCAAGTATTGAGTGCATTTACTGAACATACATTTCAGTAGGACAACATTTCGGATTTTAAAAACATTTTTCAGGCTGATGTTATAAAGTATTCTAATTTACTGAGATAATGACTTTTGTGATTTCATTGGCTGTAAGCCATAATCAGTGACGTACCGCCAATGGTGGCAGGCCACACCACTGCTATGGGGCCCGTGAGCCTCGGGGGAGCGAGGAGGATAGGTGAGTATTGGGGGGGGGGGGTGGCAGGCTGCGGCGGCGGAGGAGCGGGTACACGCAGTAGCGGCTGCTGTAGCTACCACGTGTGCCCGCTGCTAAAGGGACATGAATATTCCCTCTTCTCCACTTCCATGGGCGTGGAGAAGAGGGAATATTCATTCTCTTTACTAGCGGGCACGGAGGAGCGCTGAGCCGTGGCTCCTGCTTACAGTGCCCGCTACTAAAGAGAATGCATATTCACGCTTGTCAACGCTCATAGTCCCGGTGTGGAGAGGAGTGAATATGCCGGCAGCAGCAGCAGCTCACCTCGACAACTGAGAGCGCGCGCTGCTCAGATACCAACATGAACTGCTGGCAGACAGAAGACAGCAGCTCTGGAGCAGAGGTGAGGAAGAAAGGCGAGTATAAGTGTTTATTTTTTGTGTGTGCAGTGATGGAGCCACACATACCAGGATTGGGGGGTGAGGAGGCCATACATACCAGGATTGGGGGATGAGAAGGCCATACATACCAGGATTGGGGGGTGAGAAGGCCACACATACCATTCCTGACCCCATTTCTGGCGATTGGATATTTCCCTGGATCTCGTGTATCCTGCTGCATATCGCTGTATATAACATAGGCTTACGTCATGTGAACAATGGCCAAATAGCTGATGGCTGAGAACTCGTCCTGTATGATAAAATCTGCGATGGAGGTCCCTAATACGGCTTCCAATGAAGATGTGAAATCATCCAAATGTGTATAAGAACTAGCGAGTGATAAAGGAGACAATGGCTGGTAGGTAATAAGTCATTACCTGTCTGCCAATATCTTCTTCTGGAAGACTTCAAGATATCATGTATTACATATTACATATTATTCTGAAAGAGCACCATGTAATACCACATGTGTCCTGGAGAGACCGCTACGTCCAGCAAAACACAGCTGATTGCTGAGGGGGTTCACTGCCAGACCCCCGACTATCAACTGATCGCCTGCAAGTCCTCATTTGGGGACAGGAGTTGTTCACACTTGGCATATTTTGTGATTCATGAGGGGAGGACAGTAGCCGGATATAGACTTTTTCTATAAAGTCAGATTAAAGGGGTTTTCAGGAATGTTTTTATGTAATATATAGGAGGTTCCCAGTGGTAGAGAAAACACACAGAGCTTTACTTTCTCCTGCTGCTCCAGCTCTGGATCTTCAGCGCTTCCTGTGCTCTATTGTGACAGGCTGCAGGGGTGATGGCTCAACTTCAGCACACATCATTGCTGCAGCCAATCACTGAGCTTAGAAGCTCTGTCAGCGTGGCCCACTGAGCCAAGTGATTGGCTGCAAAGCTGCAGTCATGATCAGCGGCAGCGGTGAAGTGCTGGAGCTGGAGCAGGAGGTAGTAAAGCTTCATCTGTTCTACTTAAGTGACGATTTATAGGATTTATATTTAAGTGATGTAAAAAAAAATAATAAAAATAATTTGCTTGTGTCGCCACTTTCCGAGATCCGAAAGCCGCGGCGTTTTCATTTTTCGGGAATGGGGCTGCGTGAGGGCTAGTTTTTTGCACCACAAAGTGATGGTTATATTGATATCGTTTTGGGGTATATACAATGTTTTGATTGTCTGTTATTTTATATTTTTTTCTTGTTGCAACGACTGAAAATCTGTAATTCTGGCATTTTATGTAATTTTCTAGTTACGCCGTTTACTAAATGGATTAATTTATTTTATATTTTGATGGATCTGACTTTTACAAACGCAGCGATACCAAATATGTGTATTTTTTAAATGTTTTATATTTCTTAATTTTTAATGGGGGGAAAACTGGGATGATTTGAACTTTTATACTTTTTTCATTTTTTTTTACTTTTCACTGTATTTGTTCGTCTCTTTAGGGGGCTTGAACCTGCAATCATCTGATTGCTTGTGCTATATACAGCATTGCTATATATAGCAGAAATCACGGTCTGCTATGAACACTAGCAACAGGCTGGCTGTCACAGGAATACAGTGATGACAGACAGTGTGCAGTGATGGGGCCACACATACCAGGATTGGGGGGGTGAGGAGGCCCCACATACCAGGATTGGGGGATGAGGAGGCCACACATACCAAGATTGGGGGATGAGGAGGCCACAGATACCAAGATTGGTGGATGAGGAGGCCATACATACCAGGATTGGGGGGATGAGGGGGCCACACATACCAGGGGATTGGGGAATGAGAAGGCCACACATACCAGGATTGGGGGATGAGGAGGCCACACATACCAGGATTGGGGGATGAGGAGGCCATACATACCAGGATTGGGGGATGAGGAGGCCACACATACCAAGATTGGGGGATGAGGAGGCCACAGATACCAAGATTTGTGGATGAGGAGGCCATACATACCAGGATTGGGGGATGAGGGGGCCATGCATACCAGGATTGGGGGATGAGGGGTGCCATATGTACCAGGACTGGGGGATGAGGGGTGCCATACATACCAGGATGGTGAAATTTTCCAGCAGCTGCTGCATTTCCCACCCTAGGCTTATACTCAACTCAATACGTTTTCCCAGTTTTTTTGTGGTAAAATTAGGGGCCTCGGCTTATACTCGGGTCGTCTTATTTAAAACATACGGTATTTTAAAATCAGTGAGTACGTGGTGCCCATAATACTGCAGGACTGTGTGGTGCATTATACTATATGGGGGCTGCATTTTACCCTTTGGGGTGTGAAATATACTGTATGGAGGACTATGGGGAGTGCATTATATTCTATCGAGGACCATGGGAAGTTCATTATACTATATGGAGGATTGTGGGGGGTGCATTATACTATATGGAGGATTTTGGAGGGTGCATTATACTATATGGAGGATTATGGGTGGCATATTATACTATATGGAAGTCTATGTGGGGCCATTATGATATTTTGAGGGCTATGTGGGGGGCCGTTATACTGTATGAAAGCAATTATACGGTGTGAAGGTTTGTGTGGGGTCTATTATACTGTTTGGAGGGCTGTGTGGGGCCATTATACTGTTTGGAGGGCTAGTGTGGGCCATTATACTGTATGTAGGCCCATTATACTGTATGGAGGGCTGTGTGGGAGTCACAGTTGGGGGGATCATACTGTATTAGGGTCACCATACTTTGCCTTGGGAGTTGAAGTGGGGTACAATAAGGTCATTATACTGTTCATGTAGAGGCTAATGTGGAGGAATGCACCATGGTGGTATCATACTGTGTTTGGGGGCACTTTTATTGGCATCATACTTCATGGGGGCAATGAAAGAGGGATGTAGGACTTCAGTAGGAGGAAAATTAGAAAAGCGAAGTAAAGGCTGGAAAGTTGTGAGATCGGCTCTTCTGTGACACAGACAAATATTCATTTATTTTTTTGGTGGGGGGGTCCAATTAGAGCTTCTGCTATGGGGCCTCATGATTTCTATGTGCGCCCCTGGCCATAATCATCAACATTAACAGAAATAAACACTTGAAATAGATCACTTTGATTGTAATGACTTTATATAATATAGGAGTTTCATTTTCAGCATTGAAGAACTAAAATAAATAAACTTTTTGATGATATTCTAATTTAGTGAGATGCACCTGTATATATAAGGGGTGTGAGTGTCATCATGCTATAAGGGGCTATGGGAGTCATCATGCTATATATAAGGGGCAGTGGGGCCATCATATTATATAAAATGGGGAGTGGGTGCCAGAATACAGTTTATAAGGGGCTGTGGGGACATCATACAGTATAAAGGGAGCTGTAGGGGCCATAATATAGTGTACAAGTGGGTGTGGGGGCCATCATACAGTATATATTGGGCTGCGGGGGCCATCATACAGTACTGTATATATGGGGCTGTGAGGGCCATTATACAGGATATAGGTTATTGTAGGGACCATCATGCCAGTTATAAGGAGGTGTAGAGACCTTCATACAGTGCATAGGGAGCTGTGGGGACCATCAGACAATGCATAGGGAGCTGTGTAGACCATCATACAATACATAGGGAGCTGTGTAGACCATCATACAGTGCATAGGGAGCTGTGGGGACCATTATGCAGTGCATAGGGAGCTGTGGGGACCATTATGCAGTGCATAGGGAGATGTGGGGACCATCATACAGGGCATAGGGAGCTGTGGGGACTATCATACAGAGCATAGGGAGCTGTAGGGACCATTATGCAATGCATAGGGAACTATGGGGACCATCATACAGTGCATGGGGGAACTGTGGGGACCATCATACAGTGTCTAGGGATCTGTGGGGACCATCGTGCAGTATCTAAGGAGCTGTGGGGACCATCATACAGTGTGTAGGGAGCTGTGGGGACCATCCTACAGTGTATAGGGAGCTGTGGGGACCATCATACAGAGTGTAGGGAGCTGTGGGGACCATGATATCAGTGCATATGGAGCTGTGGGTACCATCATACAGTGCATAGGGATCTGTGGGGACCATCATACAGTGCATAGGGAGCTGTGGGGACCATCATACAGAGCGTAGGGAGCTGTGGGGACCATGATACAGTGCATATGGAACTGTGGGTACCATCATACAGGGCATAGGAAGCTGTGGGGACCATGATACCAGTGCATACGGAGCTGTGGGGACCATCATACAGGGTATAGGGAGCTATGGGGATCATTATACAGTGCGTAGGGAGCTGTGGGGACCATCATACAGTGTGTAGGGATCTGTGGGGACCATCATACAGTGCATAGGGAGCTGTGGGGACCATCATACAGTGTGTAGTGAGCTGTGGGACTATCATACAATATACCGGGTGCTATGGGGGCACTCAGGACATTATTTCTTTTAAATGGGTGCATCATCAGAAATTTATTCTTTTCCCACCCCGAAATCATCGTCCATAGACTTGAAGAAGAACTTTGTAGTTGGGTGTAGTTTGATTGTGTCTTTAAGGGGGCATTATTACTTAAAGGGGATACTCAACGGTATTTGTTGCTTGGAGGGAACACTTCAGATATTGAAACTTTCATAAGAGCATATCTGGCATTATTACTTGCTAGGTAGCACAGTGGGGTCTTTACTACTTTCTATGGGACTCTATTATTTTTATAGGTCCCTTCTATCTGGCACACAGTCTTTGTAGCATTAATTGGTGGAGGGTAATCATAGTAATGACATAATTTTTGAAGTATTGAGGTTACTATTCCACGTCGGAAGAGCAGGCAGCATGGGGAGGTTGTGCAGGGTGGGAATAGATGGGGACGGTGCTGGAAATGTGAGAAGTCAGAGGGTCTTTGTACAGTGTGTTTTTTATGTAGAGGCAATGGTCATATCATAATACTATGTACTCACTGTGTAGTGTTGATGGTAGAGGGCATTGTGTAGCGGGATTATTATTGCCTTGTATAGAAGTAATTTTGGGAATATTGGTCTTTCAGTTGTGTATTTTAGGTTAGCAACAATGGTGTACTGTAATTATATATCTATAGGTCCTCTTTTAAGTGGCGGGGAGGTTGTATGGGGAAACACCTACTTTGGGGCTTTGGCCCCTGATCTTTTAGGACCCTAGCAACGTCCCGACATACAAGGGATATCGGGGGGCACAAAGTGTTCTGGAGGTTTCCTTTACAGTATGAGGCATTTTCCACACAGTATCCTTCCTCTGTAATATACTCCAGGACTGGTGAGGCGCACCGTCGCTCCCTATTTCGCCATAACTCGGCCTCAGCACTGCAGTGCTGATCAGCAGGTCTCCTTACTTGTTCTTCGGTTTCGCGCACTATGTCTTCCACTACTGGCGCCCTTGAACCCTTGCACTCGTGACTTCCACTAGTACATCATATTCAGTGCTGCTTTGGGGTCCGTAACTTGGCGTCCAATCCAAGGACCCTTCTCTGTAAGGCCACTCTGTCTCATCTGTCCAAAAAAGTCGGGCGCACTTCATGGCCGCCTCATATAGAATGAATGGAGCAGCATTTTAGCATGCGGACCACCGTTCCAATCTAAAGGGGATGAAGGTTCCTGTAGATTGGAGCTTGTTTTCATTGGACAACCCCTTTAATCTTTCACACACTGTTTCTGCATTTCAGTCTATTTTTTGGTAAATATTCGATGACCTGGTGTCATTTGTGATGTGTTGTTCTTCACCTGAGGTTGTATTGACCTCATTTTATAACTTCTAAGGACCAGACTTTTTTTTAAATTTATCCTGAATAGAACACAATAGAATTGTATGGAAAACATTATTGTGTTCTTCACAATTCAAGGCAACGTGTCCTTATGAGATCTTTTTCTTGAAGGTATATGACTCTCAGGTTCTTTATCACCATGCAATCTGAAGAGCCAACTTAGACTAAGAGTGGCCACCACTGGGCATACACCATGGTGCAGCAAGGGCTAGCAATCTGTCCCTCCAATTGTGTGGGTACTTATTGCTTAGGGAATGTCAGTCCAATTCTTCTTTTTAAGAGGGTTCACTGTCTGTGCATCTCTGTGCCCGAAGAATATTAACCTGGTGTTACTGTATTACTGCTGTTCCAAGTGGCAAGCACATGGTTCTCTTAGAGACAGGACCCTTGTTTAAACCCAAGTAGACTTGAATTGGAAAGGCCACTGGTCTGGACCAGGACTCTGGTTGTGTCCGGTGATGGCGGCATGCACGGTTTCTATGTACGTGTCTGTGTGTAGTCAGAAAAGAATTTCAGTAGTGGCCTAATAACTGCAAGGACCGACGGAGGTGTTGGACAAAGGTAAACGAGTGGCTGCAGAACGGTTGGTAAATGTGGCCACTTCATGGGAATATTGGCCACTGATGACTGAGGCCCCCCTCCTGGTTTGGTCCTGGAGCCCCCCGGCCACTTGTTAAACATCTTTCCTGTTTTTTACCGTTACACAAGACCCTGTGTCTCCTGTATTCTGCGGCTGCGTCCCGTTCTTCAGTCTTCTTTCTGTAGCATGGTGTGTACGACGTCCTGGACACAATGTTACTGCTCCATCACAGACTGAACCCCAGAACAATTGTCATGGAATTTGGTACCAGAGTTCTCTCTGTGTATGGAGCCCCCATATTTTGTGATTACTCTTATCATTCTCACTGTGTAAGGTGAAATCCAAGAAAAAAACACACAAAACAATATATATATATATATAAAATAAATTTTTTTATTGAAATAGCAATAAGCAACATTGTAATGAAAATATTACTGGTCCTTTAAGAAATTAAACTATGGTCACAGTCACTCTCAGATTGGCCCCGGTGGAGACCACAAAACGAGCTGCGGTCATTGGGGACCACCTGAGAGTCATTGGGACCCAAAGATCCAGAAGAAGGCAAAGAAACCCCCCCAAAAGAATTCTGATTCAGGGGGGAAAAAAATTCCTTCCTGACCCCATTTCTGGCGATCGGATATTTCCCTGGATCTCGTGTATCCTGCTGCATATTGCTGTATATAACATAGGCTTACGTCATGTGAACAATGGCCAAATAGCTGTTGGCTGAGAACTCGTCCTGTATGATAAAATCTGCGATGGAGGTTCCTAATACGGCTTCCAACGAAGATGTGACATCATCCAAATGTGTATAAGAACTAGCGAGTGATAAAGGAGACAATGGCTGGTAGGTAATAAGTCATTACCTGTCTGCCAATATCTTCTTCTGGAAGACTTCAAGATATCATGTATTATATATTACATATTATTCTGAAAGAGCACCATGTAATACCACATGTGTCCTGTAGAGGCCACTACATCCAGCAAAACACAGCTGATTGCTGAGGGTGTCACTGCCGGACCCCCGACTATCAACTGATCGCCTGCAAGTCCTCATTTGGGGGCAGGAGTTGTTCACACTTGGCATATTTTGTGATTCATGAGGGGAGGACAGTAGCCGCATATAGACTTTTTCTATAAAGTCAGATTAAAGGGGTTTTCAGGAATGTTTTTATGTAATATATAGGAGGTTCCCAGTGGTAGAGAAAACACACAGAGCTTTACTTTCTCCTGCTGCTCCAGCTCTGGATCTTCAGCGCTTCCTGTGGTCTATTGTGACTGGCTGCAGGGGTGATGGCTCAACTTCAGCACACATCATTGCTGCAGCCAATCACTTTGCTTAGAAGCTCTGTCGGCGTGGCCCACTGAGCCAAGTGATTGGCTGCAGAGCTGCAGTCATGATGTCACCCTTGAAGCCAGTGACTAAAGATCAGCGGCAGCGGTGAAGTGCTGGAGCTGGAGCAGGAGGTAGTAAAGCTTCATCTGTTCTACGTAAGTGACGATTTATAGGATTTATATTTAAGTGATGAAAAATAATTTGCTTGTGTCGCCACTTTCCGAGATCTGAAAGCCGCGGCGTTTTCTTGTTTCGGGAATGGGGCAGCGTGAGGGCGAGTTTTTTGCACCACAAACTGATGGTTATATTGATATCATTTTGGGGTATATACAATGTTTTGATTGTCTGTTATTATATATTTTTTTCTTGTTGCAACGACTGAAAATCTGTAATTCTGGCATTTTATGTAATTTTCTAGTTACGCCGTTTACTAAATGGATTAATTTATTTTATATTTTGATGGATCTGACTTTTACAAACGCAGCGATACCAAATATGTGTATTTTTTAAATGTTTTATATTTCTTAATTTTTAATGGGGGGAAAACTGGGATGATTTGAACTTTTATACTTTTTTCATTTTTTTTTACTTTTCACTGTATTTGTTAGTCTCTTTAGGGGGCTTGAACCTGCAATCATCTGATTGCTTGTGCTATATACAGCATTGCTATATATAGCAGAAATCACGGTCTCCTATGAACACTAGCAACAGGCTGGCTGTCACAGGAATCCAGTGATGACAGACACAGGGATCTTCAGTGATCAAGTCACGGGTGCGTCAATGAAGAGATGGAATGGTGCACCCCCTGCTGGCGCACATTAAATGCCGCTGTCACACACTGATAGCAAGATTTAATAGGCTAACTGTCGTGGGCAGAGCTCCGCTCAACCTGCGACTGTTAGAGGCATATGATTGCTGAATAACACAGCCATCATCTGCCGAGAAAGATGCAGACTCGGCATGTGAGCCTGCAAGAAATGCGGGGAGCAGAATTATGACGGATATAGTCCTTCATAAGTTAAGATGCATTTCTTAGTTAAAGAGTGACCGTCATTAACTGTATTTTCTAGACTATATGACGCACTTTTTAACAACAAAAATTCTTGCTCAGTATTGTGTGCGTCCTATAGACCAGAAGCAGCGTCCTATCAAGTATGCTTATCATGTGTCTGGCACCTGCCGGAGCAGATTTCAGCTGATCGTGGGGGTGCCAGGTGTCAGACCCTCCGATCTCATACTGATGAGCTATCTTACAGATAGGTCATCAATTCTTAAGTCCCAAATAACCCTTTAAGGGGACTGGGAATGAAATCACCACCAAGGCACCAACAGAATAATAAATATGTCCTTGTATAAACTGTTGGTTCATTATAAGCTCATTGTCTACACAATGCAGAAATGAATGATTTATACAGGGGCATCTTTATAAACTCATTACACACTGGTATTTCACAATGATGGTGGTTTAGGGGCCTGAAATGAAGTGATGGGTTACCTTTAATACATACATGAACATTCACACACATACACACTCACTTCAACACACACATACATACACACACAAACACACAGACAGAAATACACACTCACCTCTATACACATACAATAAACACACGTGCACACACCCCTTCAGTGCTGCAGTGCTCAGTACACAAACACACAGACCGTTAGTCCAGGGACACACAAACCATCACACAGCCACCCCTTTATTGAAGGGGTCACAGATACACACCCCTTCAGTGCTGGGGTCACAGACACACATCCCTTTGGTACTGAGGTCACACAAACAGACACCAACACACACCTTCAGTGCTGGAGCCACACACACAGCCCTTCAGTGCTGCATTTCAGGGGACATGTACACATGTGCCAAACACACGTGCACACACACCTTCAGTGCTGCAGTGTTGAAGACAGAAACACACTCCCCATTAGAGCAGGGACACACAAACCATCACACAGCCACCCCTTTATTGATGGGGCCATAGAGACACACCCCTTCATTGCTGGGTTCACAGACACACATCCCTTTGGTGCTGAGGTCACACAAACAGACACAGACACACACCTTCAGTGCTGGGGCCACAGACACAGCCCTTCAGTGCTGCATTTCAGGGGACATGTACACGTGTGCTAAACACACGTGCGTACACCCCTTCAGTGCTGCAGTGTTGAGGAAACAAGCACACACCCCATTAGTGCAGGGACACGCAAACCATCACACAGCCTCCCGGTTATTGATGGGGCCATAGAGACACACATCTTTATTGCTGGGGTCACAGACACACATCCCTTTGGTGCTGAGGTCACACAAACAGACACAGACACACACCTTCCGTGCTGGGGCCACACACACAGCCCTTCAGTGCTGCATTTCTGGAGACATGTACATGTGTGCCAAACACACGTGCACACAACCCTTCAGTGCTGCAGTGTTGAGGACACAATACACACCCCATTAGTGCAGGGACACACAAACCATCACACAGCCACCCCTTTATTAATGGGGCCATAGAGACACAGCCCTTCATTGCTGGGGTCACAGACACACATCCCTTTGGTGCTGAGGTCACACAAACAGACACAGACACACACCTTCAGTGCTGGGGCCACACACACAGCCCTTCAGTGCTGCATTTCAGGGAACATGTACACGTGTGCCAAACACACGTGCACACACCCCTTCAGTGTTGCAGTGATGAGGAAACAAGCACACACCCCATTAGTGCAGGGACACATAAACCATCACACAGCCACCCCGTTATTGATGGGGCCATAGAGACACACATCTTTATTGCTGGGGTCACAGACACACATCCCTTTGGTGCTGAGGTCACACAAACAGACACACACCTTCAGTGCTGGGGCCACACACACAGACCTTCAGTGCTGCATTTCTGGAGACATGTACATGTGTGCCAAACACACGTGCACACACCCCTTCAGTGCTGCAGTGTTGAGGACACAAACACACACCCCATTAGTGCAGGGACACACAAACCATCACACAGCCACCCCTTTATTGATGGGGCCATAGAGACACAACCCCTTCATTGCTGGGGTCACAGACACACATCCGTTTGGTGCTGAGGTCACACAAACAGACACACACCTTCAGTGCTGGGGCCACCCACACAGTCCTTCAGTGCTGCATTTCAGGGGACATGTACACGTGTGCCAAACACACGTGCACACACCCCTTTAGTGCTGCGGTGTTGAGGAAACAAGCACACACCTCCTTAGTGCAGGGACACGCAAACCATCACACAGCCTCCCCGTTATTGATGGGGCTATAGAGACACACATCTTTATTGCTGGGGTCACAGACACACATCCCTTTGGTGCTGAGGTCACACAAACAGACACAAACACACATCTTCAGTGGTGGGGCCACATGCACAGCCCTTCAGTGCTGCATTTCAGGGAACATGTACACGTGTGCCAAACACACGTGCACACACCCCTTCAGTGCTGCAGTGTTGAGGACACAAACACACACCCCATTAGTGCAGGGACACACAAACCATCACACAGCCACCCCTTTATTAATGGGGCCATAGAGACACAGCCCTTCATTGCTGGGGTCACAGACACACATCCCTTTGGTGCTGAGGTCACACAAACAGACACAGACACACACCTTCAGTGCTGGGGCCACACACACAGCCCTTCAGTGCTGCATTTCAGGGAACATGTACACGTGTGCCAAACACACGTGCACACACCCCTTCAGTGTTGCAGTGATGAGGAAACAAGCACACACCCCATTAGTGCAGGGACACACAAACCATCGCACAGCCACCCCGTTATTGATGGGGCCATAGAGACACACATCTTTATTGCTGGGGTCACAGACACACATCCCTTTGGTGCTGAGGTCACACAAACAGACACAGACACACACTTTCAGTTTCTGGGGCCACACACACAGCCCTTAAGTGCCGCATTTCTGGAGACATGTACATGTGTGCCAAACACACATGCACACAACCCTTCAGTGCTGCAGTGTTGAGGACACAAACACACACCCCATTAGTGCAGGGACACACAAACCATCACACAGCCACCCCTTTATTGATGGGGCCATAGAGACACAACCCCTTCATTGGTGGTGTCACAGACACACATCCCTTTGGTGCTGAGGTCACACAAACAGACACAGACACACACTTTCCGTGCTGGGGCCACACACACAGCCCTTAAGTGCTGCATTTCTGGAGACATGTACATGTGTGCCAAACACATGTGCACACACCCCTTCAGTGCTGCAGTGCTGAGGACACAAACACACACCCCATTAGTGCAGGGACACACAAACCATCACACAGCCACCCCTTTATTGATGGGGCCATAGAGACACAACCCCTCCATTGCTGGGGTCACAGACACACATCCCTTTGGTGCGGAGGTCACACAAACAGACACACACCTTCAGTGCTGGGGCCACCCACACAGTCCTTCAGTGCTGCATTTCAGGGGATATGTACACGTGTGCCAAACACACGTGCACACACCCCTTTAGTGCTGCGGTGTTGAGGAAACAAGCACACACCTCATTAGTGCAGGGACACGCAAACCATCACACAGCCTCCCCGTTATTGATGGGGCCATAGAGACACACATCTTTATTGCTGGGGTCACAGACACACATCCCTTTGGTGCTGAGGTCACACAAACAGACACACACCATCAGTGCTGGGGCCACACACACAGCCCTTCAGTGCTACATTTCTGGAGACATGTACATGTGTGCCAAACACACGTGCACACTCCCTTTCAGTGCTGCAGTGTTGAGGACACAAACACACACCCCATTAGTGCAGGGACACACAAACCATCACACATGCACCCCTTTATTGATGGGGTCACAGAGACACCCCTTCATTTCTGGGGTCACAGACACACATCCCTTTGGTGTTGAGGTCACACAAACAGACACAGACACACACCTTCAGTGCTGGGGCCACACACACAGCCCTTCAGTGCTGCATTTCAGGTAACATGTACACGTGTGCCAAACACACGTGCACACACCCCTTGTTGCAGTGATGAGGAAACAAGCACACACCCCATTAGTGCAGGGACACACAAACCATCACACAGCCACCCCGTTATTGATGGGGCCATAGAGACACACATCTTTATTGCTGGGGTCACAGACACACATCCCTTTGGTGCTGAGGTCACACAAACAGACACACACCTTCAGTGCTGGGGCCACACACACAGTCCTTCAGTGCTGCATTTCAGGGGATATGTACACGTGTGCCAAACACACGTGCACACACCCCTTTAGTGCTGCGGTGTTGAGGACACAAACACGCACCCCATTAGTGCAGGGACACACAAACCATCACACATGCACCCCTTTATTGATGGGGTCACAGAGACACCCATTCATTTCTGGGGTCACAGACACACATCCCTTTGGTGCTGAGATCACACAAACAGACACAGACACACACCTTCAGTGCTGGGGCCACACACACAGCCCTTCAGTGCTACATTTCTGGAGACATGTACATGTGTGCCAAACACACGTGCACACTCCCCTTCAGTGCTGCAGTGTTGAAGACACAAACACACACCCCATTAGTGCAGGGACACACAAACCATCACACAGCCACCCCTTTATTAATGGGGCCATAGAGACACAGCCCTTCATTGCTGGGGTCACAGACACACATCCCTTTGGTGCTGAGGTCACACAAACAGACACAGACACACACCTTCAGTGCTGGAGCCACACACACAGCCCTTCAGTGCTGCATTTCAGGGGAGATGTACACGTGTGCCAAACACACGTGCACACACCCCTTCAGTGTTGCAGTGTTGAGGACACAAACACACACCCCATTAGTGCAGGGACACACAAACCATCACATATGCACCCCTTTATTGATGGGGTCACAGAGACACCCCTTCATTTCTGGGGTCACAGACACACATCCCTTTGGTGCTGAGGTCACACAAACAGACACAGACACACACCTTCAGTGCTGGGGCCACACACACAGCCCTTCAACGCTACATTTCTGGAGACATGTACATGTGTGCCAAACACACGTGCACACTCCCCTTCAGTGCTGCAGTGTTGAGGACACAAACACACACCCCATTAGTGCAGGGACACACAAACCATCACACAGCCACCCCTTTATTAATGGGGCCATAGAGACACGGCCCTTCATTGCTGGGGTCACAGACACACATCCGTCTGGTGCTGAGGTCACACAAACAGACACAGACACACACCTTCAGTGCTGGAGCCACACACACAGCCCTTCAGTGCTGCATTTCAGGGGAGATGTACACGTGTGCCAAACACACGTGCACACACCCCTTCAGTGTTGCAGTGTTGAGGACACAAACACACACCCCATTAGTGCAGGGACACACAAACCATCACACATGCACCCCTTTATTGATGGGGTCACAGAGACACCCCTTCATTTCTGGGGTCACAGACACACATCCCTTTGGTGCTGAGGTCACACAAACAGACACAGACACACACCTTCCGTGCTGGGGCCACACACACAGCCCTTCAGTGCTACATTTCTGGAGACATGTACATCTGTGCCAAACACACGTGCACACTCCCCTTCAGTGCTGCAGTGTTGAGGACACAAACACACACCCCATTAGTGCAGGGACACACAAACCATCACACAGCCACCCCGTTATTGATGGGGCCATAGAGACACACATCTTTATTGCTGTGGTCACAGACACACATCCCTTTGGTGCTAAGGTCACACAAACAGACACACACCTTCAGTGCTGGGGCCACCCACACAGTCCTTCAGTGTTGCATTTCAGGGGAGATGTACACGTGTGCCAAACACACGTGCACACACCCCTTTAGTGCTGCGGTGTTGAGGAAACAAGCACACACCTCCTTAGTGCAGGGACACGCAAACCATCACACAGCCTCCCCGTTATTGATGGGGCTATAGAGACACACATCTTTATTGCTGGGGTCACAGACACACATCCCTTTGGTGCTGAGGTCACACAAACAGACACAGACACACACCTTCAGTGCTGGGGCCACATGCACAGCCCTTCAGTGCTGCATTTCAGGGAACATGTACACATGTGCCAAACACACGTGCACACACCCCTTCAGTGCTGCAGTGTTGAGGACACAAACACACACCCCATTAGTGCAGGGACACACAAACCATCACACATCCACCCCTTTATTAATGGGGTCACAGAGACACCCCTTCATTTCTGGGGTCACAGACACACATCCCTTTGGTGCTGAGGTCACACAAACAGACACAAACACACACCTTCAGTGCTGGGGCCACACACACAGCCCTTCAGTGTTACATTTCTGGAGACATGTACATGTGTGCCAAACACACGTGCACACTCCCCTTCAGTGCTGCAGTGTTGAGGACACAAACACACACCCCATTAGTGCAGGGACACACAAACCACCACACAGCCACCCCTTTATTAATGGGGCCATAGAGACACAGCCCTTCATTGCTGGGGTCACAGACACACATCCCTTTGGTGCTGAGGTCACACAAACAGACACAGACACACACCTTCAGTGCTGGGGCCACACACACAGCCCTTCAGTGCTGCATTTCAGGGGACATGTACACGTGTGCCAAACACACGTGCACACACCCCTTTAGTGCTGCGGTGTTGAGGAAACAAGCACACACCCCATTAGTGCAGGGACACACAAACCATCACACAGCCACCCCTTTATTGATGGGGCCATAGAGACACAACCCCTCCATTGCTGGGGTCACAGACACACATCCCTTTGGTGCGGAGGTCACACAAACAGACACACACCTTCAGTGCTGGGGCCACCCACACAGTCCTTCAGTGCTGCATTTCAGGGGATATGAACATGTGTGCCAAGCACACGTGCACACACCCGTTTCGTGCTGCGGTGTTGAGGAAACAAGCACACACCTCATTAGTGCAGGGACACGCAAACCATCACACAGCCTCCCCGTTATTGATGGGGCCATAGAGACACACATCTTTATTGCTGGGGTCACAGACACACATCCCTTTGGTGCTGAGGTCACACAAACAGACACACACCATCAGTGCTGGGGCCACACACACAGCCCTTCAGTGCTACATTTCTGGAGACATGTACATGTGTGCCAAACACACGTGCACACTCCCTTTCAGTGCTGCAGTGTTGAAGACACAAACACACACCCCATTAGTGCAGGGACACACAAACCATCACACATGCACCCCTTTATTGATGGGGTCACAGAGACACCCCTTCATTTCTGGGGTCACAGACACACATCCCTTTGGTGTTGAGGTCACACAAACAGACACAGACACACACCTTCAGTGCTGGGGCCACACACACAGCCCTTCAGTGCTGCATTTCAGGTAACATGTACACGTGTGCCAAACACACGTGCACACACCCCTTGTTGCAATGATGAGGAAACAAGCACACACCCCATTAGTGCAGGGACACACAAACCATCACACAGCCACCCCGTTATTGATGGGACCATAGAGACACACATCTTTATTGCTGGGGTCACAGACACACATCCCTTTGGTGCTGAGGTCACACAAACAGACACACACCTTCAGTGCTGGGGCCACACACACACAGTCCTTCAGTGCTGCATTTCAGGGGATATGTACACGTGTGCCAAACACACGTGCACACACCCCTTTAGTGCTGCGGTGTTGAGGACACAAACACGCACCCCATTAGTGCAGGGACACACAAACCATCACACATGCACCCCTTTATTGATGGGGTCACAGAGACACCCCTTCATTTCTGGGGTCACAGACACACATCCCTTTGGTGCTGAGATCACACAAACAGACACAGACCTTCAGTGCTGGGGCCACACTCACAGCCCTTCAGTGCTACATTTCTGGAGACATGTACATGTGTGCCAAACACACGTGCACACTCCCCTTCAGTGCTGCAGTGTTGAGGACACAAACACACACCCCATTAGTGCAGGGACACACAAACCATCACACAGCCACCCCTTTATTAATGGGGCCATAGAGACACAGCCCTTCATTGCTGGGGTCACAGACACACATCCCTTTGGTGCTGAGGTCACACAAACAGACACAGACACACACCTTCAGTGCTGGAGCCACACACACAGCCCTTCAGTGCTGCATTTCAGGGAAGATGTACACGTGTGCCAAACACACGTGCACACACCCCTTCAGTGTTGCAGTGTTGAGGACACAAACACACACCCCATTAGTGCAGGGACACACAAACCATCACATATGCACCCCTTTATTGATGGGGTCACAGAGACACCCCTTCATTTCTGGGGTCACAGACACACATCCCTTTGGTGCTGAGGTCACACAAACAGACACAGACACACACCTTCAGTGCTGGGGCCACACACACAGCCCTTCAGTGCTACATTTCTGGAGACATGTACATGTGTGCCAAACACACGTGCACACTCCCCTTCAGTGCTGCAGTGTTGAGGACACAAACACACACCCCATTAGTGCAGGGACACACAAACCATCACACAGCCACCCCTTTATTAATGGGGCCATAGAGACACAGCCCTTCATTGCTGGGGTCACAGACACACATCCGTCTAGTGGTGAGGTCACACAAACAGACACAGACACACACCTTCAGTGCTGGAGCCACACACACAGCCCTTCAGTGCTGCATTTCAGGGGAGATGTACACGTGTGCCAAACACACGTGCACACACCCCTTCAGTGTTGCAGTGTTGAGGACACAAACACACACCCCATTAGTGCAGGGACACACAAACCATCACACATGCACCCCTTTATTGATGGGGTCACAGAGACACCCCTTCATTTCTGGGGTCACAGACACACATCCCTTTGGTGCTGAGGTCACACAAACAGACACAGACACACACCTTCAGTGCTGGGGCCACACACACAGCCCTTCAGTGCTACATTTCTGGAGACATGTACATATGTGCCAAACACGTGCACACTCCCCTTCAGTGCTGCAGTGTTGAGGACACAAACACACACCCCATTAGTGCAGGGACACACAAACCATCACACAGCCACCCCTTTATTAATGGGGCCATAGAGACACAGCCCTTCATTGCTGGGGTCACAGACACACATCCCTTTGGTGCTGAGGTCACACAAACAGACACAGACACACACCTTCAGTGCTGGAGCCACACACACAGCCCTTCAGTGCTGCATTTCAGGGGAGATGTACACGTGTGCCAAACACACGTGCACACACCCCTTCAGTGTTGCAGTGTTGAGGAAACAAGCACACACCCCATTAGTGCAGGGACACGCAAACCATCACACAGCCTCCCCGTTATTGATGGGGCCATAGAGAGGCACATCTTTATTGCTGGGGTCACAGACACACATCCCTTTAGTGCTGAGGTCAAACAAACAGACACAGACACACACCTTCAGTGCTGGGCCACACACACAGCCCTTCAGTGCTGCATTTCAGGGGACATGTACACATGTGCCAAACACACGTGCACACACCCCTTCAGTGCTGCAGTGTTGAGGACACAAACAAACACCCCATTAGTGCAGGGACACACAAACCATCACACAGCCACCCCTTTATTGGTGGGGCCATAGAGACACAACCCCTTCATTGCTGGGGTTACACACACACATCCCTTTGGTGCTGAGATCACACAGACAGATACACACCTTCAGTGCTGGGGCCACCCACACAGCCCTTCAGTGCTGCATTTCAGGGGAAATATACACGTGTGCCAAACACACGTGCACACACCCCTTCAGTGCTGCAGTGTTGAGGACACAAACACACACCCCATTAGTGCAGGGACACACAAACCATCACATATGCACCCCTTTATTGATGCGGTCACAGAGACACCCCTTCATTTCTGGGGTCACAGACACACATCCCTTTGGTGCTGAGGTCACACAAACAGACACAGACACACACCTTCAGTGCTGGAGCCACACACACAGCCCTTCAGTTCTGCATTTCAGGGGACATGTACACGTGTGCCAAACACACTTGCACACACCCCTTCAGTGTTGCAGTGTTGAGGACACAAACACACACCCCATTAGTGCAGGGACACACAAACCATCACACATGCACCCCTTTATTGATGGGGTCACAGAGACACCCCTTCATTTCTGGCGTCACAGACACACATCCCTTTGGTGCTGAGGTCACACAAACAGACACAGACACACACCTTCAGTGCTGGGGCCACACACACAGCCCTTCAGTGCTACATTTCTGGAGACATGTACATGTGTGCCAAACACACGTGCACACTCCCCTTCAGTGTTGCAGTGTTGAGGAAACAAGCACACACCCCATTAGTGCAGGGACACGCAAACCATCACACAGCCTCCCCGTTATTGATGGGGCCCTAGAGACGCACATCTTTATTGCTGGGGTCACAGACACACATCCCTTTAGTGCTGAGGTCAAACAGACACAGACACACACCTTCAGTGCTGGGCCACACACACAGCCCTTCAGTGCTGCATTTCAGGGGACATGTACACATGTGCCAAACACACGTGCACACACCCCTTCAGTGCTGCAGTGTTGAGGACACAGACACACACCCCATTAGTGCAGGGACACACAAACCATCACACAGCCACCCCTTTATTAATGGGGCCATAGAGACACAACCCCTTCATTGCTGGGGTCACAGACACACATCCCTTTGGTGCTGAGGTCACACAAACAGACACACACCTTCAGTGCTGGGGCCACCCACACAGCCCTTCAGTGCTGCATTTCAGGGGAAATATACACGTGTGCCAAACACACGTGCACACACCCCTTCAGTGCTGCAGTGTTGAGGAAACAAGCACACACCCCATTAGTGCAGGGACACGCAAACCATCACACAGCCTCCCCGTTATTGATGGGGCCATAGAGACACACATCTTTATTGCTGGGGTCACAGACACACATCCCTTTGGTGCTGAGGTCACACAAACAGACACAGTCACACACCTTCAGTGCTGGGGCCACACACACATCCCTTCAGTGCTGCATTTCAGGGACATGTACACATGTGCCAAACACACATGCACACACCCCTTTAGTGCTGCGGTGTTGAGAAAACAAGCACACACCCCATTAGTGCAGGGACACACAAACCATCACACATGCACCCCTTTATTGATGGGGTCACAGAGACACCCCTTCATTTCTGGGGTCACAGACACACATCCCTTTGGTGCTGAGGTCACACAAACAGACACAGACACTCACCTTCAGTGCTGGGGCCACACACACAGCCCTTCAGTGCTACATTTCTGGAGACATGTACATGTGTGCCAAACACACGTGCACACTCCCCTTCAGTGCTGCAGTGTTGAGGACACAAACACACACCCCATTAGTGCAGGGACACACAAACCATCACACAGCCACCCCTTTATTAATGGGGCCATAGAGACACAGCCCTTCATTGCTGGGGTCACAGACACACATCCCTTTGGTGCTGAGGTCACACAAACAGACACAGACACACACCTTCAGTGCTGGAGCCACACACACAGCCCTTCAGTGCTGCATTTCAGGGGAGATGTACACGTGTGCCAAACACACGTGCACACACCCCTTCAGTGCTGCAGTGTTGAGGAAACAAGCACACACCCCATTAGTGCAGGGACACGCAAACCATCACACAGCCTCCCCGTTATTGATGGGGCCATAGAGACACACATCTTTATTGCTGGGGTCACAGACACACATCCCTTTGGTGCTGAGGTCACACAAACAGACACAGTCACACACCTTCAGTGCTGGGGCCACACACACATCCCTTCAGTGCTGCATTTCAGGGACATGTACACATGTGCCAAACACACGTGCACACACCTCTTCAGTGCTGCAGTGTTGAGGACACAAACACACACCCCATTAGTGCAGGGACACACAAACCATCACACAGCCACCCCTTTATTGGTGGGGTCATAGGCACACATCCCTTTATTGGTGGGGTCAGAGACACACATCCCTTTATTGGTGGGATCACAGACACACATCCTTTTAGTGCTGGGGTCACAGACACACATGCCTTTATTGGTGGGGTCACAGATACACATCCTTTTAGTGCTGGGGTCACAGACACACTTCCCTTTAGATCTGGGGTCACACAAACCTTCAATGCTGTGCCTACACACACAGTCACATGCACGCACACCTACCTTCTTGCTGAATCCCAAAAAGTCTACTCACTTGATAATTGCCAGACGTATGATAGTTACTCCACAGATCTCAGAGCAGCCTTGAGGAAGGTCAGGAAGAAAGAAAACAATGCAGCTAATAATCATCTGGAAATATCATGGGGATGAGGACACAGTCCATACAGCACACACTGCAGATCTCTTCCTGATCCTACTCTGCTGTTTGTGCTGTGACACAATGCTGTGCAGCCAGTCCTCCTCCCTTTCCGATGTGACCCGATCCCCAGCGTTCAGTGATGAGCTACTTACCTGGACTGGTCCTCTTCAAGCTGTGACACAAGATGGCTCAGGAATAGAACTTTGTACATTCTGTAGCAGTTATGATGTCATGTGAGGTCTATGATGTCATGTTCTCGGTGCTGTCATGTGCTTTGTGATGTCATCATAACGGACACTGCTGTTTTATGTATCAAGTTTACACTTCAGGAAATAAATTACTAAACAAAAAAGTCACAGACTGCAAATATCCCACAGCCCCATGTTATAATTCATGACAGCTATTTAAATGAACCTTTATTTTAATCCATATAACCTACTGCTATATGAAAAAAACCTCGAGATCTGAACTGGAATTTTAATTGTCGTGCATGCAGCATGTAAGAGCATGTTCACACATGGCCACTAGCCAGAAAAAAAACGAAGACAGAAATACAATACACAAACACCCTGCAGTAAATAAATAAATCGCAATAGTGCATGAAAATAATAAAGCGTACTTAGTTAACATAATTTTGATTGAAATAATGCGAAAGCCATCCCGTGTCGTCACGGCGACCCTTATGGGACAGTCCTAACTCTAATATTTAAAACTTTACCGATGGCTTTCACATTATTTTGATCACAATTCTGTTAACTAAGTCCCCTTTGTTATTTTCATGCAATATTGCGGTTTATTTTACTGCAGGGGATTTGTGTATTGTGTTTCTGTCTTTGTCTTCTACTGCTATGTGAGTTACAGGAAAACACTGGACTAAAATCACTGACTGTGGTGCTGTGGTGGAATCCCCAATAAAATGTACATTTTATTTCCTTAAATAACATTTTCCTATACACACCTTACCTAATAACCGTGACATTTTGTGGAGCGTGCCAAATACTACTCTCCATTTAAAGTCTACCAGCTGTGTTTTCTTGAACCTATTCACACTTGGTCGCAGACCAATACCACACTACAAGGCCAATGCCTAAAACCGTGGTCATCAGACGTGATCCCATATTACTGCCGTAAACATCCTGAAATTTTTGGAACTGTCAAATATTATACTCCATTTAACCCCTTTAAAGCATGGGGCGTAATAGTACGCACTAGGCTATCACCCCCGGTTCAGTGAGGGCTCCGGCGCTGAGCCCCCACTGAACCGGGCACATGTCGGCTGATTTATACAGCTGACATGTGCCCCCAACAGCCGCGGGTGGAATCGCAATCCACCCGCGGCTGTTAACATGTTAAATGCCGCTGTCAATCTCTGACAGCGGCATTTAACAGCGCTGCGCCGGAAGCGCATCACTTACCCCGCCCATCGGTGACCCCGTCACGTAATCGCGGGTCACTGATCGGTGGGCATGACAACTCTGGGTCTGCAGCAGACCCCAGTGATTGTCATGTACTGACGCTATGAGCGCCACCTAGTGGTCGGCGCTCATAGCACAGGAGCATTTCTGCTACATAGAGCTGATCTGCTCATCACCTCTATGTAGCAGAGGTGATTGGACAGTTGCTGCTTCTAGTCTCCTAATGAGACTATAGAAGCAAGCAAAAAGTGTACAAAAAAAATGTTTTTGAAAATATTAAAAAAAAATAAAAAATATATAAAAGTTTAAATCACCCCCCTTTCGTCCCATTCAAAATAAAATTCTAAAAATACCACCCACATACACATATTTGCTATTGCCGTGTTCAGAATCGCCCGATCTATCAATATAAAAAGAATTAATCCGATCGGTAAACGGCGTAACGAGAAAAAAATTCTAAACGCCAGAATTATGTTTTTTGGTCGCCGCAACATTGCAATAAAATGCAATAACGGGTGATCAAAACATCGGATCTACCCCAAAATGGTATCAATAAAAACTTCAGCTCGGTGTGCAAAAAATAAACCCGGTCCCAGATCCCGAAAAATGGAGACGCTACGGGTCTTGTAAAATTGCGCCATTTTATTTTTTTAATTATGGCACTTTGCAAAGCACTTCATTAGTTTCTTTGGCGTCATATCCATAAAATGATGATATTAAAGTGGCCTCCAGACCCTGCTTTTCCCCAGTGCAGGAGCGTTGCTGGGGTCCTAAAAGATCAGGGACCCCAGCCCCAAAGTACATGTTTCCCTATATAACCTCCCTGCCACTTAAAAGAGGATTTATACATATATAATTACAGTATACCACTGTTACTAATCTAAAATACACTATACAAAGACCAATATTACCAAAATTACTACTATACAAGGCCAAAATTATCCTGCTACACAATGTCCTCTACCATCACCACCACACAGTGAGTCCATATATGAGAGAAAACCCCGCAGGGTAAAAGACCATCAAAGGAGTCCAGGGAGTATAAAATCTATCATATTTATTCAGCAATAGAAAAATAGGATGATGGGGGAAGGGACACAACACATATGTGATTGTTAGACATGTAAGCGAAAAAAAGCAAGGCACGCAAGGAAGGGGCCATTCCAGGTATAATGGCTGTCTATAGTATCATCATGGGTATACTAAAATATCCCAAAATAGACACCGCATATATTCCACTGGGGGCAACAGTCATCATATGCAGGTGCATCTCACTAAATTAGAATATCATCAAAAAGTTAATTTATTTGAGTTCTTCAATACAAAAAGTGAAACTCCTATATTATATAGAGTCATTACAGAGAGATCTATTTCAAGTGTTTATTTCTTTTAATGTTGACGATTATGGCTTACAGCCAAAGAAAACACAACAGTCATTATCTCAGTAAATTAGAATAATTAACATAAAACACCTGCAACGGCTTCCTAAGTGTTTAAAAATGTCCCATAGTCTGTTTCAGTAGGCTCCACAATCATGGGGAAAACTGCTGACTTGACAAATGCCAAGAAGGCAGTCATTGACACCATCCACAAGGTCCCAGAGTTCCAATTTTCCTTTGGAAATCAAGGTCCCAGAGTCTGGAGGAAGAGTGGAGAGGCCACAATCCAAGCTGCTTGAGGTCTAGGGTGAAGTTTCCACAATCACTGATGGTTTGGGGAGCCATGTCATCTGCTGGTGTAGGTCCACTGTGTTTTATCAACACCAAAGTCAGCGCAGCCGTCTACCAGGAAATTTTACAGCACTTCATGCTTCCCTCTGCCGAGAAGCTTTTTGGAGATGGAAATTTCATTCTCCAGCAGGACTTGGCACCTGTCCACACTGCCAAAAGTACCAATACCTGGTTTACACAACAGTATCACTGTGCTTGATTGGTCAGCAAACTCACATGACCTTAACCCCATAGAGAATCTATTATAGAGAATCTATGTGGTATTGTCAAGAGGAAGATAAGAGACACCAAACCAACAAAGCAGACAAGCTGAAGGCTGCTATCAAAGCCACCTGGGCTTCCATAACACCTCAGCAGTGCCACAGGCTGATCGCCTCCATGCCACATTGCCGCATTGATGCAGTAATTGATGCAAAAGGAGCCTGACCAAGTATTGAGTGCATTTACTGAACATACATTTCAGTAGGCCAACATTTCGGATTTTAAAAACATTTTTCAAGCTGATGTTATAAAGTATTTTAATTTACTGAGATAATGACTTTTGTGATTTCATTGGCTATAAGCCATAATGAGTGGCGTACCGCCAATGATGGCAGGCCACACCACTGCTATGGGGCCCGTGAGCCTCGGGGGAGCGAGGAGGATAGGTGAGTATTGGGGGGTGGGAGGTTCCGGCGGCGGAGGAGCAGGCACACTCAGTAGCGGCTGCTGTAGCTACCACGTGTGCCCGCTGCTAAAGGGACATGAATATTACCTCTTCTCCACTTCCATGGGCGTGGAGAAGAGGGAATATTCATTCTCTTTAGTAGCGGGCACGGAGGAGCGCTGAGCCGTTCACCTGTTGGCATATTCACTCCTCTCCACGCCGGGACTATGAGCATTGACAAGCGTGAATATGCATTCTCTTTAGTAGCAGGCACTGTAAGCAGGAGCCACGGCTCAGCGCTCCTCCGTGCCCGCTACTAAAGAGAATGAATATTCCCTCTTCTCCACGCCCATGGAAGTGGAGAAGAGGTAATATTCATGTCCCTTTAGCAGCGGGCACACGTGGTAGCTACAGCAGCCGCTACTGAGTGTGCCCGCTCCTCCGCCGCCGCAACCTCCCACCCCCCAATACTCACCTATCCTCCTCGCTCCCCCGAGGCTCACGTGCTACATAGCAGTGGTGTGGCCTGAGGGGGTTCACTGCCAGATCCCCGACTATCAACTGATCGCCTGCAAGTCCTCATTTGGGGACAGAAGTTGTTCACACTTGGCATATTTTGTGATTCATGAGGGGAGGACAGTAGCCGGATATAGACTTTTTCTATAAAGTCAGATTAAAGGGGTTTTCAGGAATGAGGGGTGCCATATGTACCAGGATTGGGGGATGAGGGGTGCCATACACACCAGGATTGGTGATGAGGGAGCCATACATACCAGGATTGGGGGATGAGGGGGCCACACATAACAGGATTGGGGGATGAGGGGTACCATATGTACCAGGATTGAGGGATGAGGGGTGCCATACATACCAGGATTGGTGATGATGGAGCCATACATACCAGGATGGTGACATTTTACAGTAGCTGCTGCATTTCCTACCCTATGCTTATACTCAACTCAATACGTTTTCCCAGTTTTTTTGTGGTAAAATTAGGGGCCTCAGCTTATACTCGGGTCGTCTTATTTAAAACATACGGTATTTTAAAATCAGTGAGTACGTGGTGCCCATAATACTGCAGGACTGTGTGGTGCATTATACTGTATGAGGGCTGCATTTTACCCTTTGGGGTGTGAAATATACTGTATGGAGGACTATGGGGAGTGCATTATACTATATGGAGGATTATGGGGGGTGCATTATACTATATGGAGGATTTTGGAGGGTGCATTATACTATATGGAGGATTATGGGTGGCATATTATACTATATGGAAGTCTATGTGGGGTCATTATGATATTTTGAGGGCTATGTGGGGGGCCGTTATACTGTATGAAAGCAATTATACGGTGTGAAGGTTTGTGTGGGGTCCATCATACTGTTTGGAGGGCTAGTGTGGGCCATTATACTGTATGTAGGCCCATTATACTGTATGGAGGGCTGTGTGGGAGTCACAGTTGGGGGAATCATACTGTGTTAGGGTCACCATACTTTGCCTTGGGAGTTGAAGTGGGGTACAATAAGGTCATTATACTGTTCATGTAGAGGCTAATGTGGAGGAATGCACCATGGGGGTATCATACTGTGTTTGGGGGGCACTTTTATTGGCATCATACTTCATGGGGGCAATGAAAGAGGGATCTAGGACTTCAGTAGAAGGAAAATTAGAAAAACGAAGTAAAGGCTGGAAAGTTGTGAGATCGGCTCTTCTGTGACACAGACAAATATTTCTTTATTTTTTTGGTGGGGGGGTCCAATTAGAGCTTCTGCTATGGGGCCTCATGATTTCTATGTGCGCCCCTGGCTATAATCATCAACATTAACAGAAATAAACACTTGAAATAGATCACTTTGATTGTAATGACTTTATAGAATATATGAGTTTCATTTTCAGCATTGAAGAACTAAAATAAATAAACTTTTTAATGATATTCTAATTTAGTGAGATGCACCTGTATATATAAGGGGTGTGGGCGCCATCATACTGTAAGGGGCTATGGGAGTCATCATGCTATATATAAGGGGCAGTGGGACCATCATATTATATAAAATGGGGAGTGGGTGCCAGAATACAGTTTATAAGGGGCCGTGGGGCCATCATACAGTATAAAGGGAGCTGTAAGGGCCATAATATAGTGTACAAGTGGGTGTGGGGGCCATCATACTGTATATATTGGGCTGCGGGGGCCATCATACAGTACTGTATATATGGGGCTGTGAGGGCCATTATACAGGATATAGGTAGTTGTAGGGACAATCATGCCAGTTATAAGGAGTTATAGAGACCATCATACAGTGCATAGGGAGCTGTGGGGACCATCAGACAATGCATAGGGAGCTGTGGAGACCATCATACAGTGCATAGGGAGCTTTGGGGACCATTATGCAGTGCATAGGGAGCGTGGGGACCATTATGCAGTGCATAGGGAGATGTGGGGACCTTTATACAGGGCAAAGGGAGCTGTGGGGACCATTATGCAGTGCATAGGGAGCTGTGGGGACCATTATGCAGTGCATAGGGAGCTGTGGGGACCATTATGCAGTGCGTAGGCAGCTGTGGGGACCATTATGCAGTGCATATGGAGCTGTGGGGACCATTATGCAGTGCATAGGGAGTTGTAGGGACCATCATACAGAGCGTAGGGAGCTGTGGGGAGTATCATACAGTACTTAAGGAGCCGTGGGGACCATCATACAGTGTATAAGGAGCCGTGGGGACCATCATACAGTGTATAAGGAGCCGTGGGGACCATCATGCAGTGTATAAGGAGCCGTGAGGACCATCATACAGTGCATAAGGAGCTGCAGGGACCATCATACAATGCGTAGAGAGCTGTGGGGACCATCAGAAAATGCATAGGGAGCTGTGGAAACCATCATACAGTGCCTGAGGAGCTGTGGGGACCATCATACAGTGCATAGGGAGATGTGGGGACCATCATACCGAGCGTAGGGAGCTGCGGCGACCATCATACAGTACATAAGGAGCCATGGGGACCATCATACAGTGTATAAGGAGCCATGGGGACCATCATTCAGTGCATGAGGAGCTGCGGGGACCATCATACAGTGCGTAGAGAGCTATGAGGACAATCATACATTGCATAGGGAGCTGTGGAGACCATCATACAATGCATAGGGAGCTGTGAAGACCATCATACAGTGCATAGGGCACTGTGGGGACCATCATACAGAGCGTAGGGAGCTGTGGGGACCATTATGCAGTACATAGGGAGCTGTTGGGACCATCATACAGAGCATAGGGAGCTGTGGGGACCATCATACAGAGCATAGGGAGCTGTGGGGACCATCATACAGTGTCTAGGGAGCTGTGGGGACACTCATACAGTGTGTAGGGAGCTGTGGGGACCATCATACAGTGTGTAGGGAGCTGTGGGGACCATCATACAGTGTATAGGGAAGTATGAGGACCATCATACAGTATCTAAGGAGCTGTGGGGACCATCATACAGTGCATAGTGAGCTGTGGGGACCATCATACAGAGTGTAGATAGCTGTGGGGACCATCATACAGTGCATAGGGAGCTGTGGGTTCCATAATACAGAGCTTAGATAGCTGTGGGGACCATCATACAGTGCATAGGGAGCTGTGGGTTCCATCATACAGAGCATAGGGAGCTGTGGGGACCCTCATACAGAGCATAGAGAGCTGTGGGGACCATTATGCAATGCATAGGGAGCTGTGGGGACCATCATACAGTGCATGGGGGAGCTGTGGGGATCATCATACAGTGTCTAGGGAGCTGTGGGGACCATCGTACAGTGTCTAAGGAGCTGTGGGGACCATCATACAGTATCTAGGGAGCTGTGTGGACCATCATACAGTGTATAGGGAGCTGTGGGGACCATCATACAGAGCGTAGGGAGCTGTGGGGACCATGATACCAGTGCATATGGAGCTGTGGGTACCATCATACAATGCATAGGGAGCTGTGGGGACCATCATACAGTGCATAGGGAGCTGTGGGGACCATCATACAGAGCGTAGGGAGCTGTGGGGACCATGATACAGTGCATATGGAACTGTGAGTACCATCATACAGGGCATAGGGAGCTGTGGGGACCATTATGCAGTGCATACGGAGCTGTGGGGACCATCATACAGTGCGTAGGGAGCTGTGGGGACCATCATACAGTGCATAGGGAGCTGTGGGGACCATCATACAGTGTGTAGTGAGCTGTTGGACTATCATACAATATACAGGGTGCTATGGGGGCACTAAGGACATTATTTATTTTAAATGGGTGCATCATCAGAAATTTCTTCTTTCACCTCCCAGAAATCATCGTCCATAGACTTGAAGAAGAACTTTGTAGTTGGGTGTAGTTTGATTGTGGCTTTAAGGGGGCATTATTACTTAAAGGGGATACTCAACGGTATTTGTTGCTTGGAGGGAACACTTCAGACATTGAAACTTTCATAAGAGCATATCTGGCATTATTACTTGCTAGGTAGCACAGTGGGGTCTTTACTACCTTCTATGGGACGCTATTATTTTTATAGGTCCCCTCTATCTGGCACACAGTCTTTGTAGCATTAATTGGTGGAGGGTAATCATAGTAATGACATAATTTTTGAAGTATTGAGGTTCCTATTCCACGTCGGAAGAGCAGGCAGCATGGGGAGGTTGTGCAGGGTGGGAATAGATGGGGACGGTGCTGGAAATGTGAGAAGTCAGATGGTCTTTGTACAGTGTGTTTTTTATGTAGAGGCAATGGTCATATCATAATACTATGTACTCACTGTGTAGTGTTGATGGTAGAGGGCATTGTGTAGCGGGATTATTATTGCCTTGTGTAGAAGTAATTTTGGGAATATTGGTCTTTCAGTTGTGTATTTTAAGTTAGCAACAATGGTGTACTGTAATTATATATCTATAGGTCCTCTTTTAAGTGGCGGGGAGGTTGTATGGGGAAACACCTACTTTGGGGCTTTGGCCCCTGATCTTTTAGGACCCTAGCAACGTCCCGGCATACAAGGGATATCGGAGAGCACAAAGTGTTCTGGAGGTTTCCTTTACAGTATGAAGCATTTTCCACACAGTATCCTTCCTCTGTAATATACTCCAGGACTGGTGAGGCGCACTGTCGCTCCCTATTTTGCCATAACTCGGCCTCGGCACTGCAGTGCTGATCAGCAGGTCTGCTTACTTGTTCTTCGATTTCGCGCACTATGTCTTCCACTACTGGCGCCCTTGAACCCTTGCACTCGTGACTTCCACTAGTACATGGGTCTCAAACTCGATAGAGTAAATGGGCCGCACATAAAAAAAAATGTAAGCTGGCGGGCCGCATTCCTTTCAAATTTAATACAGTACAAAATTATTGTTAAACAATTATCTATTTGAACTACTATAACAATTCTCCATTACGTTACTATAATACTGCTAGGTTTAAACTTAACGGAAATTTGCAGGCTTACTCCACATGCTTATTTTAACAATCCAGTTTTCCACTTCAAGTGTCGCAGAATTCAGTCTGGCTGCTCAGTTGTCAGCGTTTGCCAGATACGAGAATGTCAAGATTGGGCTTGAAATCATGAGCGTCGGCCAATCGCAATGTTGCACGAAGATGTTCATCTGTAAGTCTTGACCATAATGCTGATTTGTTAAGCTTCATTGAAGAGAAAAACTGTTTGTATACAGTACAGACCAAAAGTTTGGACACACCTTCTCATTTAAAGATTTTTCTATATTTTCATGACTATGAAAATTGTACATTCACACTGAAGGCATCTAAACTATGAATTAACACATGTGGAATTATATACTTAACAAAAAAGTGTGAAACAACTGAAAATATGTCTTATATTCTAGGTTCTTCTAAGTAGCCACCTTTTGCTTTGATGACTGCTTTGCACACTCTTGGCATTCTCTTGATGAGCTTCAAGAGGTAGTCACCGGAAATGGTTTTCACTTCACAGGTGTGCCCTGTCAGGTTTAATAAGTGGGATTTCTTGCCTTATAAATGGGGTTGGGACCATCAGTTGTGTTGTGCAGAAGTCTGGTGGATACACAGCTGATAGTCCTACTGAATAAACTGTTAGAATTTGTATTATGGCAAGAAAATAGCAGCTAAGTAAAGAAAAACGAGTGGCCATCATTACTTTAAGAAATGAAGATCAGACAGTCCGAAAAATTGGGAAAACTTTGAAAGTGTCCCCGAGTGCAGTTGCTAAAACCATCAAGCGCTACAAAGAAACTGGCTCACATGAGGACCGCCCCAGGAAAGGAAGACCAAGAGTTACCTCTGCTTCTGAGGATAAGTTTATCCGAGTCACCAGCCTCAGAAATCGCAGGTTAACAGCAGCTCAGATTAGAGACCAGGTCAATGCCACACAGAGTTCTAGCAGCAGACACATCTCTACAACAACTGTTAAGAGCAGACTTTGTGCAGTAGGCCTTCATGGTAAAATAGCTGCTAGGAACCCACTGCTAAGGACAGGCAACAAGCAGAAGAGACTTGTTTGGGCTAAAGTACACAAGGAATGGACATTAGACCAGTAGAAATCTGTGCTTTGGTCTGATGAGTCCAAATTTGAGATCTTTGGTTCCAACCACCGTGTCTTTGTGCGACTCAGAAAAGGTGAACGGATGGACTCTACATGCTTGGTTCCCACCGTGAAGCATGGAGGAGGAGGTGTGATGGTGTGGGGGTGCTTTGCTGGTGACACTGTTGGGGATTTATTCAAAATTGAAGGCATACTGAACCAGCATGGCTACGACAGCATCTTGCAGTGGCATGCTATTCCATGCAGTTTGCGTTTAGTTGGACCATCATTTATTTTTCAACAGGACAATGACTCCAAACACACCTCCAGGCTGTGTAAGGGCTATTTGACCAAGAAGGAGAGTGATGGGGTGCTACGCCAGATGACCTGGTCTCCACAGTCACCAGACCTGAACCCAATTGAGATGGTTTGGGGTGAGCTGGACCGCAGAGTGAAGGCAAAAGGGCCAACAAGTGCTAAGCATCTCTGGGAACTCCTTCAAGATTGTTGGAAGACCATTTCCGGTGACTACCTCTTGAAGCTCATCAAGAGAATGCCAAGATTGTCAAAGCAGTCATCAAAGCAAAAGGTGGCTACTTTGAAGAACCTAGAATATAAGACATATTTTCAGTTGTTTCACACTTTTTTGTTAAGTATATAATTCCACATGTGTTAATTCATAGTTTTGCTGCCTTCAGTGTGAATGTACAATTTTCAAAGTCATGAAAATACAGAGAAATCTTTAAATGAGAAGATGTGTCCAAACTTTTCGTCTGTACTGTACGTATGTACTTCCGAACATGGCCATGATCCTGGCAGCGGCTTTAAGAAGATTTGGAAATTTTTCTCGTGCGACAAACCTATAGAGATATGGAACAGCAATGTCCATATACTTCTGTTTAAGAACAGCGTCGCATTGCAAGTCCACAATCTCCATCTGCAGATCTTCTGAAACACAAGCAATGTCTACCGCAAACGGAGTGGCAAAGAGTGTAGATTCAGCTCCAAGATCCTGAAATCCATGAAAACGTCTATCAAACTCTTGTAGTAACTGAGAAATTATATTGGAAGAGTAGTTCAAGCGTTCTGGTTCAGCTCGTACCAGCGACTGCACAGCTGAGAAATGAGCCAAATTGCCAGACTGCAGCTGCTGGGCCACATAGACAGCTACATCTGATTGCTTTTATACCAGCAATCATCATTGTAATCATCTGGTTTGGGCCCCGGAGCTTCAAGTTGAGTGTGTTGAGGTGTTCTGTGACATCTGTTAGAAACACTAAGTCAGATAGAAAAGCTGGGAAGGAAAGTTGGAAAGCGTCTTAATCTTTCAGCGCCATAAAAATCTATCTCCTGTCTCAAAGCAAAAAATCTTTTCAACCCTCTTCCCCGACTCAACCATCTGACCTCGGTATGCTACAGCAAGTCTCCATATTCACTGTCCATATCAGACAGGAATGAAGTGAACGGCCTATGGTTAAGACCTCTTGCCCGTATAAAGTTACCAGTCTTAAGCACAAAGTCCATAACTTCTTTCATTTGTACACTTTTTCCGCACAGCGCCCCCTGATGCAGAATGCGGTGTATAGCACTGAAAGGACCTGACAATGAACGCTGGCCTCGTTTTGCTTTCAATAATCCCACAACACCAATGTTTTCAGGACACATTGCTGGTGCCCCATCCGCTACCACAGACACCAGTTTATCCCATGGCGGTCCTGCTGGGTTAATACAACCTTCAAGCTCTTTAAAAATGTCCCGACCGGTCGTTGTGCCTTTCATTGGTAATAAATCCAATAATTCCTCGGTTATGTTTAGGTTTTCATCAACCCCACGAATGAACACAGCACAGTATGGAGTATCTGTTACCCTCAGTAAATGGTCGTGAATGATTTGCTCTCATGTTACTGAGTACAAAACTCTCTTTTCCAGAAGCTTCACTTCACCTGTTAATACTTGGGAAGAAGTTTTGCTGTTTTTGAAGAGACGCTTTCATCTGCTGAAGCTTTTCCTCTCTGTTTGCCAGACATTGCTCCATGCTGTCCTCCATGCTGCGTCATGTAATGTCCACGCACATTGTAGTCCTTAAGCTGCGACAAACTGAAGACAAATCAGACTCCGGGCTCTCTCCGACCTCTGTGACAAAATATAAGTTTTCCCACTTTTCCTGAAATATTCGTTTTTCATCAGCAATCTTGCGCTTTTTTGATGACGATGCCATTTATGATGTTAAACAGGTGCTCTGTGTATTGAAAAATATGTCTGTTAGCAACTCCGTCCTGCTCCCATAGAAATGCATCATAGTCTGCGGGCGTATGCAGAGTATGGACTATAATGGTGCTGGCCGAGTGAACATGCGCTCTGTCGTGCATCGCCTACTTGAGGCAGACACTCGGACATAGTAGACTGCGTCCAGTAGGTGTATACGCCCGAAAATGATGCAGGACAGAGCACACGTTGACTCTGTCAGCACCATTATATATTCTATGATCCTCGTTGGCACATATGTCCAAATCCCATTTTATATTGGTTCGGACATAAGCCCCGACGGGACCAACACACATGGGCAAGAACACAATGTGAAAGGGGCGTCAGCAATATATGAGGCTGCTGTGTTCTGCCCATACATTGCTTAGTTCACTGCCAGAGCAGTTTTCAACTGATAAAGGGGTGTGCCGGGCGCCCGCACCCCACTGATTTCATATCACTGATTTATTCAATGAAGTGGCCATTCCATCATTAAAGGGGTTGTCAGACAATTTTATTTTGATGGCTTATCATTAGGACAGGTGATGGATATCTGATCGGTGGGATGCAACATCCAGCTCCCCCCACTGATCAGCAGTTCCCGGTGCCCGTGGTATGTGCTCACTTGCGGAGCGGAACTACACAGCTCCATCAACTGCATAGTGGCCACGGCTGGGCCCTTCATATCCACTCTTATTGAATAGGCGTAGATTTGCATTACCCAGTTGCAGCCATTATAAAGGATAGGCCATCAATATAAAAGCAATGGACAATCCCTTTAAGTCCTGCAGAATCTCTTTATGTAGCTTCTCACCATAGCAATGCCATACATGTCAATATTAAAGAGAACCTGTAATGTCAGAAAACGCTATTTACCTGGTGATATAGAGTCAATCTGCAGGTAAATATCTTTACAATGCTACATGGCCGTCTTACTGTAAGTGCAGCTACCAGGAAAGAATTAACTTATTTCCTCCCGGGAGCTATGGGCTTTCAGTCATAGAAGTTACATTCATCGCTCACAGCACTGCGCACTATACTGTAAGCACGCCCCAGAACTTTTGATTTTCTCCGCACAGATGCGCTGCACACTGAGCTGGCAACCCAAGTGCTGGAGCGTGCTTACAGCAACTACTCATAGTGTAGTAAGCCGGCTTAAGCAACTCCTTGCATGACTGAAAGCAAATGGCTCTTGAAAGAAATATAGTTCAGTTTCCCAGTAGCTGAACATTTAGTAAAGCTGCCAGGAAACGTTGTAACACTATTTACCTGCAGATTATTCCTGTATCTGACGTTTTCAGCTATACCATTTTTGGTATATGGGTTTTTGATCATTTTTTATTCTATTTTCTGTCAGTATGATGGAAAAGCTACATTTTTGGTGCGTTTATTATTTTTTATTCATCATGAGGCTATGATCATACATTACGTTTTTGCAGTGTTTTCTCTGCAACCAAAATTTGCTCTTGCTTATAAGGGCTCTTTCACACGTCAGTATCTCCAGTATGAGTGGTGACAGTTTCCACACGTGCTGGAGACATCGATACACGATGAATGAATTGGTCTGTGCACATCTCAATGTGTTTCCACAGACCATGTGTCAGTGCGCTCCACGGGGAGAATGAGCGGCTTTGGAGCTGCGCTCAGTGAGTGACAGGACACGGCTCCTGAGCTCAGCTTCGGAGCCACTCATTCTCCCTGGCTCCTTGGTATCAGAGGATTACAGCGGGGGACACCTAGAAGAGGTGAGTATATGGATTTTATTGTTTTATTCTTTGTTTTACACAGGGACACAGCGGGAGCAGACACTACTACTACCCTCATCCTTGTCCCTGCTGGTGCTGATTGCAGCGCAGGCAAGGAATCATGATGAGTGCAGCATTCAGCACCCGGCGCTTGGGAACAGCGTTAGCTGTACGCTGATTCCCTGGTGCCGGTATGTGTGATCCTGATGCAGCACATGGGCCGCACACGGATGCAACATGTAAAACGGATATCTCCGGTAACGGAAATATATGCGAAACCGGCCTAAAAAACAGGTTTTGTGGCGTTTTTTGGTGGAGATTATAGGAATCTACAGTACGTTTAATAAAGTCAGTTTTATTCACCAAAAAACCTGCAAAATCAGTGTTTTCCCACTTTCTTATTGCTATGGGTGAAAAACGCTGCAAAAACGCTTTTGTTCAATGTCCCCATTGGGGCATACGTTCAAACCCTACAAGAAAACGGGATACGGATATTTGTGCCTACAGGGCCATAGACTGTAATGATGCCGGCAGAGCAAACGTGTGCTCTGCATAATTTTCTGGAGTGCACGCCTACAGGAGGCGGACACTCAGACATAATAGACTGCATCTGAATGTCTGCTTCCAGTATGTGTACACTTCCGAAAATGATGCCAGCAGAACGCACGTTCGCTGTGTCGGCACCATTACAGTATATGGCCCCATAGGCACATATGTCTGAATCCCGTTTTGTGGGGGGGTCCGGACGTATGCCCCGATGGGGACATTGAGCGTAATGTGAAGGCACAGTAAGCCAGGGATATGGTACAGATTTATACCACAAATGTGTACTTTTTTTTTTAACTTTCAAGTTTAGTAGCAAAATACTTTTATTTCATATTTTATTTAGATTTTTTTATGTAGCTTTTAACTTTTACTTTACAGTCACTGATCTAATATCCTGCAATACTTCTGCACTGCAGAATATTAGGACTGTCAGTCTTATATTGACAGTTCACATGTAGGACCCTGCATATTCCTGGCCCCAAAGATGGCTAACCCAAAGGCCATTACTTGGCCTCAGGTTACCATAGGCTTAAGAGTAAGCCCCTCCCCTGAAATAGCCATCTAGATGCCGCTGTCACAATTGATGGTGGTATCTAAAGGGTTAAACGGCTGCGATTGGTGTTAATACCAATCGTGGCCATTAAAGTAGGTTGTCAGCTGTGATGTACAGCTTACCTCAGCGGATGATAGGGTCGGCTCTGCATGTGAGCCGGCGCTATCATCTTGCTGTACATGTACAGCCACAGCATATGTCACCTACAAAATCCAGCAATGGGGGGGAAAGTCACGCCTCTGCTCTCTGTGCACTGGCGTGATGTCATCACCCAGCGCCAGAGGGATGTCATCACGCAGCGCCAGAGGGATGTCATAATATAGTTTGGAAGAAAAAAGACTCAGGATATACAACCGTGCACACCCAATATTAGAAAAATGAAAAAATCTTTATTACATGATTACACACTGACAACACAAGAAAAAATAAAAACATTTAAAAACAGACAAGGCATAACAATATTCATGGGGGAAGAACAATAATAGTGTTCCAAAGCAATAAATCCCCCCTTAGGCCACAGGTATAATATATATAATTTTAATATCTCATAATACAATAATGGTTTTTAACCAAGCTATGTCGCCCTAGTGGAGGGTAGCACAGCACCACTAGACCAAACATAGGTAATGGACCAGGCACTCCCAAATAATCAGACTATACATCATAATAGATCAAGGAATGAAGGAATGAGTGGGAGTAATAACCTGCTAGCACTAGGGGCCCGTATAGTATCAGCATTTACCAAAAAGTGTCATCCCACGTAAGGTACGACATCGGATCATGAGTTAAATCATGTATGGCAAAACGGGCACTCCTGAGTAGTCAAGGGATAAATCAAAAATAATAAATTGACATAGTTACCTGTTGGCACCGAAGACCCTACGCGTTACGCTGCTGGACCGCAGCTTCGTCAGGGGTATGTTGTCAGTGAACACATGTGTACATTAAATAATCTATCCAATTTAGTGTGATTCCCTTCAGGTGAGTATAGATGCCCTCAGAAAGTCTCTCCAGCATCGTGGCAAATCGGACGGTAACTTCCTGTTTCCACAGCGTGCCGCCCACGTGCTGTGATGTAACGCAACCGGAACTGGATAAGACGTCATATCCGGTCGGCGAACCGCCGCCCCTTCCTATCTCTCATGCGTTCCACCCAGACGCTATGGTGGAACGCAACCGGAACTAGGTAAAAGATCATATCCGGTTTTGGAAACCGCCCCCTCAGAGATCAAGAGGGATGTAGTCCCTTGGGATGGTCACAATAGGAAAGAAGTTGGCATTCCCGGGGAAGATAGAACGCAAAAAATATATGTATACCCCCGGAAGTAGCGCGTCCGCTACAAAAAATTACCGGTACAAAGAAAAGAGGGCTGGCCCTGATCAAGGAAAGTGCCTGGCCAGGCCAAAGAGCAAGATGAAAAGTGTGATTGGAGTCAGAAAGTCACCAAATGTGCATAAAAGTGTGACCAATAATAACAATACAAACAAAAACATAAAAGACTTACCAGACAAACCAACCACAAACAAACATAGAACAAACAACAATCATGTACAAATTGTGGGCCATTACAAAGGTGGCTAATGAAGCCAAACAGCAACATATATGGATATACGTACAATTATAAATAAGGACCTGGCATTTAAGATGATAAGAATGCTGGGGATTAACTTGTTATGGGATGGAGGAAATGCACAAGCCAGCCACACGAGAAGAGATGGAAGGATAAAAAGGATAAAGAGGAAAAAGGTTGAACCAGAGAGCCCTCAATCTAAAGCGGGATTCCAATAGCAAGGATACCATGGGAGTTTAAGCCAAGTAACCAGTAAATGAAAAGTCCTCATTTATACCCCTAGGGGCCACTGTATCAAGAACAAAGATCCACCTAGATTCAGATCTCAATAGATCCTTGGTGTGATCTGAATTACGTGAATTGGGCCTCATCTTCTGGAGGCCCATGACTCGCAATTTATTGGGGCTACCAGCGTGGCATTGGAAGAAGAGCAGAGCCACCGAAGAGATGGCTTTGCCCTTCTTCAAATCCTGTTCAGCAAGATGGATGTTGGAAACATGTTGCTGTACCCGTCTACGGAGTTCCTGCAACGTTTGACCAATATAAACCTTCGGACAGGGACAGGTCAATGCATATACAACATTAGTGGACCTACAATTGATAAAGTCCCTCAAAGGGTATTGATGGTTGTCAATCGGATTAGTGAAAGTTTTACCAGAAGAGAGAAATGGACAAGCAGAACAATCGCCACAAGGGAATGAGCCCTTAAATTTACTGCCGCCCGAGGTACTACAACTGGGGCGTGTATAGTGACTATGCATAAGTTTATCCCTTAAATTTGGGGCGCGTCTAGCCGTCAACAACGGTCTCTCTGGTAAAATGCTAGAAAGACGACTATCCGTCTTAAGTATATTCCAATGTTTTCGAAATAGACTACCCACTTCATTCCATTGATTGTTAAACCTGGTGATAAATCTAATATGTGTATCCTCCATATTGACACGTGATTGTAGCAACATCTCCCGTGGTTTGACCAAAACCTTCTGGTGAGCCTTGGAAATTACCGCTTTAGGATATCCGCGCTCCCGAAAACGTGAGGTTAAATTGCTGGCCTCGGTTTTGTAATCCTCCTGTGTTGTACAGTTCCTTTTGGCCCTTGAGAATTGTCCCACCGGTATGCTGTCTCTCAAGTTTCTAGGATGAAAACTTTAGTAGTGTAAGAGACTGTTTGTGGCAGTCGATTTCCTATGTAATTTGGATACAAGTGAGCCACCCACTTTCCTGATCTCCAGATCCAGGAAGTTAACTGCAGAGGAAGATATACAATGGGTAAGATGAATGTTAAAATCATTAACGTTCAGCCTATCAATGAAGGTAAGTGCCTCGGCTTCCGTGCCCGTCCAGATAATCAAGATATCATCTATGAAGCGTAGCCACTTGAAGACCCCCCGATTGTATGCCTGTGAGGGGTACACGTGTGTGTCCTCCCACCAACCCAGAAAAAGGTTGGCAAAGGAGGGCGCACACCGTGCCCCCATGGCGGTCCCAGAGATTTGTCGATAGAAGATATGATCAAACACAAAATAATTGTGGGTAAGAATGAAGTTCAAGAGGTCCACAATGAAAGAGTCATGTAAACGATTACCTCCACTTGTAGCATTCAGAAAATAGAGGACTGCTGCTATGCCATCTTTGTGGGCTATATTTGAATATAGCGATTCAACATCAACAGTGATGAATAAGAACTGGTCAGGTAAGCAAAGAGAGTTGAGAGTCCGTATCAGATGAGATGAATCTCTGAGATAAGAGGGTAAACTGGTAACGAGGGGCTGCAAGAAAAAATCTATGTAAATACATGCCTTTTCACAAATGCTTCCTATGCCTGACACAATAGGTCGACCCGGTGGACATTCCAGATTTTTGTGGACTTTAGGCAAGACATAGAAAGTGGGTATGGTAGGTTTCCTCACTATCATAAATTCCCTCTCTTGTTTATTAATGGTTCCCATAGAGAAAGCCTTCAAAAGTAGTCGTTCAAGCTTAGCCGAGAAGACCTGTGTGGGGTCCGAGGGAAGTCTCAAATAAAATCTGGTGTTATTGAGCTGTCTATGTACTTCAGCAGTGTACATGCCACGAGGCCATAAAACAATATTTCCCCCTTTGTCTGCTTCCTTTATCAGGAATTCCTGGTTTTTCTGCAGGCAAAGGAGGGCACGCCTCTCCATCATGGTTAAATTTTGATGAGATATGTTATTGACAGGTAATCTCCTGATCTCATCTTTCATAACCTCAAAAAATGTAGAAACTGCTGGAACCAAAGACAGGGATGGTAGAATATTAGAAGGTAATCGATGCGGAAACTTTTTCCTACCTTGGTATGACTGGTTGTCCTCTAGGAGTTCAAGTAAGTCATGGAAGACCTGTTTATCAGTAGGGGAAGAGAGGTCTGAGAATGAATCAGATTTAGTGTAGATGACTTTGAGAATAATTCTCCTACAAAAAAGATACAAGTCTTTTAGCAAGATAAATTTATCGACCGGTACCATGGGAGAGAAAGAGAGACCCTTCTGTAATACAGACCTTTCAACATCATTTAATGTATAAGTAGAAAGGTTGATGATCTGAAGTTGGTCAGAGTTCTGACTTAAAATCTGTTCCTCTTCTTGTATGTCCTGGTGGCCATGGTCCTCACAGAATTTGATCCTGTTTTTTTGCTGCCGTTGCTTACATTTCCCCCGTCTCGTCCGCCGTCGGTATCGCTCGTTTCTGAGCTTAAAAAATGATCACTATGGCCTATACTTGACAGAGATCCTCCTTCCGTATATTTTACAGATGAAGGTTTACGCAAGTTACCCCTATGTTTCCATTTATAGGCTTGGTTCCTGTCATAATCAGCTTTATCCCTGTTTAACTTTGCTCTTTTCCTCTCCATGGTATCTTTATCAAGACGATCAATGGTGTCCCTCAACTCAGTTTGGAAGGGCACTATAAATTTATTATAATCATATTTGGACATCTGTGTTTCCAATGATTTAATACGAATTTTCAATGTCTGAAAAAGATCCCTGTCATGTTGGATTAGCATATTGACTAGGACATTAGAACACTGTGATAGACCTGATTCCCATGTGGCCTTAAATTCTGGGGTAGGTTCCCAGGCTGGAAATATCTGGACTCTCAATCCACGTGGATAGATAGAGAGTCTCTGATATTCCTCAAGGCTAGATATGTTCCACCAGACTCGTATGACTGACTTGTGCAGATCCGTCAAATCCCGTGCGAGACAATTAAATATCAGAGACTCTCTATCTATCCACGTGGATTGAGAGTCCAGATATTTCCAGCCTGGGAACCTACCCCAGAATTTAAGGCGATTGTTCTGCTTGTCCATTTCTCTCTTCTGGTAAAACTTTCACTAATCCGATTGACAACCATCAATACCCTTTGAGGGACTTTATCAATTGTAGGTCCACTAATGTTGTATATGCATTGACCTGTCCCTGTCCGAAGGTTTATATTGGTCAAACGTCGCAGGAACTCCGTAGACGGGTACAGCAACATGTTTCCAACATCCATCTTGCTGAACAGGATTTGAAGAAGGGCAAAGCCATCTCTTCGGTGGCTCTGCACTTCTTCCAATGCCACTCTGGTAGCCCCAATAAATTGCGAGTCATGGGCCTCCAGAAGATGAGGCCCAATTCACGTAATTCAGATCACACCAAGGATCTATTGAGATCTGAATCTAGGTGGATCTTTGTTCTTGATACAGTGGCCCCTAGGGGTATAAATGAGGACTTTTCATTTACTGGTTACTTGGCTTAAACTCCCATGGTATCCTTGCTATTGGAATCCCGCTTTAGATTGAGGGCTCTCTGGTTCAACCTTTTTCCTCTTTATCCTTTTTATCCTTCCATCTCTTCTCGTGCGGCTGGCTTGTGCATTTCCTCCATCCCATAACAAGTTAATCCCCAGCATTCTTATCATCTTAAATGCCAGGTCCTTATTTATAATTGTACGTATATCCATATATGTTGCTGTTTGGCTTCATTAGCCACCTTTGTAATGGCCCACAATTTGTACATGATTGTTGTTTGTTCTATGTTTGTTTGTGGTTGGTTTGTCTGGTAAGTCTTTTATGTTTTTGTTTGTATTGTTATTATTGGTCACACTTTTATGCACATTTGGTGACTTTCTGACTCCAATCACACTTTTCATCTTGCTCTTTGGCCTGGCCAGGCACTTTCCTTGATCAGGGCCAGCCCTCTTTTCTTTGTACCGGTAATTTTTTGTAGCGGACGCGCTACTTCCGGGGGTATACATATATTTTTTGCGTTCTATCTTCCCCGGGAATGCCAGCTTCTTTCCTATTGTGACCATCCCAAGGGACTACATCCCTCTTGATCTCTGAGGGGGCGGTTTCCAAAACCGGATATGATCTTTTACCTAGTTCCGGTTGCGTTCCACCATAGCGTCTGGGTGGAACGCATGAGAGATAGGAAGGGGCGGCGGTTCGCCGACCGGATATGACGTCTTATCCAGTTCCGGTTGCGTTACATCACAGCACGTGGGCGGCACGCTGTGGAAACTGGAAGTTACCGTCCGATTTGCCACGATGCTGGAGAGACTTTCTGAGGGCATCTATACTCACCTGAAGGGAATCACACTAAATTGGATAGATTATTTAATGTACACATGTGTTCACTGACAACATACCCCTGACGAAGCTGCGGTCCAGCAGCGTAACGCGTAGGGTCTTCGGTGCCAACAGGTAACTATGTCAATTTATTATTTTTGATTTATCCCTTGACTACTCAGGAGTGCCCGTTTTGCCATACATGATTTAACTCATGATCCGATGTCGTACCTTACGTGGGATGACACTTTTTGGTAAATGCTGATACTATACGGGCCCCTAGTGCTAGCAGGTTATTACTCCCACTCATTCCTTCATTCCTTGATCTATTATGATGTATAGTCTGATTATTTGGGAGTGCCTGGTCCATTACCTATGTTTGGTCTAGTGGTGCTGTGCTACCCTCCACTAGGGTGACATAGCTTGGTTAAAAACCATTATTGTATTATGAGATATTAAAATTATATATATTATACCTGTGGCCTAAGGGGGGATTTATTGCTTTGGAACACTATTATTGTTCTTCCCCCATGAATATTGTTATGCCTTGTCTGTTTTTAAATGTTTTTATTTTTTCTTGTGTTGTCAGTGTGCAATCATGTAATAAAGATTTTTTCATTTTTCTAATATTGGGTGTGCACGGTTGTATATCCTGAGTCTTTTTTCTTCCAAACTATATTATACTATTATATCAGGTTACTGTAGCACCCCGTTTTGCTCACTATTCTATAGCAGTGCCCACCTCCTTGCAGAGGGATGTCATAACGCAGCGCCAGAGGGATGTCATAACGCAGGGCCATAGCCACTACAGAGCGGCGCACTCATCCTCTCTGCTAGGGTGAGACTTGTGGTGCACCGCGGGCCGCAGATGCCTGCCTCAGGGGCCGCATGTGGCCCGCGGGCCGCATGTTTGAGACCATTGCTTTAGATGGTAAGAAATCTACATATATGGTCATTTTGGAGATAGAAAGTCTGATGTGGAAGCTCCCTTAACATTAGTATTAATTGTAATAATTTACATGATCTTTAATAAGATATTTTATTGTAATATCTATTTACTACAATATTATCCATGATCTGTGACATGGTTTTATTAACCAATTAAAATAAATTAATTATTTTAGATAAAACCCTCGACCTTTCAAATTTTAATATTTCGTTCTTATATAGATATATTTCCTATGATTAAGACATTTAACTATGGTACAATGATAATCTTTTAATATCCTATGTACAGGGTGGGCCATTTATATGGATACACCTAAATAAAATGGGAATGGTTGGTGATATCAACTTCCTGTTTGTGGCACATTAGTATATAGGAGGGGAAAAACTTTTCCAGATGGGTGGTGACCATGGCGGCCATTTTGAAGTCGGCCATTTTGGATCCAACTTTATTTTTTTCAATGGGAAGAGGGTCATGTGACACATTAAACTTATTGAGAATTTCATAAGAAAAACAATGGTGTGCTTGGTTTTAACGTAACTTTATTCTTTCATGAGTTATTACAAGTTTCTCTTTGTTTACAGCCATTGACATGTCACAGAGGTTAACACGTGAGGAGCGGATAGAAATTGTGTTGATGTTTGGTGAATGCAGTACCCGGGTCATTGCAGCAGATTTCAATGCAAGACACCCTATGAGACCACCCATCTCCCATGCTACATTTAGCAAATTCTTGCCAAATTTCATGAAACAGGTTCAGTGTTGGATTTGCCAAAATGTGGATGCAAGAAAACTGTCACTAATGAAGAAACATCAGTGGCTGTCCTTGCTTCATTCAGCAAGAGCCCACAGCGTAGCACTCATCGCATGTCACCTGAGAGTGGCATCAGTCAAACATCCCTTCGATGGATATTAGCTACTCACAAATGACACCCTTACAAAATCCAGCTGCTGCAGCATCTCAACGAGGATGACCCAGATCGGCGCACTGAATTTGCAGAATGGGCAAAACAAAAATTGGAACAGGATCCTCAGTTTACACAGAACATTATGTTCAATGATGAGGCAAACTTTTTTGTGAATGGTGAACAAAACCACACACAAAACCACACACTGACACTAGCGCACAGTTCATAGATCCCTCCAAGACTGTTGGAACACAAAAATTGATGGTATTGTGTGGTATATGGGGTACAAAGATAGTGGGGCCATTCTTCATCAATGGAAACCTCAATGCCACTGGATATCTGAAATTGCTACATGATGATGTGTTGCTCTCTTTATGCACTGAAGATGGCATGTTCCCTAAGTTTTTCCAACAAGATGGTGCACCACCACATTATGGGTGTCAGGTCTGAGCATTCCTACATGAACATTTTCCTGGAAAGTGGATTGGTAGTCGTGGGTCAGTTGAATTGCCACCAAGGTCTCCCGATCTGACCCCCTTACACTTTTATCTTTGAGGTCATCTGAAAGCAATTGTCTTTGCTGTGAAGATACAAGATGTACAGCATTTGAAACAACAGATACTGGAAGCCTGTGCTAGCATTTCTTCTGCGGTGTTGCTATCAGTGTGTCAAGAGTGGGAGAAGAGGGTTGCATTGACAATCCAACACAATGGGCAGCACTTTGAACACATTTTATAAGTGGTCATAAACTTGTAAATAACTCATGAAAGAATAAAGTTATGTTAAAACCAAGCACACCATTGTTTTTCTTATAAAATGCTCAATAAGTTTGATGTGTCACATGACCCTATTCCCATTGAAAAAAATAAAGTTTGGATCAAAATGGCTGACTTCAAAATGGCCGCCATGGTCACCACTCATCTGGAAAAGTTTTCCCCCTCCCATATACTAATGTGCCACAAACAGGAAGTTAATATCACCAACCATTCCCATTTTATTTAGGTGTATCATATAAATGGCCCACCCTGTATATTTTTTAGATGTCACAATTTTATCAAACTCCCGGAACATCGAGCATTTAGATCTCCATGAAGTGATTGTTTTTTTTTTCTCAGAGTATAAAACTCCACTCATTGTAATTCCAGTCACTACCGTTTTACGTTCTGAGAGAATCCATGTAGCAAGCACGGGATTCCTCTGATGTTCCCCGTCCTCTATTACCTACAGTCCCTGATAACGAAGGCTTGTAGTAAAAAGAAAGATCTCCCTGACCGGATCCCCCCGTGACGTCACCACTGCCCTAGGTGACCCCTCAGCAGATGAAATCCTTCCAAGTTAAGCACATAGCCATATATTTACTCCAGCGGCCGTATTCATGGACAGAGGTAAACCACGCTCTCTCCCCATATTTCACCATCACATTGTATGAGAAACTAATTAATTAAAAAAGGAAGCGTGGAAATTATTTAGAATGATATTTATTTTTCCTCTAATAAAATTATACAGGAATTGATAAAACACACTGATATCAGTATAATGACACAAAATAATATTCTGAGATATGAAACACGACAAATGGCCTGTAACCAATATAATAAACTAAAATAATATTTAGAGGAATTCGGATAAGAGCATTTTAGCTCATCAAAAAGACATTAAATAAAATAAATCAAGAATTTATTGACATACAATGAGCTACAAGTTTTTTTACACACTTTTCTCCGACCCTTGGATTTGCTTTTCTTTTTAATCTTCTGTTAATTCCTAAATACACATAGCGGCTTAACGAGTAAAGAACACAGGACACAGTGGTTTTCCCTATAGAGACATAGGTTCTAGCCCAACTCCTGCTATTAGGATAAGTGAATAAATACATTTATTTTAGTGAACATTTGAACTTATATATATACAATTTTTAAATAATGCTGAATAGGTTTATAGTATATGAATCGTGATACATTTTTAGGAGGAATTTCTTTGTATAATTGAAATACACACAATTTTGTTATTTTCCGATGTAATCGTTTGCCAATCCAGTGAACTTTGACACAACTCAGACAGTCATGTGTTGATTTGGTGTCTTAATTCAAACCTCAAGCCTTCACATTGTCTTGCAGGATTTTGTCTGTATGTGGTTGTCTCCTGAAGAAGAAGTGCTTGTCACTTTGAAACTCCTCGAATAAAAACAGAAATTTAATAAACCTTTCTGAATTGACGTCTTGAATAAACCAGCAGCCTGGGAAGTATCTACAAATATCTCCAGATCCTGATATTCAATGATATACCCTGCCAAGTTAAGGGTGGTAGCCCGAGGTACTGTGCACTTTATTCAAGATTCATAAACCCTTCACTGGCTGGATATGAATGAGAGGATCAAATATGAAATACACCGGGATCACATTCGGGATGTTACAAGTTGTAGATCCTGTGGTACAAACACTAATTCTTCAAAAACACAGTGATCTGTGAGTATATGGGAAGAAGTGTCCCTGCTTGTTGGACAGTTCTTTACAAATGTTGTTTGTTCTTCAGGTTCTATTATGATTTTATCACAGTCCTTATGTATAATTGGGGTTGAATTATCTCCCAAGGAGACGTAAATTCTAGGGGGGATTTTCCCATATGTTCAACAGTGACTGAGCCGCCATTTTTTATACTTTAAAAATGGAAATACTTCGCCCAGTCTCTCACCCGGAGAAAGGTGTTTTATATCTGACTATTATGGTTGGGATTTTATGGGTGGAGGTCTTTTTTATTTTTTGGGGTATGTTTTATTTTGTTGACAATCTTGTAATTAGCGCTTAACTATCTATGTAAAACAGAAATGCTCTGCTGATAGGATATTGGAAACGACATATCTACTACATTAAATATGGCAGGGTCAGTGCAAATAGCTGGAATGTAAGGGGTCTTTCTTCTAGTGTTAAAAGACAGGTGATCTTTCAGTATCTTTAAATGGAAAAAACACATCTTACCTCTGAGAAACTTCATCTACTAAACAAGAAGAGATTACAGCCGACTATCACTCCACGCGCTCTCCATACTCTCGGGGAGTCAGTATATTAGTACACCCTAGTGCACAATGTGAGCGTCTTACAGTGAGGTACAGAGGGTCACTAGATATGTTTGTTCTGTAAATTAATTACTAAATCTCTATTAATATAATCTATCTACATACCACCACCATATTCCAGGAAAATTATACATAAAATTCTCACTATTATTTCCGGCTTCTCACAAATCCCCTATATTATAATAGAGGACTTTAATAATATACCGGACTCTCACTGGGATAGAGGGATAAGAGGGTAGAAGGCAATTGTATGGCTTCCTGTATGAATGCCCACATTCATGCAGGAAGCCATAATAATGGTGTTACGTAAACAAGGCAAGGACCCTAGCTTGCCGGCATCCTATAGACCCATCCCTCTTTTAACAGTAAAGTCAAACTTCTTCCCAAGCTGCCATCCAGGGCTGGCGTCAGCCCTGAGCCAGCGGGGTGGGCCCACTCACCGTCGGGGACATTGGCGCTCTATGGGGCCAGTGAGTTGGGAGAGCCCAGTGCCAGTGCCGCACTTGCTCAGGCTGCCAGCACTTGGAATACTTACCTCTCCCTGTTCCCCACAGCTCCAGCTTCTTCCGCGTCTGCTGACTTGTGACTTCTCAAGTCAGAGGGAGCGATGACATCAGCGCACCCTGTGCTATGAGCATCACAGAGAGTAGGAAGATGGCGACACTGAGGAGTCCAGAGCTGCAGCCAGCAAGGAACGAGGAGAGGGAAGTATTTGATTTTTTTTCATGTACACAGCATTATATGGGGGCCATCTTCCATGGAACATTATATGGGGCCCATCATGTATGGAGCATTATAGAGGGCCCATCATGTATGGAGCATTATATTGTGCCCATCTTCTATGGAGCATGATATGGGGCCCATCATGTAGGGAGTATTATATGGGGCCTATTCTGTATGGAGCATTATATGGGGCCAATTTTTCTGTATGGAGCATTATATGTGGCCCATTATTCTGTATTTAGTATTATATGGGGCCAATTTTTCTGTATGGAGCATTATATGTGGCCCATTATTCTGTAATTAGTATTATATGGGGTTCATTATTCTGTATGGAGCATTATATGGGGTCCATTATTCTGTATGGAACATTATATGACGCCCATTATTCTGTATGGAGCAATACATGGGGTCCATTATTCTCTATGGAGCATTATATGGGGTGCATTATTCTCTATGGAGCAATATATAGGGCCCATTATTCTGTATGGAGCATTATATGGGGTCCATTATTCTGTTTGGAGCATTATATGTGGCCCATTATTCTGTATGGAGCATTATATGGGGTCCATTATTCTGTAAGGAGCAATATTTGGGGTCCATTAGTCTGTATGGAGCATTATATGAGGCCCATTATTCTGTATGGAGCATTATATGGGGCTCATTATTCTGTATGGAGCATTATATGAGGTCCATTATTCTGTATGGAGCATTATATGATGCCCCATTATTCTGTATGGCGCAATATATGGGGTCCATTATTCTGTATGGAGCAATATATGGGGTCCATTATTCTGTATGGAGCAATATATGGGGTCCATTATTCTTCATGGAGCAATATATGGGGTCCATTATTCTGTATAGAGCATTATAAGGGGTCCTTTATTCTGTATAGAGCATTATATGAGGCCCATTATTCTGTATGGAGCATTATGTGGGTCCATTATTCTGTATAGAGCAATATATGGGGTCCATTATTCTGTATGGAGTATTATATGAGGTCTATTATTCTGTATGGAGCATTATATGACGCCCATTATTCTGTATGGAGCAATATATGGGGTCCATTATTCTGTATGGAGCATTATATGGAGTCCATTAATCTGTATGGAGCAATATGTGGGGTCCATTATTCTGCATGGAGCAATATGTGGGGTCCATTATTCTGTATGGAGCAATATATGGGGTCCATTATTCTGCATGGAGCAATATATGGGGCCATTATTCTGTATGGAGCATTATATGGGGTCTGTTATTCTGTATGGAGCATTATGTGGGTCTATTATTCTTTATGGTGCATTATATGGAGTCCGTTATTCTGTATGGAGCATTATATGAGGCCCATTATTCTGTATGGAGCATTATATGGGGCCCATTATTCTGTATGGAGCATTATATGGGGCTCCTTATTCTGTATGGAGCAATATATGGGGTCCATTATTCTCTATGGAGCATTATATGGGGTCCATTATTCTGTATGGAGCAATATATGGGGTCCATTATTCTGTATGGAGCAATATATGGGGTCCATTATTCTGCATGGAGCAATATATGGGGGCCATTATTCTGTATGGAGCATTATATGGGGTCCATTATTCTGTATGGAGCATTATATGGGGTCCGTTATTCTGTATGGAGCATTATGTGGGTCCATTATTCTGTATGGGGCATTATATGCAGTCCGTTATTCTGTATGGAGCATTATATGTGGTCCATTATTCTGTATGGAGTACTATATGGGGCTCATTATACTGTATGGAGCATTATGTGGGGTCCATTATTCTGTATGGAGCAATATTTGGGGTCCATTATACTGTATGGAGGACTATATTGTCCGGTCTAAAATGAAAACGTTTGACTCCCCCCAGGGCACACACTGTGCGACAAATAGTACAATCTTTGGCATTGTACTATTTATATTTCTTATCTGTGCATCATGAATTGTGGTAAGTATTAAAGGGGCCCACTCTTTCGTCCCGGGGCCCACGAAAACCTGGAGCCGACCCTGGTGCTAGAAAACAGACTCTGAAAAGTGATCTCAATAATACATCTGGGTCAGTCTGGGTTTATGCCCAATATGTCCACCACGATCAATCTCGGAAAGCTTTATATTAATATGCAAGCAAGGGCTGATAATATTGGTCAAAGGGTGATCCTGTCTTTGGACGCCACTAAGGCCTTTGACAGTGTAGAATGGCAATACTTGTGGGCTACGTTGAGGCAGATTGGCTTTGGTGACAAATTTATATAATGGGTGCAATTGCTTTATTCAGACCCAAAGACTAAAATAAGAGCGAATGGCTCTATCACTAATCGATTTTTATTGCACAGAGGTACAAGACAAGGATGCCCCCTGTCTTCCTTACTGTTTGCAATAGCAATTGAAGTTCTTGCTGCAGTAATTAGATAAATTTATTTAAATATGGGACCCATTGTATGCCGTTTACTCTTATACCTAGGGTATGCTCGGGGGTCTCTGGACAGCACAATGGTATAAGGAATAAGTCTCTAGCGGACTTATTTCTTCCAAAGATGCTAAGGACTAGTGGGCACTCATTACAGGTGGCAGAATGATCATTTCGGCAAACAGGAAAGGGCTTTTTACAGTTAGAGCAGTCAGACTGTGGAACGCTTTACTATAAGAGGTAGTAATGGCAGACACTATAACAACTTTTAAAAAAGAGCTGGATGATTTCCTCAGTAAACATAACATTGTGGATTATAGATAATTTAGTGACAACAAATGTATAATTGGTGGAGAAAGCTTGAACTTGATGGACTTAGGTCTTTTTTCAACATAGGTAACATCCCCAACTTTCTGTATAGCGTTCTCCACCCCAGGACATTCAGAGCTTATCTTATAAAATACACCAAAATGGGGATGAAAACCATAATTGAAAAAAACAGTGAGGTTCCAGTGGACTGATTGATCTGACTCTTAAAGGCAAAATCAGCAATAGGTAAGAATGAAGATCAGTCCTCCTGCTGAGCCGCAACAAAACACCTTAAAATTTGTTCCAAAGATTGATTTATCCTTTCTGTCTGACCGTTGGTTTCAGGGTGGTAGGCACAGGAACATGACAAGTCAATCCCCAGTGTTTTACAAAACGCTCTCCAGAATTTGGAAGCAAATTGCACTCCCCTATCAGACACAGTGTTAAGAGGAATTCCATGCAATCTCACAACATGACGAATAAACAACCTGGAGAGTGTCTCAGCATTAGGTAACCCTGACAAAGGAACAAAATGAGCCTGTTTACTGAATCAGTCAACCACAACCCAAATAACAGTCTTCTCACCACACCGAGGCAAATCCATGATGAAATCCATGGACAGATGAGTCCACTGTCTTTCAGGAATTAGCAATGGAGCCAATTACCGGCCGGTCAGTTATGACAGACTTTATCGTGTGCACAAACTTCACAAGTGGATGCAAAACCTTTAATATCATTATTCATAGATAGCCACCAAAAAGCCTAGCAATAGCTTTCTGCATAGCTGTGACCTCAGGATGACCATTCAAGATGGAATCATGAAACTCCTGCAACAGATGCAATCTTAGGTACAAAGCTACAAGTAATTTGGACCCAGAAGTGGCGGAAGGGGCCAATGACTGGACTTTACGGATCTCAGCTTCCAACTCCAAGGATACCACAGAAAACCGCAGTGCCTTTAGGTAGACTGGAGGATGTAGGTTCTGGAGAAGAAACACGGACATGTTCCTGATGAGAATCCAAATCACGAGAAAAAATTATATATAATCAAGGAAAATCACAAGAAATCTCCCAATGTAATCAGAGAAATATTATTCAGAAAGCTGTGAAATCCTGTTGGTGCATTGGAGAATCCAAATAGCAGAACGAGATTATCGAGTAAACCCTCAGACGTTAAAAACTCTATTTTCCATTCATCACCGTTCTTGGTGCAAATCAAACTGTAGTAAGCCCCTCAAGGTTAGAAAACCATTTAGCCCCCAAAAGCTGATTATAGTCACGGCTCCACTCCGCACACACACGGCTCCGCTCCATACACCTCGTACACACACGGCTCCTCTCCGTACACCTCGTACACACACGGCTCCGCTCCATACACCTCGTACACATGCGGCTCCGCTCCGTACACCTCGTACACATGCGGCTCCGCTCCATACACCTCGTACACACACGGCTCCTCTCCGTACAGCTCGTACACATGCGGCTCCTCTCCGTACACCTCGTACACACGCGGCTTCGCTCCGTACACCTCGTACACACGCGGCTCCGCTCCATACACTTCATACACACACGGATCCTCTCCGTACACCTCATACACACACGGCTCTGCTCCGTACACCTCGTACACACGCGGCTCCTCTCCGTACACCTCGTACACACGCGGCTCCTCTCCGTACACCTCGTACACACGCGGCACCGCTCTGTACACCTCGTACATACACGTCTCTGCTCTGTAAACCGCGTACACACATGGGTCCGCTCCGTGCATGTCTTATACACAAAGCTCTGCTCCGTACACGTCTTATACACATGGCTACGCTCCGCACGCCTCGTACACACATGGCTCCGCTCAAAAAACCTCGCACACACCCGGCTCCGCTCCATAAACCTCGTATACACACGGCTCCGCTCTGTACACTTCGTACACACACGGCTCCGCTCCGCACACCTCATACACACACGGCTCCGCTCCGCACACCTCATACACACACGGCTCTGCTCCGTAAACCGCGTACACACATGGGTCCGCTCCGTGCATGTCTTATACACAAAGCTCTGCTCCGTACACGTCTTATACACATGGCTACACTCCGCACGCCTTGTACACACATGGCTCCGCTCCAAAAACCTCGCACACACCCGGCTCCGCTCCATAACCCTCGTATACACACGGCTCCGTTCTGTACACTTCGTACACGGCTCCGCTATGTACACCTCGTACACACACGGCTCTGCTCCCTACACATTGTACACACACGGCTCTGCTCCCTACACTTAGTACACATGTGGCTCCGCTCCGTACACCTCGTACACACATGGCTCCGCTCCGTACACCTCGTACACACACGGCTCCGCTCCGTACACCTCGTACACACACGGCTCCGCTCCGTACACACACGGCTCCGCTCCGTACACCTCGTACACACACGGCTCCGCTCCGTACACACACGGCTCCGCTCCGTACACCTTGTACACACACGGCTCCGTACACCTCGTACACACGCGGCTCTGCTCCGTACACCTCGTACACACGCGGCTCTGCTCCGTACACCTCGTACACACATGGCTCTGCTCCGTACACCTCGTTCACACACGGCTCTGCTCCGTACACCTCGTACACGCGCGGCTCCGCTCCGTACACCTCGTTCACACACGGCTCCGCTCCGTACAGCTTGTACACACGCGGCTCTGCTCCGTACTCCTCGTACACGCGCGGCTCCGCTCCGTACACCTCGTTCACACACGGCTCTGCTCCGTACACCTCGTACACACACGGCTCCGCTCCGTACAGCTTGTACACACGCGGCTCTGCTCCGTACTCCTCGTACACGCGCGGCTCCGCTCCGTACACCTCGTTCACACACGGCTCTGCTCCGTACACCTCGTACACACGGCTCTGCTCCGTACACCTCGTACACACGCGGCTCCGCTCCGTACACCTTGTACACACACGGCTCTGCTACATCCACACTGTAAACCCCTCCTGACCCCACACATAAACTTCAGCTCATCCAGCACCATGACAACCAGCACAGCAGAGTCCTGCATCCACTGAGGCCCCTGATCATGTGACCCCTGACTCCTCCCCTCCTGTGACCTCATCACAGGTCCTGTGCGCACAGAGCAGCCATATATGTGGTGGCGGCTCTGCAGGTGGAGGTATGTGGAGATCCCCCATTATTGGCGCATTAAACCCTTCACCCCGAGGGTGGTTTGCACGTTAATGACCAGGCCAATTTTTACAATTCTGACCACTGTCACTTTATGAGGTAATTACTCTGGAACGCTTCAACGGATCCCCCTGATTTTGAGAATGTTTTTTTGTGACATATTGTACTTCATGATTGTGGAAAAATTTCTTCGATATCACTTGCGTTTATTTGTGAAAAAAACGGAAATTTGGTGAAAATTTTGCAATTTTCAAAATTTTAATTTTTATGCCCCTAAATCAGAGAGATATGTCACACAAAATAGTTAATAAATAACATTTCCCATATGTCTACTTTACATCAGCACAATATTGGAACCAAAATTTTTTTTTTATTAGGGAGCTATAAGGGTTAAAATTTCACCAGCGATTTCTCATTTTTCCAACAAAATTTACAAAACCATTTTTTTAGTGACCACATCACATTTGGAGTCACTTTGAGGGGTCTTTATGACAGAAAATATCCAAAAGTGACACCATTCTAAAAACTGCACCCCTCAAGGTGCTCAAAACCACATTCAAGAACTTTATTAACCCTTCAGATGCTTCACAGGAATTTTTGGAATGGGGAAGAAAAAAAATGAACATTTAACTTGTTTCACAAAAATGTTACTTTACACCCCAATTTTTTTATTTTCGCAAGAGTAACAGGAAAAAATGGACAAAATTTGTTATGCAATTTCTCCTGAGCACGCAGATACCCCATATGTGGGGAAAAAACACTGTTTGGGCGCACGGCAGGGTTTGGACGGAAGGAACGCCATTTGACTTTTTGAATGTAAAATTTACTTGAATAATTAGCAGATGCCATGTCGCGTTTGGGGAGCCCCTGATGTGCCTAAACAGTGGAAACCCCCCACAAGTGACACCATTTTGGAAACTAGACCCCCCAGGGAACTTATCTAGATGTGTGGTGAGCACCCTGAACCCCCAGGTGCTTCACAGAAGTTTATAACACGGAGCTGTGAAAATAAAAAAATCAAACTTTTTCCACAAAAATTATGTTTTAGCTCTAATTTTTATATTTTTACAAGGGCAAGAGGAGAAAATGGACCCCAAAAACTTTTGTGCAATTTCTCCTGAGTACGCCAATACCCCATATGTGGGGAAAATACAGTGTTTGGGCGCACAGCAGAGTTCAGAAGGGAAGGAGCATTGTGTGACTTTTTGAACGCAAAATTGGCTGGAATTGAGTGCGGACGCCATGTCGCGTTTGGAGAGCCCCTGATGTGCCTAAATAGTGGAAACCCCCCACAAGTGACCCCATTTTGGAAACTAAACCCCTCAATGATTTTATCAAGGGGTGTAGTGAACATTTTGAACCCAGAGGTACGACACAGAATTTGATAACATTAAGTCATCATATTGAATAAGTTGTCATCAGTCTTGAGCGCAAGTGCTCGCTACTTGAGTTTGCACCAGGTATGCAGTAACATGCTCGAGTCCCCGCCCCGCATGTTTCACGGTTATTAGACACCCAAAAAAAACCACGCGGGGTTCGCTCATGCATGGCAGGCAATCCCCGCGAGTTTTTTTTGGCCACGAAGCATATGAGGCGGAAACTCGAGCATGTTAGTCAAGCACCTGCGATACTCAGTGCATACCGAAGCACCTGGCACTCAACACTAGTCGCCATATCGTCATAATTTTTTTTTTCTTTTTTTTTTACTTTTGAAAAAATCCCAACCCTAGCGGAACCCTAACCCTAGCACAACCCTAACCCTAGAGTTTATTTTTTACACCGTTCCTTGTGCGGTATAAGTGATTAGACGACTTTATTCTTCGGGTCGGTGCGATTACAGCGATACCAGATTTATATCGGGTTTTTATGATTGACAGGTGTCACACACTAAAGATGCATTTTTTTGCAAAGACTATTTTTTGCATCGCCATTCTTTGAGAGCTATAATTTTTACATATTTTGGCCGACAGAGTCATGTGACATCTTGTTTTTTGCAGAACAAGTTGATGTTTTTATTGGTACCATTTTCAGGCACATGACATTTTTTGATCGCTTTCTATTCTGATTTTTGGGAGGCAGAATAAACAAAAACCAACAATTCAGGAATTGTTTTTTGGTTTGTTTTTTTATGCCGTTCCGCGTATGGTGAAATTCATAAGGCAGCTTTATTATTCGGGTCAGTACGTTTACAGCGGTATCACATTTATATAGTTTTTTTTATGTTTTGGCGCTTTTACACAATAAAAACTATTTTATAAAAAAAATAATTTTTTTGTATCGCTTTATTCTGAGAGCTATAACTTTTTTTATTTTTCGGCTGATGGAGCTGTATGGCGCCTTGTTTTTTTGCGGGACAAGATGACGTTTTCAGCGGTACCATTTTTATTTACATTCGTTTTTTTTATCGCGTTTTATTCCATTTTTTGTTTGGCGGTATGATGATAAAGCATCATTTTTTGCTTAGTTTTTTTAATTTTTTTTACAGTGTTCACTAAAGGGGTTAACTAGTGGGACAGTTTTATAGGTCAGGTCATTCTAGACGCGGCGATACTAAATAAGTGTACTTTTTATTGTTTTGTTTTTTTCATAATAATACTTATTGATGGGTATATTATATTTTTATTTTTTGGGTATTATTTTTTTCATTTTTTTTTTTATATTTTTACAATTTTTTTTCTTTTAATTTTTTATTTTAAACTTTCTTACACTTTTTTTGCTTTTACATTGTCCCATTATGGGACTTTCACTTTTTGCAGCCTGATCGGCTGTATAGCATAGAGAACAGCAGCAGCTCCCTATGCTATGCAGCCTGTCAGCGCTGCACACAGGGAGGTTACTTTGGTCATGCACTGCGCATGACCAAAGTAACTTCCTGCCTCCTGTTGACCCGGATGTTGTCATGACGACATCGAGCCGTCATGACAACATCCGAGACCAGACTCAGATGCCACGGGACGCCGGGAGAGGAGGTGAGTACCGATTCTTACTTCCGCAATGCTGCGATCAACTTCGATTGCAGCATTGTGGGAGCTAATGTGCCGGGAGCGGTGCGGGACCGCACCTTGCACATAGCACCGGGTGTCAGCTGTGACCATGAGCTGACACCAGGCGGCGATCGCCCCGCACCGCTTGTGTGCGGGCCCCATTGCCGCACGCGTAATAGTACATAGCTGGTCAATAAAGCCCAGGGCGCAGCTACGTAATATTACAGGCAAGGTCGTAAAGGGGTTAATACTAGAAATATATTGCTCAGGGGATATCGCAGCCAATTCCCACAAGAATAATCCTGGAAACACAGAATTAGAGAGAATTATTTCTCAGAAGTTTATATAGGACTTAATACATTCCTGATTCTGGAGAGTAATATAAATACTTCAGAAAACAGAGCAATAAAGTTCAGAGAAGAAGCTTCATAGAAAGACAATGAAGTTACAGACGTCATTTAACCCTTTGGGAGAAAGTGATTCCAGGGAGTAAATTCAGAACACGTCTCTGTAGAAGTTTACTGCGTTGTGATTGTGAATCCGCGGGGGTCGTCTCTTCTAACACCGACCATCGGAGATCAGAACTTTTATCACCATCCAAGAAATGTCTGGCCACGGTGGTCTCACCAAACTTCTGCTCTTCTTCATTCTTTTTCTTGCAGTGGCCGCAGTGGATTTCATCCTAGGTTCATAGAGCTGAATAGAGGAGCGATGTTCCTTCAGTCTGATTGTAATTGATCATGACTTTTGTCCACTTTACCACAAGGCACTTTACAGAGTAAATCACATCAGAACTGTAGCTGGTAAAAAAACACCAATTTCCACAGGTGTCCCTTCTAATTGGTGGGAAAACTGTCACCTGTAATAATCCTCCAACAGTTCTGACATGACAAACACGGAAAAGTGCCCCTTTATGGATCTGAAAGAAAGTCTGTTTAGACACTTAAGCTTAATAGTATCAGCTCTAATCAAATGGTTAGATAGCGATTTACCCTGAAGATTCACAAATTGTGGGGTTGTTTTAAAAATGTTACATTTAGGGTGTTTTTGTGAAGGAATCATGTATTGCTCCCATAGTACAGTGCCTTTTCTTGGCCCCCACACACAGTATACTATTCCCCTAGTACCGCCATCCACCCACACACTGTATAATATTTCGACGGTACCTCCATCCCCAATTTTATTTTTTTGGAGTGTTTTTCATGTATCATATGGAAACCTATGCGAAAATGCTAAAAAAAAAATCCTATCATATCCAGAGAGAAAAATACACTGTACATGGAGTATTTGGCATTAAATATCTCTTGTCTTTGTGTTCTTACAAACAAGCTTTTATAAATGTCTCAAATTTCTATGTCTGAATCAGACCTGAGATCTAACGTGATAGAACATTACAGTTCGAAGACGGGAAACATTCATATAGACGGCCGGTGGAGATGTAGTCAGTGACGGACTTTGGCCAAATATGTTTCTAGAACCAAAGTAGAAGATGAAGATGTCCTCATCATGAAGTAGTTATTTCTCATGTCACGTGTAATGAATATCTCCTGCAGTATTGCTAATGCTGATTCCAGTGTCGGTAAATGAGACGAGAATTAGCTTTATGGAAGATGAGTCTATGAGAAACGTATTCAGCTACAGACTCCAAGGAAGAAACTGCTTGTTGTTTGTGGCTTAAATTATATATGTTTTATTAGTATATGTATATAAGAAAACTAAATACTGTAAAATAATAAATCTCCTCATATGTTTCCCTTATTATCTCCAGTAATTGTATTATTACACAGGATTTTTATGACGTTACATCTGCTCATCATCTTCTCATTCAGGTCTCTACAATATCAGATCCTCTCAGTGAATATCTTCTATATAAGCAAATTTTTCTGATTTACCCATCAAGGATGGATATGGATAGAGACTAGATGGCGGAGAGGATATTACACCTCACCCTAGAGATCCTCTTCCGGCTTACTGGAGAGGTGAGAGATTCTGATGACGTCACATTACATCATTCTTATCTATGGGAATAACAGATGGACAGAACTGGAGAGGTGAGGACTCTGGAAATGTCTGGAGGGAGATTTATTAATGTGTCTCTCCATAACCAGGATTACACAGTAGTGAAGAAGACCTCTAGAGAGCGCTGTCAGGACCCTGTGTCTGAGGGATGGGGAAGACCCCTGAGCCCAAAAACCGGACCTCCATCTCACCCCCTGATACATGATGACATCAATGACCAGAAGATCCTAGAACTCACCTACAAGATGATTGAGCTGCTGACTGGATAGGTGACACTGCTGGGAATGCTGGGGCATTATACAGTAACGCTATGAAGGGATCGAGGGATGACAGTATCATTGTATGTGTCAGGTTCCTATAAGGTGTCACGATATCGCCGTCTATTTCTCCATGGAGGAGTGGGAGTATTTAGGACACAAAGATCTGTACAAGAACGTCATGATGGAGGTTCCCCAGCCCCTCACATCACCAGGTAATAGACAGGACTAAATACACACAGCCTATAATTATCTGTATGTAAAGAATGAATTCAGCCCCTGTATGTGTTTCCTCCAGATCTATCCAGTAAGAGGACAACACCAGAGAGATGTCCCCGTCCTCTTCTTCCACTGGACTGTAAACAAGAAGATCCCAATTTTCCTCAGGATCATCAGGTAGATGGAGAGAAGGTGTCATGAGATCTCCCCTATGATGTGTAGACGGCTGTGAAGGTCTTGTGTTCAGTCTTGTTTTATCCACCAGTATTATATGTTTTATACTTGTGTAATGAGAATGGTGGAGATGGCTGGATTAGAGCTGATCATAGATGGGACTTCTCCATCTGTCTGTGACTTTTACAATATTTGTTTCAGGGTGAAGATCTGACCCATATTAATACTACAGAGACATATGTGAGGGGTGATGAGCGGTGTAAAGAGGAGATTCCTACATATGACTACCCAGGTGAGTACTAACCACTAAATGCAGAGAAATCACAGATTCTTCTCAGACACCGGCTGTGGCTGCTTTATTGGTCATGTGATCACCATTTTGCCGTTAAAGTACAACATTGTCCTCCACCTAAAACTGTTCAAATGAATTATGAAATTGTGAAAGTCCTTTTCTATAGAATTTACAACCTGGAGGATCCACCTACCCCCTGGGATTAGTAGATGCTGACTGTTAACTGCCCAGATCTGTAAATCCACTCATTGCTCTGACAAATTATTATATATCTCCAAAACTTATATTTCCAAAATTCACAGACTAATCCAATTGGAGTAAAGGGTAAAAATTAACTTTTATTTTTTCACGATTAAAACTAGAAATATAGTAGCAAAATGTAAAAATGATTGACTCAGTGGTCCCTGAACTGAAAGTCAGCTAGGATATTAGTAGTAAAGAGTTTGTCACTCAAAATTATTGCAATATACAGTACAGACCAAAAGTTTGGACACACCTTCTCATTTAAAGATTTTTCTGCATTTTCATGACTTTTAAAATTGTACATTCACACTGAAGGCATCAAAACTATGAATTAACACATGTGGAATTATATACTTAACAAAAAAGTGTGAAACAACTGAAAATATGTCTTATATTCTAGGTTCTTCAAAGTAGCCACCTTTTGCTTTGATGACTGCTTTGCACACTCTTGGCATTCTCTTGATGACCTTCAAGAGGTAGTCACCGGAAATGGTTTTCACTTCACAGGTGTGCCCGGTCAGGTTTAATAAGTGGGATTTCTTGCCTTATAAATGGGGTTGGGACCATCAGTTGTGCTGTGCAGAAGTCAGGTGGATACACAGCTGATAGTCCTACTGAATAGATTGTTAGAATTTGTATTATGGCAAGAAAAAAGCAGCTAAGTAAAGAAAAACGAGTGGCCATCATTACTTTAAGAAATGAAGGTCAGTCAGTCCAAAAAATTGGGCAAACTTTGAAAGTGTCCCCAAGTGCAGTTGCAAAAACCATCAAGCGCTACAAAGAAACTGTCTCACATGAGGACCGCCCCAGGAAAGGAAGACTAAGAGTCACCTCTGCTTCTGAGGATAACTTTATCTGAGTCACCAGCCTCAGAAATCGCAGGTTAACAGCAGCTCAGATTAAAGACCAGGTCAATGCCACACAGAGTTCTAGCAGCAGACACATCTCTACAACAACTGTTAAGAGGAGACTTTGTGCAGCTGGCCTTCATGGTAAAATAGCTGCTAGGAAACCACTGCTAAGGACAGGCAACAAGAAGAAGAGACTTGTTTGGGCTAAAGAACACAAGGAATGGACATTAGACCAGTGGAAATCTGTGCTTTGGTCTGATGAGTCCAAATTTGAGATCTTTGGTTCCAACCACCGTGTCTTTGTTCGACGCAGAAAAGGTGAACGGATTGACTCTACATGCCTGGTTCCCACCGTGAAGCATGGAGGAGGAGGTGTGATGGTGTGGGGGTGCTTTGCTGGTGACACTGTTGGGGATTTATTCAAAATTGAAGGCATACTGAACCAGCATGGCTACAACAGCAACTTGCAGCGGCATGCTATTCCATCCGGTTTGCATTTATTTTTCTACAGGACAATGACCCCAAACACACCTCCAGGCTGTGTAAGGGCTATTTGACCAAGAAGGAGAGTGATGGGGTGCTACGCCAGATGACTTGGCCTCCACAGTCACCAGATCTGAACCCAATCGAGATGGTTTGGGGTGAGCTGGACCGCAGAGTGAAGGCAAAAGGGCCAACAAGTGCTAAGCATTTCTGGGAACTCCTTCAAGATTGTTGGAAGACCATTTCCGGTGACTACCTCTTGAAGCTCATCAGGAGAATGCCAAGAGTGTGCAAAGCAGTCATCAAAGCAAAAGGTGGCTACTTTGAAGAATCTAGAATATAAGACATATTTTCAGTTGTTTCACACTTTTTTGTTAAGTATATAATTCCACATGTGGTAATTCATAGTTTTGATGCCTTCAGTGTGAATGTACAATTTTCATAGTCATGAAAATACAGAAAAATCTTTAAATGAGAAGGTGTGTCCAAACTTTTGGTCTGTACTGTATATCAATTATATTTATTTAATCAGGATAACAGATCTTCCTACCGTTTGTATCTAACAGAACAATTTATTCAGAAGAACTGTGAATAAATTCACTGTGGTAAGCTGCTTTAAAATTCATGAAGCCGACACATTGGCAGTTTCTCTTATCTTGTGCTTATAGCAGCAGTTATAGGATATTGAGAGATTCTCTTGCTTTATCCCTAATCTTGTCAACAGTCATATAGTACAATACACTGTCTCCTACATAATGCCAATCACAAGAGCCTGTTAGCTGAACTTCTCATATTATAGCATTAGCGATGAGGATGAAGCTATCGTGATGGACGTCCCTAGCTGCTGCTACAGTGGGGAAAATAAGTATATGCAAGACGGCCTTCATTTTTTAAAGTCGTGGCGAAAAGACAACTAGGAAATACATAGCTTCTAATAGCCACAAGCCTACTCAATATTGAATGCAGATATAACAGGAGAAACAGAGTATATATAGGCATAAAATCAATATAGCTTTATTGGATACAAAATAGTAAAAAGGCCACAGCAGTGGCAACACAGAGTAAATAGCAGATTACAAAATACAGTACATGGTAACATATATAGAAAATGTATATATCAAAGGCCCCCCCAAACAAAAAAGGGGGAAGGGGAAAGGCAAGCAAATAGCATGTAAGATATACCATAGATGAGGGGTAGCCGCACAAGTGTGCAGGTATATATAAGATATCAAGAAAAATTCAAGTATCCCTTACCAATCGCTAGTAGGGGGGGCCAGTAGAGAAAAAGTGACAGGCAGACCGGGAACAGGATGAACTTAAGGTGCCAAGTGACCAGAAGAGAACCTCGACGTGCGTTTTGCCCCTATATTATGGGCTTTCTCAAGAGGCAAAAGAATGGGGAAAATAAGTATTTGATACACTGCTGATTTTTCAAGTTTATCGTAGGTACACTTCACCTGTGAGAGACAGAATGTAAAAAAAAATCCAGAAAATCACATTGTATGATTTTTAAATAATTAAATTGCATTTTATTGCATGAAATAAGTATTTGATCACCTACCAACCAGCAAGAATTCTGCCTCTCACAGACCTGTTAGTTTTTCTTTAAGAAGCCCTCCTACTCTGCACTCACTACCTGTATTAACTGCTGCTGTTTGAACTCGTTACCTGTATAAAAGACACCTGTCCACACACTCAATCAATCACACTCAAATCTCTCCCCCATGGCCAAGACCAAAGAGCTGTATAAGGACACCAGGGAGAAAATTGTAGACCTGTACAGGGCTCAGATGGGCTACAGGACAATAGAGAAGGCAACAACTGTTGGCACAATATTAGAAAATGGACGAAACACAAGATGACTGTCAATCTTCCTCTGGCTGGGGCTCCATACAAGATCTCGCCTGGTGGGGCAGCGATGATTCTGAGAAAGGTCAGGAATCAGCCCAGAACTACATGGGAGGACCTGGTCAATTCCCTGAAGAGAGCTGGGTATAGAGACAAGAAGACCTGGCACCACACATTTATAAAGGAACGCTGTGCCCCAGCATCCAAGGAAATATATAGAGAAGAACAATAAAAGGGTGTAAAAATGGGCACCAGACATTCTGAATAAGTAAGTCAATAACAATAAATAATAATTTTAAGAAGAATTATAAATTTTATTAAATACCACACACAAGCACCAAAAAGTTAAAACATAATTAAAAAGGCAGAAAAAGCATTAGATGTAAACCACCTTATAAAAGGCACATACATAAATATACATAAATTTATGAAATATTACATGTAATAAGGTGCCCACCCTGGATCAAAGCATATATTTCTGGTAGATGTAAGATTATGAATAAAGATGCACAGATAACAAGTACAGTGTGTATGGAAAGTATTCAGTCCCCTTTACATTTTTCACTCTTTGTTTCATTGCAGCCATTTGGTAAATTCTAAAAAGTTCATTTTTTTCTCAGTAAAGTCCACTCTGCACCCCATCTTGACTGAAAAAAAACAGAAATGTAGAAATTTTTGAATATTTATTAAAAAAGAAAAACTGAAATATCACATGGTCATAAGTATTCAGACCCTTTACTCAGTATTGAGTAGAAGCCCCCTTTGAGCTAGTACAGCCATGAGTCTTCTAGGGAATGATGCAATAAGTTTTTCACACTTCCGTCCAAGGATTGGTCAAGTTGAGAATAGGGAGGAAGGAGGTGGGATGTTCCTACCTATAAAGACATGCTTGCTTGGCCGCCGAACATGGCCAGCAACCATGCCGATATGTTTATCAAGAAACTATCATAGTAACGAATTCTATTTAGATATTAAACAGACTGCTAGCCCCTGATGATCATGGCAGTTATAAAAAAATGATGAAACACGTAAGGCTTGAACTTCGGCTTAGTGCTAGCTAGGAAGGTCTAATATCATGTTTTACTGGAGTCGATAGACACTGTGGTATCGTAGGAATCAAAACTAGGAAGCTCAGTGTGTCAGCGCTGTGGGTGTGTGTCAGTGCTGTGGGTGTGTGTCAGCGCTGTGGGTGTGTATCAGCGCTGTGGGTGGGTGTCAGTGCTGACGTCGGCGGTCGAGTGACCTGTCACATGGCTAAATGACGTCATGGAAGGTCCTTTTACACCACTGCGAGAAACCGAGGAGACCGGACGCATCGGAGAAGGAGACCGGGGGCCATCGGAAGGTGAGTGTAATGTTTTTTTCCAGGACGTCCCTCCTGACAGCACACCAGGAGGTAGTCCTTCATGTCCGACTAGGGGCAGGAACACACGAGAGGTTAAAGGCCCCTCCCCACCCTCCATCGCCTGTGTTTTTCCTGTCCCTAGTCGGACAGGCACATGAGAGGGCGCAGCAGCGCTGAAAGCATAGGAGCAGCCCAGGGGACGGAGGGGTTGCCATACCTGTCTCCTCCCGCTGTCAAGACAGGCTGCCGGCTGAAACCCATCCTGGTCCCTCAGCCAGCCCAGTGGAGCGGAGGGCTCTGGGCGTGCTGCCTCTGCCGGCCAGCGCAATTCCAGTGACGCGGCTGCGGCATGAGTTCCACCCTGGAACGCACTTCTGGTTAGGAGGTCAGCAGGAAGGAGAAGCCTGGGGAAGATGGCGGCGAAGACAGGTAAAATCTGTCCATGTGTGTCTGTCGGTTAGGCACTGCACCTATAGTGAGCTATGGAGGGTAGCCCCGCGCAGCACACGGATTCCACGGCCATCTCCCTGGGTCATGTAAGTGAGCATCTATGGGCCCCCTTTTTTTGTAGCTGAGCTATGGTGATTTATCCTGACAAACTGCCTGTGTCTGATACTGTCCATAGAATAAAGGGACCCCAAAGGGATCAGTTCCTAAGAAGAGGGCTAGGCGATGCCCAACTTGTACTACCAGGCTTCTGGACACATATAACAAACAGCTGTGCAAGGACTGTATAGCAAAAGTTATGGCGGAGGAGCAGGCCACATTTAGAGCCGAAGTAAAGGCTATGATTAAAGAGGAAGTGCCTGGGAGGCTTCAGCTGCAATCATCAAGACCAATATTGCGGCCACGTCCATGGCCAGATCAGCAGGCTTATGGTTGGAGGACCTGGAAGCCAAACTGAGAAAGAGTGCTTCCAGGGAGGATATAGCCGAGGCTTTATACATGGTCAGGATGGCAGTAAATTTCATGGCAGATGCGTCAGCAGAATCTGTCCGGTTCGCGGCAAGTAATGATGCGCTGTTGAATTCGGCCCGTAGGGCACTCTGGCTGAGGTCTTGGACAGGCGATATGCAGTCCAAAAACAAACTTTGTGCTATCCCATTTTCCGGCCTACAGGTTTTTGGACCTGTACTGGACAGCATTCGGCTGCAGCATTTCCTAGGAAGTTGGCAGAGAATAACCCAAAATCAGTGGATTTTACAACTTATAGAACACGGGTACAAGATCGAGTTTTCTCAATTCCCCCCCCGACGGAATTGATCACGGAAGCCAGTTCAACAGCGGCCCTCAGAAGGCTGGAAGTAGACATCAGGCAGCTTCTCCAGGACGGAGCAATAACACCGGTCCCTCGTTCAGAGAGATAGAGGTGCCATTATTCCAGACTGTTCTCCATAAAAAAACCATCGGGAGAGTACAGGACAATTATAAACCTCAGACCCCTGAACCAGTGGGTAAAGTACAAGAGGTTCAAAATGGAGTCAATAAAATCGGTGATACTTCTGGTACCCAAAGACGCGGTGATGTGTACCTTGGATTTGAAGCAGGCATATTACCATATTCCCATACACCCTTCAAGACAGAGATACCTCAGGTTTGCAACAAGAGGGAAAGGTGGCGTAAGCCACTATCAGTTCCAATGTCTTCCGTTCGGCCTGTCATCGGCACCCCGTATTTTCACCAAAATAGTGACGGAAGTAGTCTCCCGTCTAAGGAGAGAGGGCATAGTCATAATTCCCTACCTAGACGACTTTCTTCTAGTAGCAGATTCAGACGCGCAGTTAATTCTTCATCAGCGTCGGGTAATGCGAGTATTGTCAGACTTGGGGTGAGTTCTAAATTTAGGAAAATCAGACCTAGCTCCAAGCAACCAGAAGATATTCTTGGGAGTGCTATTAGATTCGCACCGGGGCTTGTCCAAACTCCCTCAAAAGAAAGCTCGGGACATAGTAAAAAAAATTCAGTTCCTTTTGCAGAAAGAGGGAAGTAACGGTCAGGGAAGCTATGAGTGTTCTGGGGACCATGACATTGTGCATCCCCTGTGTAAAGTGGTGTCAGGCACATTCCAGAATTCTTCAGAATGAAATCAGCTCCGCTTGGGACAAACGTCCGTCAGGCCTGGACAAAAAGATGCCCTTAACTCCAGACTTAAAAGGCTCCCTAGCCTGGTGGGTATCCCCTTTAAAGCTGGGAAGTTCCACAGTGGGACTAAGTAAAAAAGTGGAGAAATGTTGTAACAATATTTTTTAAAAAAATCACAAAATACTAATTAAAAAAATAAAAAATATATTGTACCCATAAATAAATATTATTATAAATCAAATGGATAAATAAACAATAAAAGTAGACATATTTGGTATCGCCGTGTCTAGAGCAACCCAACCATATTAAACCATCCCACTAGTTAATACAATTAGTAAACACCATAAAAAAAGTAAAAATCTAGGCAAAAAACAATGCTTTATCATCATACCGCAGAACAAAAAGTGGAATAAAATGCGATCAAAAAGATGAATGTACTGTACATAAAAATGGTATCTATGAAAACGTCACATTGTCCTGCAAAAAAACAAGCCGCCATACAGCTCCATCAGGGGAAAAATAAAAAAATTATAGCTCTCAGAATGAAGCAATGCAAAAATATTTTTTTTTCGATAAAATTGTTTTTATTCTGTAATAGCGTCAAAACATAAAAAAACTACATAATGTTGTATCGCTGTAATCGTACTGACTAGAAAAATAAAGCTGCCTTATCAATTTTACCATACGTGGAACGGCATAAAAAAAACAAAAAAAAAAACAATTCTTGAATTGTTGTTTTTTGTTTATTCTGCCTCTCAAAAATCGGAATAGAAAGCGATCAAAAAATGTAATCTGCCCAAATATGGTACCAATAAAAACGTCAACTCATCCTGCAAAAAACAAGCCCTCACATGACTTTTTCAGTAGAAATATGGAAAAATTATAGCTCACAAAATCTGGTTATGCAAAAACTAGTTTTTTTGGGGAAAAAAAGCGTATTTTAGTATGTGATAGCAGCCAAACATAAAAACCCGCTATAAATCTATCGCTGTAATTGCACCGACCCGAAGAATAAAGTCGTCTAATCACCTATACCGCACAGGAGCAGCGTAAAAAATAAATAAAACCAATTCTTCACCTGCTGTTGATTTGTTGATTCTAACTCCCAAATATCGCAGTAAGGCTCAGCTCACATTTATCCTGCGCTCTGAATATTCCCTATAATGAGGCAGGTGGAGGCACCATGGATGCTGTCTGGCCTTTGATCTGGCGGTGTCCGTCTTTTTAGGTTTGCATAAAAGTGTCATCGGCCACAGTTCTGTGCACCTCTGGGAAAAAAGGACATCACTGAACAGAGGCCAGACAGAGTCGAGAGTAACTCTGCTGCCTCGGGGTTTCATCTGAATTACGTCACTCTGAGATTTAAAAGGAAACCCTTATGTAAGTGCTCAGCATAGAGTGCAGGATAAATGTGATCCAAAATGTTATGTAAAATGTTCCCAGCTTCAACTCAATCCACAAAAAAAGCAAGTTCCCACTCGGGTTCGTCATCTGTTAGCGGAAATATAGGGGGCTTCCATGTTACTGATGGCACAAAGGCTCTGGAAAATCGAAATGGCCCTTGCACCCCAAAATAAATTCAGCAAATTCTGTGCTCCTAAAACTAAATGCCCCCTCCCTTCTGAGCACCAGTAAGCCTAAACCGCAGTTAGTGTCCACATGTTTGGCATTTCTGTAGTGATGAGAGCCCTCTTACTGTATGGGTGCATGTCTCCAGAAGCATAAGCCGGGAATAATCTACTGGTCACTACAGCGTACTGGTCACTACAACGGAAGTTTGCAATTTTCACTCAGCAACATCCACTGCTGCTTGTTTCTGGAAAACCCAAGGAGTCAAAATCGTCACAACACCTGTAGATAAATTCCCAAAGGGTATAATTTCCAAAATGGGGTAACTTGAGCGGTGATTGTGCTCTTGTAGCACTTAGGGGTTCTGTATATGGAGTCCGTAAACTAATACAGAAAATTCTGTGCTCCAGGATGCCTACTGTATTACTATACTGGGTTTCTGCTAAAACCAATAGCGCTCTGTCCCTCCCGAGTCTCACCGTATGGCTAAGCAGTTGACATGGATTTACTGTGACGGAGAGGAGCCCGAAGACTGCAGCTTCTAATTCCTCCCACTCATTAAAAGCCTTTCACCTTCATATTAAACAGTGCAGGTTTCTGCCGGGGGTTAATCTGCTCAGTTGTAAGCTCCTAGAAGCTTACCATCATTTAGGCTCTCACCTGTTCGCTGTTAGCCACTCCCCGCTCCTATATATACTGGGCTTTGGCAGGCTATCCTACCAGAGCTAGCTTATGCTGCATGGTTCTAGGAGTGTGCTGGACTGTTGTTGTTTGAGAAGGCGTTTGGAGGATTAAGCTAAGACTGTTGCGTGGTTTAGTTTGTGTGTTATCCTCTTCTTCTTCTATTTAGGTTTGTCCCCCATCCTCCACTTCCCAGTGTTAACCTCTGTTGTTTGTGTGCATTTATTTGTATGATTGGTATTTTCCTTTAGCCCCATTTGTATTACCTTGTTAGTCTGGTTGGGGTTCAGCCATACATTACTACTCCCCTCTTCCCTGGGTGGTGGAAGGGAACAGACTGTGGGCGGATTGAGGAACTCAGACAAGGTACGTGGCGCCCGGTGTCTTTACCTTCAGAAGTAATCCGGGGAGCAGGACCAGCTAGGGTGCCCCTAATGTTAGGGACAGGAAGGAGCTCCTGCCCCCGGGATACCCGACAACAGAGTCATGCCAGCAGTACTGTGCAACCACATATGTGGGGTATACAGTCAGCAGATATTGTGGGACAAATTTTGATGCAATTTTTACCCATTTCCCATTGTAAAAATGTAAAATCTGGGTCTAAAACAAAATTTTAGTGGTAAAAATGGAATTATTTTTTTAATTGCCCAATAGTATAAAATTCGGTGACCCACCTGTTGTGATCACTGCACCCCTAGATGAATTCCTTGAGAGGTGTAGTTTGTAAAATGAGGTCTCATATGGGGGGTTCTGCTCTTCTGACACCTCAGGGGCTCTGCCAATGTGACATGGTACCCTCAAACCAGTCCAGCAAAATGTGAACTCCAATATGGCACCTCTTCTTTTCTGAGCTTGGCACTGTGCCTCAAAAGTAGTTTTCGACCACATAAGGGGTATCTGCGCACTCAGGAGAAATTGCACAACAAATTTTGGTGTCCATTCTCTCCTGCAATCCTTGTGAAAATAAAAAAATTGGGGCTAAAATAACATTGTTTTTGGAAAAATGTGATTTTTATTTACACGATTCAATGTTATAAACTTCTGTGAAGCATCTGGGGATTCAAGGTGCTAGATAAGTTCCCTGAGAGGTTTCCAAAATGGTGTCACTTGTGGTTGCACTGTTTAGACACATTAAAAGCTCTCCAAATGCGACATGGCGCCCGCTAATTATTCCAGAAAATTTTGCATTCAAAAAGTCAAATGGTGTTCCTTTCAAGTCCTGCTGCACGCCCAAACAGTAGTTTTCCTCTACATATGGTATATCGGCGTGCTCAGGAGAAATTGCACAACAAATTTTGGGTCCATTTTTTCCTGTTACCCTTGCGAAAATAAAAAAAATTTGAGTCTAAAGTAAAATTTTTGTGACAAAGTTAAATGTTCATTTTTCCTTCCACAGTACAAAAATTCCTGTGAAGCATCTGAAGGGTTAATAAACTACTTGAATGTGGTTTTCAGCACATTGAGGGGTGCAGTTTTTAGAATGGTGTCACTTTTGAGTATATGTCATCTGTCGTATAGGCCCCTGAAGTCACTTCAAATGTGATGTGGTCCCTAAAAAAATGGTTTTGTAAATTTTGTTGGAAAAATGAGAAATCTCTGGTCAAATTTTAACCCTTTTAATTTCCTAACAAACAAGAAAATTGTTTAAAAAATTGTGCTGATGTAAAGTAGACATGTGAGAAATGTTATTTATTAACTAATTTGTGTGATATAACTGATTTAAGTTCATAAAATTAAGTTTTTGCCAAATTTTGATTATTTTTACAAATAAACACAAGTAATATCAAAGAAATGTTACCACTAACATAAAGTTCTATATGTCACGAAAAAGCTCATAATCAGTGGGATCCGTTGAAGCGTTCCAGAGTTATTACCTCATAAAGTGACAGTGTAAAACTGTAAAATTTGGCCTGGTCATGAAGGTGCAAACAGCCTTGGGGGGTAAAGGGGTTAACTCCTCTAAATAGATTTGGACTTAGACAGAGACCCCTATGTAAAAAAACATCACTAAGTTCTAGTGTATCTGTAGGGCCACAGTATTACCTGTTGTTCTGTAGTGTGAGATGGGAAGAAAAATAGTCCGTTAGCCGGGTCAGAACCAGGAGGGCAGAGAAAATACAAAATCAGAAGACACAAGAGTAGTCAGTAAACGGGCCGAGGTCACAACAGGAAACAAATATACAAGCCGGGAGCTGAGCACAGAGGACTGAACCAGAGGAGAACAAGGCTGTATCTGGCAGCTTCCGGCAATATGCTTCCAGCTTTAGTAGGGTGTGGTGCTCTCCAAATGGCTGAAGCAGGGAGCAGATTACTCCAGCTGGACAGCACACACCCCCATACTGCCAGACTGGGTGGTACTACTGGTCCCAGCAACCCTAATCTTAGTGGCTGAACAGAGCCTGCGCCGCCCAGAGCTTCTGGTTCTGACGTCTCCTCCATCACCAGCGCCACCTGCAGGATGAATAAGGCGGCTTCTGGCGAGAGAAGCAGACATCGCAGGAGCAGATCCCAGAGGAGATGGGACCCACCAGAAACCTTAATATGACAAAATGTCAGAAAACCAGAGCAGTAGAAATCCCCATAAAGTGACTCCATTTTGGAAATTATAACCCTCAGTGAATTAATCTATAGGACTAGTGACGATTTTGACTCCACATCCACTTACTGGAAATTAGCACACAGACGATGTTGCAAAGTGAAAATTGCACATTTGCCATTTTATTGCGCAACACATAACAGTTAGGAAAATAAGTATTTGATACGCTGCCGATTTTGCAAGTTTTCCCACCTACAAAGAATGGAGAGATCAATAATTTTTATCGTAGGTACACTTCACCTGTGCGAGACAGAATCAAAAAAAAATCCAGAAAATCACATTGTATGGTTTTTACATAATTAATTTTCATTTTATTGCATGAAATAAATATTTGAAACAATAAACAAACAGATCTTAATATTTGGTCCAGAAACCTTTGTTACAATTACAGAGGTCAGATGTTTCCTGTAGTTCTTGACCAGGTTTGCACACACTGCAGCCGGGATTTTGGTCAACTCCTCCATACAGATCTTCTCCAGATGTTTCAGGTTCGGGGCTGTCGCTGGGCAACATTGAGTTTCAGCTCCCTCCAAAGATTTTCTATTGGGTTCAGGTTTGGAGACTGGCTAGGCCCTCCAGGACCTGAAATGTTTCTTACGGAGCCACTCCTTAGTTGCCCTGACTGTGTGTTTCGGGTCTTTGTCATGCTCGAAGACCCAGCCATGACCCATCTTCAATGCTCTTACTGAGGGAAGGTTATTGGCCAAAATCTCGCAATACATGACCCTTTGCAGAAAAGCATTCCCAAAGTATGATGTTTCCCCTACCATGCTTCACAGTTGGGACGGTGTTCTGGGGGTTGTACTCATTCTTCTTCCTCCAAACATTGAGAGTGGAGTTGATACCAAAAAGTTCTATTTTGGTTTCATCTGACCACATGACCTTCTCCCATGCCTCCTCTGGATCATCCAAATGGTCATTGGCGAACTTCAAACTGGCCTGGACATGTGCTGGCGTGAGCAGTGGGACCTTGGGAGTGCTTCAGGATTTTAATCCATGACGGCGAGGTGTTACTAACGGTAATGTTTGAGACTCTGGTCCCAGCTCTCTTCAGGTCATTGACCAGATCCTCCTGTGTAGTTCTGGGCTGATTATGACGTCTCTCAGAATCATCCTTACCGCACGAGGCGAGATGAAGCCTGCATGGAGCCTGTGAAGAAACAGGGTCTTTCGTGGGCATAAATCTACTCAGACAGCACAGGGTGAGGGTAAAACAGTGTGGCAATACTTTATTGAACCACCAAATGGACAATAAACCCATAGAACAGTCCCAGCAAATACCTAAGATGGTACAACATTACACAGTCTCACCCTTCTGCTGGCCCGCCTGGGATAGAACAGCTGCAACTTTTGGACTTCCAAGGCTAATTACCTCAACCAGAGGCTCCCCGCTTTTGGCGGGCCCCCACAGAGAGAAGGTATCGACAAGCTTAGGAAGCTGACAGTCCATCGAGGTACAAGGCCAGGAGACCCAAGGGTCCCACCCTGGCCTCTCCGAGAGTTTCCATGGGGCCAGATGACCAGCTGGTCTCAATCTGGCTTCTCAGATAGAATGTCTCCATGGGTTCCAGGCTACCGGAGGGTCCCACCTGGCAACCCCAAACAACATATCCAAGGGGCCAGGTGACTTCATCGTCCCAACCTGGTCTCTCCAAATGTTTCCATGGGCTCTCTGATGGTCAATGGAGCAGATACGTATCTTTCCAGTCAGGGCCATATACCCTTAGGCTGGAATCTTGTAGAATACAAATCTGTGTCTCTTTGAATAAACTGATGCTACCAAGCTGATGGTCTGAAGAGAGTCTGATCTTTGATTCTACTTGTAAAGTCTCTTTCAATTCTGCCTGCTACAGAGGCATGGGTTCTTTAAATAGTTCACATTTGTTCTTTCAAGTACACATCCACAGGGCAAGGGTTAGGGAGGGTATTATTCCACAGGGATCAGGTCTCATTGTTTCAGCATTCAATCACCCACACAGCCGACATAGCAGGGGGGGGGTGGTTCTTTAAATCAACATCTAGCTGGCTTTAGTATAATATGCAATTAGTATAATAACAAACGTCATTGTTTCAGAACCAAGAGAAGACAACATTCAGCGTTATACAAATACTGGTCTGTTCTTCTTGACCTACCAAAGAAACACACACAAGTTTTAAAGTCAACACAAACACAATAGTGCATTTCTCTTGGCTTAACAAATCTAGACGTATGGCTGATTAAGATAAGCTGTGTCGTCACAGAGCCTCAGACAAGAAGATTGACGGTCATCTTGTGTTTCTTCCATTTCCTATTAATTGCACTAACAGTTGTCTTCTCAACAAGCTGCTTGCCTATTGTCGCGGAGCCTATCCCTACCTTGTGTAGGTCTAAAATTTTGTCCTTGGTGTCCTTAGACATCTGTTTGGTCTTGGCCATGGTGGAGAGGTTGGAGTGATATTGATTATGTGTGGATAGGTGTCTTGTATAGAGGTAATGAGTTCAAACAAGTGCAATTAGAAAAGGTAGGAGTGCAGAGTAGGAGGGCTTCTTAAAGAAAAACCAACAGGTCTATGAGAGACAGAATTCTTGCTGGTTAGTAGATGATCAAATACTTATTTCATGCACTAAACCTACTCAAATAAATAATGACTAAACAGAAAAATGTATTTAAAATATAACATTTTTTAATTTTTATTAATATAAATGATAAAACCAAAAAAGGAAGAGATTACAAGGAGAAAACTATATATATGGGGTATAGCATGTAGATGACAATGAATGGTTAATCCTAAATATATGATAAAGTGCATAGATATAATAAATAAATGTAGCAACCAATAATCTATATAAAATATAAATAAATTCTTAATTAAATCCCAGTGGATATATAAATAAAAGTTCTATACTAGATACATTATATGCAAAAATAAATATAACATATAAGTAAGGATAAATACCATATGGTCAAGGCCCCACAACCTCCCAAGGGGACCAATTTATTTATTTATATTTTATATAGATTATTGGCTGCTACACTTATCGTATTTTTCAGACTAAAAGACGCACCAGACCATAGGACGCACCTAGGTTTTAGAGTAGCAAAATAGAAAAAAAAATTAAGCAAAAATTGTGGTCATGATGCATTATTTTAGGGGAAGGGGGTCTGCTGCTGACACTGTTAAAGGGGTAATGTCCCCCAATTCTTTTAATATCCCCATCCTGGTATATATGCCCCCCTCCTTCCTGTTATATGTGGCCCCCATCCCCATATGCATGGCACCCCTCATCCCCATCCTGGTATGAATGGCACTCCTTGATCCCCATCCTGGTATGCAAGGCACCTCCTGATCCCCATCCTGGTATGAATGGCACTCCTTGATCCCCATCCTGGTATGCAAGGCACCTCCTGATCCCCATCCTGGTATGCTTGGCATCCCCTGATCCCCAATCCTGGTATGCATGGCACTCCCTGATCCCCATCCTGGTATGCTTGGCACCCCCCGATCCCCATCCTGGTATGCTTGGCACCCCCTCCCTGATCCCCATCCTGATATGCATGGCACCCCCTGATCCCCATGCTGGTAATGCCTGGCCCCCCTCATCTCCATTCTGGTAATGCATGCCCTCCCTGATCCCCATCCTGGTAATGCATGCCCCCCCTGATCCCTGCCCTGGTAATGCATGGCGACCTCTGGTCCCCATACTGGTAAAACATGGCGTCCCGCTCTGCTGCCGACACTCACTGTGTGCGCCTCTCATGGCAGGGGGCGCATGGCGTCCCTGTCATGTACCCTCACACTGAGATGCTGTGCCGGAATAGTCACTGCTCCCCATGCTGGGACTGTGTGTGTTGAGAGCAGTGACCATTCACTCTCCATAACAGCGCACACACTGTAGCTGCAGTGCGGCTCCTGCTGTGCTCGGAGGTCTGTGTGCCCACTATTAAAAACCATGATTATTCACTACAATCCAGGAGAGTGGGTAGTAGTGAATATTCATGGTCTTTAATAGTAGGCACACTGACCGCCGAGCACAGCAGGAGCTGTGCTGTGGCTACAGTGTTCGCGCTATTAAGGAAGATGAATATTCATTGCTCTCCACGCCCTAGGGTGTATTTGTAGAGTATCTGAGCCACTAATAATGTGGAAACCTTTGTTTTTCCACTGACAGATGATGGACCTGAGTGGGGACTTGTTTTTTCGTGAGATGAGTAGAAGCTTTTCTTGTTATTATTTTCACCTATATAACACTGTTTGGTGGCTTTTATTCCATATTTGGGAGGCAGAATCAGTTGAACACCACGGTCAACTGCTTCATGCTATGAGGTTTTCTATTAGACTGTGAACTGTCATTGTCTTGGTGAATAATTAAATTTTTTTACATAAATTTCCATTTTTACAGACAGTTTAAGTAGAAATGTTCAAAAATATAAAATTCAAGGATATTTTATTCAAAAATAATAATTAGTTTTTTTTTTTCTTGTCAGATGACTGTACCAGGAGATCAGAGGGACAGCTGACATCTCCAGTTTTGAAATCAAATGGTCTTGAGATCCCAGATGTAATTGAAGTGAATGCCATTACTCCAGATATACCATCATCCCTTCACAGCAAAGATCTGTCATCTGATCCTATGAAACAGGTCCTGTCTTCTGATTCATTACCGACCACTATGGAAAATCAAAGTCACAAAATAAGCATTAAAAAACAAACTGCTCCTAATGCAAAGAAGCCATTTTCACATTCAGAAAATGGAAATAGTGTTTCCGTTGAAAAGTATATTCTTAAACATCAAAAAATTCACCCAGCAGGGAATAGATTTTTTTGTTTCAAATGTGGGAAATGTTTTAACCAGAAATCAGGTCTTGTTAATCACCAGAGAACTCACACAGGGGAGAAGCCATTTTCATGTTCAGAATGTGGGAAATGTTTTGCAGAGAAATCAAGTCTTATCAGACATCAGAGAATACACACAGGAGAGAAGCCTTTTTCCTGTTCAGAATGTGGGAAATGTTTTCTATGGAAATCAAATCTTGTTAATCACCGGAGAAGTCACACAGGGGAGAAGCCTTTTTCCTGTTCAGAATGTGGGAAAAGTTTTCATCACAAAGCAGATCTTGTTACACACCAGAGAACTCACACTGGGGAGAAGCCTTTTTCTTGTTCAGAATGTGGGAAATGTTTTAACCGGAAATCAGTTTTTGTTAAGCACCAGAGAACTCACACAGGGGAAAAGCCTTTTTTCTGTTCAGAATGTGGGAAATATTTTTCACAGAAATCAAATCTTGTCACGCACCAGAAAATTCACACAGGGGAGAAGTCTTTTTTCCTGTTCAGAATGTGGGAAATATTTTAATCATAAATGTAATCTCATTAAACACCAAAGAACTCACACAGGGGAGAAGCCTTTTTTTTGTTCAGAATGTAGGATATGTTTTAACCAGAAATCATATTTTGTTAGACACCAGAGAACCCACACAGGGGAGAAGCCTTTTTCACGTTCAGAATGTTGAAAATGTTTTGTGAAGAAATCATCTTTTCTTAGTCACCAGAGCAGTCACACAGGCAGAAGTCTTTTTCATGTTCTTAATGTGAGAAATAATTTATACGGAAATCAACTCTAAATAAGTATCAGCCTAATAAACATCAGAGTGTCACAATTTCTCTGCTTAGTGTGTCTCGGATGCTGTGACTGACAGCTCAGTCATGCCATGTGGTGCAGGGGTGTGCTGAGTTGTCGGTGTTTTGATGGACAGCTCAGCCATCCAATCCGAGTCTTGAGAGGTGTTAAGCTTCTTTCAGATGTTCCCTGTACCAGGTGATTACCCAGTAACTTAGCTGAGTCTCAGACCTCTGCTAGACATAGCATCTGCTCGGTTGTTTGCCTTGTAATTCTGTGCTCTGTTTGTTGGTCCTTTGCTGTATGACTTTAAACCTCGTTCTGACCATCCATTTGCCTAGCCCCTTTGCTCTGATCTGCTATCTTCCTGGTATTATGACCTCAGATCATGACTTGACTTCGCCTGTCTTTTCTCTTTTGTTTTCTAAGTGCTCTCTTGGTATCTGACCCCGGTATGTTTGACTAATCTGCCTCACAGCCTGTCCATGAGTGGTGACTAGCATCACATTATATCCAATAATGGATCCAATTCCTACACTCTGTGATCAGGCAGCGAATCTGACCCAGATGATCCAGGAACTGGCCAGGAAATACTACAAGCTAGGATCTTCACAGTCCCAGCTGCAGGGTCAGTTTTCTAGTACTATGAGTGCTTCCCAAAGCTCTCCGCTACCGACTGTAGTTATAACTGTGGTACCTGCTGACGTGCAGTTGGTTTCCTGAAACAGTAGTATGTGGAAAGGAACGAAAAGTGGAAAATCCGCGCTGCTGGAAGATGACAGTTAATCCAGGTCCACACTAGAAAAACATGCTTTATTTTATTGTCTATCCGTGTCAAAGTAATATACTTCCTCCTCAGGGCAAAAAACATATGACAAATGACAGAACACAGCCATATACAGTATATACACTGGTGAATTTGAAAAAATGTGGCGCCAAAAAAGAACACATGATATGTCAAAGTTTAATAATGTAAATAATTTAAGAAGAAATGATGATAAAAGCTTTCAAAATTACATATTTTTATTTTCTCAATTTCATTTATCTTGTAAACAATAATAAAATACACATTTCTGGTGATAAATTTAATCTAAATATAAATATAGTGTGATGTAAAAATATAGTTATGTAGGTTGGGCAAGAAGTCACAGAACAAAAGTATCGACATTGGCGTGAGCGATGTAATGGAGAAGAGTGAATGAACCAGAGGATTAAAAAGGGGCGATTGGGGTGTATAAAACCATAAATTTATTAAGAAGTGGATTGTAGTGAATAAAAGTGTTTGTCACATTGGAATGTTAGAATATTAATTATTAGACATTATATGGACATATAAAACACATTTTTAATGTTAATGTATAAGAGAAATAAGATACTAAACTAAAGATACTGGCCAAAGAAATCGCTAAGAGAATAGCGTGGGAAAAAATCTATGCTGCTGGGAAAGTCCCTCCGCTGAACTTAGATGAACTCAGCATTCGGGGATAACCCAGCTGTTAGAGTGAGAGGCTGGGTGAAATCGTGACGTAACGTGGGAAAATGTTAGTACAAGCCTCCAAAGAAGCCATGAAAGAGGAATAAAGAAGAGATCTTCGAGCAAAATGAATGGCAAAACAAAAAATGAAGCGGGAGTGAGTTCAATTCCCACCCGAAATAACAAATTGAGGTAAACTGTGCAAATATTAAGAAATTATACCATACACAAAAATATAATTATTAAAAATATTTAAGATATATATACAGTATTAAAATATTTAAGAAATATATACAATATATATGTATATGATAAAAATGGTGACTGATAAAAGTAAATCAAGCATAACATGGGGGGCAGCATGGTGGCTCAGTGGTTAGCACTGCAGCGCTGCGGCTCTGGGCTCAAATCCCACCAAGGACAACATCTACAAGGAGTTTGTATGTTCCCCTCGTGTTTGCGTGAGTTTTCTCCGGGTTCTCCGGTTTCCTCCCACACTCCAAAGACATACTGATATGGAATGTAGATTGTGAGCCCCAATGGGGACAGCGACGATAATGTCTGTAAAGCGCTGTGGAATTAATGGCGCTATATAAGTTGTAATGTCCTCACAGTACAAGAAATTCAAGAGAGTAGATTTTATCTGTATTTTATTCTTCTCCTTCTTCCTCCAGCACAATGCATTACATGTTTCTCAGCAGACTAGAAACCGAAACTAAAACTCACTTCCAGTCTCTAACTCTCCGGTCACAAGACTTCCTTTTCTTAAAGAGACAGATCTAAACATTATACATTACACACCCCAAGTCATATCGTCCCATTTCTCTTCTATCGATAGACATATTGCAAAGGCCTGGCAAATAGATTATTTCACATTATTACGGAGATTATTCATAAGGATCAATCAGGCTTTATTCCAAACTGGTCCACAGCAATGAATTTACGAAGGCTTTTTCTTCAAAGATCAGATGTAATAATGGGACATAAGGCTATTCTTTCTTTCTCTCTCTCGATGCGGCTAAAGCATTCGATGGCGTAGAATGGAAATACCTGTGGGAGGTTCTTAAAAGGTTTGGGGTGGGTCCCAAATTCCTATCATACATACAGGTTTTGTACTCTGGACCTCAGGCTAAAATAAGAACTAATGGTCTCTTATCGGCTTCAATCGCGTTGGGGAGGGGCACTCGGCAGGGATGCCCCCTGTCTCCCCTCCTTCTCGCGATAGCCATTGAACCTTTGGCCTGTATGTTGATTGCTAGTCCGGATATTGTAGGCTATAAATATGGTATCCTAATGATGACGATTTACTTATATATATATATATATATATATATATACACTGTATATACACACACACACACACACACACACACATATATATATATATATACATATATATATATATACATATATATATATACACACACAGTACAGACCAAATTGTACATTCACACTGAAGGCATCAAAACTATGAATTTACACATGTGGAATTATATACTTAACAAAAAAGTGTGAAACAACTGAAAATATGTCTTATATTCTAGGTTCTTCAAAAGTAGCCACCTTTTGCTTTCATGACTGCTTTGCACACTCTTTGCATTCTCTTGATGAGCTTCAAGAGGTAGTCACCGGAAATGGTTTTCACTTCACAGGTGTGCCCTGTCACGTTTAATAAGTGGGATTTCTCGCCTTATAAATGGGGTTGGGACCATCACTTGTGTTGTGCAGAAGTCTGGTGGATACACAGCTGATAGTCCTCCTGAATAGACTGTTAGAATTTGTATTATGACAAGAAAAAAGCAGCTAAGTAAAGAAAAACGAGTGACCATCATTACTTTAAGAAATGAAGGTCAGTCAGTCTGAAAAATTGGGTAAACTTTGAAAGTGTCCCCAAGTGCAGTTACAAAAACCATCAAGCGCTACAAAGAAACTGGCTCACATGAGGACCGCCCCAGGAAAGGAAAACAAAGAGTCACCTCTGCTTCTGAGGATAAGTTTATCCGAGTCATCAGCCTCAGAAATCGCAGGTTAACAGCAGCTCAGATTAGAGACCAGGTCAATGGCACCCAGAGTTCTAGCAGCAGACACATCTCTTCAACAACTGTTAAGAGGAGACTTTGTGCAGCAGGCCTTCATAGTAAAATAGCTGCTAGGAAACCACTGCTAAGGACTGGCAACAAGCAGAAGAGACTTGTTTGGGCTAAAGAACACAAGGAATGGACATTAGACCAGTGGAAATCTGTGCTTTGGTCTGATGAGTCCAAATTTGAGATCTTTGGTTCTAACCACCGTGTCTTTGTGCGACGCAGAAAAGGTGAACGGATGGACTCTACATGCCTGGTCCCCACCGTGAAGCATGGAGGAGGAGGTGTGATGGTGTGGGGGTGCTTTGCTGGTGACACTGTTGGGTATTTATTCAAAATTTAAGGCATACTGAACCAGCATGGCTACCACAGCATCTTGCAGCGGCATGCTATTCCATCCGGTTTGTGTTTAGTTGGACCATCATTTATTTTTCAACAGGACAATGACCCCAAACACACCTCCAGGCTGTGTAAGGGCTATTTAACCAAGAAGGAGAGTGATGGGGTGCTACGCCAGATGACCTGGCCTCCACAGTCACCAGACCTGAACCCAATCGAGATGGTTTGGGGTGAGCTGGACCGCAGAGTGAAGGCAAAAGGGCCAACAAGTGCTAAGCATCTCTGGGAACTCCTTCAAGATTGTTGGAAGACCATTTCCGGTGACTAGATGTGTCTGCTGCTAGAACTCTGTGTGGCATTGACTTGGTCTCTAATCTGAGCTGCTGTTAACCTGAGATTTCTGAGGCTGTTGACTCGGATAAACTTATCCTCAGAAGCAGAGGTGACTCTTGGTCTTCCTTTTCTGGAGCGGTCCTCATGTGAGCCAGTTTCTTTGTAGCGCTTGCTGGTTTTTGCAACTGCACTTGGGGACACTTTCAAAGTTTGCTCAATTTTTCGGACTGACTGACCTTCATTTCTTAAAGTAATGATGGCCACTCATTTTTCTTTACTTAGAATTTGTATTATAGCAAGAAAAAAGCAGCTAAGAGTCTATTCAGTAGGACTATCAGCTGTGTATCCACCTGACTTCTGCAGAACACAACTGATGGTCCCAACCCCATTTATAAGGCAAGAAATCCCACTTATTAAACGTGACAAGGCACACCTGTGAAGTGAAAACCATTTCCGGTGACTACCTCTTCAAGCTCATCAAGAGAATGCCAAGAGTATTCAAAGCAGTTTTCAAAGCAAAAGGTGGCTACTTTGAAGAACCTAGAATATAAGACATATTTTCAGTTGTTTCACACTTTTTTGTTAAGTATATAATTCCACATGTGTCATAGTTTTGATGCCTTCAGTGTGAATGTACAATTTTCATAGTCATGAAAATAAAGAAAAATCTTTAAATGAGAAAGTGTGTCCAAACTTTTGGTCTGTACTGTAATATATATATATATATATATATACACACACACACACACACACACACACACAGACAGACACAGTTGAAACCAGAAGTTTACATACACTATATAAAAAGACACATATGCATGTTTTTCTCAATATCTGAGATGAAATCAGAATAAACATTTCCCGTTTTAGGTCAATTAGTTTAAATTTGCCAAATGCCAGAACAATGAGAGAGAGAATGTTTTAAGGCATTTTTATTGCTTACTGCAAAAGTTTCCATACACTACGATTACTATACCTTTAAATAATTTTGGACTGCCTATATGATGATGTCATGTGTTTTGGAGCTTCTGATTTTTTTTTCTGAGCTTTTTGGCAGCATCTGTGTTAATTAGAAACACACCTGTGGATGTATTTTAATGCACATCTGAAACACACTGCTTCTTTGTGTACCATCATGGAAAAGTCTAAAGAAATCAGCCAAGATATCAGGAAGAGAATTGTGGATCACAAATTGTGGGTACAATTTCATGATACCTGAAGCTGCCTCGTTCATCTGTACAAACAATTATACGCAAGTACAAACAAAAATGGAATGTCAAGCCTTCATACCACTCAGGAAGGAGATGGGTTCTGTGTACCAGAGATGAACGTGCATTGGTCTGACATGTGCATATCAACCCAAGGACAAAAGCAAGAGACCTTGTGAAGATGATGGCGGAAGCTGATAAGATTGTGTAAATATCCACAGTGAAACGAGTACTGTATCAACATGGGCCGAAAGGCTACTCTGCCATTACTCAAGAAAAGGAAGAAACCATTACTCAAAAAAAAAACATAAAAAAGCCAGATTAATGTTTGCACATGCACACAGGAACAAAGAGCTTAATTTTTGGAGACATATTCTGTGGTCTGATGAAACTAAAATTGAACTTTTTGGGCATACTGACCATCGTTACCTTTTGAGGAAAAAGGGAGAAGCTTGGAAGCCTAAGAACACCATCCCAACTGTGAAACACGGGGGTGACAGCATCTTGTTGTTGAGTTGTTTTGCTGCAGGAGGGACTGATGCACTTCACAAAATAGATGGCATCATGAGAAAAGAAGATTATGTGGCAATACTGAAGCAACATCTCAAGACATTAGCCAGGAAGTTAAAGCTTGGGCGGAAATGGGTCTTCCAAATAGACAATGACCTGAAGCATACTGCCAAAATGGTAAGAAAGTGGCTTAAGGATAACAAAGTCAATGTTTTGGAGTGGCCGACACAAAGCCCTGATCTCAGTCCTATTGAAAAGGCAGATGCGAGCAAGGCGACCTACAATCCTGGATCAGTTACACCAGTTTTGTCAGGAGGAATCGGCCCAAATTCCGAACAACTATTCTGAAAAGCTTGTGGAAGGATATCCCAAACGTTTGACCCAAGTCATTCAGTTTAAGGGCAATGGTACCAAATACTAATGAAATATATGTAAACTTTTGACTTTGGAGTAAGTAATAAAAATGCCTTAAAACATTCTCTCTCTCATTATTCTGGCATTTGGAAAATATTAAAAATTATGGTAATCCTAATTGACCTTACACGGGAAAGGTTTATTCTGATTTCATCTCAGATATTGAGAAAAACATGCTGATGTGTCTTTTTATATAGTGTATGGAGACTTCTGGTTTCAAACTAATGTGCCTTTGATATCAGCGGTAATTGACAGAGTAACCACAAATAATACTTTTGAACTAGCGGCTGCCATGAGAAATAACACAATGAATAAGTAGGATATTCATTGGTCCTTATGGAACACTCTTAAATGCAAATCAAGATGGACGCCCTTTTGGGTAGAAAATAATACTTTTGTTAAGTTGGTATTAGAGAAGGGAAATACTAAGGGTCGTATTTCTGATATTTACTGAGTCCTTTTAATTCTTATTTAACAATATTTCCTTCTCCAGCTAGACAAAAATGGATGGAGATATAGGTCCAATTTCTGAGGATCAATGGAGAGCGGTATTAGAACTGGTTCCCCAATTATCTTTATATGAGACACAGAGATTTTCCCAGATCATATTAATACATAGGAAATATAAGACGCCTAGATCCCTATGCAACATAGGATACCGGACTGCTGCTGAATGTCCAGGATGTAACATGGATGCTGCGGGCCTATTACATCCGCTATGGGAATGCTGGGAGTTAGGAAAATACTGGAAAGGAGTTCTGTCTATTATAAAGAGGGTATATAAAATAGATATTCAACCAGACCCCCAAAAATGCCTATTAGGTATATTAGAGCAGGGGTTCTCAAACTTTTCAAACAGGGGGCCAGTTAACTGTCCCTTGGACCATTGGAGGGCCGGAATATAGTTTAAAAAAAACTATGAACAAATTCCTATGCACACTGCACATATCTTATTTTAAAGTAAAAAAAAACAAAACGGGAATAAATACAATATTTAAAATGAAGAACAAGTAAAGTTAAATCAACAAACTTACCGGTATGTCAATGGGAACTATGGGCCAGCTTTTGGCTAATGAGATGGTCAATGTCTGGTTCCATATTTGTCACTGCTAGTCGTAACAAGTGATGCAAGTGTGCATCAGTTAGTCTGGATCTGGTTGGAGATTTCACATGTTTCATTCTGGAAAAAGTCTGTTCACAGACATAAGTGCTGCCAAAGATGGTTGCCATTTTGAGTGCAAGGTTCCTGAGATTAGGATATGTCTCAGAGGGGAGAGATGCATAGAAATTAGGAAGGCTGCTTGACTTGAATGCATCTTTCAGAGTCACAATTATGCATTTCAGCCAGTTCCATTTGGTAAATTGTATCCACATTTTCAATGTCAATAAAAAAATGGGTTACGGAAAAGCTGCATGTCCTGTTCATGGAGATGAATCTTTAAATCTACATTGGAACTCCTTTTGGAACTTTTCCAGTGAATCCACACATGTTTTGTTTGGGAATGCAACCAATGGTTTTTCCACTAACAGATTTTGAGTTGTGGGGAGATGGCAGAGATTTTCCTCCTTCACTTCTTTGATGAGGAGGCCTAATTTTACTTCAAATGCTTTCACATGTGATTGCATATCACAGAGGAGCTGCCCCTTTCCTTGAAGTTGTACATTGAAACTGTTAAGTAACTCTGTTACATCGGTCAGAAAGGCAAGGTGCCATTTCCATTCCGCATCATTGAGCTCCGGTACTTCTTTGTTTTTGAAAGCAGAGAAGCTGTAATCTGTGGAAGTAAGTCATAGAAATGTCTCAAAACTCTCCCTCGACTCAGCCAACGCACTTCTGTGTGGTGCAGAACATCTTCATAGGCAACATTTAGCCCAGACAGAAATTCCTGAAATTGTCAGTGGTTTAATGCATTAGCTCTAATGAAATTAACACAAGATACCACAATTTTCCTAACAGAGTCCCACTCCAGTGATTTACTACACAGCGCCTGTTGGTGGATGAGGCAGTATTGGATGAGAATGGTCATGTTTGTCCATCTCTTGGTTAATGCGAGCAATTACTCCTTCCTTAGACCCCACCATGCTAGGAGCACCATCAGTAGTCACACTGGCTTGTTTAGCCCAGTCCAGCTCCAAACCATTCACAGTTTGGCAAACCTTTTCATAGATATCCTCTCCTGTAGTTCTTCCTTTCATGCCTTGCAGTGCAGCAAGCTCTTCTGTGACTTCGAAACAGTCATTCGTCCCACGAATAAAAATTAGAAGTTGTGCAGAATCACGAATATCATTACTTTCGTTGAGTGCCAAGGAAAAATAGGAAAGTGTTTTTGCAGAGTTTTGCAAATGCTGAAGCAAATTGTCTCCCATTTCTTCAATCCTTCGTGTAATGGTAGGTCCTGAAAGACTCACTGTACTAAATAATTCGGCCTTCTCTGGACACATCTCTTTGGCAACAGAAAGAAGGCATTCTGTAACAAATTCTCCCCCCAGGAATGGTCGGCCAGTGCCCGCTATTAGCTTGGCAACTTGAAAACTTACTCGCAGTGATGAAATATTTAGCTGCTTCTGCTTCACAGAAGTATTTTGCCGAGTTGTCAATGTATTTTTTAGTTTTAATATTTTATCCTTTCTCCGACCAAACAATCATATTTATCTTTATATTGAGTTTGATAGTGTCGAAGCAAATTGTATCCTTAGAACACAGACACTATATTCTGACATATCACTCAGCTCTTTCCTTGTACTGCATGAAAAAGTAATCATAAGTCCACTGTTCTTTGAATATCCTACACTCCGCGTCAATTTTTCTTTTTCTTGATATCATTATTTCCTAGGGATTCCAAATTGCTTTTAGTAAAATACCAATTATATATACAGTGCTACAAAAACATTATACCAGCAATAAAATTGCCCACATAGAGACATACAGACTGCACTGCCCAATAATGCAGTCTGATCAGTGCCCATCAATGAAGCCTTGCCAGTCTATATAATTTCAGCCTCACCAGTGCCCATATTGGTGGAACTCCGCTTTTACCTCAGGCTCAGACTGGTGTGGTGCGAGAGTCCCCAATAGGCAGGTAAATATCCCCAATAGGCAGCATAGGTTCCTAATAGGCAAGTAAAGGTCACTCTAATAGGCAGCATAGGTCCCCAATAGGCAGGTAAATGTCCCCAATAGGCAGGTAAACGTCCCCAATAGGCAGCATACATTGGTGGCCAAAAGTATTGGCACCCCTGCAATTCTGTCAGATAATACTCAGTTTGTTCCTGAAAATGATTGCAATCACAAATTCTTTGGTATTATTCTCTTCATTTAATTTGCTTGCAAGGAAAAAACACAAAAGAGAAGGAAGCAAAAATCAAATCATTGATCATTTCACACAAAACTCCAAAAAAGGGCCGGACAAAAGTATTGGCACCCTCAGCCTAATACTTGGTTGCACAACCTTTAGCCAAAATAACTGCGAACAACCCCTTTCGGTAACCATCAATGAATTTCTTACAATGCTCTGCTGGAATTGTAGACCATTCTTCTTTGGCAAACTGCTCCAGGTCCCTGATATTTGAAGGGTGCCTTCTCCAAACTGCCATTTTGAGATCTCTCCACAGGTGTTCTATGGGATTCAGGTCTGGACTCATTGCTGGCCACCTTAGAAGTCTCCAGTGCTTTCTCTCAAACCATTTTATAGTGCTTTTGGAAGTGTGTTTTGGGTCATTGTCATGCTGGAAGACCCTTGATCTCTGAGGGAGACCCATCTTTCTCACACTGGGCCCTACATTATGCTGCAAAATTTGTTGGTAGTCTTCAGACTTCATAATGCCATGCACACGGTCAAGCAGTCCAGTGCCAGAGGCAGCAAAGCAACCCCAAAACATCAGGGAACCTCCGCCATGTTTGACTGTAGGGACCGTGTTCTTTTCTTTGAATGCCTCTTTTTTTTCCTGTACACTCTATGTTGATGCTTTTTCCCAAAAAGCTCTACTTTTGCCTCATCTGACCAGAGAACATTCTTCCAAAACGTTTTAGGCTTTCTCAGGTAAGTTTTGGCAAACTCCAGCCTGGCTTTTTTATGTCTCGGGGTAAGAAGTGGGGTTTTCCTGGGTATCCTACCATACAGTCCCTTTTCATTCAGACGCCGATGGATAGTACGGGTTGACACTGTTGTGCCCTCAGACTGCAGGGCAGCTTGAACTTGTTTGGATGTTAGTCGAGGTTCTTTATCCACCATCCGCACAATCTTGCGTTGAAATCTCTCGTCAATTTTTATTTTCCGTCCACATCTAGGGAGGTTAACCACAGTGCCATGGGCTTTAAACTTCTTGATGACACTGCGCACGGAAGACACAGGAACATTCAGGTCTTTGGAGATGGACTTGTAGCCTTGAGATTGCTCATGCTTCCTCACAATTTGGTTTCTCAAGTCCTCAGACAGTTCTTCGGTCTTCTTTCTTTTCTCCATGCTCAATGTGGTACACACAAGGACACAGGACAGAGGTTGAGTCAACTTTAATCCTTGTTAACTGGCTGCAAGTGTGATTTAGTTATTGCCAACACCTGTCAGGTGCCACAGGTAAGTTACAGGTGCTGTTAATTACACGAATTAGAGAAGCATCACATGATTTTTCAAAGGGTACCAATACTTTTGTCCACCCCCTTCTTTAGGTTTGGTGTGGAATTGTATCCAATTTGGCTTTAGGACAATTCTTTTTGTGTTTTTTTCATTGAAGACAAATTAAATGAAGATAATAATACCAAAGAATTTGTGATTGCAATCATTTTCAGGAAGAAACTGAGTATTATCAGACAGAATTGCAGGGGTGCCAATACTTTTGGCCACCACTGTAGGTCCCCAATAGGCAGCATAGGTCCCCAGTAGGCAGGTTATATGTCCCCAATAGGCAGGTAAGTGTCCCCAATAGGCAGGTAAATGTCCCCAATAGGCAAGTAAATGTCCCCAATAGGCAGCATAGGTCCCCAATAGGCAGGTAAATGTTCCCAATAGGCAGCATAGGTCCCCCATAGACAGGTAAATGTCCCCAATTGCAGGTAGACAATAATACCAAAAATAAAATTGCCCACATAGAGACATACAGACTGCACTGCCCATCAATGAAGCCTTGCCAGTGTAACGGGTCCGGGAGGCGGACTGTAACGGGTCCGGGAGGCGGAACCTCTGAGCTACTATACAAGGGGGCGGCCCTTGTAAGGGAGCGGGTGGCAGTCTCTGGGTGAACGGACAGGGAGTTACGGCAAGTGATCAGGGCAGTCTCTGGGTAAGGGGTAGGTACGACCTGTGATGGCAGAGCCTCCGGGTAGGCTAGCAGGCAGGTGGTAGATGTGTGCTCCCAGGTGAGCAAGCGAGAGTCTCTGGAATAGCAGGTGGTCACGGCACGTGACGGCGGAACCTCCGGGCTGGCAGGCAGGTAGGTAACGGAGAAGCGCTCCCAGGTGAGCGGGCAAGAGTCTCTGGAATAGCTGATGGTCACCGCACGTGACAACGGGACCTCCGGGCTGGCAAGCAGGCAGGTAACGGAGATGCGCTCCCAGGTGAGCGGGCAAGAGTCTGGAGTAGCTGGTGGTCACAGCACGTGACAACGGAGCCTCCGGGCTGGCAAGCAGGCAGATAACGGAGAAGCGCTCCCAGGTGAGCGGGCAAGCTGGTCCATAGACAGACTGACCGGAGTAGTAAGGCAGACCGTCGGACCTCAGGCAAGCAGGCAGGTAGCTGATATGCGCTCCCAGGTGAGCGGGCAGGCTGGTCCTTTAGACAGACTGACAAGAGTAGTAAGGCAGACCGTCGGACCTCAGACTGGCAGACAGGTAACAAGTATTCAGGCAGGAATCAGGCAGGTAACTGGCAGGTACGGGCAGGTAACTAGCAGGAAACTGGCAGGAAACTGGCAGGTAACTGGCAGGTAACTGGCAACGGGACCTGAGGGCTGAAGCACAGGTGAGACACAGGTGCAAACAACATTGCTCGGGCACCTCCATTTTGGAGGAGGTGCCTTATATATGATGAAGTCCTCCGGCCATTGGCCGGGGACTCTTTAGGGCGGCGCGCGCGGCCCCTTTAAGAGGAGGGGAGCGCGCGCGCGCGCGCCCTAAGCACAGGGGCCGGGAAGGAGCGCGCGCTGAGAGCAGAGCAGGAGGAGGACGCCGGGACGGAGCGCGCGCTGACAGCAGAGCGGGGGGAGGAAGCCGGGCACGGAGCAGAGCGGTGAGAGGAGCAGCGTCCCTGCCTAGCAGAGGGCAGGGACGCCGGCACTACAGTACCCCCCCCTTTAGGCCCCCCCTTTTTTAGGCCAGACAGAAATTTAGCTAGGATGAGAGGGGCATGGATGTTCTCCCGGGGCTCCCACGTTCTCTCCTCAGGACCAAACCCCTTCCAATCTACCAGGAAAAAGGTCTTTCCTCTTACCCTTTTGGTGGCAAGAATGTTCTCTACCTCAAACTCGTCCTCAGCAGAAACCGGAGCAGGAGGCGTACCTGTAGACTTGGAAAAAGAGTTAAGTACAACAGGTTTGAGGAGAGACACATGGAAGGAGTTAGGGATCCGTAAGTTGGCCGGGAGTTTCAATTTATAGGCCACCGGGTTGATCTGACTGATGACCTCCAGTGGGCCGATGAACCGAGGCCCTAACTTATAGGAAGGGATCTTGAGCCGGACATATTTGGACGAGAGCCAGACTTTATCCCCAGGGCGGAATTGAGGAGGGTCCAGACGTTTTTTGTCAGCGTGTCTTTTCATACGCTCGGATGACAGAAGGAGTGCGGACCGGGTACTCTCCCATATGGAGGAAAATTTGTTAACAAGAGATTCCGCAGCCGGATTGTCCGCCGAGGTGGAGACGGGAAACGGGATCCGAGGATGCTGACCGTAGACTACAAAAAACGGGGATTTGGAGGAAGACTCGCTCTCGTGATTGTTGTACGAGAATTCGGCCCATGGCAGGAGATCCACCCAGTCAGAATGGTGGGCATTAACGAAGTGCCGAAGGTAACTGGTCAGGTTCTGATTGATCCGCTCCACTTGACCATTAGACTGTGGGTGGTAAGCGGAGGAGAAGTCCAGGGTGACGTCCAGCAATTTACAAGTGGCTCTCCAGAAACGGGAAGTGAACTGTACCCCACGATCCGACACGATGTGACGGGGCAGGCCATGAAGACGGAAGATGTGGCGGATAAAGTCTTTAGCCAGCTCGGGTGCAGACGGAAGACCTGGCAGTGGAATGAAGTGAGCCATCTTGGAGAAGCGGTCAGCGACCACCCAAATGACCGTACAACCGGCAGAGACGGGCAGATCAGTAATGAAGTCCATCGCTATATGCTGCCAGGGGGCAGCAGGTACTGGCAGAGGTAGGAGGCGGCCGGCCGGCAGGTGTCTCGGAACTTTGTTGCGGGCGCAGGACACACAGGCAGAAACAAAGTCTATTACATCCTTGTGCAGGTTAGGCCACCAGTAGTGCCGGGTAATAAGCTGGAGGGTCTTTTTCTGACCGGCGTGGCCAGCTAGTTTAGACGAATGACCCCAGTGTAGAATCTTCTCCCGATCAGGTACTGGTACGAACGTCTTACCAGGAGGAAGACGATTTAGACTCACGGGAGCCACCTGCATTACTCTGGCGGGATCGATGATATGTTTCGGATCCTCCTCGAGATCAGACACCAGAAAGGATCGAGACAAGGCATCCGCCTTGACGTTTTTGTCAGCCGGGCGAAAATGAAGGACAAAATCAAAACGAGCAAAAAACAAGGACCACCGGGCTTGGCGCGGGTTAAGTCTCTGGGCATGCTGGAGGTAAGCCAAGTTCTTGTGGTCAGTGTAAATTATTACCGGGTGAAGAGCCCCCTCGAGCAGGTAACGCCACTCCTCCAATGCCAGTTTGATGGCCAATAACTCTCGGTCTCCTATGGAATAGTTGCGCTCAGAGGAGGAGAAGAGTTTAGAGAAGAAGCCACAAGTTACCATCCTCCCGGAAGATGATTTTTGAGTAAGTACCGCTCCGGCTCCAGAGGAGGAGGCGTCAACTTCCAGGAAGAACTGCTTGTTGCCATCTGGGCGATGCAGCACCGGGGCGGAAGAGAAGGCCTGTTTAAGGGAAAGAAAGGCCTCCTCTGCTTCGGGTGGCCACTCTTTGGGATTAGTACCTTTACGGGTGAGCGCAGAAATTGGGGCCGTCCGGGAAGAGAAGTGTGGTATGAAGAGGCGGTAGTAGTTGGCGAAGCCCAGGAAACGCTGAATGGCCTTCAACCCCTCCGGTCGGGGCCATTTCTCGATGGCAGACAGTTTCTCAGGATCCATTTGAAGGCCGGTCTGAGAGATAATGTAGCCCAGAAACGGAAGCGAGGTCTGCTCAAAGAGGCACTTCTCAAATTTAGCGTAGAGATGGTTCTGCCTTAGCCTGAGCAGGACCTGACGAACGTCCCTCCGGTGAGTCTGGAGATCCGGAGAGAAGACCAAGATGTCGTCCAGGTACACCACTACGCAGGAGTAGAGAAGGTCCCGGAAGATGTCATTGACCAACTCTTGAAAGACGGCAGGAGCGTTACAGAGACCAAAGGGCATTACCAGGTATTCATAGTGGCCGTCCCGGGTGTTGAATGCCGTCTTCCATTCATCCCCCTGACGAATACGAACCAGGTTGTACGCCCCACGAAGGTCCAGTTTGGTGAAGATCCTAGCCCCCCTCAGACGATCAAATAATTCTGGAATGAGCGGAAGGGGGTACTTATTCTTCACCGTGATCAGGTTTAGGCCTCTATAGTCTATACAGGGACGGAGAGAGCCGTCCTTCTTTTTGACGAAAAAGAAGCCTGCTCCCGCCGGGGAGGTAGATTTCCGGATGAATCCTCTGGCCAGATTCTCCTCAATATATTCGGACATTGACCGGGTCTCAGCAGCGGATAAAGGATAGATACGCCCACGGGGAGGAGTAGTACCGGGTAGCAGATCGATGGGACAGTCGTATGGTCTATGTGGTGGTAATGTCTCTGCCTCCTTTTTATTAAAGACATCTGCATAAGACCAATAAGGAATCGGAAGTCCAGGTAGATTAGCTGGGGTAGGAGAGGGACGGACAGGATGGACGGGAACCAGGCAGGTTTTATGACAGTCTTGTCCCCAGCGAAGGACCTCTCCGGTTTGCCAGTCTAGCACGGGTGCATGTCTCTGGAGCCAGGGCAGACCTAGCAAGAGGGCGTGAGAGAGTCCAGGCAGAACATGAAAGGAGATACTTTCAGAATGCAGCATTCCCACCTGCAGGGTAATGGATTCGGTGATGAGTTGAATGGGGCGAGGTAAGAGGCCCCCATCCACGGCAGCGACAGACAAGGGTACAGCCAGAGGTTTGGTGGGGATGCGGTATTTCTCAACCAGGGACTGTGAAATAAGGTTCCCGGCTGCTCCAGAGTCAAGTTGGGCTAGTTCGAAATAACGGTTCTCCCCGTAGATGATCGAAACTGACAACAGCAGGGATGGAGAGGATTTATTCTTGTCTAGGTGGACCTCTCTGAGCGAACCTAGACACAGGCGTTTCCCGACCTCTCCGGGCAGGCACGGATCCGGTGCTCCTTACTGCCACAGTAGAAGCAGCTCCCCTCGGCACGGCGTGAGTCCTGACGGGTTTTGACCATCTTGGTCTGGTCGACCTGCATAGGCTCAGGAGAGTGTACTTGGGGAGAGATGGAGGGAATGACGGGTTTCTGGAAAGTAGGAGCTAAACGTGGAATCCTTCTCTCACGGGTGACCTCTTTGGCACGCTCCTGAAACCGTAGGTCAATTCGGGTGGCAAGAGTTATTAAGTCATCGAGAGTGGTAGGAATGTCCCGACTGGCAAGTTCATCTTTAATACGGCCGGACAGACCCTCCCAGAAGACGGAAACCAGAGCGTCGTTATCCCAGGCCAGCTCCGAGGCAAGGGTACGGAACCGTATGGCATATTGGCCCACGGTGAGACTCCCCTGACGGAGGCGTAGCAACGATGATGCAGATGAGGTCTTCCGTCCGGGTTCGTCGAAGACTTTCCGGAAAGCCGTGAGAAAAGCAGGCAAGTTGGACACCAGGGGGTCTCCTCTCTCCCATAGAGGATTCAGCCAGGCCAGGGCCTCCCCGGTGAGATGGGACATGATGAAGGCAATTTTGGCCCGGTCGGAGTTAAACTGGTAGGACAAAAGTTCAAAATGCAGGGTGCACTGATTCAAGAAGCCCCGAGCCTGGACGGGGTCGCCTCCGAAGCGAGGAGGTGCAGAAAGCCGGGGTCCGGGGTAGGATACCATAGTATTAGTGAGCAGCGGAGCCGCCGGATTGCAAGATATGGCACTGGCGGAGGTTGTTGGTGGATCAGACAGAGTGTTCAGGCGAGTATTAACATTCCGCAGGTGACCCAGGATGGCCTCCTGTTGGGACCTCTGACGGGACAGTTCAAGACCGAGGTCCGAGAGCGAGGGAGCTTGGGTGCCACCGGGTTCCATGGCCCGAGCAAACTGTAACGGGTCCGGGAGGCGGACTGTAACGGGTCCGGGAGGCGGAACCTCTGAGCTACTATACAAGGGGGCGGCCCTTGTAAGGGAGCGGGTGGCAGTCTCTGGGTGAACGGACAGGGAGTTACGGCAAGTGATCAGGGCAGTCTCTGGGTAAGGGGTAGGTACGACCTGTGATGGCAGAGCCTCCGGGTAGGCTAGCAGGCAGGTGGTAGATGTGTGCTCCCAGGTGAGCAAGCGAGAGTCTCTGGAATAGCAGGTGGTCACGGCACGTGACGGCGGAACCTCCGGGCTGGCAGGCAGGTAGGTAACGGAGAAGCGCTCCCAGGTGAGCGGGCAAGAGTCTCTGGAATAGCTGATGGTCACCGCACGTGACAACGGGACCTCCGGGCTGGCAAGCAGGCAGGTAACGGAGATGCGCTCCCAGGTGAGCGGGCAAGAGTCTGGAGTAGCTGGTGGTCACAGCACGTGACAACGGAGCCTCCGGGCTGGCAAGCAGGCAGATAACGGAGAAGCGCTCCCAGGTGAGCGGGCAAGCTGGTCCATAGACAGACTGACCGGAGTAGTAAGGCAGACCGTCGGACCTCAGGCAAGCAGGCAGGTAGCTGATATGCGCTCCCAGGTGAGCGGGCAGGCTGGTCCTTTAGACAGACTGACAAGAGTAGTAAGGCAGACCGTCGGACCTCAGACTGGCAGACAGGTAACAAGTATTCAGGCAGGAATCAGGCAGGTAACTGGCAGGTAACTAGCAGGAAACTGGCAGGAAACTGGCAGGTAACTGGAAGGTAACTGGCAACGGGACCTGAGGGCTGAAGCACAGGTGAGACACAGGTGCAAACAACATTGCTCGGGCACCTCCATTTTGGAGGAGGTGCCTTATATATGATGAAGTCCTCCGGCCATTGGCCGGGGACTCTTTAGGGCGGCGCGCGCGGCCCCTTTAAGAGGAGGGGAGCGCGCGCGCGCCCTAAGCACAGGGGCCGGGAAGGAGCGCGCGCTGAGAGCAGAGCAGGAGGAGGACGCCGGGACGGAGCGCGCGCTGACAGCAGAGCGGGGGGAGGAAGCCGGGCACGGAGCAGAGCGGTGAGAGGAGCAGCGTCCCTGCCTAGCAGAGGGCAGGGACGCCGGCACTACAGCCAGTCTATATAATTTCAGCCTCACCAGTGCCCATATTGGTGGAACTCCGCTTTTACCTCAGGCTCAGACTGGTGTGGTGTGAGAGTCCCCAATAGGCAAGTAAATGTCCCCAATAGGCAGCATAGGTTCCTAATAGGCAGGTAAAGGTCCCCAATAGGCAGGTAAATGTCCCCAATAGGCAAGTAAATGTCCCCAATAGGCAGCATAGGTTCCTAATACGTAGGTAAATGTTCCCAATAGGCAGCATAGGTCCCCAATAGGCAGGTAAATGTCCCCAATAGGCAGCATAGGTTCCTAATAGGCAAGTAAATGTTCCCAATAGGCAGCATAGGTCCCCAATAGGCAAGTAAATGTCCCCAATGGGCAGGTAAATGTTCCCAATAGGCAGGTAAATGTCCCCAATAGTCAAGTAAATCTCCCCAATAGGCAGGTAAATCTCCCCAATAGGCAGCATAGGTTCCTAATAGGCAGGTAGGCAGCATAGGTCCCCAATAGGCAGGTAAATGTCCCCTATAGGCAGCATAGGTCCCCAATAGGCAGGTAAAAGCCCCCAATAGGCAGGTAAATGTCCCCAATAGGCAGCATAGGTCCCTAATAGGCAGGTAAATGTCCCCAATAGGCAGGTAAATGTTCCCATAGGCAGGTAAATGTCCCCAATAGGCAGCATAGGTCCCCAATAGGCAGGTAAATGTCCCCAATAGGCAGCATAGGTCCCCAATAGGCAGGTAAATGTCCCCAATAGGCAGGTAAATGTTCCCATAGGCAGCATAGGTCCCCAATAGGCAGGTGAATGTCCCCAATAGGCAGCATAGGTCCCCAATAGGCAGGTAAATATCCCCAATAGGCAGCATAGGTCCCCAATAGGCAGGTAAATATCCCCAATAGGCAGCATAGGTCCTCAATAGGCAGCTAAATGTCCCCAATAGGCAGCATAGGTCCCCAATGGGCAGGTAAATGTCCCCAATAGGCAACATAGGTCCCCAATAGGCAGGTAAATATCCCAAATAGGCAGCATAGGTCCCCAACAGGCAGGTAAATTTCCCCAATAGGCAGGTAAATGTCCCCAATAGGCAGGTAAATGTCCCCAATAGACAGCATAGGTTCCTAATAGGCAGGTAAATGTCCCCAATAGGCAGGTTATATGTCCCCAATAGGCAGGTTATATGTCCCCAATAGGCAAGTTATATGTCCCCAATAGGCAGGTAAATGTTCCCAATAGGCAGGTAAGTGTCTCCAATAGGCAGGTAAATGTCCCCAATAGGCAGGTAAATGTCCCCAATAGGCAGCATAGGGCCGCAATAGGCAGGTAAATGTCCCTAATAGGCAGCATAGGTCCCCAATAGGCAGGTAAGTGTCACCAATAGGCAGGTAAGTGTCCCCATAGGCAGCATAGGTCCCCAATAGGCAGGTAAATATCCCCAATAGGCAGGATAGGTCCCCAATTGGCAGGTAAATGTCCCTAATAGGCAGCATAGGTCCCCAATAGGCAGGTAAGTGTCACCAATAGGCAGGTAAGTGTCCCCAATAGGCAGGTAAATGTCCCCAATAGGCAACATAGGTCCCTAATAGGCAGGTAAATGTTCCCAATAGGCAGGATAGGTCCCCAATAGGCAGGTAAATATCCCAAATTGGCAGCATAGGTCCCCAATAGGCAGGTAAATATATCCAACAGGCAGCATAGGTCCCCAATAGGCAGGTAAATATCCCCAATAGGCAGCATAGGTCCCCAATAGGCAGCATAGGTCCCTAATAGGCAGGTACATGTCCCCAATAGGCAGGTAAATGTCCCCAATAAGCATGTCAGACCGGATCCAGTGTTAAAAATAAAAAAAAATACCAGTACTCACCCATGTATCCCACTGCTCTGAATAGGCGCCTGCTCGATTCTGTCTACTTCTGGCACAGGCGCGTGACGTCATCACGTCGTCTCTGCTGTATACGGAGGGCAGCAAGTCTTCCGGAGTGGCAGCGCATCGCCTTTACTCGCGGCATCGTCGTTCCGCCCACGATTACAGGGCCCGCCGGCATTGAACTGTCGTCTGCTAAGCAGGACAGGCAGCGGCGGCAAAAACACCCGGCAGGCCGGATAAACCTCCTCGGCGGGCCGCATGTGGCCCGCGGGCCGTAGTTTGAGGACCCCTGTATTAAAGGATGATATGGAATTTGACCCAATTTCAATAGGGATTTCACGTATTTTATTTCAAGCTAGGAAACATATTGCATCCAAATGGATTAACCCCTCACCTCCAGAAATTAGTGAACTAAAAAATAGGATAAATCATATTATCAGATTAGAAAAAGGGGTATATAAAAAACAAGATTTAATGTTTATGGTCGGATACACCTGGAATGACATCAAGGGGGTTATTGTTGGAGAGACCATGACTTATGGGGGAGGGGGGTATTGGCGAGGTCTAATGTTTCATTGTAATGTGTATTGGAATTCCTTAAATGTGGTATGGGTAATATAGCACACCTATATGTGTATAGGATTATAATGTTTATTACAATATTATAGTTATATAAAAGATTTCAAGAATGTGGAATGTTAAGTGTAAGATATAGTAACTGCAAGTTATCAGATGGTAATGGGCAAGCTGAAAGCATATATAGGAGAGATGCATGTATGTCATCCCTATGGTATGTTATCTTATTATTATATGTACTGGTTTCTTGTTTTGTCAAAAAAAAAGATTATGAAAAAAAATCTCAAAAATATATTGGATTAAAAAAAAAAGATTAGGAAAAAGGCTTCTCCACTGTGTGGGTTCTCTGGTGCTTAACCAAAGCTGATTTATGGTTAAAACATTTCCCACATTCTGAACATGAAAAAGGCTTCTCCCCTGTGTGAGTTCTCTGGTGCTTAACCAAAGCTGATCTATCATTAAAACATTTCCCACATTCTGAACATGAAAAAGGCTTCTCCCCTGTGTGAGTTCTCTGATGCGTAATCAAAGCTGATTTATCATTAAAACATTTCCCACATTCTGAACATGAAAAAGGCTTCTCCCCTGTGTGAGTTCTCTGATGCGTAACCAAAGTTGATTTATCATTAAAACATTTCCCACATGCTGAACATGAAAAAGGCTTCTCCCCTGTGTGAGTTCTCTGGTGCTTAACCAAAGCTGATTTATCACAAAAACATTTTCCACATTCTGAACATGAAAAAGGTTTCTCCCCTGTGTGAGTTCTCTGATGCGTAACCAAAGCTGATTTATCATTAAAACATTTCCCACATTCTGAACATGAAAAAGGCTTCTCCCCTGTGTGAGTTCTGTGGTGCTTAACCAAAGCTGATTTGTCACGAAAACATTTTGCACATTCTGAACATGAAAAAGGCTTCTCCCCTGTGTGAATTTTCTGGTGGTTAACCAAAAATGATTTACGGTTAAAACATTTGCCACATTCTGAACATGAAAAAGGCTTCTCCCCTGTGTGAATTATCTGGTGCGTAACCAAAGCAGATTTATCGTAAAAACATTTCCCACATTCTGAACATGAAAAAGGCTTCTCCCCTGTGTGAATTTTCTGGTGGTTAACCAAAAATGATTTACGGTTAAAACATTTCCCACATTCGGAACATGAAAAAGGCTTCTCCCCTGTGTGAATTATCTGGTGCGTAACCAAAGCAGATTTATCGTAAAAACATTTCCCACATTCTGAACATGAAAAATGCTTCTCCCCTGTGTGAGTTCTCTCATGTTTGATAAGACTTGATTGCTGTACAAAACATTTCCCGCATTCTGAACATGAAAAAGGCTTCTCTCCTGTGTGGGTTCTCTGGTGGATATTAAGATGTGCTTTGTGGTTGAAAAATTTTTCACATTCTGAACAGGTAAAAGGCTTCTCCCCTGTGTGAATTCTCTTGTGATTAACCAAAGCTGATTTATGGTTAAAACATTTCTCACATTCTGAACAGGAAAAGGGCTTCTCCCCTGTGTGGGTTCTCTGGTGGTTATAAAGATGCGCTTTCCGGTTAAAACATTTCCCACATTCTGAACATGAAAAAGGCTTCTCCCCTATGTGAAGTCTCTGGTGCTTGACAAAATCTGATTTGTGGTTAAAACATTTCCCACATTTTGAACAAAAAAATCTATTGTCCGCTGTGTGTATTTTTTGATGTTTAAGAATAGACTTTTCGAGGGTACAACTATTTCCATTTTCTGAACGTGAAAATGACTTCTTTCCTTTATGAGCAGTTTGTTTTGTAATGCTTATTTTTTTATTTTGATTTTCCTTAGTAGTCGGTAATGAATCAGAAGACAGGACCTGTTTCATAGGATCAGATGACAGATCTTTGCTGTGAAGGGAAGATGGTATATCTGGAGTAATAGCATTCACTTCAATTGTATCCTGTGGGATTTCAAGATCATCCAATTTAAAAATTGAAGATGTCGGCTGTCCCTCTGATCTCCTGGTACAGTCATCTGCCAAGAAAAAAACAATTATTAATTTTGAATAAAATATCTTTAAAATTTATATTTTTGAACATTTCTACTTAAAACATCTGCAGAAATGACAAGTTATTGACAGAATGACAATTCACAGTCTAATAGAAAACCTCATAGGATGAACCAGTGGAGCGTGGTGTCCAACTGTTTGCTCATTCTGCCTCCAAAATATGGAATAAGAAGCCATCAAACAATGTTATGTAGGCAAAAATGATACCAATAAAAACTTCTTCTCATCCATAAACCAATGCAGCAAAATCCGCTTTCCCAAAGTCAGATCTCCCCCTCACTTCTGAGCCTTGCAGTGCGCCCAAACCACATTTAGCCTCCATGTATTTGGCATTACTATAGTGAGAAGAACCCACTTAATTTATGATGTGTCTCCTGGAGCAGAATCTGGGCACTATGTGTTGGGCAATAAAATGGCCAATGGGCAATTTTCACTCTCCACCATTCATTGTGTGCTAATTTCCGGAAAGTGCCTGTGGAGTCAAAATACTCACTACTCCTATAGATTAATTCACTGCGGGTTATAATTTCCAAAATGGAGTCACTTTATGGTGATTTCTACTACTCTGGTTTTCTGCCATTTTGTTATATTAAAGAAGTAGTCCAGCACTTTTTTTCAATTTCGCCAATGTATTTAACCTGTGCCCATAAATCTTTTTGTAATTACCTTCTGCTGTCCTTCTTGCCTGTGAGCGGCAATATCGCTGGCCGCCTACAAGCATTACATGACCCCCGGCTGCAGCCGGCTCTTTCTTCCACTGATATCACGTTAAGTGAGGCGTGGCATCAGTGACGTGGTCCCCACGGTGGATGCTGGGCTGTGGGCAGAGTTACCCCGCGCGTCACACCCAGAATCCACCGCGCGCTTTCACAATGAATGAGGAGAGGGAAAGTGCGTGGTGGATGCTGGGTGTGACGCGTGGGGTAACCCCGCCCACAGCCTAGCATTCACCGCGGGGACCATGTCACTGATGTCACGCCTCACGTGATGTCTGTAGGCGGCCAGTGATAGCGTCACTTACAGGCAAGAAGGACAGCAGAAGGTAATTACAAAAAGACTTATGGGCACAGGGTAAATACATTGGGGGACATTGGGGCAATTATAAAAAGTACTGGACAACTTCTTTAAGGTTTCTGTAAATAGTGTGTCCCATCTCCTTTGGGACCTGCTGCCCCAACGTCTCCATCTGTCACCAGGCGCCACCTTTATCATTCTGCAGGTGGCACTGGTGATGGAGGAGATGTCGGAACCAGAAGCTCTGGACGGCACAGGCTGTGTCCAGCCACTAAGATTAGGTAGCCTGGGACCTGTAGTACCATCCAGTCTGGCAGTATGGGTGTGTGTGCTGTCCAGCTGGAGTAATCTGCTTATTCCAATTGGAAAGCACCGCACCCTACTAAAGCTGGAAGCATATTGCCGGAAGCTGCCAGATCCAGCCTTGTTCTCCTCTGGTTCAGTCCTCTGTGCTCAGCTCCCGGCTTGTGGATTTGTTTCTTGTTGTGACCTCGGCCCGTTTACTGACTACTCTTGTGTCTTCTGATCTTGTATTTTCTCTGTCCCCCCTGTTTTGACCCGGTTACCTGACTATTCTTCTTGGGATTAAAGGGTGATGAGCAAGGCAAACCCTGGTATCTGGAAAATGGAGTAGATAGTGCCAAGCTTGTTTGTGGTAGCCATCTTTTGAGCTGCCAGGTGACCATGAACAGTGTCCCCAACACATTGTGTCTGCAAACTATTCTAGCAAGATCTGCATTCAAATAGCTAAATGTCGCTCCTTCCCTTCTTAACCTGCCATGTGCCCAGACAGTAGTGTACAACCGTATATAGGGGATTGTCGGATTCAAGAGAAGTTGGAAAATAATTTGTAAGGTCCATTTGTTTCCTATTATCCTTTGTGAAGAATTCCAAAGTTATCACCATATAAAGTGACACACATCAGATTAAGAAAATGGTGCCTGATAGGAACACAAAACTGGCTGCAGGAAGGGGTTAAATCAGAGTATTTTGGGCACTAACTACTGTAGTCAAAAACTGTGACTATAGACAATAACACATCTACTGAAATTATCAAACTCAACAGTCTCCATCAGTAAGTAGTGAGTAACTAGTGGTGAAACCTCTCTGAGGTCTAAACAATGATAAGGGCCAATATTTTCTGTGAGATGAGTTTCAAGAAGAAATAGTAGACATTGAAAGAGAACTTTGTATAATAGTGCAGAGCTGAGGTGTCTTAAATTTAGACCTCGGGCATTGGGAAGAGGTAATGGAGACCTTCTTTTAAAGACTAGAGAGTTACAGAGTCACATAACTGAGTCAGGCCGATCCCACCACAATAAAGCTATCATACAAAATGAACCTGTTAAAAAATACAGAATAAAAGATATGTTACATCCTCAACAACAATATATGTATCAGGGAAGAGAACTTCAAATCTAAACCAGAGTCACACTCATTTATGGTGGACCATTGGAGCTACTATGACTCCTGAGCACAAGAGTAGAGAAAGTATTAGCGCCCCCATTTCAGGAGAGATTGTGCAGTAATCTGAATTCCTTAGGATTGAAAAATAATGTAATTTATGACGTTGAGTGAATCCATGAAACCAGGGCCGGAGCCAACACATCTCCTGCAGGCGTGAATAAATGTATATTACAGCCATCAGCCACGCACAGCTTAGAGATATATCATGGCACAGGTGTGATGTTTTCTGTATAGTTTATCACTATCCTGTTTGAAGTTAGTTGGTTTAAAAAGAAATTGAAAAGTCAGGATAAAGGGAAACTCTGCTGTTATTGTACAGAAATTCACACTTGGCCCTCACTGCACAATTAATGTTGTCGATCATAAAAGTGAAGTTTGGCCAGAAAGGCTGGACCTGGTCTTGTAGGGACCATATGAGCACATTCAGCAGCACAGAAGGGAGAGAAGGTAGATTCATCCAATAAGATATCAGGGATCTAGGAAGCCAACAGCATCATTACCCTCCACTTTCTCTTCAACTGATTTTCTAACTTGTCAGCACATTCTAAGTACGCTGCCATTTGGTTTTGTATTTTACAAATCTGGACAGGTAAGGGTCAGCGTCTCCTAATCCCAGGGGGTAGGTGGATCCTCCAGGTTGTAAATTCTACAGAAAAGGTCTTTCACAATTACACAAAGTAATGTGAACATTTTTGGATGGAGGAGAATGTTGTGGTCTAGAGGTAAAATTGTGATCACACAATTGTGACACAACCGGACTACACCACCGATAAAGCAGCCACAGCCGGTGACTGAGAAGAATCTGTGACTTCTCTGCATTTAGTGGTTACTACTCACCTGGGTGGTCATATGTAGGAATCTCCTCTTTACACCGCTCACCACCCCTCACATATGTCTCTGTAGTATTAATATGGGTCAGATATTCACCCTGAAACAAATATTGTAAAAGTCACAGACAGATGGAGAAGTCACATCTATGATCAGCTCTAATCCTGTCATCTCCACCGTTCTCATTACACAAGTATAAAACATATAATAATGGTGGATAAAACAAGACTGAGCACAAGACCTTCACAGCCGTCTATACATCATAGGGGAGATCTCATGACACCTTCTCTCCATCTACCTGATGATCCTGAGGAACATTGGGATCTTCTTGTTTACAGTCATGTGGAAGAAGAGGACGGGGACATCTCTCTGGTGTTGTCCTCTTACTGGATAGATCTGGAGGAAACACATACAGGGACTGAATTCATTCTTTACATACAGATAATTATAGGCCGTGTGTATTTAGTCCTATTACCTGGTGATGTGAGGGGCTGGGGAACCTCCATCATGACGTCCTTGTACAGATCTTTGTGTCCTTCTAAATACTCCCACTCCTCCATGGAGAAATAGACAGCGGCATCCTGACACCTTATAGGAACCTGACACATACAATGATACCGTCATCCCCCCGATCCCTTCATAGAGTTACTGTATAATGTCCCAGCATTCCCAGCAGTGTCACCTCTCCAGTCAGCAGCTCAATCATCTTGTAGGCGAGTTCTAGGATCTTCTGGTCATTGATGTCCTCATGTATCAGGGGGTGAGGTGGAGGCCCCGTGATTGGGCTCAGGGGTCTTCCCCATCCCTCAGACACAGGGTCCTGACAGCGCCCACTAGAGGTCTTCTTCACTACTGTGTAATCCTGGTTATGGAGAGACACATTAATCTCACTCCAGACATTTCCAGAGTCCTCACCTCTCCAGTTCTGTCCATCTGTTATTCCCATAGATAAGAATGATGTAATGTGACGTCATCAGAATCTCTCACCTCTCCAGTAAGCCGGAAGAGGATCTCTATGGTGAGGTGCATTATCCTCTCCGCCATCTTCTTTCTGTCTCTATCCATTCTTCTCTAGGAAAATTATATAGATAAATTATTAGTATCTCATATTGTGGGAATCTGAGTGGATTGAAGATGAGTTGGTGTAAAATATTTACAATTCTGTGTAATAATAAAATTAATAGTAAGTGAATAATGGGCGCTCACTGCTTGTGGTGCTCAGGAGTAAAATAGTGAAACAGTCAAAAAATATATATATATTCCAGCAAACAAATTATCATGAAAATGATTTTTTTATTATGCAATGAAGCAAAGAAAGTTTTCTTAATTTTGATAGACCCCTAATGAAATCAGATATTTCCAACGTTTCGGCCTATCATAGGCCTTTCTCAAGGTGTCTGGTGTCTAGTGGATCCCAGTCTGCGGCAGAACGGCATCTGTGTGTATCGCCCAAAAACATTAATAGCATTGTGATGCCGGTATAAAGCAATAATGTGGTAGAGCTCTTCATACATCTTCAGGTCACACAGAGATACCGATGTGCTATCAGTTGGGATTACGGAAGTTATAAAATAATTCAGGTAATTTAACAATATAAAGAACGTAACAGACTTTATACAGCCAATAAAATATGTTAATGGTTTATTTGTATACTGTATATATTATCTATCATCTATCTATCATCTATTATCTATCTATTATCTATCTATTATCTACCGTCGATCTATTATCTATATATCATCTATCTATCTATTATCTATATCTCTATCATCTATTTAACTATCTATTATCTATCCATTTACCTATTATCTATCTATTATCTATCATCCATCTATTATCTATCTATCTATTATCTATCTAATATCTATCATATTATTTATCTATCTATTATCTATCTATCTATATCATCTATCTATTCTCTATCTATCAATTATCTATCATCTATTTATCATCTATCATCTATCTATCCATATATCTATCTATAATCTATCATCTATCTATCATCTCTCTATTATCTATCATCTATGTATTTATCATATATCTATTATCTATCTATTATCTATCATCTATATATTATATATCTATTTTCTATCTATTATCTATCTATCCATATATATAATATATGTATTATCTATCTATCTATCTATCTATCATATATCTACACATATATATCTACATATATATATATATATACAGTCATATGAAAAAGTTTGGGCACCCCTATTAATCTTAAGCTTAATGTTTTATAAAAATTTGTGTTTTTGCAACAGCTATTTCAGTTTGATATATGTAATAACTGTTGGACACAGTAATGTTTCAGTCTTGAAATGAGGTTTATTGTACTAACAGAAAATGTGCAATCTGCATTCAAACAAAATTTGACAGGTGCATAAGTATGGGCACCCTTATCATTTTCTAGTTTTAAATACTCCTACCTACTTTTTACTGACTTACTAAAGCACTATTTTTGGTTTTGTAACCTCATTGAGCTTTGAACTTCATAGCCAGGTGTATGCAGTCATGACAAAAGCTACTTAAAGTGGCCACTTGCAAGTTGTTCTCCTGTTTGAATCTCCTCTGAAGAGTGGCATCATGGGCTCCTCAAAACAACTGTCAAATGATCTGAAAACAAAGATTATTCAACATAGTTGTTCAGGGGAAGGATACAAAAAGCTGTCTCAGAGATTTAACCTGTCAGTTTCCACTGTGAGGAACATAGTAAGGAAATGGAAGAACACAGGGACAGTTCTTGTTAAGGCCAGAAGTGGCAGGCCAAGAAAAACATCAGAAAGGCAGAGAAGAAGAATGGTGAGATCAGTCAAGGACAATCCTCAGACCACCTCCAGAGAGCTGCAGCATCAACTTGCTGCAGATGGTGTCACTGTGCATCGGTCAACTATACAACCTACTTTGCACAAGGAGAAGCTGTATGGGAGAGTGATGCGAAAGAAGCCGTTTCTGCAAGCACGCCACAAACAGAGTCGGCTGAGGTATGCGAAAGCACATTTGGAGAAGCCAATTTCTTTTTGGAAGAAGGTCCTGTGGACTGATGAAACCAAGATTGAGTTGTTTGGTCATACAAAAAGGCGTTATGCATGGCGACAAAAAAACACAGCATTCCAAGAAAAACACTTGCTACCCACAGTAAAATTTGGTGGAGGTTCCATCATGCTTTGGGGCTGTATGGCCAATGCCGGCACCGGGAATCTTGTTAAAGTTGAGGGACGCATGGATTCCACTCAGTATCAGCAGATTCTTTACAATAATGTTCAAGAATCAGTGATAAAGTTGAAGTTACGCAGGGGATGGATCTTTCAGCAAGACAATGATCCAAAACACCGCTCCAAATCTACTCAGGCATCCATGCAGAGGAACAATTACAATGTTCTGCAATGGCCATCCCAGTCCCCCGACCTGAATATCATTGAACATCTGTGGGATCATTTGAAGAGGGCTGTCCATGCTCGGCGACCATCAAACTTAACTGAACTGGAATTGTTTTGTAAAGAGGAATGGTCAAAAATACCTTCATCCAGGATCCAGGAACTCATTAAAAGCTACAGGAATCGACTAGAGGCTGTTATTTTTGCAAAAGGAGGATCTACTAAATATTAATGTCACTTTTCTGGTGAGGTGCCCATACTTATGCACCTGTCAAATTTTGTTTGAATGCAGATTGCACATTTTCTGTTAGTACAATAAACCTCATTTCAAGGCAGAAACATTACTGTGTCCAACAGTTATTACATATATCAAACTGAAATAGCTGTTGCAAAAACACCAATTTTTATAAAACAATAAGCTTAAGATTAATAGGGGTGCCCAAACTTTTTCATATAACTGTATATATATATGCAAAAGACACCAAGGATATAGCCACATATATATAAGGGTTTTTCAGCAAGGACCAGTTGGTCAGTGTAAAATACCCATAGTATCACAAGTTGTGTGCTATATGGACATGCAATATGAATGGCAGACCATTCGGTTAAAACACACAGCAACCGAGAGAATCACCGAACGTGGGGTCCAATAATGAGCATGACATTTTGGAATCCATAAATAAAAAACCTTTATTACAAAAATGGTTACAATGGCACAACAAGCACAAGAATGCCCACATTCAGAATGGTAAATCAAGAACCAGTATATCAAATACCAAATATGCATAAAAACAATATCTATACAACGAATGAGAAAAATAGAGGCGAGGACCGCCAACCCATATGTAATATAATGACCTATCATTACCCCCTGACGAAGGACTTTGCGTCCGAAACGCGCGTCGGGGAGCGCTCCACATTCAGTTCCTGGACTGCCTATCAGGTATATTATGCCGCTTTACTTCCTTTTTCTCCCATTATGAGACCTTTACAACTACTCCCCTTTACATTTGTGGTGGCCCCTCTTTAGGTGCTTTTACATTCAGCAACATAGCAACATTATTTTCTGTGTCCGTCTGGTGTGCATGTCCTCTAACACCAGCACATGCTTTACATTATATGTTATTGTTATATTATATATTTCTTGCATAACTGGTGGGCACATTGCACTAGATAGTGTGCATCTTAATTGGCGCCTCCTTTCATCTACACATAATATTTGTTCATATCTTTCGCTATGATGTTGTAATGATAGGTCATTATATTACATATGGGTTGGCGGTCCTCGCCTCTATTTTTCTCATTCGTTGTATAGATATTGTTTTTATGCATATTTGGTGTTTGATGTACTAGTTCTTGATTTACCATTCTGAATGTGGGCATTCTTGTGCTTGTTGTGCCATTGTAACCATTTTGTAATAAAGGTTTTTTATTTATGGATTCCAAAATGTCATGCTCATTATTGGACCCCATATATATATATATATATATATATATATATATATACAGTGCCTACAAGTAGTATTCAACCCCCTGCAGATTTAGCTGGTTGACACATGCGGAATTAACTTGGCATTGTGACATTTGTACTGTAGATCAGCCTGGAAGTGGGAAATGCACTGCAGCAAATTTTTTTTTTTTTTTTTTTTTTAAAACGTTAAAAGTTAATTCAGAGTGTCATTTATTATTCAACCCCTCAAACCACAAGAATTCTGTTTGGTCCCCCTAAAGTAGTAAGAAGTAGTTCAGGCACCAAGAATAATGAGCTTCACATGTGTGGATTAAAGATCTCTTTTGCCAGCCTTTTCTGACTATTTAAGACCCTCCCCAAACTTGTGAACAGCACTCAGACATGGTCAACATGGGAATGACAAAGGAGCATTCCAAGGCCATCAGAGACAAGATCGTGGAGGGTCACAAGGCTGGCAAGGGGTACAAAACCCTTTCCAAGGAGTTGGGCTTACCTGTCTCCACTGTTGGGAGCATCATCCGTAAGTGGAAGGCTTATGGAACTACTGTTAGCCTTCCACGGCCTGGACAGCCTTTGAAAGTCTCCTCCCGTGCCGAGGCCAGGCTTGTCCGAAGAGTCAAGGCTAACCAAAGGACAACAAGGAAGGAGCTCCGGGAAGATCTCATGGCAGTGGGGACATTGGTTTCAGTCAATACCATAAGTAACGTACTCCACCGCAATGGTCTCCGTTCCAGACGAGCCCGTAAGGTACCTTTACTTTCAAAGCGTCATGTCAAGGCTCGTCTACAGTTTGCTCATGATCACTTGGAGGACTCTGAGACAGACTGGTTCAAGGTTCTATGGTCTGATGAGACCAAGATCGAGATCTTTGGTGCCATCCACACACGTGACGTTTGGAGACTGGGTGGCACTGCATACGACCCCAAGAATACCATCCCTACAGTCAAGCATGGTGGTGGCAGCATCATGCTGTGGGGCTGTTTCTCAGCCAAGGGGCCTGGCCATCTGGTCCGCATCCATGGGAAGATGGATAGCACGGCCTACCTGGAGATTTTGGCAAAGAACCTCCACTCCTCCATCAAGGATCTTAAGATGGGTCGTAATTTCATCTTCCAACAAGACAATGACCCAAAGCACACAGCCAAGAAAACCAAGGCCTGGTTCAAGAGGGAAAAAGTCAAGGTGTTGGAGTGGCCTAGTCAGTCTCCTGACCTTAACCCAATTGAAATCTTGTGGAAGGAGCTCAAGAATAAAGTCCACATGAGACACCCAAAGAACCTAGATAACTTGGAGAAGATCTGCATGGAGGAGTGGGCCAAGATAACTCCACAGACCTGTGCCGGCCTGATCAGGTCTTATAAAAGACGATTATTAGCTGTAATTGCAAACAAGGGTTATTCCACAAAATATTAAACATAGGGGTTGTATAATAATTGACCCACACTTTTATGTTTAAAATTTATTAAAATTCAACTGAGCAACATAACTTTTTGGTTTGTAAGATTTATGCTTCTGTTCATAAATCCTACTCTCGTTTGCAGTTTGAAGGCTCTAACTTATTTGCATCTTATCAAACCAGCTAAATCTGCAGGGGGTTGAATACTACTTGTAGGCACTGTATATGTATTATCTATCTATCTATAATCTATCATCTATCTATTATATATCATCTATCTATTTATCATCTATCTATTACCTATCATATATCTATTATCTAAATCTATCTATTTATCATCTGTCTATCATCCATGTATTTATCATATATGTATTATCTATCTATTATCTATCTTTCTATCTATCCCATATTATCTATATCTCTATTTATCTATTATCTCTCAATCAATTATCTATCTATCAATTACCTGCAGGTTAATATTATAATGCAGACCTGGGCAAAGTGTGGGCCCCGGGCCTCACTCGGCCCTCTGGCTGTTCCCTTCTGGTCCAAGACAGCATAGGGGCTGATAACAGTGGTCCACGGGCCGCACCGTGCCCTATTCCACCCAACCGCCGACTCCATCCGCGGTGAATCTCCATCCGCGGTGAATGCACTGGTGGAGGAGGGGCCGCCAGCCCCTTCTTCCACCGATCAGCATGAGAAACAGCTGATGTGATGATGTCATTTCATCGCGTCAGCTGTACATGCTGGACAAGGTGAGGCTATGGGGTCTCGTGCTGGACATGGGAAGGCTTTGGGGGTCTCATGCTGAACATGGGGATGCTATGGGGGTCTCGTGCTTGACATGAGAAGGCTATGGGGGTCTCATACTGGACATGGAGAGGCTATGGGGGTCTCATGCTGGACATGGGGAAGTTATGAGGGGTTCATACAGTATATAGGGAGGCTATGGGGGTTTCATTCTGGACATGGGGAGGATATGGGGATCTCATGTTGGACATGGGGAGGCTATGGGGATCTCGTGCTGGACATGGGAAGGCTATGGGGGGTCTCATGCTGGACTTGGGGATGCTATGGGGGTCTCATACTGGACATGGAGAGGCTATGGGGGTCTCATGCTGGACATGGGGAAGTTATGAGGGGTTCATACTGTATATAGGGAGGCTATGGGGGTTTCATTCTGGACATGGGGAGGCTATAGGGGACTCATGCTGGAAATGCAGAGGCTATGGGGGTCTCGTGCTAGACATGGGGAGGCTATGGGGGTCTCATGCTGGAAATACAGAGGCTATGGGGATCTCATGCTGGATATGGGGAGGCTATGGGGGTCTCATGCTGAACATGGGAATGCTATGGGGATCTCATGCAGGACATGGGGAGGCTATGGGGGTCTCATGCTGGACATGGGGAAGCTATGGGGGTTCATACTGTATATAGGGAGGCTGTGGGGGTCTCATTCTGGACATGGGCAGGCTATAGGGAACTCATGCTGAACATGGGGAGGCTATGGGGGTCTCATGCTGTTTATGTACAAAAAGGAGGACCACTGAGTTGGGTTACAAATCCCTCCATATACCTATAGGTTATCTCCAAAACAACACCAAATGGGATTTAATCGTAAAAATATTAACTTTATTGAAAAATATTGATTATACAAAAAATTAATTACTCTCAAATATGAATAAGTAAATGATGGGGGAGGAGTTACAGGGAGGGGGAGGGCAGCTAGAGAAGAAAAACAGGGTAGCATGGAAGAACCCTGCAAAGAGACTTATATCCCCTATGTAACAATCAATAAATAATGATTGTTAACCTTTTCAGCCAGCCACAAAATATAAGAAAATTAATTAAAGAAAGTCTGCGATGACATATGTATATGTCTCATGGCTATTAATATAAAAATCCAAATATACACCCAAACAGACGTCCCTTCATCAGGAGGTCACAGAGAAAGTATTCCATCAATGGGCACTGGAGTGATATATCATATGATAGCTCTCCCTATAGACAGTGTACAATCCAATGATAAAGATTTAAAGATATAGTGATGGACTATAGTCTAAAAATGGGTAGCAGATACATATCCCCAGAACTTCTTCCACGCCGCCACTAACCTTCCCAGCATGGCCCAAGGTAATGGAGTTATAATACTACTTACTTTGCGCGATGTGCATGTGTCTCTTGCACATGTAACCCTTGGTCTAATTGACTTATTCACAGAATGTAGAGAGGAGAGGACTGTATCCACACAGATACAGAGGACTGTATCAACACAGATACAGAGAACTGTATTCACACAGATACAGAGGACTGTATCCACACAGATATAGAGGACTGTATCCACACAGATATAGAGGACTGTATCCACACAGATACAGAGGACTTTATCCACACAGATACAGAGGACTTTATCCACACAGATACAGAGGACTGTATCCACACAGATAGAGAGGACTGTATCCACACAGATACAGAGGACTGTATCCACACAGATACAGAGGACTGTATCCACACAGATACAGAGGACTTTATCCACACAGATACAGAGGACTGTATCCACACAGATATAGAGGACTGTATCGATACAGAGGACTGTATCCACAAAGATACAGAGGACTGTATCCACACAGATACAGAGGACTGTATCCACACAGATATAGAGGACTTTATCCACACAGATACAGAGGACTGTATCCACACAGATACAGAGGACTGTATCCACACAGATATAGAGGACTGTATCCACACAGATACAGAGTACTGTATTCACACAGATACAGAGGACTGTATCCACACAGATATAGAGGACTGTATCCACACAGATATAGAGGACTGTATCCACACAGATACAGAGGACTGTATCCACAAAGATACAGAGGACTGTATCCACACAGATACAGAGGACTGTATCCACAAAGATACAGAGGACTTTATCCACACAGATACAGAGGACTGTATCCACACAGATACAGAGGACTGTATCCACACAGATATAGAGGACTGTATCCACACAGATACAGAGGACTGTATTCACACAGATACAGAGGACTGTATCCACACAGATACAGAGGACTGTATCCACACAGATACAGAGGACTGTATCCACACAGATACAGAGGGCTGTATCCACAAAGATACAGAGGACTTTATCCACAGAGATACAGAGGACTGTATTCACACAGATACAAAGGACTTTATTCACACAGATACAGAGGACTTTATCCACACAGATACAGAGGACTGTATCCACACAGATACAAAGGACTGTATCCACACAGATACAGAGGACTTTATCCACATAGATACAGAGGACTTTATCCACACAATACAGAGGACTTTATCCACACAGATACAGAGGACTGTATCCACACAGATACAGAGGACTGTATCCACACAGATACAGAGGACTTTATCCACACAGATACAGAGGACTTTATCCACACAGATATAGAGGACTTAAAGGCAAGAGGAGATCGCATGTAGCGATGCCCAAATATTTGAACAGCCACAGTCACACAAAGGCGACGGTGGGAAAATGTCACAAGAGGTGGACGATGATGAGACACATTTGTCAGAAAGTCAGGAGGAGGACCAGGGTGCGGAAGTGGAAGACGAGGCTGTGGATGAATTAGTAAATGACTCAACCTGGTAGGAGTACATGCAGAGCGAGGCCAGCAGCACACAGGGAGGGGGGGGGAGGCAGAGTACCCCAACAGGCAAGAAGAAGCAGTGTGGTGGCCGCAGACAGAAGCAGGCAACCGTTCCCCATAACACCAACACAAAGGAAGTTGCCAGTACAACTGTTAGGTCTTCCCGAGTCTGGTTGTTTTTTAAAGACTCTGCCGATAACCCCAAAAAGGCCATTTGCATCACCTGCCAGGCCAGCATCAGCAAATGCTGCACATAACACATCTGCATCTCTGGCTGCTGTGGGCCTAAAAGGGGGCAAACTTATGGTGTGGCACCCATGCTCCCCTGACCTCTACCCCATTGAGAACCTCTGGAGCATCATCAAAAGGAGTGTCTATGATGGCGGGAGGCAGCTCACATCTAAGCAAGAGCTCTGGGAGGGTATTCTGTCCTCATGCAAAACAATTGAAGTAGAAACCATCCAAAACCTGACAAATTCAATGGACGAGAGAGTTCAGAAGCTCCTTTCGAACAAGCGGTCCTAAGTGCAAATGTAACATCACCTAGAATAAAGTTTTGAGTTGAAAACTGTTTGATTTCAGTTTGTAATAACCTACTAATGCTTATAATTTCAAAAATGACCATTTTTTTGTTCTTTATTAAAATGAAAAGGTTGAAAACTCTGCTGTGCATAATAATTTGGAACATGCATTTCGAGTGCAGTTTGAGTGTTTTATTTTTTAAAATATACTGTTATCATAGGCAGTTTGTACAAAAACCGTTCAATTGTACTCTAATAGTTATTTGACTGGAAAATTATAATGACTGCAATTCATATAGGTAATTTGGGAAAATCTGAGAAAATATTATTTGCATACTAATTTGGAACACAGTGTAGAATAGACAATAGATGATAATTATTGGTAATTATCAAGACACACTCAATAAAAGGAGTGGTTCTGCAGGTGGGGACCACAGACCACATCTCAGTACCAATGCTTTATGGCTGATGTTTTGGTCACTTTTGAATGTTGGTTGTGCTTTCACACTCGCGGTAGCACGAGATGGACTCTCCAACCCACAGAAGTTGCTCAGGTAGTGCAGCTCATCCAGGACGGCACATCAATGCAAGCTGTGGCAAGAAGGTTTGCTGTGTCTGTCAGCGTAGTGTCCAGAGGCTGGAGGCGCTATCAGGAGACAGGCCAGTACACCAGGAGACATGGAGGAGGCCGTAGGAGGGAAACAACCCAGCAGCAGGAACGCTACCTCCGCCTTTGTGCAAGGAGGAACAGGAGGAGCACTGCCAGAGCCCTGCAAAATGACCTCCAGCAGGCCACAAATGTGCATGTGTCTGCACAAAGTTAGAAACCGACTCCATGAGGGTGGTATGAGGGCCCGACATCCACAGATAGGGGTTGTGCTCACAGCCCAACACCGTGCAGGACGCTTGGCATTTGCCACAGAACACCAGGATTGGCAAAGTCACCACTGGCATCCTGTGCTCTTCACAGATGAAAGCAGGTTCACACTGAGCACATGTGACAGACATGACAGAGTCTGGAGACGCCGTGGAGAGCGATGTGCTGCCTGCAACATCCTTCAGCATGACAGGCTTGGCAGTGGGTCAGTAATAGTGCGGGGTGGCATTTCTTTTGAGGGCCGCACAGCCCTCCATGTGCTCGCCAGAGTTAGCCTGACTGCCATTAGGTAGTCGAGATGAGATCCTCAGACCCCTTGTGAGACCATATGCTGGTGCGGTTGGCCCTGGGTTCCTCCTAATGCAGGACAATGCCAAACCTCATGTGGCTGGAATGTGTCAGCAGTTCCTGCAAGATGAAGCCATTGAAGCTATGGACTGGCCCGTCCGTTCCCCAGACCTGAATCCGATTGAGCACATCTGGAACATCATGTCTCGCTCCATCCACCGTCACGTTGCACCACAGACTGTCCAGGAGTTGGCAGATGCTTTAGTCCAGGTCTAGGAAATCCCACAGGAGACCATCCGCAACCTCATCAGGAGCATGCCCAGGTGTTGTAGGGAGGTCATACAGGCATGTGGAGGCCACACACAATACTGAGCCTCATTTTGACTTGTTTAAAGGACATTACATCAAAGTTGGATCAGCCTGTAGTGTGTTTTTCCACTTTAATTTTGGGAGTGACTCCAAATCCAGGCCTCCATTGGTTAATAAATTTGATTTCCATTGATGATTTTTATGTGATTTTGTTGTCAGCACATTCAACTTTGTACAGAACAAAGTATTCAATGAAAATATTTCATTCATTCATTCAGATCTAGGATGTGTTATTTGAGTGTGTTTGGGCAGTGTATAAGATAATTCACATAAATAAATATAAGGAAAATTCCCCACTACCACAGAATGTGCGCATGGAAAGAGGAATGGTCCTCGGTAAAACACAGTAAGTATCAGTATTTTGATAGACACAGTGGCCTTTTCACCCTCTATATATATTCCATATAGGGATCTAATTATAAGTATTTCTACCTACCTATATGGGACATTTATCGAATATATATTGTATATCCCATTTTAGGCATTCAATCACTAGCACTTTATTCCACTCTTTTGGGGTGCCTTTTTATACTTATTTATTTATTCACTTGTACTTTATCATCTGCGGCTGGTACATATCATACATATATATTTTGTGTCTGTGCATTTTTCTGAGTTTTCATGCTATGGTGCTTCCTGCAAACTTATACTTTTGTGTATAAGTGATTTTTTTTCCGGATTGCCACCTGGAATTGTGTCCTTTTTTCTCCCACCCTGATATGTTACAACTTGACCCAATAAAATTAAGATTTTGATGGCTTACTTTGGATTCTTGATCTCTGTGTTTTTTTCGTCCTTTGTGCTTCCCTCAGGGAACTTATCTAGATGTGTGGTGAGCACCCTGAACCCACAGGTGCTTTACAGAAGTTTATTGAGCCATAAAAATAAAATGTTCACATTTTTCCAACAAAAATGTTTTTCAGCCTCCAATCTTGCATTTTCATAAGGGAAGCAGGAGAAATTGCACCATGCAGTTTGTTGTTCAATTTCTCCTGAGTAAGCAGATACCCCATATGTGGGAGAAAACCACTGTTTGGGTGCACGGCAGGGTTTGGAAGGGAAGGAGCGCCATTTCACTTTTTGAATGTAAAATTTGCTTGAATAATTAGCGGACGCCATGTTGCATTTGAGGAGCCCCTGATGTGCCTAAACAGTAGAAACCCCCCACAAGTGACCCCATTTTAGAAACTACACCATTCAAGGATTTTATCAAGGGGTATAGTGAACATTTTGAACCCAGACGTACGACACAGAATTTTGATAACATTAGGTCATCATATTGAATAAGTTGTCATTAGTCTTGAGCGCAAGTGCTCGCTACTTGAGTTTGCATAGGGTACTCGGGCATGCACCAAGTATCGCGGGTCCTCAAGTGACATGCTCGAGTCCCCGCCCCGCATCTTTCACTGTTATTAGACACCCAAAAAAAAACATGCGGTTATCGCTCGTGCATGGCAAACAATCACCGCAATTTTTTTTTGGCTGTATAACAGCTGCAAAATATATGGGGTGGAGACTCAAGCATGTCACTCGAGCACCTGCGATACTCGGTGCATGCCCAAGCATCCGATGCAAACTCAAGTAGCGAGCACTTGTACTCAACACTAGTCGCCATATCGTCATTTTTTTTCTTTACTTTTGAAAAAATACCAACCCCAACACAACCCTAACCCCAATCTTAATACAAACCCAACCCTAGCACAACCCTAACCTTAGCCCAACTGTAACCTTAGCACAACCCTAACCCTAGCCCAACCCTAACTCTAACACAACCCTAACCCTAGCCCAACCTTTACTCTAACCCTAACCCTAACACTAGCACAACCCTAACCATAGTTTCTTTTTTACGCTGTTCCTCATGTGGTATAAGTGATTAGACGACTTTATTCTTTGGGTTGGTGCGATTACAGCGATGCCAGACTCATATCGGGTTTTTATGATTGACAGATGTCACACACTAAAAAAACATTTTTTTTTCAAAGACTAATTTTTGCATTGCCATATTTTGAGAGCTATAATTTTTCCATATTTTGGCCGACAGAGTCATGTGACAGCTAGTTTTTTGGGGGACAAGTTGACATTTTTATTGGTACAATTTTAGGGCACGTGACATTTTTTTGATCGCTTTCTATTCTGATTTTTGGGAGACAGAATAAACAAAAACTAACAATTCCGGAATTTTTTTTTTTATGCCATTCCGAGTGTGGTAAAATTAATAAGGTAGCTTCATTTTTAACGTCAGTACATTTACAGCGGTACCATATTTATATTGTTATTTTATGTTTTGGTGCTTTTACACAATAAAAACTATTTTATAGAAAAATTAAATTTTTTGTATTGCTTTATTCTGAGAGCTATAACTTTTTTATTTTTTGGCTGATGGAGCTGTATGGCGGCTTGTTTTTTTGCAGGAGAAGATGATGTTTTCAGCGGTACCATTTTTATTTAAGTTAGTCTTTTAAGATCGCGTTTTATCACAATTTTTGTTTGGCGGTATGATGATAAAGAATCATTTTTTGCTTAGTTTTTTTTAAAAAAATTTTTTTCCATGTTCAGTAAAGGGGTGAACTAGTGAGACAGTTTTATACCGACTCCACCAAAATGGGCTCCGACTCCACAGCCCTGCTATGACGTGCAGTCACCATGTCCAAGTCCCACGTATTTCACTTTTTACTGCAGTGATCTTGTGCGCAAGCAAGTCACTGTGACTTCCCGGCACCTGGGCACAAGATCCCTGCAGTGAAATGACAGCATTGTACACAGTACAAGTGCATCACTATCGTAAAAAGCGCACAGGCGCAGGATCTGGACATAAGTATAAGTATAGATTCACATTTCTATCATCTGTATGCCCATTTTAAAGGTCAGATAAGCCCCAGGGGTGACAGATTCCCTTTAATCAGCCATGGGGCAGTCATGAAACCAGATATGTATCAAGGTATGTATAAAGGGAAGGGTATGGTACTCAGAGAATGTTTCAGTAATCTGCCTCAACGCGTTTCCCCAACAGCTTCATCAGGAGGCTTGATACAAGGATGTTAATTCATGATGTTCAGCATAGTGTGCCTAATAGCCAGGTCTCCATGTATAAATATCCCACATCATCCAAAATCCCTCCCCAGACTAGGAGACCCATTTCCATTCCTAGAGGTGAATTGTCATAGGATATATAGAATGGAGTCTTTCTACAATAATGTACTGCGCCTGCGCTACTTCTCATGCGCTAGAAGTCCAATAATCTCCATCCTCTAGTGTGCATGTTCAGATAAACTGATTGCCACCGCCCCACTGGTACCCGTGAGTGCGCATTCCCATAGTTATGCATAACACACTGGAACATTGTCTGCGAATGCGCATGCTCGAATGTCTGCGTTCCACGCCGGAGCGCATATGGTATTGGATTGCATTCCATCATCAGAAAAATCCTCTCTCTGAGATCATCATGGGAGATTAAAAACAAGCGTTGCACATCCTCCCATCATGCAATAGGCATGTAGATCTACTTTATCACTACATAAAATATGGGATGATGGCCTACAGTATATTTCTAAATGGTCATATTTGACCCCTATTGCATAATTAGAGATACACAAGGATCACCACACTTGTTATTTAAGAAATAGTATATGTAGGAGATAACTGATAAGAAATAATTCTGATATAGGAGCTCAGATATCTTGATGAAGTACAATATGTGAACCCCATTCACAGGGAACTGAGTAGCAATGGGTAGAGTATAAAATCCAAAAATATAATCCAGAATGGGGCTGTATTCCCACAAAACAGGCATAGAAAATTTGTTCATTCAGTCCCTTAGGGCCTAGTGAATCCAGTCTAAAAATCCACTCACTTTCTTTTTTGAGGATACATGTATTGTGATTAGTGTTGAGCCACCCCCGTAGTGTTCGAGTTCGGTTCGGTTCGTCGAACACCCGTGTGTTCGCCGAACTGTTCGTCGAACTGTTCGTCGAACACCTTCGAACACCGTTAAAACCAATGGCAGGCAAACAAAAACACATAGAAACACATAGAAAACACCTTCAAAGGTGTCCAAAAGCTGACAAACTGCTCAGAAGACACAACTAACACATGGAAAAGTGACAAGTACATATAGTCATGCGAAAAGAAAAGAGGTGGAGGAGTAAAAGGAGGGGGAGACACAGATATAGGCATGTCATGCCCTTCTAAAATCCAAAAAGTGAGAAGCCGAGACGGCCAGTCCGCTCCTGCCCGTGCCACCTCCGTGTCGCCGGGTTTGTGCCAGAGCCGCGGTGAACCCTGACGGCCAGCCCCCCTCTCCCAATACTGGTGCCTGTCCGCTGGTGGGTCGAGAGAGCCCCCCTGTGGTGGAGGCAGCTCTAAGCTTTTTAATTTAAATTGTCCCTCTAATTTGAATGAATACACTTTAAATCCATTTACAAGGATCTATTGGAGGGCAAGTCTCATGCCAGCAGCCGCGTAATTCCAGCTCCAGTAGCGTCCACTAAAGCTGCTGCAGTTAAAAAGCTTTTATAAGGATCGAGCTCGGCTGTCCACCGCAAGGCATCCTAGTGCCAGTCCCAGCCCCTATGCCTTGGGGTGCCTCCTGATGCTCTTCACTAAGTATCCCGTGGTCCCGAAGCATTTCCTTTGAAAAAATTAAGTGTCCAAACTACAGGTGGTGTAGCTTGCTTAACAGCCGGGATAATCCGCTGACTAGCAGACACTGCTACTAGGCACAAAGTATTTCCTGGGCTAGATGCAGTTAAAAATTTGTAAGTAGATACTCTCGTTGGATGCTGAGAAAGCATTCCATAGAGTCTCCTGGCACGCCATATATGATTCTCTTAAAAAGCTTGGGGTAGGGGTCTAGGGGACCCTTTTATAGCCAAAATCACGGCCCTGTATCACAATACGTCACCTAGGCTGAAGATAAATGGAACTGTAGCACCGAGGGCTCGGTTGCTACAGACGTATTGCACCTCACCCAGAGGTGTGATATCTCACTCTCAGATAAGGATGGAGTGTGGATCAGGACCCGACACCTGCATGCATTACACCACATTGCCGTGGGGCAGGGCGACCAATATGCCCCTGAGATGGGCACGACAGTCCCTGTCCCTGGCTGGAGTGGGGGGAGGGAACACTGAGGAAGGGGAACCCTGCAGTGCAGGAGCAGGGAGGAAGCAGTTCCTGGGTGCATTGAGAAGGGAGTATAAAAGGTGGGCACCATCTTAGTTCAGTGCAGAGAAGTCTGAGCAGAAGTGGCAGGGAGCAGGGGCTCTGCATGAGCTCTGCTCCGGAGGCGGGCCTAGTAACAGAGGCCCAGGCCTGCAAGAGGGAGAAGGAAGGAAGAGGAGCGGAGAAGGCTCCAGGAACGAGGAATGAAGGGATCCCAGGGGTGCGGACGGGCGAGTCGCCACCGCACGCCCGAATCCACCTGCGTGGAGGGGTCAGGCCAAAGGGGGAGACCGGTCCCCGAACTAGTGGAGGCAGGAAACGACCCTCAGCTAGAAACCGGAGGCTCTGACATTTTATGTGGCGCAGCCCCTTGCTCCACCCGCTAGGAAGGCACCACATAGGGTCAGGGAAACTGGCGCCAAGTTTACCAAGAGGAGGCCCGAGGCAGCCGGACAGAAGTGTTGGTAAGAAAGGCCAGACAAAGGACACACAAAGGGGGTCCTGTGAAGCGCTCCAAAGTTATCTGGGAGTTGTCTGAGCCCCTCACCTGGTGAGCACAGTACGACGTGGGCAGCCGTTACCTGCAGACGTGGTCTGGATAATAAGAACTGTGAGTAAAGGCCCTGAACTGCATCACTGACTCCGTGTCGTTACTGCTGCTGCCCTGCACCATCACCCCCATCCTCCGCATACACTGCCCTGAGGCTATACTCCTCCCGTGGGGAGTTATGCTACGCTCTGCTGCACCCACAACACCAGCCTTAGCGGTCTGCCCTGTAGCGGCGGTTCACTCTGACCGCAATCCACGGGTGGCGTAGTCGGACATTTAAACATCAAAACCACATAAATAGTTCCGCCACTGGTTTGACCGCCCTGAGCCACGGAACCGGATCGCCGCCACGAAGACTACAACCACCAGCATCCACCAAAAAGGGTCCGGCTCCGGGTGTCCCAAGGCCCAGGGGGTGCGTCAGAACATTTTCATCACCTTTCACAATCACCAATGGGACAAGGCAGGGATGTCCTCTGTCCCCTCTCTTATACATCCTAGTGACGGAGCACCTGCTCTCATCAATTCGCCATAACCCCAATATTAGGTGGATTGAGGTGGGAGGCACCGAGTACAAGTGCTCTCTATTTGCTGATGATGTCCTAGTATATATCACTCAATCACATATATCCATCCCTGCTGTTATGGCTGAAATAGATCACTTTGTTACATGGTAAAATTTTAAAATCAATGCAGCGAAGTCTGAGGCCCTCGATGTCTCCCTCCCTAAATCCATATAGGATTCCATCCAGTCCAACTTTCCCTTTGCCTGGCCCTCACAGGGTATCAAATACTTAGGAATTCCTATTCATAGAGACCTCTCCCATCTATGTTATCTTAATTTTGGGCCCTTTATTGAACAATTCCATACAGACCACGGTTGGCAAGTTAGAACTGTAAGATTCACTACGTGAACCACTGGTGTTTTGTGGAAAAGCACATGTACACTGCGTTCCAAATTATTATGCAAAAAGTGTTTAGGAGTGATAAGGGAAGAATTTGTTTGTTTGTCAGTTAAACTCATTGATGGTGATGTGTGTCAGGGCTCTTTATATCACTGTAAGCAATTGCAGACACCTGTGCTAATTAGTTTGGCAGGTGTGTCCAATGAAAGGCAAGACTACTTAAGAAGGCTCTCTCACATTATTAAGCAGCCTACATTTTCTGCCAAAATGGGAAAGAAAAAGGATGTGTCGACTGCTGAGAAGCAACAAATTGTGGAGTGTTTAGGTCAAGGCATGACTACAATCAACATTGTGCGATGATCAGGATGAAGTGTCTTGGCAATCAAGAAGTATGTAGCTGATTCACAGTACACACGTGTGCGTGCTGATAAGAGCAAATTGAGGACTCTTTCCTACAGGCAATTACGTCAGGTTGAAAGAGCAGCGGCAAAAAAGCCTTGTCATAGCAGCAGACAAGTTTTTGAAGCTGCTTGTGCCTCCAACGTCCCCCGAACAACAAGATGCAGGGTCCTTCAGAGGTTTGCAGCTGTGCATACGCCATCCTGTCGACCTCCTCTATCCACTTCACACAAGCAGAAACGGCTCCAGTGGGCCAAACATTACATGAAGACTGATTTCAAAACTGTTTTGTTCACGGATGAGTGCCGTGCAGCGCTCGATGGTCCAGATGAATGGAGTGGAGGATGGCTGGTTGATGGACACCCCACGCAAACACGGCTACAGCGCCAACAAGGAGGAGGTGGAGTAATGTTTTGGGCTGGAATCATGGGGAGAGAGATTGTCGGCCCCTTTAGGATCCCTGAAGGCGCTAAAGATGAACTCCATAATGTATGTGGATTTTCTCAAACAGCACTTCCTGCCATGGTTCAAGAAGAAGAACCGTGTATTTCACAGCAAGATCATTTTTCTGCATGATAATGCACCATCTCATGCTGCACATAAAACATCTGCATCTCTGGCTGATATGGGCATAAAGGGGGACAAACTTATGGTGTGACCCCCATGCTTCCCTGACCTCTACCCCATTCAGAACCTTTGGAGCATCATTAAAAGGAGTGTCTATGATGGCGGGAGGCAGTTCACATCTAAGCAACAGCTCTGGGAGGGTATTCTGTCCTCATGCAAAACAATTGAAGCAGAAACCATCCAAAACCTGACAAATTCAATGGACGAGAGAGTTCAGAAGCTCCTTTCGAACAAGGGGTCCTATGTGAAAATGTAACATCACCTAGAATAAAGTTTTGAGTTGAAAACTGTTTGATTTCAGTTTCTAACAACCTGCTAATGCTTATAATTTCAAAAATGACCATTTTTTTGGTCTTTATTAAAATGAAAAGGTTGATCGAAAAGTTTGGGGGATCTAAGAGTGTGGCAACCCAGTAGTCATGATTACTTCGAATTCTGACAATATGAGGGTCATGCTGCAGGTAGTGCAGCAAGAAGGCACTCATGTGTGTTGCGCATCCAGGAGCACCAAGTCCCTGTTGTGTTGGTGGCGAGGTAACAATCATGCTTCCTTCCTCTGTCCTCTCCCCCCAACCTCGCACAACAGAAATGTGATCAAGGTCTCCCTCATCTGATGAGTCTTCCATCAGTTCGTCCTCCACTTCTTCCTGGGCTCCTGCACCTTCCTCACTAGTTTGGCTGCTACCATGCGCCCTGGTAAAACCATCTCCCCCACCCTCACATGCCTGCCGCCTTGGTGCTGCCGACCCTCTGGACCTTGCAGATGTTAGCCCTTCCGCATACAACTCCTCCTCCTCTACTTCCTCCACCTCCTCTTGTGCCACCACCTGACTCCGAATTCTGTTTAACATGTGCTCCAGCATGTAAATCACCGGAATAGTCATGCTGATAATGGCATCGTCAGCACTAAACATCTTCGTCGCCATTTCAAAACTGTGCAGAAGGGTGCATAGGTCCCTGATCTGAGACCACTCCTCCAGCGTGATTTGCCCCACCTCTGAATCTCGTTGGCCCAGGCTATACGTCAGAACGTATTGCACCAGGGCTTGTCGGTGCTGCCACAGTCGCTGCAACATGTGCAGAGTTGAATTCCACCGGGTAGGCACATCGCATTTTAGCCGGTGAAGTGGCAGGCCCAACGACTTCTGTAGAGATGTAAGTCGCTGAGCTGCGGGATGCGAACGGCGGAAGTGAGCACACAGCGACCGTGCCCTCTGCAGAAGGCCATCTAGTCTGGGATAGTGGGCTAAAAATTGCTGGACAACCAGGTTCAACACGTGAGCCATACAAGGCACGTGTGTGACATTGCCCCGGCGAAGGGCCGCACCCAGGTTTGCAGCATTGTCGCACACGGCCTTCCCTGGTTTCAGGTCCAGTGGAGACAACCATTCATGAAATTGGTTCTCCAGAGCTGACCACAACTCCTCAGCTGTGTGACTCACATTTCCCAGACATTTCAATGTAAAAACCGCCTGATGACGTTGAGCCCTACTGCCAGCATAGTAAGGAGGTGTGCAGGATCCCTTCTGCGCAGTTAGAAAGCTTGTGGCATGACCAGACAGGCTTTGGGTGCAGGTGGAAGACCGAGAGGAGGTTGAGGAGGCAGAAGCAGTGGAGGAAAAATGACATAAAGAGGATTGACGCACAACTCGTGGGGACGGCAAGACTTGGACAGCAGCCCCTTGTCCTGCTGTCACCATAGTTACCCAGTGCCCAGTCAGCGACATGTAACGCCCCTGTCCATGCCTACTCGTCCAAGTGTCTGTGGTGAAATGCACCCTGTCACACACAGAGTTTCTCAAAGAAGCGGTGATGTTGTGTGCGACATGCTGGTGGAGCGCAGGCACACCTTTCTTTGAGAAGTAGTGCCGACTGGGCATCTGGTACTGGGGCACTGCGACGGACATAAGGTCTCGAAAATCCTCTGTGTCCACCAGGCGGAAAGGCAGCATTTCTGTAGCCAAGAGCTTGCAGATGGTGAAATTCAACCTCTTAGCTTTCTCATGGCTAGGAGGAAATGGTCTTTTACTTGTCCACATCTGAGGGACCGAGGGCTGGCTATTGTGCTTAGACGGGGTTGATAAGGGTGTCCCCGGCAAACTGCCGGTCTGTGAGGAAGATGCAGGCGGACATGTTAGGTTGCCTTGATCCAAAGGTGGTGCTATCGATGTCGGACAGCGCTCAAGACCAGCTGGTGTTACCACCTCCAAAGAAAATGATGACCTGCCAATCACGCTGGCTGTTGGGGGTAAAGAGGTGGCAGGTCTGCGCCCCAAAACAGGTGTGACTGCTGTCCCCCCAGTCACAGAGGATGAAGAGGCCGCGGATGCACAAGATATGGCAGACGGTGGTTGGCCCGGCCGGCTAGACCGCATTGTAGCACACTGAGCTTCCCACTGCAACTTATGCTTCATGTCCATGTGCCGGTTCATGCATGAAGTACTCAAACTATGTATTTTTTGGCCTCTACTTAGCTTTTGCTGACAAATGTTACAGATAACACGAGTTGGGTCATCTTTATCGATCTGAAAAAATGCCCAGGCTATGCAAGGCTTAGCACCCATGCGACCTGAAGAGCCACCACGACTTGTGGTGAGAGGCAGAGTTGTGTTTGAGGATGCAGTTGTTGACGTGCTTCCAGTACTACGTCTCTGTCCAGGAAGGCGCAACCTGACCTCGTCGTCACTAGCATCTTCCTCCACCTCCTCTGCTGACCTCATCTCTTGGCTGACTGTGGGTTGACAGTAAGTGGGATCTCCGACCTCATCATCATCACCCTGTGCGTTATCACACCCGTCGTCCTCAGAGCCAACCTGTTCCTGCCCTGACAAAAAACTAAAGTTGTCGCTCCAATCAGGTATTTGAGTCTTATCATCGTCTTCCTCATTGTCTCCACCAACAGGAGTTACAGTTTGGGAATGAGGGTCTACATTATGGTCAGAACCTTCTGCGTCTGGTCCTGGATCCGACTCATAAAGATTCTGGGCATCAGTGCAGATCATTTCCTCGTCTGGATTCACAGAAGCGCTGGAGTCGACCTCTGATTCCCAGGCTATAGTATGAGTAAACAGCTCTGCAGACTCAACCATCTGTTCTACCTCATACTCAGACGGGCAGCTGGAGATTTGGGAGCTGTGAGGAAGCAAGTGCGATTTGGGTGACACCTTTGAGGACTGGAGTATTTGTGATGTTGAAGTTGATGTGGAGGAGAGCCCACTTAAAGGAGCACTTGATATCCGTTGAAGCACCTGCTGTTTTTGTGCCTCATCTGGAATTTGTAGCGATTGGCGTGGCCGTAAGAAAGGGATCTTATCACATTGTCCGCTAAAAGAAGTAGACATTTTAGTTTGGCTGGAAGATGGTCTTTCTTCTGCACCTACCCCACGGACACAACCTTTTTTCCCCTTCCCAACACGCCTATTCCCCTTTCCACCAGCAGCAGGCCTTTTTCCACTCATTTTGGTGGTTAACTAATTCACAACTCTGGAGTTGTTTGCACAAAAAAACAATGGATGGTAACCGAGCAGAGCTGAGTGGCCAAACTGTGGTATTAGGCCAAAACTATTGGCTGGGTTAGATGCAGAAAAAAATTATTTTTAATTTGCAACCTGATGGAGGTCAGTATAGATGGACTAATAGACCAAGTCCCACACACCGCTAGAAGCCCAAATATTTTTTCAGAGCTAGATGCAGAAAATTTTTTTATTCAATTTGCAACCTGATGGAGGTCAGTATAGATGGACTAATAGACCAAGTCCCACACACTGCTAGAAGCCCAAATATTTTTTCAGAGCTAGATGCAGAAAAAAATTATTTTTAATTTGCAACCTGATGGAGGTCAGTATAGATGGACTAATAGACCAAGTCCCACACACTGCTAGAAGCCCAAATATTTTTTCAGAGCTAGATGCAGAAAAAAATTATTTTTAATTTGCAACCTGATGGAGGTCAGTATAGATGGACTAATAGACCAAGTCCCACACACTGCTAGAAGCCCAAATATTTTTTCAGAGCTAGATGCAGAAAAAAATTATTTTTAATTTGCAACCTGATGGAGGTCAGTATAGATGGACTAATAGACCAAGTCCCACACACCGCTAGAAGCCCAAATATTTTTTCAGAGCTAGATGCAGAAAAAAATTATATTCAATTTGCAACCTGCTGGACGTCAGTATAGAAGGACTAATAGAACAAGTCCCACACACTGCTAGAAGCCCAAATATTTTTTCAGAGCTAAATGAAGAAAAAAATTATTTTTAATTTGCAACCTGATGGAGGTCAGTATAGATGGACTAATAGACCAAGTCCCACACACTGCTAGAAGCCCAAATATTTTTTCAGAGCTAGATGCAGAAAAAAATTATTTTTAATTTGCAACCTGATGGAGGTCAGTATAGATGGACTAATAGACCAAGTCCCACACACCGCTAGAAGCCCAAATATTTTTTCAGAGCTAGATGCAGAAATTTTTTTTATTCAATTTGCAACCTGATGGAGGTCAGTATAGATGGACTAATAGACCAAGTCCCACACACTGCTAGAAGCCCAAATATTTTTTCAGAGCTAGATGCAGAAAAAAAATATTTTTAATTTGCAACCTGATGGAGGTCAGTATAGATGGACTAATAGACCAAGTCCCACACACTGCTAGAAGCCCAAATATTTTTTCAGAGCTAGATGCAGAAAAAAATTATTTTTAATTTGCAACCTGATGGAGGTCAGTATAGATGGACTAATAGACCAAGTCCCACACACCGCTAGAAGCCCAAATATTTTTTCAGAGCTAGATGCAGAAAAAAATTATATTCAATTTGCAACCTGCTGGACGTCAGTATAGAAGGACTAATAGAACAAGTCCCACACACTGCTAGAAGCCCAAATATTTTTTCAGAGCTAAATGAAGAAAAAAATTATTTTTAATTTGCAACCTGATGGAGGTCAGTATAGATGGACTAATAGACCAAGTCCCACACACTGCTAGAAGCCCAAATATTTTTTCAGAGCTAGATGCAGAAAAAAATTATTTTTAATTTGCAACCTGATGGAGGTCAGTATAGATGGACTAATAGACCAAGTCCCACACACCGCTAGAAGCCCAAATATTTTTTCAGAGCTAGATGCAGAAAATTTTTTTATTCAATTTGCAACCTGATGGAGGTCAGTATAGATGGACTAATAGACCAAGTCCCACACACTGCTAGAAGCCCAAATATTTTTTCAGAGCTAGATGCAGAAAAAAATTATTTTTAATTTGCAACCTGATGGAGGTCAGTATAGATGGACTAATAGACCAAGTCCCACACACTGCTAGAAGCCCAAATATTTTTTCAGAGCTAGATGCAGAAAAAAATTATTTTTAATTTGCAACCTGATGGAGGTCAGTATAGATGGACTAATAGACCAAGTCCCACACACCGCTAGAAGCCCAAATATTTTTTCAGAGCTAGATGCAGAAAAAAATTATATTCAATTTGCAACCTGCTGGACGTCAGTATAGAAGGACTAATAGAACAAGTCCCACACACTGCTAGAAGCCCAAATATTTTTTCAGAGCTAAATGAAGAAAAAAATTATTTTTAATTTGCAACCTGATGGAGGTCAGTATAGATGGACTAATAGACCAAGTCCCACACACTGCTAGAAGCCCAAATATTTTTTCAGAGCTAGATGCAGAAAAAAATTATTTTTAATTTGCAACCTGATGGAGGTCAGTATAGATGGACTAATAGACCAAGTCCCACACACCGCTAGAAGCCCAAATATTTTTTCAGAGCTAGATGCAGAAATTTTTTTTATTCAATTTGCAACCTGATGGAGGTCAGTATAGATGGACTAATAGACCAAGTCCCACACACTGCTAGAAGCCCAAATATTTTTTCAGAGCTAGATGCAGAAAAAAATTATTTTTAATTTGCAACCTGATGGAGGTCAGTATAGATGGACTAATAGACCAAGTCCCACACACTGCTAGAAGCCCAAATATTTTTTCAGAGCTAGATGCAGAAAAAAATTATTTTTAATTTGCAACCTGATGGAGGTCAGTATAGATGGACTAATAGAACAAGTCCCACACGCTGCTAGAAGCCCAAATATTTTTTCAGAGATAAATGAATAAAAAAATTATTTTTAATTTGCAACCTGATGGAGGTCAGTATAGATGGACTAATAGACCAAGTCCCACACACTGCTAGAAGCCCAAATATTTTTTCAGAGCTAGATGCAGAAAAAAATTATTTTTAATTTGCAACCTGATGGAGGTCAGTATAGATGGACTAATAGACCAAGTCCCACACACCGCTAGAAGCCCAAATATTTTTTCAGAGCTAGATGCAGAAAAAAATTATATTCAGTTTGCAACCTGATGGAGGTCAGTATAGATGGACTAATAGAATGATGCTATGCCCAAAAGATTTTACTTCACTAGGTGCAGTAAAAAAATTGGTATTCTATACACAGGTGGTATATCTTGCAACACAGATAGGCTACTCCACTGACTAACACACTCTGCAATAGGCCAAAAAGGATTAGCTTTGCTAGATTCAGCCAAATGCTGTGAAAAAAACTTGCACAGCACTGGCACAGACCTGCCTGGCAAAAACTGATAGGAACTGATGTAACCTAGTCCTGAAAAGGACTCCAATTACAATTAGTCTTTACTCCCACAATCTATCTATTTAAGAGCACAGACCTGCCTGATAAAAGTCGTAGGAAATGCTGTAACCTAGTCCTTAAAAGGACTGCAATCACAACTATTCCCTACTCCCAAGCTATCTGTATATTTGTGCGAAAATTGGCTTGAAATTAACAAGGTATAGCGCACACAGCAACAGCGGTGCCGTCTAACACGCAGCTGCAGGAGTGAGAAAATGGTGGCGACGGGGAAAATGGCTTGGTCTTATAGGGCAAGGACATGTGACATACACTGCCAATCACACATGCCCTTGCTTGTGTGAAAAAAAGCACTTCGCTCCGTGTGTGCGCTGCTGATAGGCTGACAGATTGCACCTCCCCACTGCAAATGCGGGAAAGAGAAAAAAAAATGGAGATCTTCATTGTTCCTGCAGAGATCCATCCCCTGCCCCTCCCCCCGCCCCGCTGTACACTCAAACTGCGTATTAACATTAATTTTCATCATTACTGAGAAAAAATCCAGTTATGATTTTGGTGCACGAACAGTTATCGAACATAACCTCGAACAGCCGAATTTTTCTCAAATTGTTCGTGTTCGCCGACCGGCTCGAACACCGCCCAAAACAGCTCGAATTTGAGATTGGCGAACAGTTCGAGTAGAACAACGCTCATCTCTAATTGTGATCACCTCCCCTCACATTGGGTTTAACCACCTCAATGATACAAAAGGAGATGTCTCCGGTTTCACCTCGATGTACACTGTTTATGTGTCTCGCTAATGGGGTGTCCCGAAGATGGCATATATCACCCAAATGCTCCCCCACCCTCCTCCTAGACTCTCTCTTGGTCTTGCCTACATAATCTAGGGGGCAGGTGCATGTGGTTCTGAGGTTTTACAGTTGGAATAATCCCACTTACTAGTGGAGGAACTCAAGAAAGATTTACATGGTCTCATCCAACTAAATGTACAACATTCTCCACATCTAAAGAAACCGCAGATTCTTCTATCTAGCCATGTCCCCTTGGGTGAAGGTTTTTTGTAGAAACTATGCACTAAATGGTCCCTAATTAATCGACCCTTTCTGAAAGTTATTGTGGGAGTAGATCACACAGCACCCTCAGGTCCGGGTCAGCCACAAGTACATCCTAGAGTTTTCTGAGTATATTAAAGATATGGTCACTCTGATTGTCATAAGTTTTTCTTACTCGTGTTATCCCATCTTTTTCTTGGTCTCTTGGTTAGGTATGGAGGAGTGTCTGTCTCTCCCATTTTTCTGCAAACGATGATGTGGAATCCAAAATGTACCATGAGTATCCTTTTTCCCTCAATCTGGTGTTCAGGTCTATTGCCTGTATATTAAAATCTGTGACTTTATGGCAGTACCTTCTCAACCATAAAAATTGGTCCTTGGGTATTCCTCTTTTTATGGGGATGGGCGTGGTGGTTATCCCACTTCAATAGTTTATTAGTGCTTGAAGGTTTATGATAGATGAGAGTCCATATGGTCCCATCCAGTTCTTTCTTGATTAGTACATCCAGGAAAGGCAACTGGTATTAATTAAATTTAGATGTAAATCTCAGGCCCACTGTATTGATGTTGCGTTCCCTGACAATTTCAAGATTGTTCACTCGTCCCTGACCAGATGATAAAAAAGTCGTCAATATATTTGTACCATGCCCCAATATATGGATGCCATCACTTATGATCATCCCTGAATATTGTGGTTTCCTCCTACCAGCCCGAGAATAGGTTAGCATACGAGTGGGCACAGAGGCTCCCCATCGCAGTACCCCTGAGCTGGTGGAAGTAATTCATGTCAAAAAGAAAGAAATTATGAGTAAGAGTGAATTTTAGAAGATCCTCCATAAATTCATTATGTCTGCTACACTCTTATTGATCTCGATTTCAAGAAATGTCTTACTCCTCTGATACCATCCTCATGCGGTATATTACTGTACAAAGCCTCGAAATCTAGTAAGGCCTGCTCCCCTACATGAATGTATACATGCTCGAGGGTCTACATGTAGGGGAGCAGGCAAAGGGAAAACCATTTTCCAGAGGAATTATTCCAACTGTAAAACCTCAGGACTTATTCCAACTGCAGGACCTCAGGCGGTACTGGGGGAACATTATACTGTGTGGGGGCATCATACATACTGCATAAGGTGCATAATGGGGAAATTACACTGTGTGGGGGCATCATACATACTGCATAAGGGGCATAATGGGTGCATAACACTGTGTGGGGGCATCATACATCCTGCATAAGGGGTATAATGGGGGCATTACACTGTGGGGGCAGTAAAGGGGTCCTGTACTATGAGAACAATACGTTTCCTCCCTCCCAGTCTCCATAGTTGGGTCGTATGTATCTATTACAGGAAACAGAACAAAAACCTTATGATTCTTATAAAGGGGCAACACAAGACCCCAAAAGAGTCTCGGTGCTGAAGGGGTTAATGCCCCCTGCGCCCAGTAATGGGGGTCTCCACATACCTCCACCTGCAGAGCCGCCACCACATATATGGCTGCTCTGTGCGCACAGGAGCTGTGATGAGGTCACAGGAGGGGAGGAGTCAGGGGTCACATGATCAGGGGCCTCAGTGGATGCAGGACTCTGCTGTGCTGGTTGTCATGGTGCTGGATGAGCTGAAGTTTATGTGTGGGGTCAGGAGGGGTTTACAGTGTGGATGTAGCAGAGCCGCGTGTGTACGAGGTGTACGGAGCGGAGCCGCGTGTGTACGAGGTGTACGGAGCGGAGCCGCGCGTGTACGAGGTGTATGGAGCGGAGCCGCGCGTGTACGAGGTGTATGGAGCGGAGCCGTGTGTGTACGAGGTGTACGGAGCAGAGCCGCGCGTGTACGAGGTGTACGGAGCAGAGCCGCGTGTGTACGAGGTGTACGGAGCAGAGCCGCGTGTGTACGAGGTGTACGGAGCAGAGCCGCGTGTGTACGAGGTGTACGGAGCAGAGCCGCGTGTGTACGAGGTGTACGGAGCGGAGCCGTGTGTGTACGAGGTGTACGGAGCAGAGCCGCGTGTGTACGAGGCATACAGAGCAGAGCCGCGTGTGTACGAGGTATACGGAGCGGAGCCGCGCGTATATGAGGTGTACGGAGCGGAGAAGCGTGTGTACGAGGTGTATGGAGCGGAGCCGCGTGTGTACGAGGTGTACGGAGCGGAGCCGCACATGTAAGAGGTGTATGGAGCGAAGCCGCGTGTGTACAAGGTGTACGGAGCAGAGCCGCATGTGTACGAGGTGTAGAGAGCTGAGCCGTGCGTGTACGAGGTGTACGGAGCGAAGCCGTATGTGTACGAGGTGTACGGAGTGGAGCCGCGTGTGTACGAGGTGTAGAGAGCGGAGCCGCGGGTGTACGAGGTGTACGGAGCGGAGCCTCCTGCTGGGCAGAGACGCCGTTTCCCTCACCGCCGCGGTCCCGGTCCGGCGTCCTCCAGCTCCCTTGCACCTGCTGTTGCTTCCCGGGCACTGTGCTTAGGCCGCGCGTGCCGTCCTAAAGAGTCCCCGGCCAATGGCCAGAGGACCACTCCTATATAAAGCACCTCCTCCAAAATGGAGGTGCCTGTGCAAGGTTGTTGTTTGTGTGCTAACACTTTCCTCAGCCCTCAGGTCCCGCTGCCTGTCAGCCGTGCCCGCCAGCCTGTCTAGCAGCCGTGCCCGCCAGCCTGTCTAGCAGCCGTGCCCGCCAGCCTGTCTACCCGGATCACCTGTCAGGCTACCTGCCGTGCCCGCCTTCTCGCCAACCCGGATCACCCATCTGGCTACCTGCCAAGCCCGCCTGCTTGCCAACCCAGATCACCCGTCAGGCTACCTGCCGTGCTTTCCTGCTGTATCTGTCAGCTTCAGCCATCTGACCCGTGGGAGTCGCCTGCTCTCACACAAGGTCAGTCCCAGTGTGGCACCTGGTCCACCTGCCCGGTCTCTCCTTGGTTCACGGAGTTGACTAAGCCACCGTGCGACCAGGGTCGGTCCGAGTAGGCACTTAATTACGCCCCTTTGGTCCCTCCTTGCATCCCAGCATAGAGGTTCCACCACCCGGATCTGTAACAGTTTGCACAGGCCATGGAACCCAGTGGCTCCCAGGCTCCTTCGCTCTCTGACCTGTACCAAGAGGTCTCTCACCAGAGATCCCAACAGGATACTATCCTGTCCTATCTGCGGACAGTCAACTCCCACCTGGACGCGCTGTCCACCCCTACTGTGTCTGCCTCTATCCAAGCGGCACCTGCTCCAGCGGCACCTCAACCCTGCGGCGCTGTGGCACCCGGCTTTGGACCCCGGCTCTCTGCGCATCCACATTTTGGTGGTGACCCCGTACTATGTCGGGGCTTCATAAATCAGTGCACGCTGCACTTTGAACTCCTGGCACACCAGTTCACCTCCAACAGGGCCAAGGTGGCATTCATCATGTCTCACCTCACCGGAGAGGCGTTGGCGTGGCTTAATCCTCTGTGGGAGAGAGGGGATCCTCTGGTGTCCGATCTTCAGGCTTTCCTCGCGGCCTTCCGGAAGGTGTTCAATGAGCCCGGACGAAAATCTTCTACCGCCTCCTCACTTCTCCGACTCTGCCAAGGGAGTCTCACTGTGGGCCAGTATGCCGTACATTTCCGAACCCTCGCATCTGAACTTGCCTGGAGCAATGAGGCCCTGGTGTCCACCTTTTGGGAGGGCCTTTCCGGACGGATCAAGGATGAGCTAGCCGGACGTAACATACCTCCCTCCCTGGACGAACTGGTGTCATTAGCTACCCGGATTGACCTTCGTTTCCTGGAACGCGCTAAGGAGATGACCCGTGAGAGGAAACCTCCCCACCTCGCTCCCGTCCTCCAAAGTCTAGTCTGCTAACCTGCACTCCCCCGGGTGTCTTCTCCAGAGCCTATGCAAATTGACCAAGTCAAGATGCTGAGGGGAGTTGCTTCTATTGTGGCAATAATGAGCATCTTATCTGCTCTTGCCCGGTGAGACCGGGAAACTCCAGTGTCTAGAACCGCTCGGAGAGGTCGTCCTATGCAAGAGTTTTTTCTCTCTGCCCTTGACTCTGTCCGTTTCCGTTACCAGTGGTGAGACCCGCTTTTTTGAGACTACCCATCTGGATTCCGGAGCCGCTGGGAATCTCATCCAACAAGCCGTTGCGGAGCACTTTCAGATTCCTACCATATGTCTGGCGGACCCTTTAGCAGTCTCCTCTGTGGATGGAAAGCTTCTCCCTGAAACCATCTTGCTGGTCACTGAGCCGGTAACTCTTCAGGTGGGAATGCTGCACTCTCCTTTTTCGTACTGTCCGGTCTCTCTCATTCCATCTTGCTAGGCCTGCCTTGGTTACAAAGACATGAGCCTGTCCTGAACAGGAGCTCGGGAGACGTGCTCCGTTGGGGTCAGGAATGCCATAAGACCTGTCTGGTTCCAGTTCGTCCTGCTCGACCCCTGTCTACTCCGGCTAACGTACCAGGCCTGTCAGCACCCTACTGGTCCTATGCGGACGTTTTTGATAAAAAGGAGGCAGAGACACTACAACCTCATAGGCCGTATGATTGCCCCATCGACCTAATACCTGGTGCTTCACCTCCTCACGGGCGAATCTACCCCTTGTCGCTGGCCGAGACCCGTGCCATGTCTGAATATATTGAAGAAAATCTTGCTAGGGGATTTATCCAGAAATCCACCTCTCCGGCTGGAGCAGGATTCTTCTTCGCCAAGAAGAAGAACGGCTCTCTTCGTCCTTGTATCGACTATAGGGGCCTCAACCAGATTACCATCAAGAATAAGTACCCCCTGTCTCTCATCTTGGAGCTGTTTGACCGCCTAAAGGGCGCAAAGGTCTTCACTAAACTCGACCTGCGTGGGGCGTACAATCTGGTCCGGATCTGCCAGGGAGACGAGTGGAAGACTGCATTCAACACCCGGGATGGTCACTACGAGTACCGCATGATGCCCTTCGGTCTCTGTAATGCTCCAGCCATCTTCCAGGAGTTACTAAACTATATCTTTCGAGACCTCCTGTATTCCTGCGTGGTGCTGTACCTGGACGATATCTTGGTGTTCTCCCCTGATCTGCCCTCTCACCGGAGGGATGTTCGTCAGGTACTGCTGAGGCTCCGGAAGAATCACCTGTATGCTAAGTACGAGAAATGCCTCTTTGAGCAGACCTTCCTGCCATTTCTGGGGTATATCAACTCGGAGACCGGACTGCGGATGGATCCCGAGAACATATCTGCCGTATTAAAGTGGCCCCGACCGGAGGGGTTAAAGGCTATTCAGCGGTGTCTGGGATTCACTATTACCGCCTCTCCATTCCTCATTTCTCCTCCCGGACAGCTCCCATCTCTGCTCTTACCCGTAAGGGAGCAAATCCCAGGGAGTGGTCTCCTGAGTAAGAGAATGCCTTTATCTCTCTTAAACAAGACTTTTCCTCAGCTCCTCTGCTACACCATCCTGATGGCAATAAACAGTTCTTCCTGGAGGTTGATGCCTCTTCCTCCGGAGCCGGAGCAGTGCTCACCCAGAAATCCTCGTCCGGGCGAATGGTGACCTGCGGCTTCTTCTCCAAACTCTTCTCTCCGGCCGAGCATAATTACTCCATAGGAGATCGAGAACTGCTGGCCATTAAATTAGCGCTGGAGGAGTGGCGCTACTTGCTTGAGGGGGCTCTGCACCCAGTGGTCATCTACACTAACCATAAAAACCTCACGTATTTGCAGACCGCCCAGAGACTTATCCCGCGTCAGGCCAGATGGTTTTTGTTCTTTGCTCGATTCTGCTTCAATCTCCATTACCGCCCAGCAGACAAGAACATTAAAGCCGACGCTCTATCCCGCTCTTTTCTGTCTTCCGAACTGGAGGAGGAGCCTCTACACATCATTGATCCCTCCAGAATAATGACTGTTGCTCCGTTTGACCTGTCTCATCTACCTCCTGGTAAGACCTTTGTAGCGGCTCAAGATCGGAAGAGGGTCTTACTCTGGGGCCATTCATCCAAACTGGCTGGCCATGCCGGCCAGAGGAAGACACTTCTGCTCATTGCCCGACACTATTGGTGGCCCACCCTGCGCAAGGACATTGCAGATTTTGTCTCGACTTGTTCCTCTTGTGCCCGTAACAAGATACCTAGGCACCTTACAGCCGGTCACCTCCTTCCTCTTCCCATGCCTTCCGCTCCGTGGTAACATATTGCAATCGATTTCATCACAGATCTCCCTGTATCGGCCGGTTGTACAGTCATTTGGGTGGTCGCCGACCGCTTCTCCAAGATGGCTCACTTCATCGCTCTGCCTGGTCTTCCGTTTGCACCTGTGCTGGCTAAGGACTTCATCCGTCAAATCTTCCGTCTCCATGGCTTACCCCTCCACATTGTCTCGGACCGAGGAGTTCAGTTCACTTCTCGCTTTTGGAGAGCCACGTGCAAGCTGCTGGATGTCTCTTTGGATTTCTCTTCAGCCTATCATCCTCAGTCCAATGGTCAAGTGGAAAGTATCAATCAGATCCTTACCAGCTTTCTTCGGCACTTTGTCAATGCTCACCATAGCGATTGGGTTGAGCTCCTGCCCTGGGCCGAGTTTTCCTATAACAACCATGTGAGTGGGTCCTCTGCTAAGTCTCCATTTTTTGTGGTCTACGGTCAACACCCCCGGATTCCGTTTCCCGTCTCCGCTGCAGTGGACAATCCTGCCACGGAGTCTCTCATCAGTGAATTTTCTGTGATTTGGGAGGACACTAGATCTGCGCTTTTTCAGTCCTCCGAGCGGATGAAGAAGCATGCTGATAAGAGACGTCTGGATCCGCCAAAATTCCGTCTGGGAGACAAGGTCTGGCTTTTCTCCAAATATGTCCGTCTCAAGATACCATCATATAAGTTGAGTCCGCGGTTCATCGGTCCGGTCGAGATTCAGAACCAAATAAATCGAGTGGCTTACAAGCTGAAACTCCCGGCCTCCTTACGGATTCCCAACTCCTTCCACATGTCTCTCCTCAACCCTGTTGTCCTTAATTCATTCTCTGACGATCCAGGTACCGCTCCAGCTCCAGTCTCCACTGAGGACGTCTTTGAGGTAGAGAACATTTTGGCCATCAAGAGGGTAAGAGGAAAGACTTTCTTTCTTGTGGATTGGAAGGGATGCCTGTGCAAGTTTGTCGTTTGTGTACTAACACTCTCCTCAGCCCTCAGGTTCCAGTGCCCGCCAGCCAGTCTGTTAGCCGTGCCCGCCAGTCTGTCTATCACCCGTCAGGCTACCTGCCGTGCTCTCCCACTGTACCTGTCAGCTTCAGCCATCTGACCCATGGGAGTTGCCTGTTCTCACACAAGGTCGGTCCCAGTGTGGTACCTAGTCCACCTGTCCGATCCCTCCTTGGTTCACGGAGTCAACTAAGCCGCCGTGTGACCAGGGTCGGTCAGAGTAGGCACTTAGTTACGCCCCTCTAGTCCCTCCTTGCATCCCAGCACAGAGGTTCCACCACCTGGATCCGTAACAATGTCATGTGTTTCGAAGCTTCTCAGACACACCTGTGGATGTATTTTAATGCACACCTGAAACACACTGCTTCTTTGTGGAGCATCATGGGAAAGTCTAAAGAAATCATCCAAGATACCAGAAAGAGAATTGTGGACTTGCACTTGTCTGGCTCATCCTTGGGTACAATTTCAAGATACCTGAAGGTGCCTCGTTCATCTATACAAACAATTATACGCAAGTACAAACAGGATGGGAATGTCCAGCCATCATACCGCTCAGAAAGGAGATGGATTCTGGGTCCCAGAGATGAACGTGCTTTAGTCCGACATGTACATATCAACCCAAGGACCAAAGCAAAAGACCTTGTGAAGATGATGGCGGAAGCTGGTAAGATTTATTTTTTTGAGCAGTGTAGTTATTTCACATATCACTTTCACTATGGTGTTAGTAATGGGGACGTCTTATAGACGCCTCTCCATTACTAAGCTGGGTTTGATGTCAGCTGGCCTTATAAGCTGACATCAACCCCAGCCCTATAACCCCACTGCCACCGCTACAGGGCAGTGGGCAGAGCGGAGGCTAAGTGACAGAATTGGTGCATCCTATGGATGCGCCACTTCTGGGGCGGCTGAGGGCTGTTGTTTCTAGCCTCGGAGGGGGCCAATATTCATGAACCCTTCCTAGGCTATTAATAATATTAATGCCCCGTCTCATGCTGCACATAACACATCCTGCATCTCTGGCTGCTGTGGGCATAAAAGGGGACAAACTTATGGTGTGGCCCCCATGCTCCCCTGACCTCAACCCCATTGAGAACCTCTGGAGCATCATCAAAAGGAGTGTCTATGATGGCTGGAGGCAGTTCACATCTAAGCAACAGCTCTGGGAGGGTATTCTGTCCTCATGCAAAACAATTGAAGCAGAAACCATCCAAAACCTGACAAATTCAATGGACGAGAGAGTTCAGAAGCTCCTTTCGAACAAGGGGTCCTATGTGCAAATGTAACATCACCTAGAATAAAGTTTTGAGTTGAAAACTGTTTGATTTCAGTTTGTAATAACCTGCTAATGCTTATAATTTCAAAAATGACCATTTTTTTGTTCTTTATTAAAATGAAAAGGTTGAAAACTCTGCTGTGCATAATAATTTGGAACATGCATTTTGAGCGCAGTTTGAGTTTTTTATTTTTTTAAAAATATACTGTTATCATAGGCAGTTTGTATAAAAACCTTTCAATTGTACTCTAATAGTTATTTGACTGGAAAATTACAATGACTGCAATTCATATAGGTAATTTGGGAAAATCTGAGAAAATATTATTTGCATAATAATTTGGAACACAGTGTAACTTTATTCTTCGGGTCGGTGCGATTACTGAGATACCAGATTTATATTGGGTTTTTATGACTGACAGCTGTCAGGCTATGTGCCCACGTTGCGGAAATGAAGCATATTTTTCACGCTTCTCCCTGGCAGGAAAAACGCATGCGGATTTTACATACATTTTTCCCGCCAGGTAGAAGCGTTTGTAAAGAGTCTTTGCATGCATTTCTGCATGCGGGTTATCAAGCGCTTTTCCAAGCGATTTTAGCATCACTTGGAAAAGTGCTTGACAACTTGTTCACATTATATAAATCCATGCAACCGGCATGGATTTATAGTAGTGTGACCAAGTTAGTTAAAAAAAAAGAATAAATGGTAAAAAATAAAGTTTATACTCACCTTCCAGTGTCCTCCCGGTGTTCTCTCCGCCGCGTAAGGTGTGTTGGGCGGCTCACGATGGTGTGAAGGACCTGCGGTGACGTCATTGAGCCATGTGATGGGTCACATGACTCAGTGACGTCATGGCAGGTCCTTCACAACAGCGGGAGCAATGCAAGAGAGCGGACGCGGCAGAGATAACACCGGGAGGACATCGGAAGGTGAGTATAAACTTTATTTTTTATTTTCAATTCTTTTTTTCACAGTTTCTATGGTGCCCAGGTCTGGATGAGAATCTCCTCTCCTCCAGACTTGGGTACCATCCGCACATTGAACCGTGTGATATCTGCTTGTGCACATGTAGTGATGCGGATGTCACGCAGTCCAATGCAAGTCAATGGCGGCGATTACGCTGCGTGTCCGCAAAATTAATAGACATGCTGCGGATTTTTGAGCGCAGCATAAACGCTGCGGAAAAATTCGCAGCATGGGCATTGACAGTGCGGCTTGTCATTGAGGACCATGGGGGGCAGATTACCATGCGTTTTTGAAGCGTTTATGCTGCGGAAATTCCGCAGCATATACGCTTGTAAAACGCTACGTGAGCACATACCCTCACAAACTAAAAGACGCTTTTTTTTTGCAAAATCTAGTTTTTGCATCGCCATATTTTGAGAGCTATAATTTTTCCATATTTCGGCCGACAGAGTCATGTGATGGCTTGTTTTTTGCGGGACGAGCTGACATTTTTATTGGTACCATTTTTGGGTACGTGATATTTTTTGATCGCTTTCTATTCCGTTTTTTTGGGAGGTAAAATTAACAAAAACCAACAATTCAGGATTTCTTTTTTGAGTTTTTTTTATGCCGTTCTGCATGTGGTAAAAGTGATAAGGCAGCATTATTCTTCGGGTCAGTACGTTTACAGTGATACTACACTTACTGTATATTTTTTTATGTTTTGGCGCTTTTACACAATAAAACTATTTTATAGAAAAAAAATTTTTTTGCATCGCTTTATTCTGAGAGCTATAACTTTTTTATTTTTCAGCTGATGGAGCTGTATGGCGGCCTTTTTTTGGGGAACAAGATGACGTTTTCAGCGGTACCATTTTTATTTCCATTTTGCTTTTTGATCGCATTTTTTTCCACTTTTTGTTTGGCCGTTATTACGGTGTGCACAGAAGGAGTTAATTAGTGTGACAATTTTATAGATCGGGTTGTTTCGGACGCGGCGATACCAAATATGTGTACTTTTTTTGTTTTTACATAAATATACGGATTTATTGGTTTAATATTTTATTTATTTATTTTTATTTATTTTGTGATTTATTTTTAACAGTTTGAAAACATTTTTTGACTCTTTTTTTTTACATTTTTACTTACTGTATGGGACATTAATTTTTATTTTTCTAATCACTGATCTCATGCAATGCAATAGACATGTATTGCATTGCATGAGATCTTTGCTGACTGTTTCACAGTCAGTGTCTCCTGCTAGAGTTCAGCTGCAAGCTGAGCCTAGCAGGACACCATATATGGCAGATCCGGAGGTGGTCATGTGACCTCCGGCTGCCATAACAACGGCAGGTCCTGGAAGACATCAGGGGGCCATCGGAGAGGTAAGTTGACGACTCCCTCTCCGCTCACTATCTTCTATATGCCGCGATCACTAAAAATCGCGGCATATACAGTACAGACCAAAAGTTTGGACACACCTTCTCATTTAAAGATTTTTCTGTATTTTTATGACTATGAAAATTGTAAATTCACACTGAAGGCATCAAAACTATGAATTAACACATGTGGAATTATATACTTAACAAAAAAGTGTGAAACAACTGAAAATATGTCTTATATTCTAGGTTCTTCAAAGTAGCCACCTTTTGCTTTGATGACTGCTTTGCACACACTTGGCATTCTCTTGATGAGCTTCAAGTGGTAGTCAAGTGTTTATGTACAGTGGGCGGTCAGGAAGCGGTTAAAAAAATCTGAGGGGACCTCAAGACATAATTGAGGTGGATTTGGAAGGGTATTGGGAGTATGAAGTAAGGCGAATTCTTGGTTCCAGGTGGGTCAGGTATCGTCTGCATTATCTCGTCAAGTGGAAAGATTATGGTCCTTAAGATAATTCCTAAGTTAATTTGGGGTGTTATAGATAAATATATGTATGATTATGGAAGTTATATGAAAATGGAACTCCATACTTTTATGTATTAAGAATTGCAGACAATCCAAAATGCCCTCCTCCTGCCCGTACCACATTGCACCAATAACCTCATAATGATCAAACATCCACATACTACGTGGAACATGGAATTATGGAAAATCCCTAATGATTATTGACTAACACATTAATCTGATAATAAGAGCTTGCTAATGATCTTTATTTCTTTTAGGGAAATTACAGAATAATAAAAGATAAGTGACTATACTGATTGACCTTTGAACCTTACTTGCAAGACAGACTTAACTGATTTAATTGAGAGTCAGCTTGACTTAATTGTTTACATATTAAAATAATGACCCATTAGCGACAGATGTCAGCCATAATTATGAGATAAGGCAATGAGGTAATGTGTGGAAAGGTCCTTGATATTTCCTATAAAAAGCCTATTTGAGACACTACTCAGTTTTCATTTGTGATTTCTCCAACCGTATAGATCCTATATACAGTTTGGCGGCAGACAACTTAAGACGAGAACACACACATTTTGTGTGCCCCTAACAGGGGGATCTTCAGGCGATCAGATAGACAGATTATTGGGTGGGGCTGGGGAAAACCCAGCAGTCATGGTACACATTGGTACCAATGACAAAGTTAGAGGGAGGTGAAAGGTCTTTAAAAATGATTACAGGGAATTAGGAGAGAAGCTGAAGTACAGGTGGTGTCTTCAGAAATACTGCTGATTCCACTACGTCACTAAAAAGTCAGCGGGAACTTGAGATAATTGTCAGGAAGAAAGAGCTTAGGTTCATGGAGAACTGAGCTGACTTCTCTGTCGGCTACAGGCTTTACGATAGGGACAGGCTGCACCTCAATGGGGAGAATGCAGATGTGCTGGGGGAAAAAATGGTCAGATGGATGGAGGAGCTTTCAACCTAGGATCTGGGGGGAGGGAAAATAGCTGTGCAAATAAGGGGGTAGAGTAGACAGAGAGTGAGACATTCAAGGAAAGTAAGGAGGCGAGTAGCAGTAATAAATGTGTTAATAGTATTAAATGTCTGCAGGCAAATGCAAGAAGTCTTGAAAACAAAATGAATGAATCAGAGTCTCTTAGGTCAGCCACAGATTACGACGTGGTGGGCATTACAGAAAGCTGGCTGGGTGAAAGCCATGACTGGGTGACAAACAGAGGGTTAGACTACATTGAAATGGATAGGAAAGAAAAATAGGTAGAGGGGTATTTTCGTTAAAACCAACTTAAGACCTCAAGCTCAATGACGATATGGGGGGGAGCTTCGACAATGTACTGCACACATGCCCAACTCTTGGTGATTATATTTGACCCACGACACCAGAACCACCACACCTATGTGGGGCCATTATTTTGCATGGAGGACTATGTGAGGCCCATTATACTGTATGGAAAGCTATGTGGGGCTCATTGTACTGTATGGAAAGTTATGTTGGGCCCATTATACTGTATGGAAAGTTATGTGGGGCCCATTATACTGTATGGAAAGTTATGTGAGGCCAATCATACTGTATGCAGGACTATGTGGGGCCCATTATTCTGTATGGAGGACTATGTGGGGCCCATTATTCTGTATACTGGTTGGTCCACAACTTTGTCCAAGTTTTTCATTTTGGCCCTCTGCATTTTAAAACCAGTATGGGTAGATGTACATGGAAATGGCAATAATGGAAAGCTGCTAATTGGACTTTGCTACAAGCTTCCTAATATACAGTGGTGGCCAAAAGTATTGGCACCCCTGCAATTCTGTCAGATAATACTCAGTTTCTTCCTGAAAATGATTGAAATCACAAATTCTTTGGTATTATTATCTTCATTTAATTTGTCTTCAATGAAAAAACACAAAAAGAATTGTCCTAAAGCCAAATTGGATATAATTCCACACCAAACCTAAAAAAGGGGGTGGACAAAAGTATTGGCACTGTTTGAAAAATCATGTGATGCTTCTCTAATTCGTGTAATTAACAGCACCTGTAACTTACCTGTGGCACCTAACAGGTGTTGGCAATAACTAAATCACACTTGCAGCCAGTTAACATGGATTAAAGTTGACTCAACGTCTGTCCTGTGTCCTTGTGTGTACCACATTGAGCATGGAGAAAAGAAAGAAGACCAAAGAACTGTCTGAGGACTTGAGAAACCAAATTGTGAGGAAGCATGAGCAATCTCAACGCTACAAGTCCATCTCCAAAGACCTGAATGTTCCTGTGTCTTCCAAGCGCAGTGTCATCAAGAAGTTTAAAGCCCATGGCACTGTGGCTAACCTCCCTAGATCCAATATAAGTTTCTCAATTGGTGAATATTAAAGATAATATATATACTGCTCAATGGCTAGCACCTAATGGTAGGAATATAGGTTAAGTCGTTCGACATAGATAAATACTTGAAGAAATAAATACGACCATATCAACAACCCAAAATAATAATAAAATTTAACTTATATTCATAAATAGTATAAAAAGTTACTTCATAATCAATATAGGGCACAGTACAAGAATACAGAAAAACACATATCATGTATGATGACCATCTCACTGAAGGGACGATCCAGTCCACATGTAATAGGGTCCGAGGCACCACAGCAAAAAAGCATATATATAGTTCTTCATATAACAGACCAATAAAGAATTTCTTTTAGATACATGTGATCTACTTAAGAAAGTTGATGGATTGTATTTGGACCCAGAAATGATTCTTGTGACGGGTGATGTGGAATCACTTTATACTAATATCAAGCATGTGGATGGTCTGAGAGCTTGCGCTTTTTTCCTCAATACCTCTAATCTACCGAGAGATATTGTCGACTTGGTGATGTGCCTCTTGGAATTTTCCCTTACCCACAACTTTTTCACTTTTAAGGGGTCCTTCTACCTACAGCTCCAGGGTACTGCAATGGGTGCATCTTTTGCGCCGGCCTATGCTAATTTGTTCCTGGGGCTGTGGGAGAGGGGCCTCTCCCTGCCGGATCGGCGAGCGTCAATGGATCGCGTCCCTTTTTGTACGCGCTACATTGACGATATCCTGCTGATCTGGCAGGGTTCGGTTGAGGACTTGCAAACATTTGTGCAACTCCTCAACACTAATGAGATGAATATCTATATTACTTTCATTTGGGATATTGACTGTTATGTTCTGCTACCAAAGCTAAGGAAAGAGAGGAGATCTGTCCCTACTATAGGACTCAGCTGAATCCCTACGATGTAACAGGGAACCTGATCCTGCGATCAGACCTGCTAAAGTCCTAATCTAGTCTGTACGGAGACCTATAGATGTGGGGAGGGAATCCCTACAAGTACTAAGGACTGGGAGGAATATGGGACACCTCCTAACAGAAATAGTAGCAGACAGACGAACAAACAAAATAGATAGAACATAGAGGTCCGTAGACCAAGCAAACTAACAGAGCTAGATACAGAGCACAGGCTAGCTAGAAAGTAGATATACAATGAAGTCCAGCAAAGCCAGAAGGGCGGAGCAGGATTAAATAGGCCAACAAGGTCATGTGACCAGCAAAGGAAAAAAAACCTAACAGCAAGGTTCTAACAGTACCCCCCCTTCTAAGAGGATCCTCCGGATCCCCTAGGACCAGGCTTATCAGGAAATCTCCTGTGAAACGCTCTGATAAGTCTGGACGCGGAAACATCATCTGACCTCACCCAAGAGTTATCCTCGGGTCCGAAACCTTTCCAGGCCACAAGATACTGCAAACTACCTCTATACCGTCTAGAGTCAAGGATGCGAGAAATTTCATATTCCCCGTCCTCCACCACCGGAGGAACAGAGGCAGAGGCGTCACCATCCGACACAACAGCTTTTTTTAACAGAGAGACATGAAAGACCGGATTAATTCTCCAGGAGGTAGGAACCTCCAACCTAACAGCAGATTGGTTGACAACCTGAAGCACCTTAAAGGGCCCTACAAACTTGGGACCCAATTTCTTAGAAGGAATCCTCAACCGCAGATTCCTAGAGGACAACCAAACCATGTCACCAACAGCGAATAAAACCTCCTGTCGTTTCCTATCAAAGTAGTCTTTAGATTTTCTGTTGGCCTCCTGAAGATTACCACGCACATCCGTCCAAACTCTTTCCAAATCACCGGAAAAATTCTCCTCCTCAGGCACGGCAGATCCCAACTTGGAGAACGACCCAAACGACGGATGTCTCCCAGAACAACAAAAAAAAGGCGAACAACCAGCAGAAGAAGATGTATGATTGTTCAGAGCAAATTCGGCAAGTGGCAGAAACTCAGACCACCCCTCTTGATTGTCTGCCACAAAACAACGCAAGAACTGCTCAACATCCTGGTTTTTCCTTTCTGTCTGGCCATTAGATTCAGGATGATATCCGGACGAAAACGACAAATGAATTCCCAACCTGTCACAAAAGGCACGCCAAAAACGAGCCACGAACTGAGGACCCCTATCAGAAACAATGTCAGTAGGAATGCCATGAAGTCTGACAATTTCCTTGACAAAGGCCTTAGCGAGAGTTTTAGCGCAGGGCAGTTTGACGAAGGGAACCATCTTGCTAAAACGGTCCACGACCACCCAGATGACAGTAAAACCCTCAGAGGGGGGAAGGTCAGTTATAAAGTCCATAGCCAAATGTGTCCAAGGAGCACTGGGGACCTCCAAAGGACAAAGTAACACCGCAGCAGGAGTATGTGAGGACTTAGATCTAGCGCATATAGTACATTGGCGCACCCACTTAATGACTTCCTTCTGCCATCCAGGCCACCAAAAACTGCGACCCACCAGTCTCTTGGTCTCAGAGATTCCGGGATGACCTGCCAACCGAGATTCGTGACACTCAACAAACAAATCTCTCCTAAAGGTCCCAGGCACAAACAACCTCCCATGAGGAGTGTTAGATGGGGCATTCTCCTGAGCTTTAAGAATCTCATCTTCCAAAACGGAGTCTAAAGCAGCTATCACAACACCTTCTTGTAAAATGTTTTCCTCTTTCTCAGCACCGACTATGGGAGAAAAACTGCGAGACAAGGCATCCGCCTTAACATTCTTAGTACCAGGGATGTAAGTAACGGAGAAATTAAACCGCGAGAAAAACAGTGCCCACCTAGCCTGACGGGCATTCAGGCGCTTGGCAGCATCAAGATATATCAGATTTTTATGATCCGTAAGAACCTGAACGGGAAATTCCGCACCTTCCAAGAAGTGGCGCCAGTGTTCAAATGCGAGTTTAACAGCCAATAATTCCCGATTACCAATATCGTAATTCAATTCAGTCTCCGAAAAATTTTTTGAAAAAAAGGCACAGGGATGTAATCCATCCCCGTTATCCTGAGACAATACTGCGCCAACCCCCACAGAGGAAGCATCAACCTCAACCAAAAACGGCCTAGTAACATCAGGCTGCATAAGGATGGGAGCAGAGGTGAACCTCTCCTTGAGATACACAAAAGCTTCAATGGCCTCAGAAGACCACTGAACCGCATCAGCACCTTTCCTGGTGAGATCAGTCAGAGGTTTGACAATACTAGAAAAATTTTTTATGAATTTTCTATAGTAATTGGCAAAACCCAAAAACCTCTGTATCGATTTCAAACCAATAGGCCTAGGCCATTCCTGCACAGCCTGAACCTTAACCGGATCCATCTCAAAACCTTTGCTGGAGATAATGTAGCCCAAAAAACTAATTCTCTGTACAGCGAACTCACATTTCTCCAGCTTAGCAAAAAGCGAATTGTCCATTAATAACTGTAATACCTCACGCACGCTCCGCCAATGAGACTCCAGATCTGGCGAATAAATCAAAATGTCATTCAAATACACAACCACATTTTTACCGATCAAAGGTCTAAGGATGTCATTAATCAGATTCTGAAAAAATGCAGGAGCATTAGTAAGACCAAAAGGCATAACCAGATTCTCAAAATGACCCACAGGAGTGTTAAAAGCAGTCTTCCATTCATCACCCTCCTTCATGCGCAACAGATTGTATGCCCCCTTAAGGTCAATTTTAGAGAACCACTTGGCCCCCAATAACTGGTTAAACAGATCAGGAATCAATGGCAGTGGGTAAGGATTGCGTACCGTAATTTTGTTAATCTCACGAAAATCCAGACAAGGACGTAAACCGCCGTCCTTTTTTTTTACAAAAAAAAATCCAACCGCCACAGGAGACTTAGAGGGCCTAATGTGACCGGCGGCCAAACTTGTCTGTATGTATTCCTCCAAAGCCTTCCTCTCAGGAATAGTAAGGTTAAATAAACGACTTTTAGGAAGAATCGCTCCAGGGACAAATTCAATAGAACAATCATAGTCTCTATGGGGAGGCAAAACCTGCGATTCTTTCTCAGAAAAAACTCTCCAAAAATCCTGAATAGGAACAGGCAATTCTCCCCTATCCAAAGCTGCAATACGCCCATTACAACACTTGTCATAACACTTATGGCTCCAGGATTTAATTTCACTGGTAGACCAATCCAGTACAGGATTGTGAAATTTTAACCAGGGCAAACCCAATATTACTGGAGAAGGCAAGTTATTCAACACTACCAAATCCAATTTCTCATGGTGAACACCCTTAATAGTGAGAGGAAATTCACTGACCTTGAGAGTAATATTCTTCAAAGGGGAGCCATCCACAGAAACCACAGCAATGGGGGATGATAAAGGTTCAGGTTTTAAATTGAGTTTTTCCACGAATCCCCCATCAATTACATTCAGTGTAGACCCGCAATCAACAAACACCCGAAATTCCATTAATTTTTCCTGAGCAATCGTGGAAGCAGCTAAAAATATACCCTTGGAATTTAAACAGGCAATACGGGCGTGACTGACCATTTTTTTTTCTTTCTTCATACGAAGCTCACAGCCTTTAATCAAATGACCAGATTTTCCGCAATAGAAACACAAGCCTTCCGAAAAACGACGGTCTTTTTCTTGAGAGCGAGGTGCCACCGATCCAATCTCCATCGGTTCACCACTGTTAGTACACACATTCTCATAACCAGAAACTGACATAGCAGAGGATTTGCTCTCATTAACCCTAGCACGCAGTCTTCTATCCACCCGTATAGCTAATTGCATAGCCTGTTGCAAATCCTCAGGTGTAGGATAAGCAATTAGCAGGTCTTTAACCCTTTCACTGAGCCCAGCAAGAAATAGACTTTTCAGAGCAGAATCGTTCCACCCTGTTTGAGTGGACCAACGACGAAAATGAGTACAATATTTTTCCACATTACCTGATCCTTGTTTTAAACGTCTCAACTCAGTCTCAGCTGATGCCACACGGTCAGGATCATCATATAATAGTCCTAAAGCAGAAAAAAAACTATCCACTGATCTGAAGCATGTATCACTAGGTTGCAAAGAAAAGGCCCACTCCTGAGGCTCTTTGCGCAAAAGTGACATTATGAACCCTACGCGCTGGGATTCATCCCCAGAGGACTTGGGTCTCAAACGAAAATACAATAAGCAAGCATTTTTAAATGAAAAAAATTCTCGATGTTCACCAAAAAATAAATCCGGCAAACATACCTTAGGCTCCAAGAAATATGCTCCAGGACAGTTACTCACGTGCTGACGGAGCTCGGCCACTTCCAGAGAGAGTCCCTGCAGGTGTTTAGCCAAATCCTGAACCGACACCATGATGGAACAAAAAAAAAAAAATCTTTCCTTAGAGAATTTGCAGGCTGGACTTACTGTTATGTTCTGCTACCAAAGCTAAGGAAAGAGAGGAGATCTGTCCCTACTATAGGACTCAGCTGAATCCCTACGATGTAACAGGGAACCTGATCCTGCGATCAGACCTGCTAAAGTCCTAATCTAGTCTGTACGGAGACCTATAGATGTGGGGAGGGAATCCCTACAAGTACTAAGGACTGGGAGGAATATGGGACACCTCCTAACAGAAATAGTAGCAGACAGACGAACAAACAAAATAGATAGAACATAGAGGTCCGTAGACCAAGCAAACTAACAGAGCTAGATACAGAGCACAGGCTAGCTAGAAAGTAGATATACAATGAAGTCCAGCAAAGCCAGAAGGGCGGAGCAGGATTAAATAGGCCAACAAGGTCATGTGACCAGCAAAGGAAAAAAAACCTAACAGCAAGGTTCTAACATTGACACAGTGAACTTTCTTGATGTTACCCTTACAAGGGATCATAATAATTTGATACAAACAAACATCTATAGAAAGTATACCTCCAAGAATATGTTGCTCCACGCATCGTCCTCCCATCCCCCGTGGATGGTTCGATCTGTACCCACTGGGCAATTTCTGGGTCTCCGCAGACTTTGTTCCAGTGATGAAGATTTTGTTAGACAGTCCAAGGACATGAAGAAGAGATTCTATGAGAGGGGCTACAGTAAACGGGTGGTTAAAAGAGCGTACCATCGCGCTAAATATTCGAATAGGTACGATTTGCTTTATTTGCAAAGAAATCCTAAGATCAATGACAAACCTAGATTTATAACAAACTACCATGGACAATTCGGACGGATGAGGAAATGCTTGACTCAAGCTTGGCCCATCCTCCTGATAGATCCGGTATTGTCAAAAATCCTTCCTGATCGCTCACCCATTACTGTACGCCGCTCCAAGAATCTCCGTGACTATCTTGTACATAGTCACTACCAAACTGTGTCTGGCATGTCTACAATTTTTGGTGCATCGGGTCCTGAATGTGGTAGTTTTCCGTGCGGTCGATGCGTCGCTTGCCCCAATATGGATAGAACCAATATTTTCTCCAATGCAGCTGGCACGAAAACCTATGAAATAAGGAGCCGCATTACATGTATCTCACGCTTTGTTATTTATTATGCTACTTGCCCCTGTGGGCTTATTTATGTTGGCCTAACAACGCGCCAACTCAAAGTGAGAATAAGAGAACATGTATTGGGGATATTGGCGGCGATCGACTGCGCGGATCCCTCCACACTCAGGACTATACCTAAACATTTTAAACTCCATCATGACTGCGATAGCTCCCTCCTGAGGGTTCGTGGGATAGATGCGTTAAGAGTTGGTATTCGTGGAGGTAAACTGAGCCAACGCTTGGCTCAGCTCGAATCTAGATGGATTTGGCGATTAAATACTGTACATCCCAATGGACTGAATGAGAATCTCAGCTTCGCTCCCTTTCTTTAATCTCTCCCGTCACATATTTTGTTGTGGTTTTTATGATTTTAACATTTTTTTATTATTATTTTTAGTATTCTTCATCATCCGTTTGCAGTTTACTTCCTCTGGCGTGTTGTCTCTTCATTATGGCTGATATCATATGGATGAATATGTGAATAAGAATATACTGAATAATCTATTTCATCCGGGAACGACTACTGCAGTGTATATATATTGTGGATCTTCCTTTCGCGTTTGAAGATCCTTATATGTTAATTGGTTTAAATGGAAGTTATATCTGAGAAGTTCGCTACCCCTACATTAGATATTGTCCCCCTTGATTTAATCATGGTGATATATAGGATGTTATCTTTTGATATTCCACCTACTATATATTAATGCTAGGACAATATGATTTTTCCACATTCCTCTCTCTATATATATATGGGATTGAACATGATCTGTATAGGCATTTTGTCATATTGTTATATATACTACTTGATGTGATGATATATTGTATGCAGATTGCCATATTGTTAATTCATTTGGTTGGGATACTGTCTCTATTATACGATCTACCTATATATCTATGTGGTGGTAGTGGAAGTATATATGTCATTTAATTGAGCTTATACCTCTTGCTATGGTTCCTGACTATGGGATGTTTAAGGACCTTACGCGCGAGCGTCGCCGCTTTCTGAGTACCCCGTGCCGCCTGGCGTCTCTATGCAAGGACCTGTATCGCTTGGGTCCATGTGACCATCACGTGATCCCTTGCATGACGCCCGCGCCACCGGTTGCTTGGTAGCGGGGACGCTGCGCGCATTACTGCGGGTCCACCCCCTTCACTCGATTGGCCAACACAACATTTAAATATACACGCCCCTAGAGGAAGTTGACACCCCCTGAAGGCAAACGCCGAAACGTGCGTTGGGGTGGACGAGCGGTCCACGTGAGGGTGCCCTGACATCACAGCTTGTGGCCCAGGTAATTCTCCCCTACATAACGCAGCACTTGTTTTTTACTCACCTATCTTTATACTCGCTTGGTATACACCCTGTCAACATAACTCTATTAACTGAACCATTCTAGCTGTTATACCTCGATTATAATGGTGCTATAGTGGCTATTACTAGTGTCCCTTATGTGGCATTTGATATGATGAAGGTATATCTTAGCCTAGGTATATGGCACCCTGACAGTATAGGTTATGAACTGTGGTCATTTGATAATCCTCTTTATTGGTCTGTTATATGAAGGACTATATATATGCTTTTTTGCTGTGGTGCCTCGGAGCCTATTACATGTGGACTGGATCGTCCCTTCAATGAGATGGTCATCATACATGATATGTGTTTTTATGTATTCTTGTACTGTGCCCTATATTGATTATGAAGTAACTTTTTATACTATTTATGAATAAAAGTTAAATTTTATTATTATTTTGGGTTGATATGGTCGTATTTCTTTCTTCAAGTATTTAACCTCCCTAGATGTGGATGGAAAAGAAAAATTGACGAGAGATTTCAACGCAAGATTGTGCGGATGGTGGATAAAGAACCTCGACTAACATCCAAACAAGTTCAAGCTGCCCTGCAGTCCGAGGGTACAACAGTGTCAACCCGTACTATCCGTCGGCGTCTGAATGAAAAGGGAGACTGTATGGTAGGATACCCAGGAAGACCCCACTTCTTACCCCGAGACATAAGAAAGCCAGGCTGGAGTTTGCCAAAACTTACCTGAGAAAGCCTAAAACGTTTTGGAAGAATGTTCTATGGTCAGATGAGACAAAAGTCGAGCTTTTTGGGAAAAAGCATCAACATAGAGTGTAAAGGAAAAAAAAAGAGGCATTCAAAGAAAAGAACACGGTCCCTACAGTCAAACATGGCGGAGGTTCCCTGATGTTTTGGGGTTGCTTTGCTGCCTCTGGCACTGGACTGCTTGACCATGTGCATGGCATTATGAAGTCTGAAGACTACCAACAAATTTTGCAGCATAATGTAGGGGCCAGTGTGAGAAAGCTGGGTCTCCCTCAGAGGTCATGGGTCTTCTAGCAGGACAATGACCCAAAACACACTTCCAAAAGCACTATAAAATGGTTTGAGAGAAAGCACTGGAGACTTCTAAGGTGGCCAGCAATGAGTCCAGACCTGAATCCCATAGAACACATGTGGAGAGATCTCAAAATGGCAGTTTGGAGAAGGCACCCTTCAAATATCAGGGACCTGGAGCAGTTTGCCAAAGAAGAATGGTCTACAATTCCAGCAGAGCATTGTAAGAAACTCATTGATGGTTACCGGAAGCGGTTGTTCGCAGTTATTTTAGCTAAAGGTTGTGCAACCAAGTATTAGGCTGAGGGTGCCAATACTTTTGTCTGGCCCATTTTTGGAGTTTTGTGTGAAATGATCAATGATTTCATTTTTGCTTCATTCTCTTTTGTGTTTTTTCCTTGCAAGCAAATTAAATGAAGATAATAAGACCAAAGAATGTGATTGCAATCATTTTCAGGAAGAAACTGAGTATTATCTGACAGAATTGCAGGGGTGCCAATACTTTTGGCCACCACTGTAGCTGAACATGAAAAGGATGATATGCTGCAACAAATTAAAAAGGCAACAAAAACAAGTCATGGTGAAAAGTGTTGGATCCCTTGAAATTGTTCCAGAAAATGAAGTAATTCTCCCAGAAAATTATTGCAATTACATGTTTTGTTATACACGCTTATTTCCTTTGTGTGTATTGGAACAACACAAGAAAACACAGAAAAAAAAGGCAACTTGAACATAATTTCACACAAAACCACATAAAATAGGTCGGACAAAATTGTTGACACCTTGCCAAAATTGTGGGTAAACAACTTTGTTTCAATCATGTGAAGCTTGTTCAAACACAATTGTCGCAAATAGTAGGTGTGGGCAATATGAAAATCACAACTAAACCCAGATAAAAAAGGGAGAAGTTGATTCAATCTTCGCATGAGTCTGAGGACTTGAAAACCAAAATTGTTGAAAAATATCAATAATTTCAAGGTTATAAGTCCATCTTTAGAGATCCGGATGTTCCTCTGTCCAAGGTGCGCAACATAATCAATAAATTTACAACACATACAGTCAAATATGGTGGCCCTTCAAAGATGTTTTGGGTTGTTTTGCTGCCTCTGGCACTAGGTACCTTAACTGTGTGCAAGGCATCATGAAATCTGAAGATTAGCAAAGGATTTTGGGGCACAATGTAGTGCCTAGTGTCAGAAAGCTGGGTTTGCGTCCTAGGTCATGGGTCTTTCAGCATGACAATGACCCCAAACATAATTCAAGAAGCACCCAGAAAATGGATGGAAACAAAGTTCTGGACAGTTCTGACCAGCAATGAATCCGTATCTAAATCCCATTGAACACCTGTGGAGAGATCTTAAAATTGCTGTATGGAGAAAAATATTAAAATTTGCAAGTCCTCAGTGGTTGATACCATCTTTTCAGTTAGCCATTAGTCAGTAAGCTTTCGAGACTACTCAGGTCCTTCATCAGATATAGTATAACACAAAAATCTGAAGAGTCACATATTTATGCACAACAGGGCACAGGAATAGTGCAATAAATAAGACAAGTGACGTGAAGCAGAACTATCAGTATGGGAAAGGGATAAGCAGTTGTGGCCGTAAATATGTGTGGACACAAGTAGGTCTATTCTTTCTTTTCTTTTTTTGTGTGGCGATAAGAATTCATCCTTGTTTTTAGTTTTTGCCCTGTCTCCCCTACATACAGACCCCCAGTTGGACATTTGGAACATATAATTAAGTTCATTGTGATGCAGCTGAAAGTACCTGGGATCTTGTGGTCCTGATGTGAGTTGGGAATCTTTATCTTCTCCGTGGTCATTATAAATGGACGGGTTTTACATATACAGTTGGTGAGGATGAATTTTGTAAGTTTCACCACAAAGGTGAAACTATCCTCCCGGTCAGTTTGCTTTCCCTCCCAGTACCTTTTCATTCAAACAATGTTAGGTTTCTGGGAGATTATACTTGTTCCTTTTATTTTTGGTTCTCCTTAGCTTGCCTTCTTTGCCCTATATTAATGAGTTTTTGTTTCTCATTCAGGGTCTTCGTATTTTACTTCATACTTTCCTTTCCCCTTGTTGACAGTGTGTTGCAGCCTCCCCTCTGATTCCTAAGGAGGTATGAGAAACTCCTCAACGACTTATTAGGGAGTTAGGTCTGTGGTGGCGTTTCTAGTTGTGCAGCTAGGGTCTTTCTTGTCTGTACAGAGACTAGTTGGGCGTAGCTGCGGCATTCTTCCCTGTGTGGGTTCTCTGGTGGTTATCAAAATGCGCTTTCTGTACAAAACATTTCCCACAATCTGAACATGAAAAAGCCTTTGCCCCCGTGTGGGTTCTCTGGTGCTTAAGAAAACTAGATTTCTGGTTAAAACATTTTCCACATTCTGAACATGGAAAAGGCTTCTCCCCTGTGTGAGTTTTCTGATGTTTGATAAGATTTGATTTCACAGTAAAATATTTCCCACATTCTGAACATGAAAATGGCTTCTCTCCTGTGTGAGTTCTCTGATGGTTGATAAGAGTTGATTTCTCTGTAAAACATTTTCCACATTCTGAACATGGAAAAGGCTTCTCCCCTGTGTGAGTTCTCTGATGTTGGAAAAGATTTGATTTCTTTGCAAAACATTTCCCAGATTCTGCACATGAAAATGGCTTCTCCACTGTGTGAGTTCTCTGATGTATATTAAGATATGATTTTTGGTTAAAACATTTTCTACATTCTGAACATGGAAAAGGCTTCTCCCCTGTGTGAGTTCTCTGATGTTTAATAAGATTTGATTTCTCTGTAAAACATTTCCCACATTCTGAACAGGAAAATGGCTTCTCTCCTGTGTGAGTTATCTGGTGCCTAACAAGACTTGATTTCTGATTAAAACATCTCCCACACTTGGAGCAAGAAAATCTTTTCTCTGCTGTGTGAATTTTTTGATTTTTAAGAAAAGACTTTTTGAGAGGAAAACTATTTCCATATCCTGAATGTGAAAATGGCTTCTTTGCATTAGGAGCAGTTTGTTTTTTAATGCTTATTTTGTGACTTTGATTTTCCTTAGTAGTCGGTAATGAATGAGAAGACAGGACCTGTTTCATAGGATCAGATGATTGAGGTCTGCTGTGAAGGGATGATGGTATATCTGGAGTAATGTCATTCATTTCAATTGTATCCTGTGAGATCTCAAAATTATCTGATTTGAAAATTGAAGGTGTCAGCTGTCCCTCTGATCTCCTGGTACGGACATCTGCCAAGAAGAAAACCAATTATTATTTTTTAATAAAAAATCCTTGAATTTTATATATTTGAACATTTCTACTTAAACTGACTGTAAAAAAGGCAAGTTATATTAAACAATTCACTTATTCACCAGGACAATGACCATCTAATAGAAAATCTCATAGGATGAACCAGTGGAGCGTGGTGTTCAACTGTTTGTTCATTCTGCCTCCCAAATATGGAGTAAAAGGCGCAGGTTCTGTCCAGCCACTAAGATTAGGGAGCCTGGGACCAGTAGTACCATCCAGGGTGTCAGTATGGGTGTGCGTGCTGTCCAGCTGGAGTAATCTGCTCCCTGCTTCAGCCATTTGGAGAGCACCGCACCCTACTAAAGCTGGAAGCATATTGCCGGAAGCTGCCAGATCCAGCCTTGTTCTCCTCTGGTTCAGTCCTCTGTGCTCAGCTCCCGGCTTGTGTATTTGTTTCCTGTTGTGACCTCGGCCCGTTTACTGACTACTCTTGTGTCTTCTGATTTTGTACTTTCTCTGCTCTCCTGGCTCTGACCCGGCTACCTGACTGTTCTTCTTCCCATCTCACTCCACAGAATAGCAGGTAACACCGTGGCCCAAGCCAAGGGGTCTCTGTGTAAGTTCAGATCCATGTAGAGGGGTTAAACGGCGATGAGCAAAGTAATTTGTGAAATCTGTAAAAAAGGTAGATAGTGACAAGCCTGTTCGTGGTAACCATCTTTTGAGCTTCCAGGTGACCAAGACCAGCTCCCCCAATACATTGTGTCTGCAAACTATTCCAGCAAAATCTGCATTCATAATAGCTTAATGGCGCTTCTTCCCTTCTTAACCTGCCATGTGCCCAGATAGTAGTGTACAACCGTATATAGGGGATTGTCAGATTCAAGAGAAGTTGGAAAATAATTTGTAAGGTCCATTTGTTTTCTATTATCCTTTGTGAAGAATTCCAAAGTTATCACCACATAAAGTGACACACGTCAGATTTGAAAAATGGGTCTGATTAGAAACATAATACTGGCTGCAGGAAGAGGTTAAATCAGAGGATTACTGAAGTCAAAAACTGTGACTACAGACAATAAAACATCTACTGAAATGATCAAACTGAACAGTCTTCATCAGGGAAAAATGAGTAACTACAATCTAAACTATCGTAAGGGACAATATTTTCTGTCAGATGAGTGTCAAGAAGAAATATTAGACATTTAAAGTGAACTTTTATATAATACTGCAGAGATGAGGCGTCTTAAATTTAGATCTCGGGCATTTGGAAGAGATAATGGAGATCTTTTTGAAAGACGACCAGGGAGTTATAGAGTCACATAAGTGAGGCCGGCTGATCCAACCACAATGAAACTATCATACAGAATGAACTTGTAAAAAAAAGAAAGAATATAAAAACATGTAACATCCCCAACAACAACGTATGTATGAAGGGAGAAATCCAACACTAAACTGGACTTGCACTCATTTATGGTGGACCATTGGAGCAACTATGAGTCCTGACCAGAAGAGTAGAGAAAGTATTAGTGCTCCCCATTTCAGGAGAGATTGTGCAGTGATCTGAATTCCTTAGGATTGAAAACATAATGGAATTTATGACGTGGAGTGAATCCATGAAACCAGGGCTCGAGCCATGCCAACACATCTCCTGCAGGCGTGAATAAATGTATATTACAGCCATCAGCCACGCACAGCTTAGAGATATATCATGGCACAGGTGTAATGTTTTCTGTATAGTTTATCACAATCCTGTTTGAAGTTAGTTGGTTTTAAAAGAAATTGAAAAGTCAGGATAAAGGGAAACTCTGCTGTTATTGTACAGAAATTCACACTTGGCCCTCACCGCACATTTAATGTCGATAATAAAAGTGATCTTTGGTCAGAAAGACTGGACCTGGTCTTGTAGGGACCATATGGGCACATTCAGCAGCACAGAAGGGAGAGAAGGTAGATTCATCCAATAAGATATCAGGGATCTAGGAAGCCAACAGCATCATTACCCTCCGCTTTCTCTTACAGGCCCATCATAATATTTTTCTTCAAGTGATTTTCTAACTTGTCAGCACATTCTACATACGCGATCATTTGTCTTTATAGTTTGCAGATCTGAGCAGGTAACGGTCAGCATCTCCTAATCCCAGGGGGTTGGTGGATCCTCCAGGTTGTAAGGTCTATAGAAAAGGGCTTTCACAATTACACAAAGAAATTTGAATATTTTCAGACGGAGGAGAATGTTGTGGTCTAGCGGCAAAATGGTGATCACATGATTGTGATATGGCCGGACTACACCACCAATAAAGCAGCCACAGATGGGGACTGAGAAGAATCTGTATTTAGTGGTTACTACTCACCTGGGTGGTCATATGTAGGAATCTCCTCTTTACACCGCTCATCACCCCTCACATATGTCTCTGTAGTATTAATATGGGTCAGATCTTCACCCTGAAACAAATATTGTAAAAGTCACAGACAGATGGAGAAGTCCCATCTATGATCAGCTCTAATCCTGTCATCTCCACCGTTCTCATTACACAAGTATAAAACATAATAATGGTGGATAAAACAGAACTGGAGACATGACCTTTACAGCCGTCCACACATCATAGGGGAAATCTCATGACACCTTCTCTCCATCTACCTGATGATCCTGAGGAACATTGGGATCTTCTTCTTTACAGTCCTGTGGAAGAAGAGGACGGGGACATCTCTCTGGTGTTGTCCTCTTACTGGATAGATCTGGAGGAAACACATACAGGGACTGAATTCATTCTTTACATACAGATTATTATAGGACGTGTGCATTTAGTCCTGTCTATTACCTGGTGATGTGAGGGGCTGGGGAACCTCCATCATGACGTCCTTGTACAGATCTTTGTGTCCTTCTAAATACTACCACTCCTCCATGGAGAAATAGACAGCGACATCCTGACACCTTATAGGAACCTGACACATACAATGATACCGTCATCCCGCCAATCCCTTCATATCATTACTGTATAATTTCCCAGCATTCCCAGCAGTGTCACCTCTCCAGTCAGCAGCTCAATCATCTTGTAGGCGAGTTCTAGGATCTTCTGGTCATTGATGTCCTCATGTATCAGGGGGTGAGGTGGAGGCCTCGTGATTAATCTCTGGTTATGGAGAGACACATTAATAAATCTCACTACAGACATTTCCAGAGTCCTCACCTCTCCAGTTCTGTCCATCTGTTATTCCCATAGATAAGAATGATGTAATGTGATGTCATCAGAATCTCTCACCTCTCCAGTAAGCCGGAAAAGGATCTCTAGGGTGAGGTGTAATATCCTCTCCACCATCTTGTCCATCATTTTCCTGGATAAATCAGGAAAATGTTCTTATATAGACGACTTTCACTGAGAGGATCCGGTATTTTAGAGATCTGAATGAGAAAAAGATAAGCTGATGGATAAGACCATTTTTCTGCAAACGATGATGCGGAATCTAAACTGTACCATGAGTACCCTTCATCCCTTAATCTGGTGTTCAGGTCTATTGCCTGTATATTAAAATCTGTGACATTCTAGCAGTACCTTCTCAACCGTAAAATTTGGCCCTTGGGTTTTCCTCTTTTTATGGGGATGGGGGTGGGGGTGGTGGTTATCCCACTTCAATAGTTTATTAGTGCTTGAAGGTTTATGGTAGATGAGTGTCCCTATGGTCCCATTACAATCCTTCTTGATCAGTACATACAGGAAAGGCAACTGGTAATAATTGGTGTTGGTCTGCTCCTTTAAACAAAATGTACTTTTCAGGTTATCCCCCAGTACCCTCACTTTTCATCCCTTCTTTTGAGGTCCACACAGTCAGACTCTACCGGCCCTTCTCCCTGCCAGTGGCGGTTGTGTATCGCCCTCCGGCCCCCTCCCGTCAGTTTGTGGATCACTTTGCCACTTGACTTCCAAACTTTCTATCCTATGACATCCCCACCCCCATCATGGGAGACTTTAACATCCCAATTAGCGATTCCCTCTCCCTATCTGCCGCTCATCTTTTATCGCTAACTTCCTCCTTCGGCCTTTCACAGCTTACTAATTCTCCTACACATAAAGATGGAAATACTCTTTGACCTGATCTTCGCCCAGCTCTGTTCAATACATGACATTACTAACTCTCCTCTTCCACTCTCTGATCACAACCTTCTCTCATTCTCTGTCAAGAACTGTCACCCTGCTCAAGACACCCCTACTTTCCACACTTATAGAAATATACATGCCATTAACACCCAGAAATTTATGAAAACGTCGCAATGATCATTGGCCCCAATCTCCTCCCTCTCATGCCCTGACTCTGCACTGAAGCATTATAACGAAACATTGCAATGCGCCCTGGATGAAGGCACACCTCCTACACAGAGAACAACTCGGCACAGACGGCGACAACCCTGGAACACGCTGCAAGCACATTTTTTCCAGTGGTGCTCCAGGTGTGCCGAACGGCTGTGGACAAAATCTTGTCTGGCCGAAGATTTCCTCCATTATAAATTTATGCTTAAAACCTATAAAGCCGCCCTTCACCTATCCAAACAAACCTACTTTGACAACCTAATCATCTCATGGTCCAATAATCCTAAACACCTGTTTGACACTTTTCACTCTCTCCTTAATCAATAAGCACAGGCCCCAACCACCGACCTCAGCACTGACGATCTCGCCAATTATTTCAAAGAAAAAATTGACCATATCCGACAGGAAATTTTTTTCTCAATCCCCACATGTTATGCATGCTCCTCCCTCCCACATTGTATCTTGCTCATTTTCTGACTTCGAAACAGTAACGGAAGAAGAAGTGACAAGGCTCCTTGCTTCCTCTCGCTCTACCACCTGCACCAGTGACCCTATTCCTTCACATCTCCTTCAGTCCCTTTCTCCAGCTGCCACCACTCACCTAACTAGTTTTCAAAATTTTAATTTTTATGCCCTTAAATCAGAGGGATATGTTACACAAAATAGTTAATAAATAAAATTTCCCACATGTCTACTTTACATCAGCGCAATTTTGGAACCAAATTTTTTTTCTAGTAAGGAGCTATAAGGGTTAAAAGTTGACCAGCGATTTCTCATTTTTACAACAAAATTTACAAAACCAATTTTTTTAGGGACCACATCACATTTGAAGTGACTTTGAAGGGCTTTTATGACAGAAAATACCCAAGAGTGACACCATTCTAAAAACTGCACCCCTCAAGGTGCTCAAAACCACATTCAAGAAGTTTAAAAACCCTTCAGGTTCTTCACAGGAATTTTTGGAATGTGGAAGAAAAAAATTAACATTTAACTTTTTTCACAAAAATGTTACTTTAGACCCAAATTTTTTTGTTTTCGCAGGGGTAACAGAAAAAAATGGACCCCAAAATTTGTGGTGAAATTTCCTCTGAGCACGCAGATACCCCATAAGTGAGGAAAAAACACTGTTTGAGAACACAGCAGGGCTCGGAAGGGAAGGAGCGCCATTTGACTTTTTGAATGTAAAATTTGCTTGAATAATTAGCGGACACCATGTTACGTTTGGAGAGCTCCTGATGCGCCTAAACAGTGGAAACCCCCCACAAGTGAACCCATTTTGGAAACTATACCCCTTAGGGAACCTATCTAGATGTGTGGTGAGCAACTTGAACACCCAGGTGCTTCACAGAAGTTTATAACATTGAACCGTAAAAATAAAATGTTCACATTTTTTCAGCAAAAATGTTTTTCAGCTCCCAATTTTGCATTTTCATAAGGGTAACAGGAGAAATTGCACTATGCAATTTGTTGTGCAATTTCTCCTGAGTAAGCCGATACTCCATATGTGCGGGAAAACCACTGTTTGAGCACGCGGCAGGGTTCAGAAGGGAAGGAGCGCTATTTGACTTTTTGAATGTAAAATTTGCTTGAATAATTAGCAGACACCATGTTGTGTTTGGAGAGCCCCTGATGTGCCTAAACAGTGGAAACCCCCCACAAGTGACACCATTTTGGAAACTAGACCCCTCAGGGAACTTATCTAGATGTGTGGTGAGCATCCTGAACCCCAAAGTGTTTTACAGAAGTTTATAACATGGAGCCGTGAAAATAAAAAAATCTAACTTTTACCACAAAAATTATGTTTTAGCCCCAATTTTTTTATTTTCACAAGGGTAAGAGGGGAAAATGGACCCCAAAAACTGTTGTGCAATTTTTCCTGAGTAAGCCAATACCCCATATGTGGGGAAAATACAGTGTTTGGGCGCACGGCAGAGTTCAGAAGGGAAGGAGCACTGTGTGACTTTTTGAATGCAAAATTGTCTGGAATCGAGAGCGGATGCCATGTTGCGTTTGGAGAGCCCCTGATGTGCCTAAGTAGTGGAAACCCCCCACAAGTGACCCCATTTTGGAAACTACACACCTCAAGGATTTTATCAAGGGGTATAGTGAACATTTTGAACCCAGAGGTACGACACAGAATTTGATAACATTAGGTCATCATATTAATAAGTTGTCATTAGTCTTGAGTGCAAGTGCTCGCTATTTGAGTTTGCATCGGGTGCTCAGATATGCACCATGTATCGCGGGTGCTCGAGTGACATGCTCGTGTCCCCGCCCCGCATGCTTCACGGTTATTAGACACCAAAAAAAAAACATGCGGGGATCGCTGGTGCATGGCAATCCCCGCAAGGTTTTTTTGGCTGTATAACAGCTGCAAAACATTTGGGACGGAGACTCGAGCATGTCACCCGAGCACCCGATGCAAACTCAAGTAGCGAGCACTTGCGTTCAACATTAGTCACCTTATCGTCATTTTTTTTTTCTACTTCTGAAAAAATCCCAGCCCCAACCCTAACCCTAACCTTAGCCCAACCCTAACTCTAGCCTAACCCTAGCCCAACCCCAACCCTAGCCCAACCCCAACCCTAACCCTAGCACAACCCTAACCCTAAAGTTTATTTTTTACACCGTTCCTCGTGCGGTATAAGTGATTAGACGACTTTATTATTCGGGTCGGTGCAATTACAGTGATGCCAGATTCATAACGGGTTTTTATGATTGACAGCTGTCACACACTTAAAAGACACATTTTTTTGCAGACTAGTTTTTACATCGCCATATTTTGAGAGCTATAATTTTTCCATATTTCGGCCGACAGTCATTTACATTTGTCTTTTTGATCGCGTTTTATTCCATTTTTTGTTTGGCGGTATGATGATAAAGCATGGTTTTATGTTTCGTTTTTTTGCTTTTTTTTTATCGTGTTCACTAAAAGGGTTAACTAGCAGGACAGTTTTATAGGTCAGGTCGTTCCGGACGCGGCGATACCAAATATGTGTACTTTTATTGGTTTATTTTTTTTTTCATAAGATTATTTTTTTATGGGTACAATATATATATATATATATATTTTTAATTTATTTTTTTCTGACATTTTTATTACTTTTACACATTGTCCCACTATGGGATTTTCACTTTTTGCAGCCTGATCGGCTGCATGGCATAGAGAGCAGCAGCTCCCTATGCCATGCAGTCTGTCAGCGCTGCACAGGGAGAAGTTACTTTGGTCGTGCACTGTGCATGACCAAAGCAACTTCCTGCCTCCTGGTGTCCCAGATGTTGTCATGATGACGTCGGGTCACCATGGCAACATCCGGGACCGGACTCCGATGCTGCTGGACGCCGGCAGACAAGGTAAGTATCGAGCTTACCTCCTCTTGCCACCGGAATGCTGCGATTGATTTCGATCGCATTTCGGAGGTTAATGTGCCGGGAGCGGTGCGGGGCTGCTCCCTGCACATAGCACTGGGTGTCAGCTGTAACAATCAGCTGACACCCGGTGGCGATCTCGCCCGCACCGCTTGTGTGTGGGCGAAATCGCCAGGGTGTATTAATACGCATCAGGCCCAGGGCACAGATACGTACTAATATGCCCTGGGTCATAAAGGGGTTAAACACGCCAGCATACATCCATTACTTAAATAAACATCCCTCGACCAGAACTGTGCTGCTAACTACAGACCTATTTCCAATCTTCCCTTTATCTCTAAACTCCTGGAATGACTGGTCCACTGCTGTCTAATCTGCTATCTCTCAGATAACTCCCTTCTTGACCCTTTACAATCTGGTTTCCGCTCTTTACATTCTACTGAAACTGCACTCACTAAAATGTCTAATGATCTACTAACAGCCAAATCTAATGGTCACTACTCCCTGCTGATTCTCCTGGATCTCTCTGCAGCATTCGACACTGTGGATCTACCTCTCTGCCTGCTCCTTCACTGTGTCTTTTGCTGGCTCCTCTTCCTCTCCCCTTCCCCTTATTGTCGTGGTTCCTCAATGATCAGTCTTAGGCCCCCTTCTTTTCTCCTTATATTCCGCTCCTATTGGACAAACAATCAGCAGATTCGGTTTTTAGTACCATCTCTATGCTGATGACACCCAATTATACACCTCTTCTTCGGACATCACCCCTGCATTATTACAAAATACCAGTGATTGTCTTTCCGCTGTCTCTAACACTATGTCCTCCCTCTATCTAAAATTGAATCTGTCAAAAACTGAACTACTCGTATTTCCTCCCTCCACTAACCTACCTATGCCCAATATTGCCATCTCCGTTTGTGGCTCCATCATTACTCGCCAGCAAAATGCCCGCTGTCTTGGGGTCATACTTGATTCAGATCTTTCCTTCACTCCTCACATCAAATCGCTCGCTCGTGTCATCTACACCTCCAAAACATCTCTAGAATCAGAAATTTTCTTACCTTTGACTCTGTAAAAACTCTTACTGTAGCTCTTATTCATTCTCGTCTGGACTATTGCAACTCTTTACTTATCGGTCTCCCTCTTTCTAAACATTCCCCTCTCCAATCCGTCCTGAACGCAGCAGTCAGGGTCATATTCCTCACCAACCGATACAACAATGCCTCTTCCCTGTGCCAGTCATTGCACTGATTGCCCATCCAATACAGAGTTCAATATAAACTTATTGCTCTTACCCACAAAGCTCTTGACGATTCTGCACCGCCCTACATCACCTCCCTCGTGTCAGTCTATCACCCTACCCGTGCCCTCCGTTCTGCTAATGACTTAAAACTAAAATCTTCCATAATCTGAACCTCTCACTCCCGTCTCCAAGTTTTCTCGCATGCTGCACCAATTCTTTGGAATGCATTACCCAGGACAATTTGATTAATTCCCAATACTCACAGTTTTAAGCGTGCCGTAAAAACCCATTTCTTTAGATTGGCCTATCACCTCAACACACTTATCTAACTGTCCCAGTTTGGCCCATATTAAAATTTTCTTCAAAAATACTGGCACATACTGGCTGGCGACCAGTTCATGTGGTGTTATGTACTTACCCTATTTAGTATATTAAGGCTGTATTATACAATATATGTACATTTTACCTTTTGTGTCTCCCCTATTTCCTTACAAACTGTAAGCTTGCGAGCAGGGCCCTCACTCCTTTTAATTTCTGAGTTATGCTTATTCTGTAAAGTCTGTATTGTCTGTATAAGTCCCCCCTAAAATTGTAAAGTGCTGTGGAATATGTTGTCGCTATAAAAATAAAAATTATTATTATAATAAATTCAGATGTAAATCTCAGGCCCACTCTATTGATGTTGAGTTCCCCGACAAATTCAAAAGATTGTTCACTCGTCCCTGACCAGGTGATAAAAATGTCATCAAGATATTTGTACCATACCCCAATATATGGATGCCATCACTTATCATCATCCCTGAATATTGTGGATTCCTCCCACCAGTCCAGGGATAAGTTAGCATATGAGGGGGCACAGAGGCTACCCATCGCAGTACCCCTGAGCTGGTGGAAGTACTTCCTGTCAAAAACAAAGGAGTTATGAGTAAGAGTGAATTTTAGAAGATCCTCCATGAAGTCATTATGTCTGCTACACTCTATTGACCTCGATTTCAAGAAACGTCTTACTCCTCTGATACCATCCTCATGCGGTATATTACTGTACAAAGCCTCGATATCTAGTAAGGCCTGCTCCCCTACATGCATGTATACATGCTCGAGGGTCTACATGTAGGGGAGCAGGCAAAGGGAAAACCAACTCCAGAGGGATTATTCCAACTGTAAAACCTCAGGTGGTACTATGGGAACATTATACTGTGTGGGGGGCATCATACACACTGCATAAGGGGCATAATGGGGGCATTACACTGTGTGGGGGGGCATCATACATACTGCATAAGGGACATAACGGGGACATTACACTGTGTGGGGGCATCATACATCCTGCATAAGGGGCATTACACTGTGTGGGGGCATCATACATCCTGCATAAGGGGCATAATGGGGGCATTACACTGTGTGGGGGCATCATACAAACTGCATAACGGGTATAATGGGGGCATTATACTGTGTGGGGGCATCATACATCCTGTATAAGGGGCATAATGGGGGCATTACACTGTGTGGGGGCATCATACATCCTGCATAAGGGGCATAATGGGGGCATTACACTGTGTGGGGGCATCAACATCCTGCATAAGGGGCATAATGGGGGCATTACACTGTGGGGCCAGTAAAGGGGTCCTTTACTATGAGAACAATACGTTTCCTCCCTTCCTGTCTCCATAGTTGGGTCGTATGTATCTATTACAGGAAACAGAACAAAGACCTTATGATTCTTATAAAGGGGCAACACAAGACCCCAAAAGAGTCTCGGTGCTGAAGGGGTTAATACCCCCTGCGCCCAGTAATGGGGTCTCCACATACCTCCACCTGCAGAGCCGCCACCACATATATGGCTGCTCTGTGCGCACAGGAGCTGTGATGAGGTCACAGGAGGGGAGGAGTCAGGGGTCACATGATCAGGGGCCTCAGTGGATGCAGGACTCTGCTGTGCTGGTTGTCATGGTGCTGGATGAGCTGAAGTTTATGTGTGGGGTCAGGAGGGGTTTACAGTGTGGATGTAGCAGAGCCGTGTGTACGAGGTGTACGGAGCAGAGCCGTGTGTGTACGAGGTGTACGGAGCAGAGCCGCGTGTGTACGAGGTGTACGGAGCAGAGCCACGCGTGTACGAGGTGTACGGAGCGGAGCCGCGCGTGTACGAGGTGTACGGAGCAGAGCCGTGTGTGTACGAGGTGTACGGAGCGGAGCCGCGTGTGTACGAGGTGTACGAAGCGGAGCCGTGTGTGTACAAGGTGTACGGAGCGGAGCCGCGTGTGTACGAGGTGTACGGAGCGGAGCCGTGTGTGTACGAGGTGTACGGAGCAGAGCCGTGTGTTTACGAGGTGTACGGAGCGGAGCCGTGTGTGTACGAGGTGTACGGAGCAGAGCCGCGCGTGTACGAGGTGTACGGAGCAGAGCCGCGCGTGTACGAGGTGTACGGAGCGGAGCCGCACGTGTACGAGGTGTACGGAGCCACGCGTGTACGAGGTGTACGGAGCGGAGCCGCGCGTGTACGAGGTGTACGGAGCGGAGCCGAGTGTGTACGAGGTGTACGGAGTGGAGCCGCGTGTGTACGAGGTGTACAGAGCGGAGCCGCATGTGTACGAGGTGTACGGAGCAGAGCCGCACGTGTGTACGAGATGTACGGGGCGGAGCCGCGTGTGTACGAGGAGTACGGAGCGGAGCCGCGTGTTTACGAGATGTACGGAGCGGAGCCGCGTGTTTACGAGGTGTACGGAGCAGATCCGTGTGTGTACGAGATGTACGGAGCAGAGGCACGAGTGTACGAGGTGTACGGAGCGGAGCCGCACATGTACTAGGTGCACGGAGCGGAGCCGTGCATGTACGAGGTGTACGGAGCGGAGCCGCACATGTACGAGGTGTACGGAGCGGAGCCGCGTGTGTACGAGATGTATGGAGCGGATCCGCGTTTGTACGAGGTGTACGGAGCGGAGCCACGCGTGTACAAGGTGTACGGAGCAGAGCGGTGTGTGTACGAGGTGTACGATCACTATATCACTTATCTTTATAAATCTACACATGCAGTACAGAATATATACATACTGACCCTATACACATACAGTACAGAATATATACATACTGACCCTATACACATACAGTACAGACCAAAAGTTTGGACACACCTTCTCATTTAAAGATTTTTCTGTATTTTCATGACTATGAAAATTGTACATTCACACTGAAGGCATCAAAACTATGAATTAACACATGTGGAATTATATACTTAACAAAAAAGTGTGAAACAACTGAAAATATGTCTTATATTCTAGGTTCTTCAAAGGAGCCACCTTTTGCTTTGATGACTGCTTTGCAAAACTCTTGGCATTCTCTTGATGAGCTTCAAGAGGTAGTCACCAGAAATGGTTTTCACTTCACAGGTGTGCCCTGTCAGGTTTAATAAGTGGGACTTCTTGCCTTCCAACAATCTTGAAGGAGTTCCCAGAGATGCTTAGCACTTGTTGGCCCTTTTGCCTTCACTCTGCGGTCCAGCTTACCCCAAACCATCTCGATTGGGTTCAGGTCTGGTGACTGTGGAGGCCAGGTCATCTGGCGTAGCACCCCATCACTCTCCTTCTTGGTCAAATAGCCCTTAAACAGCCTGGAGGTGTGTTTGGGGTCATTGTCCTGTTGAAAAATAAATGATGATCCAGCTAAACGCAAACCGTATGGAATAGCATGCCGCTGCAAGATGCTGTGGTAGCCATGCTGGTTCAGTATGCCTTCAATTTTGAATAAATCCCCAACAGTGTCACCAGCAAAGCACCCCCGCACCAGTTGTTTCACACTTTTTTGTTAAGTATATAATTCCACATGTGTTAATTCATAGTTTTGATGCCTTTAGGGTGAATGTATAATTTTCATAGTCATGAAAATACAGAATAATCTTTAAGAGAGAAGGTGTGTTCAAACTTTTGGTCTGTACTGTATATATATATATATATATATATATATATATATATATATATATTGTAAGGTGGCTGCCGGACAGGTCGTGGACGGGAGGTATGTGTCCCCGAAGTACCAAGCTTCGGTGATATAGGACTGGGAGAAGCCGGCTCCAGCACACATAGTACTGAGAGGAATTTAATTGGCCCGGATTACAGGGCCGGTTTTACGAGCAGCTGAAAGAGCTGGGGGGTGGGGAAACAGCTGCTCACTTACCTCGAGTCCAGGTCTTGGAAGGCTGATTTAAGACAACGGCGCCTGTCTCTATCAGTCTGTGTGTGTTGGGCAAGGTGAGCAGACCTTGCATGTGCTCCTTAGACTCTGCAGGAGGCAGAGGAAGGCACTTTGTTTAAACGGCTGAAGCCGTGCTGCATGGACTTGTTATTTTGAGCTTTGTTCTGTTATTCCTTTTTGTGCCAGGAAAAGGCTGTTACTTTTGTTTCCTCACTGTTGTATGGACACTAAATAAACCACCAGTTTGTTTGAACCCGCGGACTGCATCACTGTGTGAATCTGTGCCTACCTCCAACGTGGCTCAGTGAGTACAAATCCCTACAATTGGTGCTAGAAGCACGGCACAGATCCCAAGCAGCAGTGTGACTGCTGCAAGAAGACGTATATGTCCTGGGTGAAGTCCGCCATAAGCCAGCAAGTGTCGCCAGACAAAATGGAGTACCTGCTTAAACATTTGTTGCAGGCGCAACAAGCGCAACACCAGCAGCAGTACCAGCAGAGCATGCTGCAGCAGGAAACAAATAAACTTCTGATGCAGCAGATCCAACAGCAGCAAAGACAAATGAAAATCTTGGCAGAGCAGATCCATGGCAGGACGACCGCCACATCCTCAGATCCAGGTGATGACTCATACGTCAGGAAGACGGTAAGAAGAGCATTACAAAAGAAGACCCCGGGTGATGACGTTGAGGCGTTCTTGACTGTCTTTGAGAGGGTGGCAGAGCGGGAAAAATTGTCTCCGGAGCAGTAGGCGGAGGTGCTGGCGCCACATTTGACAGGTGAGCCGCAGAAGGCCTATGACTTGGCCTTGCAGGACGCGAAAGAGTACGCTAAGTTGAAAACTGAGATTTTGGCACGCTTAGCAGTGACTCTGACTGTCAGGGCGCAATGGGTGCACTACTGGGCCTATTGCAGTGACAAACCTCCCCGGTCCCAGATGTTCGACCTCCTACACCTGGTCCAAAAGTGGTTGCAACCTGAATCTTCTTCCCCAGCACAGATGGTGGAGAAGGTCATTATAGACAGTTTTATACACTCTCTTCCGAAGTTGGTGAAATCCTGGGTTGCTCAGGGAGATCCCCATAATGCCGATGACTTGGTGGGGTTGGTGGAAAGATACCAGGCGGTTGAGAGTCCGTTGGAAAAACAAGGGGTCGTAGTCTCTCAATACTGGGGTTCTCAAAAGGCAGCGGACAACCAAAAGAAGGTAGCTAGCGCCACACCTGGGGGGCGTCATAGAGTTCAGGAGGGGTCTGAGTTGCTGCCCAACGTCCCACCTCATAATATAGTGTGTTGGAGATGTCATACCCCTGGCCATACTGCCGCCCGGTGTTCCGTAAACTCTGAGCCAATGGACTGCAACATGGGCCGACGTTGCTCTTATTTTGCCTACCCTGCCTGCGACGCGTTTTCTCAACATGGCAAGGGCCCTCAGGCATGCTCAGTGTCAGTAAAGGGGGCACAAGTCTCTGGACTATTGGACTCAGGAAGTTTGGAGACCCTGATAAGGGCCACACTCCCTCATGGACTGATTCCTGGGCTAATGGCCCCGGTGGATGTAAACACGGACTGTGGCACCACATCTCATGAAGTGGCGGTCGTTAAGGACCTATTGAATCCCATAATAATTGGACGTGACTTTGCATTATTCTGGGAAATGTGGGGGAAAGCGGGGACACGCGTGGCTCCGCTCCGTACACCTCATACGCACACGGTTCCGCTCCGCACGCCTCTTACACACGCAGTTTCGCTCCGTACACCTCGTACACACGCGGCTCCGCTCCGAATGCCTCGAACACTCGGCTCCTCTCCGTACGCCTCGTACACAGACGGCTCCGCTCAGTACACCTCGTAAACGCGCGGCTCCGCTCAGTACACCTCGTACACGCGCTGCTCCGCTCAGTACACCTCGTACAGGCCCGGCTTCGCTCAGTACACCTCGTACACACACGGTTCCGCTCAGTACACCTCGTACACACACGGTTCCGCTCAGTACACCTCGTACACACACGGTTCCGCTCCGTACACCTCGTACACACACGGTTCCGCTCTGAACACCTCGTACACACACGGTTCTGCTCCGTATGCCTCGTACACACACGGTTCCGCTCCGTGCACCTCGTACACGCACGGTTCCGCTCCGTACTCCTCGTATACGCACGGTTCCGCTCCGTAAGCATCGTACACACGCGGTTCCGCTCCGTACGCCTCGTACACACGCGGCTCCGCTCCGTACACCTCGTACACGCGCGGCTCCGCTCCGTACGCCTCGTACACGCGCGGCTCCGCTCCGTACGCCTCGTACACGCGCGGCTCCGCTCCGTACGCCTCGTACACGCGCGGCTCCGCTCCGTACGCCTCGTACACGCGCGGCTCCGCTCCGTACACCTCGTACACGCGCGGCTCCGCTCCGTACACCTCGTACACACGCGGCTCCGCTCCGTACACCTCGTACACACGTGGCTCTGCTCCGTACGCCTCGTACACACACGGCTCCGCTCCATACACCTCGTACACACGCGGCTCTGCTACATCCACACTGTAAACCCCTCCTGACCCCACACATAAACTTCAGCTCATCCAGCACCATGACAACCAGCACAGCAGAGTCCTGCATCCACTGAGGCCCCTGATCATGTGACCCCTGACTCCTCCCCTCCTGTGACCTCCTCACAGCTCCCTTGCGCACAGAGCAGCCATATATGTGGTGGCGGCTCTGCAGGTGGAGGTATGTGGAGATCCCCCATTACTGGAGCATTAATACTAGATATATATTGCACAGGGGATATCGCAGCCGATTCCCTCTAGAATAATCCTGGAATCGCAGCATTAGATGATTATTTCTCAGCGGTTTCTGTGGCACAGCTCCCAGCGTCCCGTACTCTATGGGACTGTCCCGTCCCGTATTCTGTGGGACTGTCCCGTCCCGTCTCCGCTGTTCTCCGGCTCATACTCCCCTCTCGGACATCTTCGTAGCTCCTCCCTGTGAAGCGCATAAATTACACTTATAATATTCACTTCACTTTATGGGAATCAGTAAATGGCGTGATTGATATTTTTTCTCTATTAAACTTATAAGAAATGTATTAACAGCGTAACGCTGTGGCCGTGTTCACATGTAGATTAAGTGCGGCGTTTTCTTTAATGCTTCTTTTCTGCACGTTTTCTGTAGATGTCTGCAGCACACGACGCAGTAACAATCTTCTCTGACTATTGGTATTTGCTGCGTTTCTTTTATGCGTTTTCCTGCTTATTTGATGCAATTTTGGTGCAGATGTGAAGATGCGTTTTTAATGCTTTTTTATTAGTACAGAAAAGCTTTGATTCTGCACTTAAAAATGCTACAGTGTTTTTTTCTTCATGCTTTTTTTTTCAGAAGAAGCCTATAGAGAAAAAATACACCAAAACCGCAGATTTCTGCAGCGTCTTCAGACCACAGAGGGCTGATATTTCATGGAATCACATTCCGGAGCGTGTGTCTGTGTGATCCACGTGTAGACATATCCGTTTTTGGCCGTCAGCACGGATCACACAGCTCCATTCAAGTCAAAGGATCCATATAAACACATACCGCACCCGGATGCCATCCATGTGACACATACCGGCAGTTGGGAATTAGTGTACAGTTAGCGCTGTTCCCAAGCGCCAGGGGGTGCTGGACGTTGCCCTCATCATTGGTCCCTGCTGGCGCTGCGATCAACACCAGCAGGGACAATGATGAGAGTAGTAGTCTGCTCCCGGTTTCTACACCTGTAAAAATAGAAAAAAAAAAATCCATATTCTCACCTAAGTGTCACCTGCTGTAATCCATGCGACCGATCACACCGAGGAACTGAAGAGAATGACTCCTGCAGCGAGCGGGCCCCAGAGCTGCGCTGAGCTCATGAGCGGTTTCCTGTCACTTGCTGAGGGCAGCTCTGGGGCCCGCTTGCTGCACGAGTGATCTGTCCCATGGATTACAGCTACTACTCTCATCATTGTCCCTGCTGGTGATGATCACAGCGCCAGCAGGAAACAATGATGAGGAACAGCGCTAACTGTACACTGATTCCTAAGCGCCGATATGTGTGCTCCTGATGCGGCACACGGGCAGCACATGGTTGCCACACGTGTGCCACACACGGCTGCGGATATCTCCGGTACTGGTTTTTCCTGTACCGGAAATATCCGGACGTGTGAAACCGGCCTAACTGTCCAAGCAAAGTGGATGTGATTTCATGAGAATTGTGCCCCCTTGTGATAAATAAGGAGGAAAAGGCCTAAAAAATCCGGCAATAATTAGAGAAGATTGTTATTCTGTAGTTTGGTGCGAATCTTGCAGAAAGCCAAAAACACAGTATTTCTGCACTGTATGAACACGGCCTTACAGAAAAGCCGGATGTCGTATAGTGAAGCTACAAAGAAATGAGAAAGTTCTGCCGGCTCCGACTGTGAATGAAGGAGCAAAAAAATAATCTACAGGTCCCAACAAGAGATGAGCAGGACGCACAGATGACGGCGCGCTGCCCTGGGTGATCAAAAGTCGCGCTGGGGACTAATTGGTGGGAAAACTATCACCTTTAATAATCCTCCAACAGTTCTGGCATGAAAAACACGGAAAAGTGCCCCTTTATGGATTTGAAGAAAGTCTGTTTAGAAACTTTAGCTTAATAGTATCAGCTCTAATCAAATGGTTAGATAGTGATTTACCCTGAAGATAGACAAATTGTGAGGTGATTTTTTGTGCAGGAATCATGTATTGCTCCCATAGTACAGTGCCCCTTTCTTGGTTCCCACACACAGTATAATGTTCCCCCAGTACCTCCATCCCCAATTTTATTTTTTTGGGGTGTTTTTCATGCAATGTAGGGAAACCTGCATGAAAATGTTAAAAAATATCCCATCATATCCAGAGAAAGAAAAATACATATGGAGAATTTGGCATTAAATATCTCTTGTCTCCATGCTTTTTCAAACAAACTTTTATAAAAGCCTCAAACTTCTGAGTGTGAATCAAACATGAGATCTAACGTGATAGAAAATTACAGTCCAGTGAAGACGGGAAACATATAGACGACCGGTGGAGATGTAGTCAGTGACCGACTCTGGCTAAATATGTCTCTAGAGACATAGTAGAAGATGAAGATGTCATCCTCATCATGAAGTAATTATTTTTCATTTAGCTTTATGGAAGATGAGTCTATGAGAAACGTATTCAGATGCAAACTCCAAGGAAGAAACTGCTTGTTGTCTGTGGCCTAAAATATATAGGTTTTATTACTAGATGTAAAGAAGAAAACTAAATATTGTAAAATAATAAATCTCCTCATATGTTTCCCTTATTATCTCCAGTAATTGTATTATTACACAGGATTTTTATGATGTTACATCGGCTCATCATCTTCTCATTCAGGTCTCTACAATATCAGATCCTCTCAGTGAAGATCTATATAAGAGAATTTCCTGATTTACTCATCAAGGATGGATATGGATAGAGACAAGATGACGGAGAGGATATTACACCTCACCCTAGAGATCCTCTTCCGGGTTACTGGAGAGGTGAGAGATTCTGATGACGTCACATTACATCATTCTTATCTATGGGAATAACAGATGGACAGAACTGGAGAGGTGAGGACTCTGGAAATGTCTGTAGTGAGAATTATTAATGTGTCTCTCCATAACCAGGATTACACAGTAGTGAAGAAGACCTCTAGTGAGCGCTGTCAGGACCCTGTGTCTGAGGGATGGGGAAGACCCCTGAGCCCAATCACAGGACCTCCATCTCACCCCCTGATACATGAAGACATCAATGACCAGAAGATCCTAGAACTCACCTACAAGATGATTGAGCTGCTGACTGGAGAGGTGACACTGCTGGGAATGCTGGCACATTATACAGTAACGCTATGAAGGTATCAGGGGGATGACAGTATCATTGTATGTGTCAGGTTCCTATAAGGTGTCAGGATGTCGCTGTCTATTTTTCCATGGAGGAGTGGGAGTATTTAGAAGGACACAAAGATCTGTACAAGGACGTCATGATGGCGGTTCCTCAGCCCCTCACATCTCCAGGTAATAGACATGACTAAATACACACGGCCTATAATTATCTGTATGTAAAGAATGAATTCAGTCCCTGTATGTGTTTCCTCCAGATCTATCCAGTAAGAGGACAACACCAGAGAGATGTCCCCGTCCTCTTCTTCCACAGGACTGTAAACAAGAAGATCCCAATATTCCTCAGGATCATCAGGTAGATGGAGAGAAGGTGTCATGAGATCTCCCCTATGATGTGTAGACAGCTGTGAAGGTCTTGTGTTCAGTCTTGTTTTATCCACCATCTGTCTGTGACTTTTACAATATTTGTTTCAGGGTGAAGATCTGACCCATATTAATACTACAGAGACATATGTGAGGGGTGATGAGCGGTGTAAAGAGGAGATTCCTACATATGACTACCCAGGTGAGTAGTAACCAATAAATGCAGAGAAGTCACAGATTCTTCTCAGTCACCGGCTGTGGCTGCTTTATCGGTGGTGTAGTCCGGACGTATCACAATCGTGTGATCACCATTTTGCCGCTAGACCACAACATTCTCCTCCACCCAAAAACTGTTAGGGCAAGGGTGGGCAATTCATTTTCCCGAGGGGCCACATTAGAGATCGTGACTGTTGTGAAGGGCCGAACCAATTGGCTGAAATTAATTCTGCTCAATATTAATATCAATATATTAATGATAATATTAATATAATTAATAATTAATTGCATCAATTAATTACATTAATATGGAGCTGAATTAAGCATGCTGACCTCTAACTATATACCACTTAAACCTGAATACAGCCCCTTCTATATATCGTATGAGCCCCCACACAGCCTCCCCATATACAGCATGAGCCCCCACACAGCCTCCCCATATACAGCATGAGCCCCCACACAGCCTCCCCATATACAGCATGAGCCCCCACACAGCCTCCTCAAATAAAGCATGAGCCCCACACAGCCTGCTCATATACAGTATGTGCCCCACACAGCCACCCCATATACAGCATGAGCCCCACACAGCCTGCTCATATGCAGTATGAGCCCCACACAGCCTGCTCATATGCAGTATGAGCCCCACACAGCCTCCCCATATACAGCATGAGTTCAACACAGCTTCCCCATATACAGCATGAGCCCCCACCCAGCCTCCCCATACACAGCATGAGTTCAACACAGCCTCCCCATATACAACATGAGCCCCCGCACAGCTTCCCCATATACAGCATGAGCCCCCACCCAACCTCCCCATATACAGCATGAGCCCCACACAGCCTCCCCATATACAGCATGAGCCCCCACACAGCCTCCCCATATACAGCATGAGCCCCCACACAGCCTCCCCATATACAGCATGAGCCCCCACACAGCCTCCCCATATACAACATGAGCCCCCACACAGCCTCCCCATATACAGCATGAGCCCCCTCACAGACTCCCCATATACAGCATGAGCCCCCTCACAGCCTCCCCATATACAGCATGAGCCCCCACACAGCCTCCCCATATACAGCATGAGCCCCCACACAGCCCATATTCAGCATGAGCCCCACACAGCCTCCCCATATACAGCATGAGCTCCACACAGCCTGCCCATATGCAGCATGAGCCCCATGCTCGGCATGAGAGCCCCATGGCCTGCCCCATGCTCGGCATGAGAGCCCCATGTCCTGCCCCATGCTCAGCATGAGAGCCCCATGGCCTTCCCCATGCTCGGCATGAGAGCCCAATGGCCTGCCCCATGCTCGGCATGAGAGCCCATGCTCACCTCGCTTCACCCGACGCTCTGCCTCTGTTGCCCTCTCCGCTGCTTCACATACTGATTTGTGGAGGAAGGGGCCAAAGGCCCCTCCTCCACCAATGTAGTCGGCGCGGATGGAGAGTTTGGAGACAGCAGACGGCCGGCGAGCAGGCGGTGGGGGAGGGCGTGGTGCGTCCCGTAGGCCACTGTTTTCCAGCCCCTCGGCCATTTCAGTCCGTGGGCTGGACTCGAGCAGCCAGAGGGCCGGATGTGCGGGCCGCACTTTGCCCAGGTTTGGCTTAGGGCAGTGAAAGCCCTTTTCTAGAGAACTTGCAACCTGGGAGGTCCACTGACCCCCTGGGATTAGAAGACGCTGACCATTACCTGCCCAGATCTGTAAACTACAAAGCCAAATGACAGCGTACGTAGAACGTGCTGACAAGTGAGAAAATCACTTGAAAAATAAATAGAAATTTTAGATTGCCAAGAGCCATTGAGCCCCATACTCCAATTACCCCAGAGAGGTTTCACCACTAGTTACTTATTTATTACTGATGAAGACTGTTGAGTTTGATCATTTCAGTAGATGTGTTGTTGTCTATACTCACAGTTTTGACTATAGTAGTTAGTGTCCAAAATACTCTGATTTAACCCCTTCCTGCAGCCAGTTTTGTCTTCCTAATTAGGCCCCATTTTTCAAATCTGACATGTGTCACTTTATGTGGTGATAACTTTGGAATTCTTCACAAAGGATAATAGGAAACAAATGGACCTTACAAATTATTTTCCAACTTCTCTTGAATCTGACAATCCCCTATATACGGTTGTACCCTACTGTCTGGGCACATGGCAGGTTAAGAAGGGAAGAAGCGCCATTTAGCTATTTGAATGCAGATCTTGCTGGAATAGTTTGCAGACACAATGTATTGGGGTCACTGTTCGTGGTCACCTGGCAGCTCAAAAAATGGCCACCACAAACAGGCTTGGCTCTATCTATTCCGTTTTCCAAATCCCAGGGATTGTCTTGCTCATCACCCTTTAACACCTTCATGACCTTGACTTATGTATACGTCCAGGCGATTTTGTGTGCCCAGGAGCTATGCACACACAATCGCCACTGGCTGTCAGCTGATCTGATAGCTGACACCCAACACTCAGGGCACCGCTCCCAGCACTTTAACCCCCGAATTACTGTGATTGACATCCATCGCAGCATTTAGAAGACAGGCAGAGGGACAGAGCCCCCTCTGCCATCCGATCGGATTGCAAAAATCGGTGGTGGGCTCAGTGGCGTTTTTTTTTCCAGCACCGATTAGATTACGATCGCGCTGAAAAAAAATCGCAGCATGCTGGATTCAGATCACACACACATATATAAGACTTTGGGTGCGTGTGAAACATCGCACTGCACTCGGATATCACCCGAGCGCAGTTCGATTCCCTCCGACACCAGCAACAGAGGAGTTGGAGAAATTGATTTCTCCATTCCCTCCGCAGCTGTGCTGCGATCCTCTCTGTGCTAGAGGATCAGAGCACTGACATTCGACTCCCGCTCGCAGCGAGCATGAGCTGAATGTCATTAGCATATCGGATCAGATACCTTATGCTAGTGGGCTCCCGGCCTTTCAGAGCATTTAGTGTGGAGAGGGCCTGGAGGCACGAGCTCTGGAGCTGTGATGTTCATGTTAAGCAAAGCTAAACCTTTGGTTGTTTATACTGAAGCGTGGCAAGGCAGGCACAGATCTGGCCAAGGTTACGAAAGAATTTCTGCATTACTCAAGGTTCTTAAGAGCACAATGTCCTCCATAATCCTTAAATGGCAGAAGTTTGGGACCACCAGAAGCCTTCCTAGACCTGGCCGTCCAGCCAAACTGAGCAATCGTGGGAGAAGAACCTTGGTGAGAGAGGTAAAGAAAAACCCCAAGATCACTGTGTCTGAGATCCAGAGATGCAGCAGGGAGATGGGAGAAAGTTTCACAAAGTCACTGCAGTCCTCCACCAGTGGACCGACATACAGTGCCTACAAGTAGTATTCAACCCCCTGCAGATTTAGCTGGTTTGATAAGATGCAAATAAGTTAGAGCCTTCAAACTGCAAACGAGAGTAGGATTTATGAACAGAAGCATAAATCTTACAAACCAAAAAGTTATGTTGCTCAGTTGAATTTTATTAAATTTTAAACATAAAAGTGTGGGTCAATTATTATACAACCCCTATGTTTAATATTTTGTGGAATAACCCTTGTTTGCAATTACAGCTAATAATCGTCTTTTATAAGACCTGATCAGGCCGGCACAGGTCTGTGGAGTTATCTTGGCCCACTCCTCCATGCAGATCTTCTCCAAGTTATCTAGGTTCTTTGGGTGTCTCATGTGGACTTTATTCTTGAGCTCCTTCCACAAGTTTTCAATTGGGTTAAGGTCAGGAGACTGACTAGGCCACTCCAACACCTTGACTTTTTCCCTCTTGAACCAGGATTTGGTTTTCTTGGTTGTGTGCTTTGGGTCGTTGTCTTGTTGGAAGATGAAATTACGACCCATCTTAAGATCCTTGATGGAGGAGCGGAGGTTCTTGGCCAAAATCTCCAGGTAGGCCGTGCTATCCATCTTCCCATGGATGCGGACCAGATGGCCAGGCCCCTTGGCTGAGAAACAGCCCCACAGCATGATGCTGCCACCACCATGCTTGACTGTAGGGATGGTATTCTTGGGGTCGTATGCAGTGCCATCCAGTCTCCAAACGTCACGTGTGTGGTTGGCACCAAAGATCTCGATCTTGGTCTCATCTGACCATAGAACCTTGAACCAGTCTGTCTCAGAGTCCTCCAAGTGATCATGAGCAAACTGTAGACGAGCCTTGACATGACGCTTTGAAAGTAAAGGTACCTTACGGGCTCGTCTGGAACGGAGACCATTGCGGTGGAGTACGTTACTTATGGTATTGACTGAAACCAATGTCCCCACTGCCATGAGATCTTCCCGGAGCTCCTTCCTTGTTGTCCTTGGGTTAGCCTTGACTCTTTGGACAAGCCTGGCCTCGGCACGGGAGGACACTTTCAAAGGCTGTCCAGGCCGTGGAAGGCTAACAGTAGTACCATAAGCCTTCCACTTACGGATGATGCTCCCAACAGTGGAAACAGGTAGGCCCAACTCCTTGGAAAGGGTTTTGTACCCCTTGCCAGCCTTGTGACCCTCCACGATCTTGTCTCTGATGGCCTTGGAATGCTCCTTTGTCTTTCCCATGTTGACCATGTCTGAGTGCTGTTCACAAGTTTGGGGAGGGTCTTAAATAGTCACAAAAGGCTGGCAAAAGAGATCTTTAATCCACACATGTGAAGCTCATTATTCTTGGTGCCTGAACTACTTCTTAATACTTTAGGGGGACCAAACAGAATTCTTGTGGTTTGAGGGGTTGAATAATAAATGACACTCTGAATTAACTTTTAACGTTAAAAAAAAAAAAGCAATATTTGCTGCAGTGCATTTCCCACTTCCAGACTGATCTACAGTACAAATGTCACAATGCCAAGTTAATTCTGCATGTGTCAACCAGCTAAATCTGCAGGGGGTTGAATACTACTTGTAGGCACTGTAAGTCTCTCCTCAGTGCAAGACATGAAATCCTGCATAGAGTTTGCTCAAAAACACATGAAGGAATCCCAGACTATGAGAAATAAGATTCTATGGTCTGATGAGGCGAAGGTAGAACTTTTTGGTGATAATTCTAAGCGGTATGTGTGGAGAAAACCAGGCACTGCTCATCACCTGCCCAATACAATCCCAACAGTGAAACATGGTGGTCGCAGCATCATGTTATGGGGGTGTTTTTCCAGCTGCAGGGACAGGACAACTGGTTGCAATTGAAGGAAACATGAATGCGGCCAAGTACAGAGATATCCTGGATGAAAACCTCTTCCAGACTTGGCCGAAGGTTCCCCTTCCAACAAGACAATTACCCTAAGTACACAGCTAAAATAACAAAGGAGTGGCTTCAGAACAACTCTGTGACCATTCTTGACTGGCTCAGCCAGAGCCCTGACCTAAATCCAATTGAGCATCCCTGGAGAGACCTGAAAATGGCTGTCCACCAATGTACACCATCCAACCTGACGGAACTGGAGAAGATCTGCAAGGAAGAATGGCAGAGGATCCCCAAATCCAAGTGTGAAAAACTTGTTGCGTCATTCCTGAGAAGACTCATTGCTGTACTACATCAAAAGGGGGCTTCTACTCAATACTGAGCAAAGGGTCTGAACACTTTCCGCACCCATTGTGTGTGTGTGTGTGTGTGTGTGTGTGTGTATATATATATATATATATATATATATATATATATATATATATATGTACCCGTAAATATTGTTATGAAAAAACAAAGTAAACCACATGCACTATATACAGTGCCTACAAGTAGTATTCAACCCCCTGCAGATTTAGCTGGTTTGATAAGATGCAAATAAGTTAGAGCCTTCAAACTGCAAACGAGAGTAGGTTTTATGAACAGAAGCATAAATCTTACAAACCAAAAAGTTATGTTGCTCAGTTGAATTTTATTAAATTTTAAACATAAAAGTGTGGGTCAATTATTATACAACCCCTATGTTTAATATTTTGTGGAATAACCCTTGTTTGCAATTACAGCTAATAATCGTCTTTTATAAGACCTGATCAGGCCGGCACAGGTCTGTGGAGTTACCTTGGCCCACTCCTCCAAGCAGATCTTCTCCAAGTTATCTAGGTTCTTTGGGTGTCTCATGTGGACTTTATTCTTGAGCTCCTTCCACAAGTTTTCAATTGGGTTAAGGTCAGGAGACTGACTAGGCCACTCCAACACCTTGACTTTTTCCCTCTTGAACCAGGCCTTGGTTTTCTTGGCTGTGTGCTTTGGGTCGTTGTCTTGTTGGAAGATGAAATTACGACCCATCTTAAGATCCTTGATGGAGGAGCGGAGGTTCTTGGCCAAAATCTCCAGGTAGGCCGTGCTATCCATCTTCCCATGGATGCGGACCAGATGGCCAGGCCCCTTGGCAGAGAAACAGCCCCACAGCATGATGCTGCCACCACCATGCTTGACTGTAGGGATGGTATTCTTGGGGTCGTATGCAGTGCCATCCAGTCTCCAAACGTCACGTGTGTGGTTGACACCAAAGATCTCGATCTTGGTCTCATCAGACCATAGAACCTTGAACCAGTCTGTCTCAGAGTCCTCCAAGTGATCATGAGCAAACTGTAAACGAGCCTTGACATGACGTTTTGAAAGTAAAGGTACCTTACGGGCTCGTCTGGAACGGAGACCATTGCGGTGGAGTACGTTACTTATGGTATTGACTGAAACCATTGTCCCCACTGCCATGAGATCTTCCCGGAGCTCCTTCCTTGTTGTCCTTGGGTTAGCCTTGACTCTTCGGACAAGCCTGGCCTCGGCACGGGAGAACACTTTCAAAGGCTGTCCAGGCCGTGGAAGGCTAACAGTAGTTTCATAAGCCTTCCACTTACGGCTGATGCTCCCAACAGTGGAGACAGGTAGGCCCAACTCCTTGGAAAGGGTTTTGTACCCCTTGCCTGCCTTGTGACCCTCCACGATCTTGTCTCTGATGGCCTTGGAATGCTCCTTTGTCTTTCCCATGTTGACCATGTCTGAGTGCTGTTCACAAGTTTGGGGAGGGTCTTAAATAGTCAGAAAAGGCTGGCAAAAGATATCTTTAATCCACACATGTGAAGCTCATTATTCTTGGTGCCTGAACTACTTCTTAATACTTTAGGGGGACCAAACAGAATTCTTGTGGTTTGAGGGGTTGAATAATAAATGACACTCTGAATTAACTTTTAACATTTAAAAAAAAAAAAAAAAGTTGCTGCAGTGCATTTCCCACTTCCAGGCTGATCTACAGTACAAATGTCACAATGCCAAGTTAATTCTGCATGTGTCAACCAGCTAAATCTGCAGGGGGTTGAATACTACTTGTATGCACTGTATACAGTACAGACCAAAAGTTTGTACAAACCAAAAGTTTGGACACACCTCATTTAAAGATTTTTCTGTATTTTCATGACTATGAAAATTGTACATTCACACTGAAGGCATCAAAACTATGAATTAACACATGTGGAATTATATACTTAACAAAAAAGTGTGAAACAACTGAAAATATGTCTTATATTCTAGGTTCTTCAAAGTAGCCACCTTTTGCTTTGATGACTGCTTTGCACGCTCTTGGCATTCTCTTGATGAGCTTCAATAGGTAGTCACCGGAAATGGTTTTCACTTCACAGGTGTGCCCTGTCAGGTTTAATAAGTGGGATTTCTTGCCTTATAAATGGGGTTGGGACCATCAGTTGTGTTGTGCAGAAGTCAGGTGGATACACAGCTGATAGTCCTACTGAATAGACTGTTAGCTGCTTTTTTCTTGCCATAATACAAATTCTAAGTAAAGAAAAATGAGTGGCCATCATTACTTTAAGAAATGAAGGTCAGTCAGTGTGAAAAATTGGGAAAACTTTGAATGTGTCCCCAAGTGCAGTTGCAAAAATCATCAAGCGCTACAAAGAAACTGGCTCACATGAGGACCACCCCAGGAAAGGAAGACCAAGAGTCACCTCTGCTTCTGAGGATAAGTTTATCCGAGTCACCAGCCTCAGAAATCGCAGGTCAACAGCAGCTCAGATTAGAGACCAGGTCAATGCCACACAGAGTTCTAGCAGCAGACACATCTCTACAACAACTGTTAAGAGGAGACTTTGTGCAGCAGGCCTTCATGGTAAAATAGCTGCTAGGAAACCACTGCTAAGGACAGGCAACAAGCAGAAGAGACTTGTTTGGGCTAAAGAACACAAGGAATGGACATTAGACCAGTGGAAATCTGTGCTTTGGTCTGATGAGTCCAAATTTGAGATCTTTAGTTCCAACCACCGTGTCTTTGTGCGACGCAGAAAAGGTGAACGGATGGACTCTACATGCCTGGTTCCCACCGTGAAGCATGGAGGAGGAGGTGTGATGGTGTGGGGGTGCTTTGCTGGTGACACTGTTGGGAATTTATTCAAAATTGAAGGCATACTGAACCAGCATGGCTACCACAGCATCTTGCAGCAACATGCTATTCCATCCGGTTTGCGTTTAGTTGGACCATCATTTATTTTTCAACAGGACAATGACCCCAAACACACCTCCAGGCTGTGTAAGGGCTATTTGACCAAGGAGGAGAGTGATGGGGTGCTACGCCAGATGACCTGGCCTCCACAGTCACCAGACCTGAATGGTTTGGTGTGAGCTGGACCGCAGAGTGAAGGCAAAAGGGCCAACAAGTGCTAAGCAGCTCTGGGAACTCCTCCAAGATTGTTGGAAGACCATTTCCGGTGACTACCTCTTGAAGCTCATCAAGAGAATGCCAAGAGTGTGCAAAGCAGTCATCAAAGCAAAAGGTGGCTACTTTGAAGAACCTAGAATATAAGACATATTTTCAGTTGTTTCACACTTTTTTTTTTAAGTATATAATTCCACATGTGTTAATTCATAGTTTTGATGCCTTCAGTGTGAATGTACAATTTTCATAATCATGAAAATACAGAAAAATCTTTAAATGAGAAGGTGTGTCCAAACTTTTGGTCTGTACTGTATATGTTGTGGAGGATCCTGCAGTCTGATCCTTATTGGTCAATCTAGACTGTATAAATGACATCAATGCAGTTTAATAGCCATATAATAGCAATCTGTATATCAAAAAACAATACCTCACTGGTTATGCTATATCATATATAATCAATCCAATGACCGCACAAATGAAGAAAAATTTGCATATAAACCGATAAAAAAAAATATATATATATATATATATATACAACCAATGAGGTTTACATGGACCTGCACGATTTTGCATATACACCATACACACCATGTGTTTAGAGCTTGTATGCAAGTTAGAAGTTACTTACCGTCCATTAACATTCCTGACTGACAGTCCACGAGAGACGAGCAGCGGGACCTATGTAAGAAAGTCCGCAATAACTCACTGTGTCAGCGTTTTATTGCCCGATGCTTGTATGCAAGTTAGAAGTTAATTACTGTCCATTAACATTCCTGAATGACAGTCCACGAGAGACGAGCAGCGGGACCTATGTGAGAAGGTCCGCAATAACTCGTTGCGTCGGCGTTTTGATGTCCGATGCTTGAAGCTGTCAGTGCTGATTACTTGGATGTGGAGCTGGCGGCATGAGCACGCAGGGAGCCCCGGCCGGTGGCTTGCCTGCGGCTGAACTTGCCGCGTGTGAAGGAGCAGTGGCATTTTCCAGTTTTTATTTGTCAGTTCCACAGTTATTACCTCATAAAACGATACTTGTCAGAATTGTAAAATTTGGACTGGTCATGAAGGTGAAAACAGGCTTTGGGGGGGTAAAGGAGTTAACCCCTACACATATATCTGGACTTACACAGAGACCTCAAGGCTTGGGCCACGGTGTAAGGCCACGGCCCCACTATCAGTATTTGGTCAGTATTTTCTCAGGAATGGTAGCCAAAACCAGGAGTGGGTGATAAATGCAGAATTGGTGACTTGTTTCTATTATACCTTTTCTCTGATTGTTCCTCACCTGGTTTTGGCTCCCACTCCGGAGAGAAAATACTGACCGAATCCTGAACACATACTGATAGTGGGGCTGTGGCCTTACCTGCAGTTCTGTGGAGTGAGACGGCAAGAAGAATAGTCAGGTAGCCGGGTCAGAACCAGCAGGGCCGAGAAAATACAAAATCAGAAGACACCAGTAGTCAGTAAACGGGCCGAGGTCACAACAGAAACAAATACACAAGCCGTTAGCTGAGCACAGAGGACTGAACCAGAGGAGAACAAGGCTGTATCTGGCAGCTTCCAGCAATATGCTTCCAGCTTTAGTAGGGTGTGGTGCTTTCCAGTTGGCTGAAGCAGGGAGCAGATTACTCCAGCTGGACAGCACACACCCCCATACTGCCAGACTGGATGGTACTACTGGTCCCAGGCACCCTAATCTTACTGGCTGGACAGAGCCTGCACCACCCAGAACTTCTGGTTCTGACGTCTCCTCCATCACCAGCGCCACCTGCAGGATGAATAAGGCGGCTCCTAGTGACGTCACAGGAGCAGATCCCGGAGGAGATGGGACACAATTACAGAAGCCCTAATATAACAAAATGGCAGAAAACCAGAGCAGTAGAAATCCCCATAAAGTGACTCAATTTTGGAAATTATAATCCTCAGTGAAATAATCTATAGGAGTAGTGAGTATTTTGACTCCACAGCACTTTCCTGAAATTAACACACACTGGATGTTGTAGATTGAAAATTGCAAATATATTATTTCATTACCCAACACATAGTGCCCAGATTGTGCTAAAGGAGACACACAACATCAATTAAGTGGGTTCTTCTCACTATAGTAATGTCAAATACATGGAGGCTAAATGTGGCTTGGGGGCACTGCAAGGCTCAGAAGCGAGGGGGAGATCTGACTTTGGGGGAGTGGATATTGCTGGATTGGTTTATGGAAGCCATGTTGCTTTTCAAAAGCCTTTGAGCCACTAATAATGTGGAAACCTCTGTTTTTCCATTGACATATGATGGACCTGAGTGGGGACTTGTTTTTTGTGGGATGAATAGAAGTTTTTATTGGTATTATTTTTGACTGCATAATATTCTTTTGTGGCTTTTTATTCCATATTTGGGAGGCAGAATGAACAATCAGTTGAACACCACGGTCTACTGCTTCATGCTATGAGGTTTTCTATTAGACTGTGAACTATCAGTGTCTTGGTGAATAATTAAATTTTTTTGCATAACTTGCCATTTTTACTGACAGTTTAAGTAGAAATGTTCAAAAATATAAAATTCAAGGATACTTTATTAAAAAAAATAATAATTTGCTTTCTTCTTGGCAGATGTCTGTACCAGGAGATCAGAGGGACAGCTGACGTCTTCAATTTTCAAATCAAATAATTTTGAGATCTCACAGGATACAATTGAAGTGAATGCCATTATTCCAGATATACCATCATCTCTTCACAGCAAAGATCTGTCATCTGATCCTTTGAAACAGGTTCTATCTTCTGATTCATTACCGACTACTAAGGAAAATCAAAGTCACAAAATAAGCATTAAAAAACGAATTGCTTCTAAAGCAAAAAAGCCATTTTCACATTCAGAATATGGAAATCATTTTCCGCTTGAAACGTCTTTTCTTAAACATCAAAAAATTCACACAGCAGATAATAGATTTTCGTGTGGGAGTTGTTTTAACCAGAAATCAGATCTTGTTAGTCACCAGAGAGTTCACACAGGGGAGAAGCCATTTTCATGTTCAGAATGTGGGAAATGTTTTGTGAAGAATATATCTCTTCTCAATCACCAGAGAGTCCACACAGGGGAAAAGCTTTTTTCATGTTCAGAATGTGGGAAATGTTTTAAATGGAAAACAAATCTTGATAGCCACCAGAGAATCCACAGAAGCGAGAAGCCATTTTCATGTTCAGAATGTGAGAAATCTTTTACAGAGAAAACACATCTCATCACACATCAGAGAACTCACACAGGGGAGAAGCCTTTTTCATGTTCAGAATGTGGGAAATGTTTTGCAAAGAAATCAACTCTTAATACACATCAGAGAACTCACACAGGGGAGAAGCCATTTTCATGTTCAGAATGTGGAAAATGTTTTATAGAGAAATCAAAGCTTATCAGACATCAGATAACTCACACAGGGAAGATGCCTTTTTCATGTTCAGAATGTGGAAAATGTTTTCTAGATAAATCAACTCTTTTTACACATCAAAGAACTCACACAGGGGAGAAGCCTTTTTCATGTTCAGAATGTGGGAAATGTTTTAACCAGAAATCAGATTTTGTTAAGCACCAGAGAATCCACACAGGGGAGAAGCCTTTTTCATGTTCAGAATGTGGGAAATGTTTTCGCCAGAAATCAGATTTTGTTAAGCACCAGAGAATCCACACAGGGGAGAAGCCTTTTTCATGTTCAGAATGTGGGAAATGTTTTCGCCAGAAATCAGATATTGTTAAGCACCAGAGAACCCACACAGGGGAGAAGCCTTTTTCATGTTCAGATTGTGGGAAAAGTTTTGTACAGAAATCACATCTTAATATACATCAGAGAACTCACACAGGGGAGAAGCCTTTTTCATGTTCAGAATGTGGGATATATTTTACACGGAAATCATCTCTTAAGAAACATCAGAGACGTCACACAGGGGAGAAGTCTTTTTCATGTTCAGAATGTGGGAAATGTTTTGTAGATAAATCATCTCTTCTTAGTCACCAGAGAAGTCACACAGGGTAAAAGCCTTTTTTATTTTCTTAAATTATATTCTTATTGTTCAGAATACATTTCCTCTTCTCAGACGGGACGTAAGCCCCTTAAGAAAAGTCTTTAAACGAGTATTTGAACCATAAAATCAAATTTTATTGGAAAAAAATCATTATTTAAAACATGATAAAACTAATCACAGTGCTTCACAAATATGGACGGGCTAATAAATATGCAATCTAAACAGTATATGTGTAAACTTTTTATATCCCAATGTCACCAAAAATCATGAATCACTAGTTTACAATATGTTATTCACAAATGTGACTATATTGCTATCTCATGACATGTAAAAGTAAAAATGAATCTAATAATAGCATTGAAAAATACCTATGTCTGTGAAGCAATTGTCACTATTAATTTGTATGGTGCTGTGTAATGACCATGCTGCCACCTTATGGAGAACTTAAAACTACAACCAATATTGTTAATAGTGTAGAAAGGTGCCCATAGGGAACAGAAACAGCTGTCAAAAAGTATGAAGCGCAATCACTATGTCACGTGGACAAAGGGATAAAAGCTAATGAATGGCATTACCTGAATCAATGTTATGTGCTGAAGCCCGTCCGTCCGTTATTGTTCAGAATGTAGGAAATATTTCATACAGAAATCAAATTTTGTTAAGCACCAGACTGAGCAGTCACACAGGTGAGAAGCTTTTTTCCTGTTCTTAATGTGGGAAATGTTTTACTTGGAAATCAATTCTTAATAAACTTCAAAGAAATCACACAGAGGAGAAGCCTTTTTCATGTTCAGAATGTTGAAAACGTTTTAACCGAAAATTGGATCTTCTTAAAGGGGTTGTTCACTACTAGGACAACCCTTTTTTCATGTTTGGCCTTGATAAAATAAAAAAACTCATACTCGGGTCCCGTGTTGGTGCTGTTCCAGCAGTGTTGTGACTCACATTATTTTACACGGAAATCAACTCTTAATACACATCAGAAAAGTCACACAGGGGTGAAACTTTTTCATGTTCAGAGTGTGGGAAATATTTTACATGGGAATCATCTCTTAAGAAACATCAGAAAAGTCACACAGAGGAGAAGCTTTTTTCATGTTCAAAATGTGGGAAATGTTTTAACTAGAAAGTGCATCTTGATAGCCACGGGAGAACCCACACAGAGGAGAATGCCGCGACTGCACCCTACTGGTCTCTGTACAGATTAGAAAGGCCATAGCTGCACAACTAAAAACACAACCTAGGACCTAACCCTTAAATAGGCATTTGAGGAGTTTCTCATACCAGAGAGGAGGCCGCAACACACTGTCAATAAAGGGAAAGAAAAGTGTGAAGTAAGATATGAAAAACCCTGAGTGAGAAACCCATTCATATAGGGCAAAGAAGACAAGCTAATGAGAACCAAAAATAAAAGGAATAAGTATAACTTTCCAGAAACCTAACCTTGGTAGAAAGAAAAGGTACTGGGAGGGAAAGCAAACAGAGAAGGAGGATTGTTTCACCTTTGTGGTGAAACTTACAAAATTCATCCTCACTCACAATTATTTCAATTTCATAACAACATTTATCTACAGGAGACTGGTACAGCAATGGGAAGTAAAATGGCTCCACAGTGCGCAAATCTTTTTCTGGCTTTCTGTTGTTTATCCCTCTGTGGATTCAGTGCTGCCTGCAGCCCTCCATTATACATACCACATGTGTTATGCATTTCACAACCCAGAAAGGTGAGAAATTTCTGTTTTCTCACAACTTAATCTGGTAACAGCGCAATTTGCGCTCCCTTTTTATTTATTTTTAGTTTCCAGGTGGAGCATAGGCCTGGGAAAAAACATGGGAATGATGATACCTTATCAAGGGTCTTTGTATGGTGGCAGAAGGTGCCAAAGGTGGGCAGATGGGGGAGGGATTGTAAGGTTGCAGCTGGACATGTCGTGGACGGGAGGTAAGTGTCCTCAAGGTGCCAAGCCTTGGTGATGTACGGAAGACCAATTTTCCTCTTTACTCTCCAAATCACACCTCACCACCTGTGAACTTGACCCAATCCCGTCCCATCTCATCCCCAACCTTACCACAGTCTTCATCCCAACCCTTACCCACCTTTTCAACCTGTCAATAACAACTGGTATTTTCCCCTCATACTTCAAACATGCCTCGATCACACCCATCCTCAAAAAGCCCTCCCTTGACCCATCCTCTCTGACTAGCTATTGCCCCATATCACTTCTCCCTTACGTCTCAAAACTACTGGAACAACACATCCATTCTGAACTGTCTTCCCACCTCTTCTCCTGCTCTCTCTTTGACCGCCTCCAATCTGGCTTTCGACCGCACCATTCTACTGAGACTGCCCTGACTAAAGTCACCAACAACCAACTAACCACCAAATCCAAGCGACACTACTCTGTCTTCCTCCTCCTAGACCTGTCATCTGCCTTCGACACAGTGAACCATACCCTCTTACTACAAATTCTCTCATCTCTTGGCATCAAAGACTTGGCCGTATCTTGGATCTCCTCATACTTAACAGACAGGACATTCAGTGTCTCCCACTAACACACCACCTCCTCATCTCACCCCCTATCTGTCGATGTCCCCCAAGGTTCAGTCCTAAGACCCCTGCTCTTCTCCATCTACACCATTGGCTAGGACAACTCATAGAGTCTCATGGCTTTCAGTACCACCTCTATGCTGACGGCACACAGATCTACCTCTCTGGACCCGATATCTCCTCCCTACTAACCAAAATCCCACAATGTCTGTCCGCCATCTCATCCTTCTTCTCTGACAGATTTCTAAAACTTAACATGGATAAAACAGAATTCATGGTCTTTCCGCCATCTCATTCATCACCCCGCCTGACCTATCTATCAACGTCAATGGCTGCCCACTCTACCCAGTCCCTCAAGCTCACTGCCCGATTAATCCACCTGTCCCCACACTATTCCCCGGCCTCTCCCCTCTGTCAATCCCTTCACTGGCTCCCCGTTGCCCAGAGAATCCAGTTCAAAACCTTAACCCTGGCCTACAAAGCCATCCACAACCTGTCTCCTTATATCTCTGACCTAGTCTCCTGGTACATACCCGCACGCAACCTCCGATCCTCACAAGATCTCCTTCTCTACTCCCCTCTTATCTCCTCTTCCCACAATCGCGTACAAGATTTCTCCCGTGCATCCCCCCTACTCTGGAATTCTCTACCCCAACATATCAGACTCTCACCTACCATGGAAACCTTCAAAAGGAACCTGAAGACTCACCTCTTCCGACAAGCCTACAATCTGCAGTAACCATTGCTCCACCATACTGGTGCACGACTAGCTCTACCCTCACTTACTGTATGCTGAACTATCCCTTGTAGATATCCCCTGGATTTATAATTTTAACAGCATGATTTTAAAGGAATTCTAATAAACATGAAGTTTTAACACACATTCAGATTCCTATTTGGATGTTTGTTGTTGGATCCTTGCTTTTTGTTGATATCCCTTGTAGATTGTGAGCCCTCGCGGGCAGGGTCCTCGTTCCTCCTGTACCAGTTGTTGTCACGTTTTGTTAAAGATCTTTGTAATAGTTCATGTATGTATACCCCTTTTTCACATGTAAAGCGCCATGGAATAAATAGAGCTATAATAATAATAATGTAGGACTCGGAAAAGTAGGCTGCAGCACACATAGTGCTGAGAGGTATTTAATGGGCTCGGATTATAGGGCCGTGTTTTACGGGCATCTAAAAGAGCTGGGGTGATCAGCTGCTCACTTACCTCCAGTCCAGGTCTTGGAAGGCCTGATTTAAGACAGCTGAGCTTGTCTCAGTCTGTGTGTGTGTGTTGTGCAAAGTGAGCAGACCTTGCATGTGCTGCTCAGACCTCGCTGAAGGCAGAGAAAGGCATCTGCATTTAAACGACTGAGGCCGCGCTGTATGGACTAGATATTTTGTGTTTTGTTCTGTTATACCTTTTTGGAACCTGAAATAGGCTGTTATGTTTTGTTTCCCGCCTGGTTTATGGACATTTAATAAACCACCAGTTTGTTTGAACCTGCGCACTGCATCCCTGTATGAACCAGCGCCTACCACAGAGCAGACTCCTCACAACACTTTAATATATTTCATCCCACCATCAACTCATCATGCAACTATTCACTCCTGTACTGAATTTAACTTTTTAGACACCTTCAAGCTATTGAACAATGAAATAGAGATGTCCCTGTCCCTCTACTTGGGTCAGTCTCCATCCAAAACACATAATAAAACTCTATTGTCTACAACCAACCCATTAGATATGTGATGGTGTGATATGATATGTGGGTATCTTTTTGTGTATAGTTATATTTTACTGATTTTCATAGTGTTCTCTTGTTGCTCTGTGTCCCTCTAATGTTGACTTCTCTTGTAGGATGAGTTGATATTTGTTAATTGATGAATAGCTGGTATTTATCATCTGATATCAGCTCCCACAGTTTATTATACTGTTATCTTTGCCCAGGGTCAGTGAATAATGCTGTTTGCTAATATGCTAATGACATATTGAACCAGGCTAGCTTGTTGATTTTGCAATGTAATGGAAATACCAGCAATGGGACCTCCCTCCCTGACCTGTGAATGAGGAGAAGGGACTTTTAAATATCACAGCCAGGAGAGACACTGGTGGGATTCTGTATGGGACGAGGATGTGAGGACAGCATGCCAGAGAGAATGGGAGAAGCCTGGATGACTTTGGAAATATTTCTTGAAGGAATATATATGGAGAAACATATGGACTATTTTATCCTCTGTCTGCTGGATTGTTGGACTCTCATCTCCCAGGGCGTTAGTACCATTACCGGACTGCATTCATGTTTCTGGACTATTTTTATCCTCTGTGTGGTGGATTGTATATGGATCTTTCAGTATTGCCTATAATAAAGGTCTTGGAATTGTTCAATCTTCTCTTGCTCTGTTGATTGTGTGATGTTGGAGAAGGACCCCGTGACAAGATACAATCAGATATGTTCCAACCCTATGGACAGAGACAACACCTTGGTGGCCTCAGAAGGACTTTTTTGAACGAGGGATACCATACAAGAAGAATTGAAAACCAGATTGCAAGAGCCACCAGAATATCAAGGAATCATCTCCTACATTACAAAACTAAACAAGAAAGCAATCTGGTGCCTCTAATAGTCCCCTAAAATCCAATTCTGGGGGTGCTAAGTAGAGCTACATGGAAATTACAACCATTATTACAAAAAGATGCCCGCTTACAATCTATATTTCCAGATCCCCCACTTCTGTGTTTTAGGCAGCCCCCAAAACTAAAAAGCATCATTTCAGAAGCTCCATGTCCTCACCAACAGCTACAGGAACTTTTCCCTGCAACCAGAAACAAATGTAAAATCTGTGTATTTATAATGAACACAGACAAGATAAAGATTCCCAACTCAAATCAGGAGACAACCACAAGATCCCAAGTACTTTCAGCTGCATCACATCTAATGTAGCGTGCTTAATTATATGTACCAAATGTCCAGATAGGGGTCTGTATGTAGGGGAGACAGGGCAAAAACTTAGAACAAGGATGAATTCTTATCGCCACACAATAAAAGAAAAAAGATTAGATCTACCTGTGGCCAGACATTTTTTTATCCCTGATCACAGCATCATGGACATGAAATTACTTGTTTTAAAAGGTAACTTCAAATCTCAGACGGAAAAATGTGGAATTACAAACTTATGACAATCTTTGACACACTCACAGAGCAGGAATGAATGTGTCGCATGGATATATGTCTTTCTACATCAACTAAGGAATGTGCTCCTCAGACTGTTTGGGGGCATCACAATCATGGACCAGACCTCAATCACAGGGCAATAAAACTTTTATACTCCTTCTCAATGAACTGTTCCAATATTCACAGCCACAACTGCTTCTCCCTCTCCCATACTGATAGTTCTGTTTCACGTCACTTGTCTTATCTATTGCATTATTCCTGTGCCCTGTTGTGTATAAATATGTGACTCTTCAGATTTTGTGTTATACTATGTCTACTGAAGAGATCTGAGTAGTCTCGAAAGCTTGTAATTTGTTACCATCTTTTCAGTTAAACAAAGGTATCAACCACTGAAGACTCTCAAATTTTAATATTTTTTTCCAAACAGCAATTTTAAGATCTATACACAGGTGTTCAATGGGATTTAGATCCGGACTCATTGCTGGTCACTTCACAACTCTACAGCACTTTGTTTCCATCCATTTCTGGGTGCTTCTTGATGTATGCTTGGGGTCATTGTCATTCTGGAAGACTCATTACCTAGAACATAAACCCAGCTTTTTGACACTAGGCACTACATTGCCACACAAAATCCTTTCTTAATCTTCAGATTTCAGGATGCCTTGCACACAGTCAAGGCACCCAGTGCCAGAGGCAGCAAAAGAACTCAAAAACATATTTGAACCTCCACCATATTTGACTGTAGTTACTGTGTTCTGTTCTTTTCTTTGTAGGCTTCATTTTGTTTAAACAGTAGAATGATGTGCTTTACCAAAAACTCTATATTGGTCTCATCTGTCCACAAGACGCTTCCCCAGAAGGATTTTGGCTTATTCATGTACATTTTGGCCAACTGCAGTGTAGCTTCTTTATGCCTCTGTGTCAGCAGTGAGGTCCTCCTGGGTCTCCTGCCATAGCGTTTCATTTAATTCAAATGTTGACTGATAGTTCACACTGGCACTGATGCACCCTGAGCATGCAAGATGGCTTGAATTTATTTGGAACTTTAGTGGGGCTGCTTATCCACCATCTGGACTATCCTGCGTTGCAACCTTTCGTCAGTTTCTCTCTTCTGTCCACATCCAGAGAGATTAGCTACAGTTCCATGGGTTGTAAATGTGTTGATTATGTTGCGCACCATGGACAAAGGAACATCCAGATCTCTGGAGATGGACTTGAAAAATATCAACAATTTCAAGGTTACAACAATTTTGGTTCTCAAGTCCTCAAACAGTTCTCTTCTTCTCTTTCGTTCTCCATACTTAGTGTGGCACACACATGCACACAATGCAAAGATTGAATGAACTTCTCCCTTTTTTATCTGATTTCAGGTGTGATTTTCATGTTGCCACAATTGAGTTTGAACGAGCTTCACGTGCTTGAAATAAAGTTGTTTACCCACACCCCACAATTTTGACAAGGTGACAACAATTTTGTCCGGCGCATTTTTGGTGGTTTTATGTGAAATTATGTTCAATTTGCCTTTTTTTCTCTTTTTTATTGTGTTGTTCCAATACACACAAAGGAAATATACGGGTATAACAAAACATGTGTAATTGTAATAATTTTCTGGAACAATTTCAAGGGAGCCAACACTATGGCCATGACTTGTTTTTGTTGCCTTTTAAATGTGTTGCAGCATATCATCCTTTTCATGTTCAGCTATATTAGGAGGCTTGTAGCAATCGCAAATTAGCAGCTTTCCATTATTGCCATTTCCATGTAGATTTACCCATACTGGCTCTACATTGTCGTCATTGAGCACAGGTTATAAATTGGATTTAACGAAAATACCCATCCCTCTATCTTTTGTTTCTTTCCTAACTTTTTAAGTGTAGTGTAACCCTCTGTTTGTCACCCAGTCATGGCTTTCTAGCCAGGTTTCCCTAATGCCCACCACATTGTAATCTGTGACTGACACAAGAGCCTCTAATTCATTCATTTTGTTTGCAAGACCTCTTGCATTTGCCAGCAGACATTTATTACTCCTACTCGCCTACTTAATTTACTTGAATGTCCTAGCCCCCAAAAATCCTCATTGACCCCTACTGTCTCTCTGTCTACTGTATCCCCTTATTTGCACAAGCACCCTCCCTCCCCCCAGATCCTAGTTTAAAAGCTCCTTCATCCATCTGACCATTTTTTCCCGCAGCACAGCTGCACCCTCCCCGTTAAGGTGCAGCCTGTCCCTATCGTAGCGCCTGTAGCTGACAGAGAAGCTGGCCCAGTTTTCCATGAATCCAAACCCTTTCTTCCTGACACTTATTTAACTCTTTAAGATCCAGTTAACTTTCTAGTGATGATAGTGGAATCTGAAGTATTTCTGAAGATACTTCCTTGGAGGCCCTGTACTTCAGCTTCTCTCCTAATTCCCTGTAATCATTTTCAAAGACCCTCCACCTCCCTCTAACTTTGTCATTGGTACCCATGCGTACCATGACTGCTGGATTTTCCCCAGCCCCACCCAATAATCTGTCTATCTGATCACATGAAGATCCCCAAATTAACTTAAGAGCTATCTTAAGGACCATAATCTTTCCACTTAACGAGACAATGTGGACGGCACCTGACCCACATGGAACAAAGCACTCGCCCTACCTCATACTACTTACACCCTTCCAAATCCACCTCAATTATGTCTTGAGGCCCCATCAATTTTTTTTTTAAAAGAGAAGAATAGAAAGAATTATGATTTTCCAGGCAATAGGAAGTTGCAACTTAACTTGCAGGATTTAAAATTTTTATAATTTTATAAGGACCTACAAATTTAGGCACAAACTTTCTAGATGTGATCTTTAAGTGCAGATATTTTGAAGACAACCACACAAAATCTCCCTCCCTAAAGATAGAAGCCTTCCTACCTCTGTGGTTAGCACCACTTTTGGCCTGGTCACTAGCTACCAAAAGATCCCTTTTGACCTCCCTCCAGACCTTAATTAATTGGGGACAAAATCTCTCTTCCTCTGACATGGAGGATTGTAATTCTGAAAAATTCCCAAACACTACAAACTACAGCAGCTAAAAAAAGCAAGGTCCCGGTAGTCTTAGAGGAATGGTTATTTAGAGCACACTTGGTATGGGACAGAAATTCCACCCGGTCTTCCTGATTAGAGGAGACAAAACATCCCTAATACTGCTCTATTTCCTGGTTCATCCTTTTCTGTTTGACTGTTAGTCTCGGGATGATACACTAAGAGAAAAAACAGATTGATACCCAATCTGGAGCAAAAACTAAGCCAAAAACTAGCCAGAAATTTAACTCCTCAAACGAAAATTATGTTTTTGGGAACACCATGAAATTTAACGATTTGAGAAATTAACAAAGTTGCTAAGATCCTAGCAGTTGACATGTTTTGAAGTGGGACCAAAAGAACAATTTTGCTAAAACGGTCTACCACCACCCACATGACAGTAATACCACCAGTTAAGCGAATCAGTGACAAAGTCCATAGACAAGTGGGTCCAGGTTTGTAATGGAACATCGTTAGGGAAGAGACAACTAGAGGCTTTAGCCCTGGCACAGACTTTCAGACTTTGCATTTTCAGACATACTCTTCAATATCCTTAAGAGCATTCTGCCACTAAAAAGACCCAGAAAGTGATCTTGAAGAGGCAGAAGAACCCACATGGCCAGCGAAAAAGGAATCATGTACTTCATTAAGAAGATCTATGACTAAAGAGGGCAGTACATAAAGCTTATTTATAGGTAAACCTTCCTGCGCACTGTCCTGAGCATCCTGAATGTGCTGCCTGAGATCTTCCCCACCCCTTCACTAAGAATCTTGACTTGAATTTCGTGTTGACATTCGTAGAGCCGGGAAGATAAGTAATGGCAAAATCAAACCGGGCAAAAAATACAAGGCCCACCAAGCCCGTCTGGTGTTTAAGCCCTTAACAACAATTGACATACTAATACGCGTCTGTGCCCTGGGACTTAAGAGCCAGACCCGTATTAGTACGTCATGGCGATCGCACGCGCACACAGGCTGTGCGGGCGCGATCGCCGCCGGGTGTCAGCTGATTGTCACAGCTGACACCCGGTACTATGTGCAGGGAGCGGTCACGCACCGCTCCCAGCACATTAACCCCCGCGATGCTGCGATCGAAGTCGATCGCAGCATTGCGGAGGCCAGGGGAGGTGATCGCAGATACTCACCTCCTCTTCCGGCTTCCAGCGCTGTCTGCCGTGGCTTCCAGGATGTTGCCATGACGACCCGATGTCGTCATGACAACATCCGGGTCACCAGACAGCAGGAAGATTTTTTGGACATGCGCAGTGAACCTCCAAACAATCTTCTCCCTGTCCAGCGCTGAAAGCCTGCATGGCACAGGGATGGTGCTGCATTCCTGTGCCATGCAGGCGATCAGAGAAAAAAAAGTCCCAGAGTGGGACAAAGTAATAAAGTATAAAAACTATCAGAAAGTGAGAAAAAAAATATAAAAAAATATTGCAAAAATATAAAAAAAATAATCCACCAAAAATAAAAATATAATGTACCCATCAATATATATTATTATTAAAAAAAAAAAAAAACAATAAAAGTACACATATTTGGTGTTGCCACATCCGGAACAACCTGACCTATAAAACTGTCCCTCTAGTTAACCCCTTCAGTGAACACGGTAAAAATAAAAATAAAAAATGAAGCAAAAAGCAATGCTTTATCACCATACTGCCAAACAAAAAATGGAATAACACGCAATCAAAAAGACAAATATAAATAAAAATGGTACCGCTGAAAACGTCATCTCGTCCCACAAAAAACAAGCCGCCATACAGCTCCATCAGCCGAAAAATAAAAAAGTTATAGCTCTCAGAATAAAGCTATGCTAAAAAATAATTTTTTCTATAAAATTGCTTTTATTATGTAAAAGTGCAAAACATAGAAAAACTATATAAATGTGGTACCGCTGTAAACGTACTGACCCGAAGAATAAACCTGCCTTATCAATTTTACCATACGCGGAACAGAATAAAAAAAAACAAAAAAAACAATTCCTGAATTGTTGTTTTTTGTTTATTCTGCCTTCCAGAAATCAGAATAGAAAGCGATCAAAAAATGTCACGTGCCTGAAAATGGCACCAATAACAACGTCAACTCATCCCGCAAAAAACAAGCCGTCACATGACTGTCTGCCAAAATCTGGAAAAATTATAGCTCTCAAAATATGGCTATGCAAAAACTAGATTTTACAAAAAATGCGTCTTTTAGTGTGTGACAGCTGTCAGTCATAAAAACCCCATATGATTCTGGTATTGCTGTAATCACACCGACCAGAAGAATAAAGTCGTCTAATCACTTATACCGCATGAGGAACGGCGTAAAAAATAAACTCTCAGGTTAGGGTTGTGCTAGGGTTGGCCTAGAGTTAGGGCTGGGTTTGGGGTTAGGGTTGTGATGGGGTTGGGATTTTTTTCAAAAGTAAGAAAAAAAGATGACGATATGGCGACTAGTGTTGAGCGCAAGTGCTCGCTACTTGAGTTTGAATCGGGTGCTCTGGTATGCATTGAGTATCGTGGGTATTTGAGTGACATGCACGAGTCTCCGCCCCATATGCTTCGCGGCCAAAAAAACTTTGCGGGGATTGCCTGCCATGCACGAGCGATCCCCGCATGTTTTTTTTTGGGTGTCTAATAACCATGAAACATGCGGAGCAGGGACTCGAGCATGTCAATCGAGCACACGCTGTACATGGTGCATACCTGAGTACCCAATGGAAACTCAAGTAGCGAGCACTTGCGCTCAAGACTAATGACAACTTATTCAATATGATGACCAAATGTTAGAAAATTCTGTGTCGTACCTCTGGGTTCAAAATGTTCACTATACACCTTAATAAAATCCTTGAGGGGTATAGTTTCCAAAATGGGGTCACTTGTGGGGGAGTTCCACTGTTTAGGCACATCAGGGGCTCTCCAAACGCGACATGGTGTCCGCTAACAATTTGAGCTGACAATTTGTTAGCGGATACCATGTTGCATTTGGAGAGTCCCTGTGTGCCCAAACATTGGAGCTCCCCCACAAGTGACCCCATTTTGGAAACTATACCCCCCAAGGCACCTATCTAGATGCATAGTGAGCACTTGGAACCCCCAGGTGCTTCACAAATTGATTAGTAAAAATGAAAAAGTGAAAAAAAAAACATTTTTCATTTTTATGAATCAATTTGTGAAGCACCTGAGGGTTCCAAGTGCTCACTATGCATCTAGATAGGTGCCTTGTGGGGTCTAGTTTTCAAAATGGGGTCACTTGTGGTGGAGCTCCAATGTTTGGGCACACAGGGGCTCTCCAAACGCAACATGGTGTCCGCTAACAATTTGAGCTGACAATTTGTTAGCGGATACCATGTTGCATTTGAAGAGTCCCTGTGTGCCCAAACATTGGAGCTCCCCCACAAGTGACCCCATTTTGGAAACTAGACCCCCCAAGTCACCTATTTAGATGCATAGTGAGCACGTGGAACCCCCAGGTGCTTCACAAATTGATTCATAAAAATGAAAAAGTGTTTTTTTTTTTTTCACTTTTTCATTTTTACAAATCAATTTGTGAAGCACCAGGGGGTTCCAAGTGCTCACTATGCATCTAGATAGGTGCATTGGGGGGTCTAGTTTCCAAAATGGGGTCACTTGTGGGGGAGCTCCAATGTTTGGGCATACAGGGGCTCTCCAAACGCAACATGGTGTCCGCTAACAATTTGAGCCGATTTTCCATTCAATTTGTTAGTGGACACCATGTCGCGTTTGGAGAGCCCCTGTGTGCCTAAACATTGGAGCTCCCCCACAAGTGACCACATTTTGGAAACTAGACCCCCCAAGGCACCTATCTAGATGCATAGTGAGCACTTGGAACCCCCAGGTGCTTCACAAATTAATCCGTAAAAATGAAAAAGTGGAAAAAAAAACACTTTTTTATTTTTACGGATTAATTTGTGAAGCACCTGGGGGCTCCAAGTGCTCACTGTGCATCTAGATAGGTGCCTTGTGGGGTCTAGTTTCCAAAATGGGGTCACTTGTGGGGGAGCTCCAATGTTTAGGCGCACAGGGGCTCTCCAAACGCGACATGGTGTCCGCTAACAAATTGAGCCGACAATTTGTTAGCGGATACCATGTTGCATTTGGAGAGTCCCTGTGTGCCCAAACATTGGAGCTCCCCCACAAGTGACCCCATTTTGGAAACTAGACCCCCCAAGTCACCTATCTAGATGCATAGTGAGCACTTGGAACCCCCAGGTGCTTCACAAATTGATTCATAAAAATGAAAAAGTGTTTTTTTTTTCACTTTTTCATTTTTACAAATCAATTTGTGAAGCACCTGGGGGTTCCAAGTGCGCACTATGCATCTAGATAGGTGCCTTGGGGGGTCTAGTTTCCAAAATGGGGTCACTTGTGGGGGAGCTCCAATGTTTGGGCACACAGGGTCTCTCCAAACGCAACATGGCGTCCGCTAATTATTCAAGCAAATTTTACAATCAAAAAGTCAAATGGCGCTCCTTCCGAGCCCTGCCGTGCGCCCAAACAGTGTTTTTTCCCCACATATGGGGTATCTGCGTGCCCAGGGGAAATTGCACAACAAATTTTGGGGTCTATTTTTTCTTGTTACCCCAGTGAAAATAAAAAAAATTGGGTCTAAAGTAACATTTTTGTGAAAAAAGTTAAATGTTCATTTTTTTCTTCCACATTCCAAAAATTCCTGTGAAGCACCTAAAGGGTTAATAAAGTTCTTGAATGTGGTTTTGAGCACCTTGAGGGGTGCAGTTTTTAGAATGGTGTCACTTTTTGGTATTTTCTGTCATAAAGACCTCTCAAAGTGACTTCAAATATGATGTGGTCCCTAAAAAAATGGTTTTGTAAATTTTGTTGGAAAAATGAGAAATCGCTGGTCAACTTTTAACCCTTATAGCTCCCTAACAAAAGAAAATTTTGGTTCCAAAATTGTGCTGATGTAAAATAGACATGTGGGAAATGTTATTTATTAACTCTTTTGTGTGACATATCTCTCTGATTTAAGGGCATAAAAATTCCAATTTTGAAAATTGCAAAATCTTCAAAATTTTTGCCAAATTTCTGTTTTTTTCACAAATAAACGCAAATGATATCGAAGAAATTTTACCACAATCATGAAGTACAATATGTCACGAAAAAACATTCTTAGAATCAGGGGGATCCGTTGAAGCGTTCCAGAGTAATTACCTCATAAAGTGACAGTGGTCAGAATTGTAAAAATTGGCCTGGTCATTAACGTGCAAACCACCCTTGGGGGTTAAGGGGTTAAGCACTTAGCATCGTCAACATACAACAGGTTCTTATGATCGGTCAAGACAGTCACCTTATCTGCTGGACCTCAAATTGACATTTCTCCAGTTTTGCAAATAAATGGTTGTCACGTAGAGCCTGAAGAAACTCTCTGACATGCTCGTGATGCTCCTCCAGAGTATGTGAATAAATCAATATGTCATACAGGTAAATCACCACAAGTCTACCCACTAGTGAGCAAAAAATATTATGATATTTTAAAAGACTGAAGGTGCATTGGTTAACCCAAATGGCATCACCAAATTTTCAAAATGGCACTGAGGCGTAATGAATGCGGTCTTCCATTCGTCACCCTGATGTATGTGTATAAGGTTATATGCCCCTCTCAAGTCAAGTTTGGAAAACCATTTAGCTCCAGATAATTGCTTAAACAGGTCCGGTATAAGGGGTAAATGATAGGAATTGTGAGCCGTGATTTTATTAATCTCTCTAAAATCCAAGTACGGATGCAACTCTCCATCCTTTTTTTAACAAGACAAACCCTCACGGCGAGGTGGATGGACGTATATGACACTTAGGGCAGAGACACACAAGGCCATATAACTTGTGCGAGGATCGCATCGCACTGAATGGACTGGCCCGCACCTCTCCTGACCTGAACATGACAGCGTGATGTATTTCTATGTAGCTGTCAAGCTCAGGTCAGGAGAGGTGTCGGCCAGTACGAGATTTATGATGTGATCCTCGCAGGAGAAGTACGGCCGTCTGTCTCTGCCCTCAGCCGGACTCTTCTGAATATAGTCTTTCAAGGCCTCCCTCCCTGGAAGGGGTTAAACATACAATATTTCGGCCTTTTAGCTCCTGGTATGAAGTGGATAGCACAATCATATGCCGCCATATAGTAGACGTCGGGTAACTGGTGATAATCACCTCATGTGTCGTCTATTTGTCTCCAAGCAGGAAAATCCCACGTTACATTCCGCACATAAAACTGTAGAAAAGGTGGCGCGGGGTAATTGTGCCCGTAGTGAGGGGCAAATAATGCCGGAAATGTCACTGACTGCGGAGACGTCTCCATGTAGCGTCTTCACTCCGGATATCACTGTACAGGAGCTGCACAGTTCACACTGAGCATCCACTGAGGCCCCTGATCATGTGACCCCTGACTCCTCCCTCCTGTGACCTCATCACAGGTCCTGTGCGCACAGAGCAGCCATATATGTTGTGGCGGCTCTGCAGGTGGAGGTATGTGGAGATCCCCCATTACCAGGCGCAGGGGGCATTAACCCCTTCAGCACGGAGACTCTTTTGGGGTCTCTGTGTGGTGTGAACAGTGAGGTAACAGCTGTGGACAGAATGCGGCTTCGCTGGTTCCCGTCCACATTAGATCCATTCAGACGACTGCAGGATGAAGGACCGAAGCCCAGAGAAGTCCTCACGCAACGCCATTATCCATCTCCTAGCTCCAGCACAGTAATGTAGATACTGGTGATGACATTCGGGGGATTTGCAGCAATATGTGGCAGATACTTGCTGGATCTTCTGCTTTCTGGACCGGTTCCACTTGTAAGTCTTATTAACCCTTTCACCCCAGAGACTGTTTCACCTTCCTTACAGGTCACTTTTTTCAATTCTGACCAGTGTGTGAAGAATTAAAGCAATGGCAAAGGGAAAAAATTAAAATGTTACTTTTTCCCACAAAAATGTTACTTTACCCCAAAATTTTGCATTTTCAAAAGGGTAACAGGAGAAAGTGCATAATACAATATGTTGTGCAATTTTTCCTGAGTAAGCCAATATCCCATTTGTGGTAGAGAAACTACTGTTTGGATGTACGGCAGGGCTCAGAAGGGAAGGAGTCCACTTGACTTTTTGTATGTAAAAATGGCTGGAATCGAGAACGTACCCCATGTGCCTATACAGTGGCAACCCCCCACAAGGGACACCATTTTTGAAGATAGACCCCTCAAGGAATTTATCTAGTTTTGTGGTGAGCACCTGGAACACACAGGTGCTTCACATAATGTTATAATAAGCCGAAGACGAACAACTCCCATACAACAAACTATAATAATTATGTTATTGAACATATATTAAAAATACAACAATTAAAAACAAAACCAGAATTAAAAAAGGGAAATCTGCTGCAAATGAACAAGTAACAGGTAAAAAAGTTTTACTTATAGTTTATGCCAGATGTGAAAATACATATATAGATCCATATGGAGAAATATCTAATAAACACTAACTATATGATTACTTCATACATATAAATATAAAGTGCATAGTGCATGTATGAGCACCACATATCTGTTAGTAGGGTCAGTTCATTTTTTAATGTCTCCCCCGAGTGGGACCATATGGAATCTTATGAAGACTCCAGAAATAAAGATATTTGGTCTCATTCAAAATCCATCACGGCTAGTTGCTAAGGTTATGCTACACAAATACAAAATTATTATTATTATTATTTATATAGCTCCATTGATTCCATGGTGCTGTACATAAGGAGGGGTTACATACAAAATACAGATATCACTTACAGTAAACAAACTAACAATGATAGACTGGTACAGGGGGAAGAGGACCCTGCCCTTGTGGGCTTACATTTTACTGGATGATGGGGAAGGAGACAGTAGGTTGGGGGATTGCAGTAGCTCCGGTGTTGTTGAGGTGGCAGCAAGCAAGGTCATGGCAGACTGTAAGCTTGTTTAAAGAGATGTATTTTCAGGTTCCATCTGAAGGATAAAAGTGTGGTGGATAATCGGACGTGTTGAGGCACAGAATTTCATAGGATGAGGGATATTCGGACGAAATCTTGGAGGCGATTAACCTCCACCTCTAGAGCCGCCACCACATATATGGTTGGTAGAGACTAAATCCAAGTCGACAAAATACAACTAGTGCTGTGATAGGGTAACAAGAGGTACACAATGTATTCAGGTATATTAATAACTCCTACAGAGCCATCTATAATTGTTTAGCACAGGCTTTTGCAGAGTCTTTGTACTACCAGTAACGTGGAAGCCCCATATATTTCCATTGACAGAAGACGCACCTGAGCGGGGACTTGCATTTTTTGTAGATTGAATTGAAGCATTTTTTGAAAACATTTTACATAACATTTTCGATCACATTTATCCTGCGCTCTACGCTGAGCACTTACATTGGGGTTTCCATCTACAGTGGGGGAAATAATTATTTGATCCCTTGCTGTTTTTGCAAGTTTGCCCACTGACAAAGACATGAACAGTCTATAATTTTAAGGGTAGGTTAATTTTAACATTAAGAAATGGAATATACAAAAAAATCAAGAAAATCACATTGTATAAATTAGATATTTTTTTGCATTTGGCAGTGAGAAATAAGTATTTGATCCCTCTGGCAAACAACACTTAATACTTGGTGAAAAACCCTTGTTGGCAAGCACAGCAGTCAGACTTTGTTTGTAGTTGATGATGAGGTTTGCGCACATGTCAGGAGGAATTTTGGTCCACTCCTCTTTGCAGGTCATCTCTAAATCATTAAGATTTTGAGGCTGTTGCTTGGCAACTCAGAGCTTCAACTCCCTCCATAAGTTTTCTATGGGACATGAACCTATCTATCTTCCTTTCAGTAAGGTGAAGTCATCTTGTCCCCTTTGCAGAAAAGCACCCTCAAACTATAATGTTTCCCCCACCATGCTTCACGGTTGGGACGATGTTCTTAGGGTTTTACTCATTCTTCTTCTTCCTCCAAACATGGCGAGTTGAGTTAATGCCAAAGAACTCAATTTTTGTCTCATCTGACCATAGCACCTTATCCCAATAACTCACAGAATCATCCAGGTGTTCATTGACAAAATTCAGACAAGCCTGCACATGTGCCTTGCTGAGCAGGGGGACCTTGAGGGCACTGCAGGATTTTAAACCTTTAAGGTGTAATCTGTTACAAATGGTTTTCTTGGTGACTGTAGTCCCAGGTGCCTTGAGATCATTAACAAGTTCCAGCTCATGTAGTGTATAGCCTGATCTCTCACCTTCCTCATGATCAAGGATACCCCACGAGGTGAGATTTTGCATGGTGCCCCAGATCGATGTCGATTGACAGTCATTTTGTATTTCTTACATTGTCTTACTATTGCACCAACAGTTGTCTCGTTCTCACCCAGCGTCTTACTTATGGTTTTGTAGCCCATTCCAGCTTTGTGCAGGTCTATAATCTTGTCCCTGACATCCTCAGAAAGCTCTTTGGTCTTGCCCATTTTGTAGAGGTTAGAGTCTGACTGATTAATTAAGTCTGTGGATAGTAGTCTTTTTCAGGTGACTATATAAGACAGCTGTCTTTAATGCAGGTAATGAGTTGATTAGGAGCGTCTAACTGGTCTGTAGGAATCAGAACTCATAATGGTTTGTAGGAGATCAAATACTTATTTCTCACTGCAAAATGCAAATAAATTTAGCTAATTTATACAATGTGATTTTCTTGGATTTTTTATGGATATTCTATCTCTCAATGTTAAAATTAACCTACCCTTAAAATTATAGACTGTTCATGTCTTTGTCAGTGGGCAAGCTTACAAAAACAGCAAGGGATCAAATAATTATTTCCCCCCACTGTAAATCTCTGAGTGACATGATTCAGATAAAACCCATTCACTATAATGAGGCAGCAGAGTTACTGTGGACTCCATCTCGTCTGTGTTTAGCGTTGTCTTTTTTTCAGAAGTACACAAAACTTTGGTCTATTGCGCTTTTATGCACGCTTAAAAATATGGACACTGCCAAATCATAGGACAGACTTGAGTCCACAGTGTCTTAATCTGCCCTATTATAGGGAATCTTCCACCGGGGGTTCCATCTGAATCACATATTTCAGAGATCTACACGGAAACCCTGATGTAAGCGCTCAGCGTAGAGTGCAGGATAAATGTGCGCCAAGCCTTATTGCGATCTTTGGGAGGAAGAATGAACAAATCAACAGCAGGTGAAGAATAGTTTTTATTTATTTTTTATGCCATTCCTCATGTGGTATAAATGATTAGACGACTTTATTCTATGGGTCGGTGCGATTACAGCGATACCAGATTTATATTGTTTTTTATGTTTGGCTGCTGTCACACACTAAAAGATCCTTTTTTTTTTTAGAGCTATAATTTTTCATTATCTCTGCCTACAGAGTCATTTAAGGGCTTGCTTTTTGCAGGACGAGTTGATGTTTTTATTGGTACCATTTTCGGGCACATAACATTTTTTGATCGCTTTCTATTCCGATTTTTGGGAGGCAGAATGAACAAAAACAAGCAATTGTTTGGATTTTTTTATCTTGTTCCGCGTGTGCTAAAAGGCAGCTTTATTCTTCTGTTCAGTATGATTACAGCGATACTACAATTATATCATTTTTATGTTTTGGCGCTTTTACACAATAATAACAATTTTATAGAAAATTAATCATTTTTGCATTGCTATATTTTGACAACTATATTTTTTTTCTTCTCTGCTGACGGAGCTGTATTACAGCTTGCTTTTTGCGTGACAAGATGATGTTTTTTGTGATACAATTTTAATTTAAATTTAACTTTTTGATGGTGTTTTATTTCACTTTTTTGGCGGCTTCATGAAAAACCATAGTTTTTTGCCACCTTTTTTATTTTTTACACTGTTCACTGAAGGGGTTAACTAGTGTGACAGTTTTATAGATCAGATCGTTCTGGATGCGGTATTTGAGTACCAGGGGGTGACAGTACGAGAGACATAAACAGTCCGTGATGAAAGCACTGGAATTCTGCCTGATCAAAAATTTATTTTTATTCAATAAGGAGTACTTCCACCAGCTCAGTGGCACCGCGATAGGCAGTCCGTGTGCACCATCGTATGCCAACCTGCTCCTGGGCTAGTGGGAGGAAACTATTGTTTTTGGTGACACTTCGCAGTGCCCTGAGGAGAGTATTATCATGTGGCTCCGCTACATTGATGATATCTTTGTCATCTGGAAGGGCACTGAGGAGACGTTCAAGGATTTTGTCAAGAAACTCAATGTCAACAATATTGGGTTACATTTTATGTATGAGTTGAATTCATCTAGCCTGGCCTTTTTGGACATTAAAATTGAGATCAATTCCAAGGGTGAAATTATCACTAAGACCCTTAGGAAAGAAGCGGCCACAAATTCCCTCCTGAAGTGGGAGAGCAACCATCCGGCGCCCCTCAGGAGGGAAATCCCCAAGAGACAATATTTAAGAATGCACCAGAATTGCTCTACCTTGCGGTCCTTCAAGAAGCAGGCAGATGACCTCAAGATAAGGTTTAAAGACAGAGGTTACCCCGAAATAGCCTTGAGGGAGGCATACAACGAGGCCTTAAAAAACCCGATCAAAGTGAAACTACACGATTCGTCATGAGATATTGCAATAGAGAGGAGGAGATTAGATCAATCCTCCAAAGGAGCATTAAAGATGGACACAGACATGGATAATGAGATCACACCTTACCCACAAATCACATACCGAAAAGGTAAATCTTTGAGGGATAGACTAGTGCGTAGCCAGTATCAGCTGAGAACCACCCCAACTTGGTTGGACAGAGGAATCAAAGGGTGTTTCACATGTGGGGTAAGATGTAAGATGTGTGAATCGATCCAGTCAGGCAGAGTTCAGAAGCAATGTTACTGGTATCAGGTACTCCATTCGGCACTTCATAAATTGTCGCACTAAGGGCATCATCTATAACGGCACATGTGAGTGTGTGGTGGCGTATGTTGAAAAACAAGAAGAGAATTTCGTAGGAAGGTGGGGAAACATATACGAGATATATGGAATAAAAGAGACACACTGGTCGCTAATCACATCAACCTACTGCATCACGGGGATGTAAGGAAGATCCTATTTATGGGGGTCGAGAAAATTACATCTCCGGTGAAAGGAGGTAACTGGGATAGGTCGATTTTACAGAGGTAGACCCGTTGGATTTTCAACCTCAGAACGGTACACCCGAATGGCCTGAATAAGCAAATGTCCTTAACTCCTTTCTTTGAAATAGAGGTGTCATAGGGACATATAGTTAGGGACCGCCGCCGATGAGTGGGGGCGCCATTGCGCAGGACAGGGTGCCAACCTCCACGTTAGGTAGGTGTGCTGATAGAGAGGGAAACGCTAGGGCATTTATAGATCTTTTCCACCTATTCTTTGGCTGTTTGGTTTGGTAGGGCAGTTCTGTATTGACTAGACACACTTGCCCACACTGTAACAAAACCCTCACTGGCGACAACAGTCGCTGATGGATAGCACTCTCTTTGATGTCTCCAACATCGTTGACAGCCATCATTTCTGCTCAGCATGAATCGATTTTAACCAATGAACAGCACTGAAGTCCACTGTTCCCTCGTCCAGCGTAGATGCTACCTGGTCCATGCAAGTCGATGACGCCTGTGCCTGGTGGTGTGGTCAGGTACCCTAGCAGACCACACTGATGTAAACTGTTTCGAATGGTCTGACATGACACTTGGGTGCCTCCAGTTGTGTGGCGTTCATCATCCAGTTCCGAAAGGCATTGTTCACAATGAAGCAGTCATCAGTGTGGAGTGTGGCCAAAGAATGTCCACTTCTCTGCCTTTCTGTGACTTTTCCACTCTCTCTGTATCTCTATTGCAACCTGCTGATGATGACACTCTGTGACACTCAAAGCTCAGTGACCACTTTCATCTAAAAACATCCTGCTTCAATTCTAACGCCTAAATTTTTTGGGCGATTCATGGATCAAACACTTGTTGTGAATTTTGCCATTAAGCTCCTTGTTAGAGAACAGCAAGTTGTGCAACAAGTTCTGTAGGGTTTCTACTCACTCAGCTGCGGTTGAGGAAGGCACCAGTTTCATTAAAATGTCCAGGCTAGTTTATTAGAACTTCATAAACCACTCAGCATAAGCTAACAAAAAGACGCCCTTTTCCGACACAGTGAAAAACAGAAAGTAAATAGTTCAGACAGTGCTGTGGGTTCGCCTACTCGGGTCAGTGTCCTTTAGCAAACAGCCTGGAGGTCTCCACAGTTCCAGTTACAGACACTGAATGAGACACTTGGTCTTCATTTTATCTGCCATACCACACCCCCAGCTGGGACTATGTGAGCCCCACTCTTTGACTGCTCGTAAACTCGGCCCTGATATGCCCTATTAACCCTCAGCACTATCTGTCCTTGAGTCTGCTTTCCAAGGCTTACATCACCAAAGCTACCAACCTCGATGATATATATCTCCCCTCAAGCACCTGTGTTACATGCACGCCGCCTAAGCTCAGATAGGGGCGAGACCGATTAAATGAATTCGTTGGAATTCTGGGGGAACAGTTATTCCGGGCGACCATAGGCTGCAGCTTCTCTGAGGCACAGGACAGATTAAATTGCTGACCAGACACATTTGAAAGAGTCCTCATAAACGGTAGAACAGTAACATTTAATGAGGCATGGCCAATGCAATGTACATGTCTCTTTGAGCAACAGGCTCCAGTAATAACAGTACAATCTTCTTTGCAGCACAGCAGTACACAGTCTATTATCCTGTAGCACAGTACAGCACAGTTTAAATGCATACACAACCACAGGCTTTTCCTTCACAAGGACTCAATTGTACACAGCATTCTTTATCCTGCATGGAGAGGGGGGGGGGTTTGATGAGGGAGACGATCCCTATGACAGGATTCCTTCCAGTCCTTATCTTCCTGGTCGACAATACTCCACACTGTTAGCTCAGGGAGTCTATCTGACCTGTGTTTAGCTTCCCTCCTGACCTGAATTCTGTTTTCTTGCCTTCTGTGAGATACAGATCATAAGCCACCTTTCTCTTTGGCTCTGGACAGACAGTAAACAACTTCCCCACAATCCCCCTGGAGCTTTCTAAAACACTCCCCTTCTCCTGTGACTGTGTTAACCCCTCTAGTTGCTGGATGCTTCTGGAGCACAACACTTCCTGTCTCCTGTGATTCTGTTACTTCTAATAGTTGCTGAATGCTTTTAAAGCAACAGCACTACTTCTGCACGTCACACCTGTCCGGCGGCCATCTTACAGTACTGAAACATTGAACAGTTGGACATGTGTATCAAAACATTAAGAGATGGTCACATTAAAGAGGTTATCCACTGCAATGTGTAGTTGTCAGATGGATTTAAACCTAGGAAATAAGGCTTTCTTCAAATACCTTGTGTTTCCAAATGTGCCTGTGAGCGGCGCTATCGTTGTCCTCTTAGCACCATCATGTGACCCCCGGCTGCAGTTGCCTCTGATGTCTGGTGACTTCACGTCAAGTTCCGGAATTGATTGACTGGGCTGTGGGCAGCGTTTCACCACATGTCACAGCCCAGCATCGTGTGCGCTCTCTCTTCACTGCTTTCATTAACAGAGTGCCGCAAGCCCACGAGATGCTGGGCTATGAAGTGATGAAACTTCGCCCACAGCCCAGTCAATCATTGAGACTGGGACATCGGTGATGTCGGGTCAACTTCCAGTTCTGGGAGTTTCCATTTTTGCCCAATCTCTTTCTTATGGTGGAGTCATGAACATTGACCTTAACTGAGGCAAGTGAGGTCTGTAGTTTTTTGGATGTTGTTGTGGGGTCTTTTGTGAGCTCTTGGATGAGTCGTCGCTGCACTCTTGGGGTAATTTTGATCGGCAGGCCACTACTGGGAACATTCACCACTGTTCCATGTTTTTTGCTATTTGTGAATAATGGCTCTCACTGTGGTTCGCTGGCGTGTCAAAGCTTTAGAAATGGCTTTATAACCTTTTCCAGACTGACAGATCCCAATTACTTTGTTTCTCATTTGTTCCTGAATTTCTTTGGATCGCAGCATGATGGCTAGCTTTTGAGGATCTTTTAGTCTACTTTACTTTTTTAGGCAGGTTCTATTTAAGTGATTCCTTGATTGAGAACAAGTGTGGCAGTAATCAGGCCTCTATATGGCTAGCGAAATTGAACTCCGCTTCCCAAAGATGTGATAAACCACAGTTAATTTATGTTTTAATGGGGAGTTGGGGGGGCAATCACTTTTTCACACAGGGCTCTGTAGGTTTGGATTTCTTTTTCCCTTAATAATAAAGACCTTCATTTAAAAACTGCATTTTGTGTTTACTTGTGTTATCTTTGTCTAATATTTAAATTTCTTTTGTGATCTGAAACATTTAAGTGTGAAAGAATAAGAAATCAGGAAAGGGGCGAACACTTTTTCACACCACTGTTGGTTTTATTAGTAGATGTAAAGGAATCTAAATACTGTACAATAATCTCTTCATGTGTTCCCCTTATTATTCCCAGTAACTGTATTACACAGGATTTTTATGATGTTAAATCGGCTCATCATCTTCTCATTCTGGTCTCTACAATATCGGATCCTCTTAGTGAATATCTTCTATATAAGAGAATTTTCCTGAATTACGCATCAAAGATGGATATGGACAGAGACAAGATGGCTGAGAAAATATTACACCTCACCCTAGAGATCCTCTTCCGGCTTACTGGAGAGGTGAGAGATTCTGATGACGTCACATTACATCATTCTTATCTATGGGAATAACAGATGGACAGAACTGGAGAGGTGAGGACTCTGGAAATGTCTGTAGTGAGATTTATTAATGTGTCTCTCTATAACCAGAATTACACAGTAGTGAAGAAGACCTCCAGAGAGCGCTGTCAGGACCCTGTGTCTGAGGGATGGGGAAGATCCCTGAGCCCAATCACAGAGCCTCCACCTCACCCCCTGATACATGAGGACATCAATGACCAGAAGATCCTAGAACTCACCTACAAGATGATTGAGCTGCTGACTGGAGAGGTGACACTGCTGGGAATGCTGGGACATTATACAGTAACGCTATGAAGGGATCGGGGGGATGACGGTATCATTGTATGTGTCAGGTTCCTATAAGGTGTCAGGATGTCGCTGTTTATTTCTCCATGGAGGAGTGGGAGTATTTAGAAGGACACAAAGATCTGTACAAGGACGTCATGATGGAGGTTCCCCAGCCCCTCACATCACCAGGTAATAGACAGGACTGAATACACACGGCCTATAATTATCTGTATGTAAAGAATGAATTCAGTCCCTGTATGTGTTTCCTCCAGATCTATCCAGTAAGAGGACAACACCAGAGAGATGTCCCCATCCTCTTCTTCCACAGGACTGTAAACAAGAAGATCCCAATTTTCCTCAGGATCATCAGGTAGATGGAGAGAAGGTGTCATGTGATCTCCCCTATGATGTGTAGACGGTTGTGAAGGTCTTGTGCTCAGTCTTGTTTTATCCACCAGTATTATATGTTTTATACTTGTGTAATGAGAACGGTGGAGATGGCAGGATTAGAGCTGATCATAGATGTGACTTCTCCATCTGTCTGTGACTTTTATAATATTTGTTTCAGGGTGAAGATCTGACCCATATTAATACTACAGAGACATATGTGAGGGGTGATGAGCGGTGTAAAGAGGAGATTCCTACATATGACTACCCAGGTGAGTAGTAACCACTAAATGCAGAGAAGTCACAGATTCTTCTCCGTCACCGTCTGTGGCTGCTTTATCAGTGGTGTAGTCCGGCCGTATCACAATCGTGTGATCACCATTTTGCCTCTAGACCACAACATTCTCTTCCACCCAAAACTGTTTGAATGGCTTTGAACATTGAAAGACCTTTTCCATAGAACTTACAACCTGGAGGATCCACCTACCCCCTGGGATTAGGAGATGCTGACCGTTACCTGCCCAGATCTGTAAACTACAAAGTAAAATGACAGCGTATGTAGAATGTGCTGACAAGTGAGAAAATCACTTGAAGAAAAATATTATGATGGGCCTGTAAGAGAAAGCGGAGGGTAATGATGCTGTTGGCTTCCTAGATCCCTGATATCTTATTGGATGAATCTACCTTCTCTCCCTTCTGTGCTGCTGAATGTGCTCATATGGTCCCTACAAGACCAGGTCCAGTCTCCCTGACCTAACTTAACTTTTATGATTGAAAATATTAAATGTGCAGTGAGGGCCAAGTGTGAATTTCTGTACAATAATAGGTGATTTACCCTTAATCCTGACTTTTCAATTTCTTTTAAAACCGACTAACTTCAAACCAGATTGTGATAAACTATACAGAAAACATTACACCTGTGCCATGATATATCTCTAAGCTGTGCGTGGCTGATGGCTGTAATATACATTTATTCACGTCTGCAGGAGATGTGTGGCCATGGCTCGAGCCCTGGTTTCATGGATTTGTTGAGGGAGGGCAATAACCCTTCACGGTTGACCAAGTGAGTGTCAAATTATTATGTTGATTGCAATCCACAGAAAACCATACGAAAACAATGTTCTGTATTGGGAGGATTCAAAGAATCTCTGATCCCGTTTATTTTGCTTAGCATTTTATATTGTTTTGAGCATATCAATAGCCAATCACCTACAGTCATACTACAGTACTACAGGCTGACCAATGTTAGTACAATTATTACGGAAACACATATATGGTCATATTAGTTCGAAGCACGATGGAATTTTACAAGGTCAATCCTGGCCTAAACTAGTTAGATAACAGGAGCGGAATGTCTGACAAAATACAAAATGTTATTGTGAGAAAAGTTAGTGTGGGAAAGATGAGGCGAGAGAAAAGAAGGAAAGAATGTATGTTATGCAAGGAGTGATAATAAATGATTTTAAAACAAGCAGACAAAATGGAGTTGCTATAGCATGAATATCAATATGTCCTTTACATTTTCCCCCCTAAAAATTATGTTATTATCAACATTAGAGGTGCTTTCCCAGGGTCATGCTTTGAGCCTGAGGGACATTGGTCTTCACTCAATTAGTGCCCTTGTTACCAATCGAGGCTATCGCGGCATGTCCATCCCCCCTTGTTGGTTGATATAATCATAAAGCTCTGATCTTCAGACGTGAGGTTGGTCGGGGCGTGCGGGTGAAGGTCATCATTCCCTTGCCGTCCAGGTCCTCAATGCTGGTCACATCTGGGAGGTCCGTGTACAGTAGCACTGGATGTCTGTTAACAGCATTCTCCTTGCTCTCTGATGACTGGCAGGTTTTCCTCATGCAAAATGGGATACAATAAAAGACTAGTTTTAGTAAGACATATATTAACAAGATGCAAGCAGCAATATGCAACACTCCTTGTAATATTCCAACAATCCATCCACCAATCCCTTTAAACCAATTAGCAGGATTTAAAAAGGAGAACATATCAGACCACCAACTGTCTTTGGTCAATTCGTTATGTTTGTTATATTCTTCCCTGAGTTTCCTAATGTCTTCCATTTTAGTCTTTAACCATATGGTAGAGCCGGGGTCAATATAGTGACAACAGGCTGGGCCTATAACCTGACACATCCCTCCTTGAGCTGCTGTCAAATAGTCCAGCACTAAAGTATGTTGATTAGCCTCTATAATAAGTTGATTCTGCACCTCAACAGTAGTATTAATTACTTCCAGCACACTCCAAATCTGGTCATCTAAGTAGTCAGTGACTTCCACTAATTTGTCCCACATTTGTGTTACTATAGGGTAGAGGAAGACAGTACTGGCTATCTTATTGGGCATACTCATTTGTACTAAATGAGGTCTTACTGATGGGCGTGGAGTGTTGTCCTTGGCACATTTATAGATGGTATGAAGAGGGATGGTTCTCATATCTACTTTACTATGGGGAATAAGATAAATGGCTGGAGTTAGCCGGGCCAACGTACAAGTCCCCCCTACTCTGACTAGGAGCCATTTATACGCATTATTCCCACAGACCCAATTTGTGGCTGATGGCAGATCCCATAAAGCAGAGTGCAGTAATACTAATTTATGTACCAAATCGATAAAAACTGTGTTATTTGATAACATACACCATGAAGGCATTTGTCCCAGGGGGCTACAGTATCCAATATCCGGATTGCCACATGTTGGATCACTAGGCTTATATTCAGAAGATTCATTGCAAGGGATGTTACCAGATATTTTATAACATGTATCATTGGTACCTTTTATAAACAGATTTGCATGTACCCATGAGTGATTATGAATGTATCTTTCCAACAATGACGGTTTAAAAGCATCTGCCGTACTAGGAGTAGCATTAAAACTAATTTGTAGACCTTCAGTTGGTATGAAGCCTAAATTAGTCAAGGAAGACTTGTTTCTGGGCACCCATTTGTTTCCTTTAAGGGCAAGACATTGTAGGTGTCTACTGGTGGCAGTAAGATTTCCTTGCCACCAGGGGAGATACAGTGGTGTTCCATAATCTACTAAACTTAGTAGCGTTATTAGCAAGGGCGTCGCTACAATTGGGCCAGTTTAGTATTTCTTCCAGAGTGACTGGGACCGCAAGAAAAGGCATACTAGTGGCTGAAACTGGTGAGTGAGTACATATCCAACAGTCACTGATCGGGTTGTTCTCTAATTGACTCAATTCTTGTACCAAAATCTGGTGGTGAGTAATGAACTTGTTATTAAAAGGGTCAGTACTCTGTTGTAGGCTATTCCAGGTATTGATTAATCTAACCATACATATTATCATAACACATCTCAGGATGGTTGACGTTTGCAATGTGAAGCATGGATCCATGTTGACCTCCCTTCAAGTTTTACTGCTGTTGGGGTTGTAAGGAGCACTTGGTATGGTCCGTCATACAATGGTTCTAGTCTGTGTTTCCGTACATGCCTCTTCACATACACATAATCTCCGGACTTGAGGGTTATGATAACCTTCTGCATCAGCTGGATCTGGAATAGAAGATGATACTAACGCATGGGTGTTAGTTAAGGCTTTGGCAAGCTGAATCACATATTGCACAACATGATCTGTTTCTTCTGATAATTGTTGTGGGGTAAATCGAGCTATAGCTGGTTGTGACCCAAATAGTATCTCAAAGGGTGACAGTTTGTTTCCCTATGGGGGTGGTGCGTATGTGGTATAGTGCAATGGGAAGGAGTTCAGGCCACTGGGCCGTATCCTCCTGCATCATTTTGGTCAATTGCCTTTTCAGTGTGCTATTCAATCTCTCCACCTTGCCGCTTGACTGAGGATGGTAAAGAGTATGCAGCGCCACTGTTGATCCGATCATGGTAAGTATTTCTTGATATGCGCATGAGGAAAAGGCTGGTCCCTGATCACTTTCGATAACTTCTGCGACTCCATACCGGCAAACATCTTCAGAGACCAGCTTCTTGGCAGTCATGTTTGGAACGGCGAATGCTTCTGGCCAGCTGGAAAACATATCCACTACCACTAAGCAGTATTCATATCGTCCTGCTTTAGGGAGAGTGATATGATCAACTTGCAATCATTGGAACGGATACTCTGGTTTAGCAATGTGTTTTGTCGGTACATTCTGTAATCTGCTTGGGTTGCAGCTTTGGCATATTGAGCAACCTTTCTTTTGTGCGCTCAACACGGTGGAAATTCCTGGGGCCCAATAGAGTTTCTGTACCAGTAGCAAAGCTTGATTCTTCCCTCGATACACCGGTCCATGGGCCCAGGCTGCAACGGCCTGATATAGGAGTCGAGGCAAACAATACAGTTGTCCCTTTTTCCATAGCCCATCTATCAATTTAGCACCCGCCTCCTTCCATGACTGGTGTTCTTCTTTAGAGACTTTTTGCTATGTGCAGCGTAGCTTTGTGATTGGAGGGACCGGTTGATGATTTTCTACAGGTTGATCCTGGGTTGGCACGGAATTTAGCTGTTTGGTCTGCTGCCGCGTAACAGCCATGGACATGGATGTTGGAAGAAGAGCTGCTTGCATAGCATGGAGATCAGCAAGTGCATTACCTCTTGCTTCAGGGGCATCTGGTCGGGTATGAGCTTTTACCTTTACAACAGCCAACTGTCTTGGTAGTTGTACCGCTTCCATCAATTGTCTGACGCTTTCAGCATTTTTCACAGGAGAACCTGCAGTCGTGACAAAGCCTCTCCTTGCCCAGATCTCCCCAAAGTCATGTGCAATCCCGAAGGCGTATCTCGAGTAAGTAAATATATTCACACGTTTTCCTTCGGCCTGTTGACAAGCAGCAATCAGAGCTTTGAGCTCTGCTTCCTGTGCTGACATACTGGGAGGTAAGGCTGCAGCCTCTACCAATGTATCTTCAGTTGTGACAGCATATCCAGTATGAAACCTGCCAGAGGTGTCAGCATATCTGGATCCATCCGTATATAACGTAAGTCCTGGGTCATCAAAGGGTACTTCCCCCACTAAAACAAGTGGAGTTGACTCCGCAGTAATTTGTTCCAGACAATCATGTGGTGGAGCATCTTTCCCCTCTCCTTCAGGTGCTGGTAGCAGGGTGGCCGGGTTGATGGTGGTGCACCAATGTAATTTCACATTTTCTGTCAAAATCAACGTACACTGCAGCCGTAGGTGTCTCAGTGTGCACCGATGTTTAGGTTGCTGTAAACCCAAAACAGCCGCAATATTGTGTGGAGCATAAATGTGAGTCTCATGTCCAAGGATGATGTCCGCCATTTTTTCAAGTAACTGCTGTGTGGCGTGAACCGCTCGTAGACAGCTGGGGGAGGCCCTGGCTACCGGGTCCAGAAGCGCTGAGTAATAACCGACCGGGCGCTGCTTTGTACAGTGTCTCTGCGTGAGTACTCCGGCTGCATGCCCTCCTGTCTCGGAGACATACAAATGGAAAGGTTGAACATAATCCGGGTTTCCAAGGGCAGTGGCTGTCATTATCCTTGATTTTAGTTGCTCAAAGGCTTGTTGCAGCAGTTCTTGGTGGTCCTTGTTGTTTACACCAGCCAGAGTGTTTTCTTTTAATGCATCATATAGGGGTTCCATCAGACGTGAAGCGCCTGGGATCCATTGTCTGCAATATGTACATAGTCCGAGGAACCATTGCAGCTCTATGGGATCTTTTGGGAATGGTAGTAGGTAGATGGTCTTTCTTTCTTCTGTGAGATGTCTGGCACCCTGAGTAAGGCAGTGGCCTAAGAAAACCACTTGACCGAGGCAAAACTGAAGTTTCGAGGCTGAGACTCGACAATTCAGTTTTGCTAGATGCTTGAGGAGGCTAACACTGGCCCTGATGGACACTTGCTCCGTGGGGGCACACAAAAGAAGATCATCAACGTATTGTAATAGTACTACCTCAGAGTTGTCCAGCTGCCACGGCAGCAGACAGCTAGACATGTTCTTTGCAAACTGATTAGGGCTATTCTGCGCTCCCTGCGGCATCACCGTCCAAGTCAATTGCCTGCCCTGATATGTAAATGCAAACAGAAACTGACAGTCTTTATGTAGTGGAATGCTGAAAAAGGTGTTTGCTAAATCAATTACTGTAAACCAGGCTGCGGTAGATGGTATTTGTGAGAGAAGTGTATGTGGGTTAGGCACCACAGGAGTTTCCAAGACTGTCGCTGCATTTACTGCCCTCAAATCCTGCACCAATCGATAAGCGGGCGGCTGCCCCGGTTGGGATTTATTCCTTATGGGGAACAACGGCGTATTACACGGGGAGACGCAGGGGATTAGTGCCCCTTTCTCTAACAAGGTGTGAATTTGCTGGTGTAGACCTTGTTCTTGTGCATGTGTGAGCGGGTACTGGCGAACCTTGGGAAAGGGCGCTCCGGGCTTGAGGTACACCTGTATTGGTTCTACCGGCAATCACCCAATGTCGTCTGGGCCTTGTGACCACAGATGAGAAGGGATTTCCTCTGTGTATGGAGCTAACCTGGGATCTTTTGGGAGATTTCCAATCGTATCTGATATGTTAATCATAACCATGGGTAGCGCCCGTAAGATGCAGACCTCCTCTGTGTGCATCAGAGTTTGGATCCTTTAAAGTAAGGATCATCTGACCATTGTCCTGGTATTGAATTCGGGATCGGAATTTAGACAAGAGGTCTGCTCCTAAAAGATTTACCGGGCAGATCAGGGATATGACAAATTGTGCCATTACTTCTGGAAATGGGCCAATCGGAATAGGTTTAGTGAGAGTGTGTTTGTTAGGTCTGCCATCTACACCGATCAATATTAGATTGTCGTTAGAAAATTGGACTGGGAGACCCTGGGGCAGTTCAGTGGATTTTAAAATGGAGTTGGCCGCCTCAGTGTCTACCATGAACTTCACCGGATTCCCTCCTATTGGGATAACTACAGATGAACAGAGCCCAGGGGTGGTTACGGGCATCACGATGGCAGACTCTGGTTGGCCCCAATTTCAGAATGGATGGTCTTGGAGGACATTTTCTCGTGAGTCTCGTGGGCCGGGCATCCTATTTCTAGATAGGGGGCTTGGGCGGTGCACTGGCTAGCAGGGGTGTGACAGTCCCTTTGGAAATGTCCCGTCCGGCCACACATCCAACACTGAAGACAGGAATTCACTAGTGGCCTTTTCCCGGGATACATTACTCGCTGATCAGGTACCGCCATGGGGTAATAGTGGGGCTGTAAGGGAGGATACTGTGTTGCGGGTACTGCAGGTGCCGCAACTGCCACTGCAGCGGGTTTAGATTTGGGCTTAACCGCAGAAGCGGTCCGGGCGACACTTTTCTGGAAGCTTTTTGCTACCTTTAGGACATCTCCTGGGGTGGCTGACTCAACATCTGGTCATACAGCCAATATCGCATCCTTGACTTCAGTCCGTAACCCCTGGATAAAGGCGGATACTAACAGCTGGCAATGAGTTTTAGTATGTAAGGAGAACCCAAGGTCCTTATAGACCTGCATAAGGCGCCCATAAAACTTCTCAGCCGACTCTCCCTTCTCTTGAGTGACATCTGTGAGGGTAGTGGATTGATCAGCCAACTTATCCTGAGCCCATATTTTAAGGGCTTGACAGAAGTCAACCCCACTCTCATACATATTGGTGTCTAATGCTCTATTATATGGGACAGCTGCCTCTACCATGGGATAATATCCTTCACTGGCTTTTACACGGAGCAGGTGTAAAAGATCTTGCCTTGTTGTTGAATATATCTCTCTATTTGCGGCCATGCCCCTGTAAAAAGCCACTGGGGAATGTTCGGGATCCGGGAGACGGTTACACAGAGTATCTGTCTGTACTGGGGTAAACGGGGTATATTTGGGTGGGCTGGTATTGTGGTCCGCTTCCTCCATTTCCTCCATCTTTGTGAGAGGGGGTGGAGCTGGAGGGAAATCAGCATGAGTACTGATTGTTGGGAGATCTTGGAGGTAGGGGAACACTGGGGGAGACCAGATATCGGGTTTGATTAGTTGAGCGGCATAATAAACGAGATCCCTGTCGATGGCCAAGAGTCTTATCTCTCTCAATTTAGTTGGATGCGTGGCGATGTATTACTTTATACCCCCGACTATTATTTTGGCTGCGTCTTGTTTTGGATATCCAAAAATACCGGTGGAAATAAATGGCAGGGCTAGGGTTGGGACCGCATGAAGCTGTGATGCATATGCTATGGTGTTTTGAATTGTTTCTGTAAGCAGGTGTTGTGACCTGGGTACATCCAGGGGATCATATTTTGTAATCGTTGGATGTAGTTTGTATTGTAGGCCCCCCAATATGACATATTTCTGCAGCTAGCCCTCCCCCCCCCCCCCATGCTGTAATTTTGCATTTGCTGCGTTTACAATGATCCCAACTTGCTGTTGCGGTGTACTCCCCATGCCTATTCTCAGTATAGTGGAAAATTCCGAAGGACCATTCAGCAAAACAGACGCCACCTCCTGGTACTCGTGTCCATGTTCTATTTCCCCAGTTCGGGAGAGGGTGAATAGGGTAGAGTTCAGAGGTCCCTGGGTCTCCCCGAATGGAGTGTGGACCATGGCGGGAGCAGGTGGGGGCAATGGTTCATAATACCCACCGTCAGCGTTAAGTAATGGGAAGGTTGGTGCTACAACACTGGGTCTGCGTGTTCCACAATTATAACACGTCTCGCGCCATCCCGGATTGGTGACCCAACACACTTTACAAAGCCAGCCATCTGGGTTATATGGTGGTGGCTGGCCACCAGTGGGAAGTGCAGGGTATTTAATCTCCTTAGGTATAAATTGCTCAGTTTCCGAATTCAGGGGCTGGGGTACGGCTACATTTGTGGGGGTAGGGGATGCTTCTTTAGGGGCTTCAGATTCAGTTTGTGGACACATAAGTTGGGAAGGGGAATCTACTTCCTCCTCTACCTTTTCCCCATCAGCTTCATTTTGTAGCACAAAACAGCCAGTCTTTGTCACAGTGCTAGATAATTTTACTTTCTTGACATAAAGATAATTGAAATAACCAGGCTCCTCCTCTATTTCAACATATCCATCACCACAAATCTCATGTGCAACTTTCTTAAACTTTTCAGCATCTTCCAACAATCCACAGTCAACTAATCTTCCCCTTTTCTGCCGGATTCCTTCGTCCCACAATGAAGGCTGAAGTCTCCCCTCCACGGGAAAGTTTAACAACTTAAACACTTTTGGTTCATTCTTAAATGATCTTTTCCCCTCTCAACCGACCATGATAGTCATCACATCCTCTCCCTCCTGAGGGGGAGACACTTTCTTTCTGCTCCACAGAAACATTGATTAATCACTGCACTGCTGCCTTTCGACTGACAAAGATCCTTGATTTGTGCACAGTATGAGTCCGGCCGGCCTCAACTGTTCCACTGACTCGCCCCTCCCTTCGGGGAAGTCACGTACGGTACTAGGTGAAAGGAGGAGAGCTCACGTCTGCAGCCCTCCGGACACTCAATATACTTATATCTGTGTGCGTGTCCTACCCAATCTTCGATCACCTGCCGCGACTGATACTAATAGTGTTCAGTCTCCTAAGAATCTTTGTCAGAAGTTAAGGAAGATTCATACAATATTCACTTGTCAATCCGAGGTGGTACTGCTTTAAAAGTTATCAATATCAGACCCCTAATGGGACTACACCCCTATAGTCTCACCTTTGACTATATCCAACCAAGACATCCAGACATACTGCAAACAACCACGCACCACGTGGAAACCACGCCAAATGGTCAGTATCACTAGTAAAGAACTCGGGCACTTACTGTGGCTTTTGTGGGGGATGATCAGTCCCAATTCCAGTGGGGGAGGCCGAAAGCAAGTCTCTCTTTGTGGACGTCCAGAGGTGGTGGGGCGTCCCTGGTTAGGGATCCGAGTCACGGCACCAAGCTGTTGAGGGAGGGCAGCAATGACCCTTCACGGTTGACCAAGTGAGTGTCAAATTATTATGTTACAAGGTTGATGTAAAGGACATATCGATATTCATGCTATAGTTACTTCATTTTGTGCTAGCTTCTAAAATGATGTTATTATTACACCTTGCATAGCATACATTCTTTCATTCTTTTCTCCTGCTTCACATGCAATTTTCTCACAAGAACCTTTTCTCTCAAGAACATTCTATGAAACACCCTGCTCCTGTTATCTATCTAGTCTGAGCCGGGATGTATAACCTTGTAACTTTCCATCATGTGCCGAACTAACGATAATATGACCATATGTGTGTTTCTGTAATAATCGTACTAACATTGGTTTAAGCCTGTAGTACGGCTGTAGGTGATTGGCTATTGATATACTCAAAACAATATATAATGCTAAGTAAAATAAACGGGATTAGAGATTCTCCGAACAGGAAACAAATACACAAGCCGGGAGCTGAGCACAGAGGACTGAACCAGAGGAGAACAAGGCTGTATCTGGCAGCTTCCGGCAATATGCTTCCAGCTTTAGTAGGGTGTGGTGCTTTCCAGTTGGCTGAAGCAGGGAGCAGATTACTCCAACTGGACAGCACACACACCCGTACTGCCAGACTGGATAGTACTAATGGTCCCAGGCACCCTAATCTTAGTGGCTTGACAGAGCCTGCGCCGCCCAGGGCTTCTGGTTCTGACGTCTCCTCCATCACCAGCGCCGCCTGCAGGATGAATAAGGCGGCTTCTGGAGAGAGAAGCAGACATCGCAGGAGCAGATCCCAGAGGAGATGGGACACACCATTTGCAGAAGCCCTAATGTGACCAAATTGCAGAAAACAAGAACAGTAGAAATCCTCATAAAGGGACACCATTTTGGAAATTATAGAGTAGTGACTATTTTGACTCCACAGGCACTTTCCGGAAATTAGCACGCAGTGGATGTTGGAGAGTGAAAATTACAAATGTATAATTTCATTACCCAACACATAGTGCCCAGATTGTGCTCCAGGAGACACACAGCATCAATTAAGTGGGTTCTTCTCACTATAGTAATGTCAAATACATGGATGCTAAATGTGGCTTGGGGGCACTGCAAGGCTTTGAAGTGAGGGTGAGATTTGACTTTGGGAGAGTGGATATTGCTGGATTGGTTTATGGAAGCCATGTTGCTTTTCAAAAGCCTTTGAGCCACTAATAATGTGGAAACCTCTGGTTTTCCATTGACAGATGATGGATCTGAGTGGGGACTTGTTTTTTGTGAGATGAGTAGAAGTTTTTATTGGTATTATTTCACCTACATAACATTGTTTGGTGGCTTTTTATTGCATATTTGGGAGGCAGAATTAACAAACAGTTGGACACTACGATCCACTGGTTCATCCTATGAGGTTTTCTATTAGTCTGTGAACTGTTATTGTCTTGGTGAATAATAACGGCTAACATAGGGCAAAATAAAAAAAAATCACAGAAAAAGATACAGCCTTACCAACACAAATCATATAAGAAATGCACTAGCAGGATGCAGAAGACCCTAATGATAAAGGTGTGTGTGGGGGGGGGGGGCAGCGCAGGTGCTAAATACTGATGAAGCAACCATTCACAAACCTACCAATTCATGGAGGGGGTGGTTGCCTAGTATTAAAGATGCACACAGATGAAGCTTGCATAGGACGCCAGTCACACAGGTAGGTGTGATGCACAGTGTCTGGCTTAGGATAGTGATGATGCCCATACTATTACATCAGGAAGGCTGCCCAGCACTATATAAGTGCACCCCACATGGACAGACACCCCAGTACACCCAACCAACACTAAAATGCTAATGCATTTGTTATCTGATTTGGTGTTGGTAAGGCTGATTTTTTTCTGTGATATGTTTTCTTGGTAAATAATGATACTTTTACATAAAGTACATTTTAAGGGTATGTGCACACGATGCAGAAATGCTCAGGATTTTTTCCTGAGCGTTTCTGCATCTCTCTGGCAGGAAAAAACGCATGCGGATTGTACATGCGGTTTCCTGCCAGGGACATGCGGAAATGAAGCGGTCTTCACTTTCATTTCCGCATGCGGGTTGACAAGCGCTTCCCAAGCGATTTTAGCATCACTTGGAAAGTGCTTGTCAACTTTACACTATATAAATCCATGCAACCGGCATGGATTTATATAGTGTGTGATGTCAAAAAATAAAAAATAAATCTGTACTTTACCCTCTGATGGCCCCCGGTGTCCTGCTTCATCGGTCCCGGCTGCCGGCAGTGAAGACTTTAGGACCTTCCGACGTCAGCGTCACGTGACCCGTCACATGACTCTGACGTCAGCGAAGGTCCTTCTTCATTCAAACGCGAAGTGCCCGGGAAGCCGGCAGGACGCAGCGCGGGCCGTCAGAAGGTGAGAATATTATATTATATATATTTTTTATTTTATTCTTTTGGTACCTGGGTCTGGATGAGAGTCCTCTCATCCACACCCGGGTACCATCCGCACATTAGACCGCATGAAAAGCGCATCAACATATACAGTGATGCGGATTCCATGCGGTCTAATGCAAGTCAATGGCGGCAAAAGAGCAGCGTTTCCGCAAAATTAATTGACATGCTGCGGATTTTTGACCGCAGCTTTTACGCTGCGGAAAAATCCGCATCATGGGCACAGCACATGCGGATTTCCATTGGGGAACATTGCTGCCCTTCTACCATGCGTTTTTCATGCGTTTACGCAACTGCAAAAACGCCGCGGAAACGCATGAAAAACGCATCGCGTGAACTCAGCCTTATGGAGAGTTTAATTAGAAATATTCAACAATATAAATTTTAAGGATATGTTATTTATAAATAATAATTGGTTTTATCCTTGGCAGATGACTGTACCAGGAGATCAGAGGAACAGCTGACATCTTCAATTTTTAAATCAGATGATCTTGAGATCCCCCAAGATACAACTGAAGTGAATGCCATTAACCCAGATATACCATCATCCCTTCATAGCAAAGATCTGTCATCTGGTCATTTGAAACAGGTTCTGTCTTCTAATTCATTACCGACTACTAAGGAAAATCAAAGTCACAAAATAAGCATTAAAAAACAAATTGCTCCTAAAACAAAGAAGCCATTTTCATGTTAAGAATATGGAAAAAGTTTTTCCCTCGAAAAGTCTTTTCTTGGGCTGTGTGCCCACTATGCGTTTTCCAAGCGTTTATGCTGCGAAATTTCCGCAGCATAAACGCTTGGGAAACGCTTGGTAATCCGCCCCCCAGGGTCCCCAATGACAAGCCGCAATGTCAATGCCCATGCTGCGGATTTTTCCGCAGCGTTGATGCTGCGCTCAAAAATCCGCAGCATGTCCATTCATTTTGCGGACACGCAGCGTAATCGCCGCCATTGACTTGCATTGAAACGCATAATATCCGTGTCAGTACATTTGTACACACGGATATTATGCGTTTCTATGTGCGGATGGTACCCAAGTCTGGAGAAGAGGAGACTCTCATCCAGACCTGGGTACCATAGAAACTGTAAAAGAAAGAATTTAAAATAAAAAATGAAGTTTATACTCACCTTCCGATGTCCTCCCGGTGTTTTGTCTGCTCCGTCCCGTCTCTTGCAATGCTCGCGCTGTTGTGAAGGACCTGCCATGACGTCAGAGTCATGTGACCCATCACATGGCTCAATGACATCACCGCAGGTCCTTCACAACAGAGCGAGCTGCCCAACACACCGGACGCAGCGGAGATAACACCGGGAGGACATCGGAAGGTGAGTATAAACTTATTTTTTTTATTTTTTAACATTCTTATTCTTTTTTTTTTAACTAACTTGGTCACACTACTATAAATCCATGCTGGTTGCATGGATTTATATAGTGTGAACAAGTTGTCAAGCACTTTTCCAAGTGATGCTAAAATCGCTCGGAAAAGCGCTTGATAACCCGCATGCAGAAATGCATGCAAAGACGCTTGACAAACGCTTCTACCTGGCGGGAAAAACGCATGTAAAAAATGCATGCGTTTTTCCTGCCAGGGAGAAGCGTAAAAAATATGCAGCATTTCTGCATCGTGGGCACATAGCCTTAAACATGAAAACATTCACACAGCAGAAAATAGATTTTTTTGTTCCAAGTGTGGGAGGTTTTTTAACCAGTAATCAAATCTTGTTAATCACCAGAGCAGTCACACAGAGGAGAAGCCATTTACTTGTTCAGAATGGGGAAAATGTTTTACAGAGAAATCAAGTTTAATCAAACATCAGAGAAATCACACAGGGGAGAAGCCTTTTTCCTGTTCAGAATGTGGAAAATGTTTTAGCCGGAAATCAGGTTTGGTTAAGCACAAGAGAATTCACACAGGGGAGAAGCCTTTTTTCTGTTCAAACATGAGATCTAATGTGATAGAAGATTACAGTCCGGGGAAGACGGGAAACATTCATATAGACGGCTGGTGGAGATGTAGTCAGTGAAGAACTCTGGCTAAATATGTTTCAAGAGCCGTAGTAGAAGATGAAGATGTCTTCCTCATGAAGTAGTTATTTCTCATGTCACGTGTAATGAATATTTCCTGCAGTATTGCTAATGCCGATTGCAGTGTCTGTAAATGAGAGGAGAATTAGCTTTATGGCAGATGAGTCTTTGAGAAATGTGTTCAGCTACAGACTCCAAGGAAGAAACTGCGTGTTGTCTGTGTCCTAAAATATATAGGTTTTATTAGTATATGTAAAGAAGAAAACTAAATACTGTAAAATAATAAATCTCATATGTTTCCCTTATTATCTCCAGTAATTGTATTATTACACAGGATTTTTATGATGTTACATCTGCTCATCATCTTCTCATTCAGGTCCCTACAATATCAGATCCTCTCAGTGAAGATCTTCTATTTAAGAGAATTTTCCTAATGGACCCATCAAAGATGGATTTGGACAAGATGGCGGAGGGGATATTACACCTCACCCTAAAGATCCTCTTCCGTCTTACTGGAGAGGTGAGAGATTCTGATGACGTCCCATTACATCATTCTTATCTATGGGAATAACAGATGAACAGAACTGGAGAGGTGAGGACTCTGGAAATGTCTGGAGTGAGATTTATTTATATGTCTTTCCATAACCAGGATTACATATTAGTGAAGACCTCTAGTGAGCGCTGTCAGGTCCATGTGTCTGAGGGATGGGAAAGACCCCTGAGCCCAATCACAGGGCCTCCATCTCACCCCTTCATACATGATGACATCAATGACCGGAAGATCGTAGAACTCCCCTACAAGATGATTGAGCTGCTGACTGGAGAGGTGACCGTGCTGGGAATGCTGGGACATTATACAGTAACGCTATGAAAGGATCGGGGGGATGACGGTATCATTGTATGTGTCAGGTTCCTATAAGATGTGAGGATGTTACTGTCTATTTCTCCATGGAGGAGTGGGAGTATTTAGAAGGACACAAAGATTTGTACAAAGACGTCATGATGGAGGTTCCCCAGCCCCTCACATCACCAGGTAATGGACAGGACTAAATACACACGGCCTATAATTATCTGTATGTAAAGAATAAATTCAGTCCCTGTATGTGTTTCCTCCAGATCTATCCAGTAAGAGGACAACACCAGAGAGATGTCCCCGTCCTCTTCTTCCACAGGACTGTAAACAAGAAGACCCCAATGTTCCTCAGGATCATCAGGTAGATGGAGAGAAGGTGTCATGAGATCTCCCCTATGATGTGTAGATGGCTGTGAAGGTCTTGTGCTCAGTCTTGTTTTATCCACCAGTATTATGTGTTTTCCTTTTGTGTAATGAGAACGGTGAAGATGGCAGGATTAGAGCTGATCATAGATGGGACTTCTGCATCTGTTTGTGACTTTTACAATATTTGTTTCAGGGTGAAGATCTGACCCATATTAATACTACAGAGACATATGTGAGGGGTGATGAGTGGTGTAAAGAGGAGATTCCTACATATGACTACCCAGGTGAGTAGTGACCACTAATTGCCGAGAAGTCACAGATTCTTCTCAGTCACCGGCTGTGGCTGCTTTATCGGTTGTGTAGTCCGGCCGTATCACAATCGTGTGATCACCATTTTGCCTCTAGACCACAACATTCTCTTCCACCCAAAACTGTTCAAATGATTTTGGGCATTGAAACCCTTTTCCATAGAACTTACAACCTGGAGGATCCACCTACTCCCTGTGATTAGGAGACGTTACCTGCCCAGATCTGTAAACCACAAAGCCAGAAAATCACTTGAAGAATAATATTATGATGGGCCTGTAAGAGAAAGCGGAGGGTAATGATGCTGTTGGCTTCCTAGATCCCTGATATCTTATTGGATGAATCTACCTTCTCTCCATTCTGTGCTGCTGAATGTCCTCATATGGTTCCTACAAGACCAGGTCCAGTCTTTCTGGCCAAACTTCACATTTATGATCTACAACATTAAATGTGCAGTGAGGGCCAAGTGTGAATTTCTGTACAATAACAACAGAGTTTCCCTTTATCCTGACTTTTCAGTTTCTTTTAAAACCGACTAACTTCAAACCAGATTGTGATAAACTAAACAAAAAAACATTACACCTGTGACATGATATATCTCTAAGCTAAATTTAAGACACCTCAGCTCTGCACTATTATAAAAAGTTCTCTTTGAACGTCTAATATTTCTTCTTGAAACTCATCTGACAGAAAATATTGGCCCTTACGATAGTTTAGATTGCCAAGAGCCACCGAGCCCCATACTCTAATTACCCCAGAGAGGTTTCACCACTACTTACTCATTTTTCTTTGATGAAGACTGTTGAGTTTGATCATTTCAGTAGATGTGTTATTGTCTATACTCACAGTTTTTACTTTAGTAGTTAGTGCCCAAAATACTCTGATTTAACCCCTTCCTGCAGCCAATTTTGTGTTCCTATCTGGGCCCATTTTTCAAATCTATGGAAAAATACTCTGGCTTCTCTTCAGAATGTAAAAATCTTTCGCCTTTTGCTAAAGATTTCCATGGAGAGAAGCAAAACTGAGTTTTGTGAAGATATTTTTTCAATTTTTTTTTTTTTAAACACAAATTGAGAGATTACGGGGAATTTTACTTTGATTTTACAGAATGTCTGCAAAACTGCTGAATGGTTTGTGGTATCGGGGTATTTATATTCTGGGCGTTGACTAAATGCTTTTGCTTTTTTTTTTACCCTTAACTGAAGGATGCTCCAAAAATGGAAAGAAAAAAAACAACCACAAAGAGCTGAAAAATGGAGAGCTTCATCTGCTCCCCCAAACCCGCTATGTTATTAAACCACTAAACCCGTTAAAGAGGTTATGTACGGTTTGTCCTGAGGAAGGAGTCGGTGGTCTCTGAAACGCGTAGACAATTAACCTACATTTTTATCCATAATAATGCTTTGTCGTGACTCCAGAGAGCGCAGAAACAACTTCCTTTCCCAGCACCTATCTCTGACATTTTTCAAATCTGACGTGTGTCACTTTATGTGGTGATAACTTTGGAATTCTTCACAAAGGATAATAGGAAACAAATGGACCTTACAAATAATATTTCAACTTCTCTTGAATCTGACAATACCTTGTATGCAATTGTACACTACTGTCTGGGCACATGGCAGGTTAAGAAGGGAAGGAGCGCCATTTAGCTATTTGAATGCAGATTTTGCTGGGATGGTGTGCAGACACAATGTATTGGGGACACTGTTCGTTGTCACCTGACAGCTCAAAAGATGGCCACCACAAACAGGCTTAGCGCTATCTACTCCATTTTCCAGATCCCAGGGTTTGCCTTGCTCATCATCCTTTTACCCCCTCTACATGGATTTGGACTTAGACAGAGACCCCCCTAAGCTTGGGCCACAGTGTTACCTAATGTTCTGTGGTGTGAGATGGCAAGAAGAATAGTCAGATAGCCGGGTCAGAACCAGGGGGTCAGAGAAAATACAAAATCACACAAGAGTAGTCAGTAAACGGGCCGAGGTCACAACAGGAATCAAATACACAAGCCGGGAGCTGAGCACAGAGGACTGAACCCGAGGAGAACAAGGCTGTCTGTATCTGGCAGCTTCCAGCAATATGCTTCCAGCTTTAGTAGGGTGTAGTGCTTTCTAAATGGCTGAAGTAAGGAGCAGATTACTCCAGCTGGACAGCACACACACCCATACTGCCAGACTGGATGGTGCTACAGGTCCCAGGCACCCTAATCTTAGTGGCTGGACAGAGCCTGCGCCGCCCAGAGCTTCTGGTTCTGACGTCTCCTCCATCACCAGCGCCACCTGCAGGATGAATAAGGCGGCTCCTGGTGACAGAAGCAGACGTCACAGGAGCAGATCCCAGAGGAGATGGGACACACCATTTGCAGAAGCCCTAATATGACAAAATGGCAGAAAACCAGAGCAGTAGAAATCCCCATAGTGACTCCATTTTGGAAATTGTAACCCTCAGTGAATTAATCTATAGGAGTAGTGACTATTTTGACTCCACAGGCACTTTCCGGAAATTAGCACGCAGTGGATGATGGAGAGTGAAAATAACAAATATATAATTTCATTACCCAACAAATAGTGTCCAGATTGTGCTCCAGGAGACACACACCATCAATTAAGTGGGTTCTTCTCACTATAGTATTGCCAAATACATGGATGCTAAATGTGGTTTGGGCGCACTGCAAGGCTCAGAAGTGAGGGGGAGATCTGACTTTGGGAGAGTGGATATTACTGGATTGGTTTATGGAAGCCATGTTGCTTTTCAAAAGCCTTTGAGCCACTAATAATGTGGAAACCTCTGGTTTTCCATTGACAGGTGATGGACCTGAGTGGGGACTTGTTTTTTGTGAGATGAGTAGAAGTTTTTATTGATATTAGTTTTGCCTACATAACATTGTTTTGTGGCTTTTTATTCCATATTTGGGAGGCAGAATGAACACCATGCTCTACTGGTTCATGCTATGAGGTTTTCTATTAGACTGTGAACTGTCATTGTCTTGGTGAATAATGACGGCTAACATAGGGCAAAATTAAAAAAAATCACAGAAAAAGATACAGCCTTACTAACACCAATAATCGTACCAATTCATGGAGGGGGTGGTTGCCTAGTATTAAAGATGCACACAGATGAAGCTTGCATAGGACGCCAGTCACACAGGTAGGTGTGATGCACAGTGTCTGGCTTAGGATAGTGATGATGCCCATACTATTACATCAGGAAGGCTGCCCAGCGCTATATAAGTGCACCCCACATGGACAGACACCCCAGTACACCCAACCAACACTAAAATGCTAATGCATTTGTTATCTGATTTGGTGTTGGTAAGGATGATTTTTTCTGTGATGTTTTCTTGGTAGATAATGATACTTTTACATAAAGTACATTTTTACGTAGAGTTTAAGTAGAAATATTCAACAATATAAATTTTAAGGATATGTTATTCATAAATAATAATTGGTTTTATTCTTGGCAGATGACTGTACCAGGAGATCAGAGGGACAGCTGACATCTTCAATTTTTAAATCAGATGATCTTGAGATCACACAAGATACAATTGAAGTGAATGACATTTCTCCAGATTTACAATCATCCCTTCACAGCAAAGATCTGTCATCTGATCATTTGAAACAGGTCCTGTCTTCTGATTCATTATCGACTACTAAGGAAAATCAAAGTCACAAAATAAGCAATAAAAAAGAAATTGATCCTAAAACAAAGAAGCCATTTTCATGTTCAGAAAGTGGAAAATGTTTTACAGAGAAATCAAGTTTAATCAGACATCAGAGAACTCACACAGCGGAGAAGCCTTTTTCCTGTTCAGAATGTGGAAAGTGTTTTAGCCGGAAATCGTGTTTGGTTAAGCACAAGAGAACTCACACAGGGGAGAAGCCTTTTTCCTGTTCAGAATGTGAGAAATGTTTTAAACAGAAATCAGATTTGGTTAATCACCAGAGAACTCACACAGGGGAGAAGCCTTTTTGCTGTTCAGAATGTGGGAAATGTTTTAAAGATAAATCAGATTTGTTTAAGCACCAGAGAACTCACACAGGGGAGAAACCTTTTTCCTGTTCAGAATGTGGAAAATGTTGTAGCTGGAAATCAGATTTGGTTAAGCACCAGAGAACTCACACAGGGGAGAAGCCTTTTTCCTGTTCAGAATGTGGAAAATGTTTTAGCCGGAAAACAGAATTGGTTGAGCACCAGAGAACTCACACAGGGGAGAAGCCTTTTTTCTGTTCAGAATGTGGAAAATATTTTAGCTGGAAATCAGGTTTTGTTACGCACAAAAGAATTCACACAGGGGAGAAGCCTTATTCCTGTTCAGAATGTGGAAAATGTTTTACACGGAAAACGGAATTGGTTGAGCACCAGAGAACTCACACAGGGGAGAAGCCTTTTTCCTGTTCAGAATGTGGGAAATGTTTTAGCCGGAAATCAAGTTTGGTTAATCACCAGAGAAGTCACACAGGGGAGAAGCCTTTTTGCTGTTCAGAATGTAGGAAATGTTTTAGCCGGAAATCAGATTTGGTTAATCACCAGAGAAGTCACACAGGGGAGAAGCCTTTTTGCTGTTCAGAATGTGGGAAATGTTTTGTGAAGAAATCATCACTTCTTAGTCACCAGAGAACTCACACAGACGAGAAGCCATTTTCATGTTCTTAATATGGGAAAAGTTTTACACGGAAATCAACTCTTAACAAACTTCAGAGAAGTCATACAGGGGAGAAGCCTTTTTCATTTTTAACCGAATATTGTATCTTCATAAAGGGGTTGTCCGCTACTAGGACAACTCCTTCTCATTCCTCATGTTTGGCCTTGTTAAAATAAAAACACTCATACGCACTTCCTGTTCTGGCGCCGTTCCATTGGTGTCACAACTTGCGTTTCTGTAAGGCTGTTACATCACACAATCCTGCTGCCAATCAACGCCACCTTCAGACGTATTGTACATCAACAGGAAGGACATGGCCTGGACATATCACCAAGAGAATGCACACACTGAGAGTACTCTCTTCAGACCGTGTTCTTGGCGGAATTATAAGCAATTTACAGCCTCAAACATGACTTTCGATATGGGAAAGAAAGAAGAGATCAGAGGTTAATCTGAGGTCCTCCACCTCTGTCAGCATGTCTGGTATGCAGAGTTTCTTATGGAAGGTCTTATCTTCCTGCTCCGGAGCTATTACTGCCTCACCTCAGCATGGAAAAAGAAGCAGTCTTAACCCTCATGATGCCAGACAGCTCCAGCCTGTAAGTGACCAAATTAAGACAAGTCGTCATTACTTAAACAAACTAAAATATTTTGCGGAGGACCTTATCACTGGAGGTGACTTTAATTTTGTCTTGGATCCTTCTTTAGACGCGTCCCTGAGCTGGAGTCACCAATCTAAAACACAAACAAAAGCTTTGCTAATTGTGCTTTGGTCTCAACCGGTCGATGTATGGAAGATACTACATCCAGACGTAAAGGATTATACCTATTATTCTCCTTTACATATTATGCATAGCCATATAGTCCTTTTCTTAATTAGCTGTCACTTGCCTACATGGCAACCTACATCTCAGGTAGGAACTGCTGTTTGGTCAGATCATGCTCCTGTATATTGTAACTAGCTATTGAACCCATTCTACGCCCGGGTGGTGAGCATTTTTATTGGTATATGGTCTCCCATGCTGGTATGTGCTGCCCCCCTCCTGGTATTTCTGCTGCCCCCATCCTGTCCCCACCATCCTATCCTGGTATGCATGGCACCCCTCATCCCCAATCCTGGTATGCATGGCACCCCTCATCCCCAATCCTGGTATGCATGGCACCCCTCATCCCCAATCCTGGTATGCATGGCACCCCTCATCCCCAATCCTGGTATGCATGGCACCCCTCATCCCCAATCCTGGTATGCATGGCACCCCTCATTCCAAATCTGGCATGTATGGCCTCCTCATCCCAGAAACCTGGTATGCATGGCACTCAATCCCTCATTCTGGTATGCAATGCACGCCTCATCCCCAATCCTGGTATATATGGCTCCCTCATCCCTATCCTGGTATGCATGGCACCCCATCCCCTATCCTGGTACGTATGGCACCACTCATCCCTATTCTGGTATGCATGGTACCCCTCATTCCTATTCTGCTATGCATGGTACCCCTCATCCTGGTATGAATGGTACCCCGCATTCCTATCCTCGTATGTATGGTACCCCTCATCCCTATCCTGGTATGCATGGTACCCCTCATCCCTATCCTGGTATGCATGACACCTCATCCCTCATCCTGGTATACATGGCACCTCTCATCCCAATTCTGGTATGTATGGCCTCCTCATCCCAGAAACTTGGTATGCATGGCACCCAATCCCTCATCCTGGTATGCATGGCATGCCTCATCCCCAATCATGGTATATATGGCGCCCTCATCCCTATCCTGGTATGCATGGCACCCCATCCCCTATCCTGGTATGCATGGCACCCCTCATCCCTATACTGGTATGCATGGCACCCCTCATCCCTATACTGGTATGCATGGTACCCCTCATCCTTATTCTAGTATGCATGGTACCCTTCATCCTGGTATGCATGGTACCCCGCATTCCTATCCTGGTATGTATGGTACCCCTCATCCCTATCCTGGTATTCATGGTACCCCGCATTCCTATCCTGGTCTACATGGTACCCCGCATTCCTATCCTGGTATGTAGGGTACCCTTGGTCCCTATCCGGTATGTATGGTACCCCTCATCCCTATTCTGATATGCATGGCACCCCACACCCCCCAATACTGGTATGCATGGTCCCCTCACCCACTAATCCTTGTATGCATGGCACTCCTCATCCCTATACTGGTATGTATGGCACCCCTCACCCCCCCAATCCTGGTATGTGTGGTACCCCTCATCCTGGTATGCATGGCACCCCATTCCTCATCCTGGTATTCATGGTACCCCTCATCCCCCAATCCTGGTATGCATGGTACCCCTCATCCCCCAATCCTGGTATGCTTGGTTCCCCTCATCCCCCAATCCTGATATGTGTGGCCACCTCACCCCCCTGGAAGGGGGTGATCGCTCTTGTACTATCTGTATTTGGGATACAACTTCAGTTGGAACCTAAAATCTGTATCCTAGGACTCCTGGGAGAGGACGTAGATCCAGACTCCCATATGGCAATAGCTAGCTCAGGAATATTATTCCAAGCCAGAAAGTTGTTGGCACTACATTGGATAGACAATTCTCCCCAAACGATAACAGAACTAAAATCCAGGAAAAATAACACTCTATGCTTGGAAAGTGGAGCTTATATTAAAGGAACGCTCTCAAGAAATCCATACAAATATGGGAACAATGGTTAATTACACCAGGTATTGCTTCAAAGAACCTTCACAGAAATACTATACTGGATCGTTTGTCCATTTCCTTATAGTAAGCCAGGAATTTATATCCTTATACCCAAGGTGTCAGCAAATAATAATTGTCTCAGTCCACACAATTGTCCCTTCTTAGATATATTCTTTTTCTTTTGCTGTCTCAATAGGGAAAAAAATAAGCCGTCATGAAGTATTCAGATATTTATGTGCAAATTACTGTTCCAAACCATTGTACTATAGAGCGATATTGGGATTTATATCATTGTATACCGGTTCTTGTATTGTTTACTGTTTTTTCTCTTTATTTTTTTTTGTCACAAAGTTTATTTAAAAAAAACAAATGTTGGTAATTCTTTGTTTTGTTAAATAAAAATGATCTGATTGAAAAAAAAGAAAGGAGCGAAGGTCTTTACTAGATCAAACGTATACAAAATGCCAAGATCACATGTGAAGATACTCGTACGAATTCACAAATAAATGTGGTCGCTCATTGGCAAGGAGGTTACATCCACACGTGTAAAGGACATACGTATCCAAAATAAAAGGGGCACCCGGGCCAGAAATTCATAACCCCATTGACATAGCGGAAGCATTTAGTTTCTTTTATAGTTCGCTATATAATATTCATGGACAATACCACGACATGCCATCTAATATTCTTGAAACTAGAAATGACAAGTATATTAAGGACACTGCCGTTCCTTCCTTACAGACCCCTGAGCAGGAGATACTAGACAAAGCTTTCACTGAGCTACAGATAGGACAGGCCAATAAATCATTCCCTATCGGGAAGAGCCCTGGGCCAGATGGATTCAATAATAGATTTTATAACATGTTTGCACCCCAGTTATTACCATTTTTAGCCAAAGTGTTCAATGATATCTCAGAAGACTCCCCCTTTTGCCCCCCAATCACTTAAGGCTCATATAATGGTTTCATCAAAGCCTGGAAAAGAACCAAATACCTGCCCTAATATTCATCCAATATCATTAAATAATGTAGATGTCAAAATATTCTCTAAAGTGATTACAACACGGCTCTCCCACTATCTACCCTCAATTGTCAGGAACGATCAGGTTGGCTTCATTAAGGGTAGAGAAGCTCGTGATAATAAAAATAAAACGTTGTTAATTTCACATGCAAAAAACAGGGGATCCCAATGTGCCTTGTTTCTGTCTACGCTAAAAAAGCGTTCGACACAGTGCATTGGACTTTCTTGAAGAGCACCCTACCACAAATTACGTTGACTCTTTCTTGTTATTTAAAATTCTATCCTTCTACACTGACCCTAAAGCGATAGGGTAAACGGCCTTCTATCTGACACATTTTCTATTAAAAAGGGGACGAGACAAGGGTGTCCCTTATCACCTCTCCTATACACATTGGTGATGGACCATTTTGCGGTAGCATTACACAAAAATCCAGATATTAGTGGAGTTACTATAGACTCACATCACTATAAGCTAGCTCTACATGCAGACAACTTGTTGCTCTATGTTTCAAACCCAATGATCTCATTTCCCTCTATAATAAAGGAATTTGAATAGCTCGGCCATGTAAGGAATTTTAAAGTCAACTACTCTAAAACAGAAGCCATGAACATAACTTTTAACGCTGAACTGACACAATAACTCATTTCTAACTTTCCCTTTAAGTGGCAAAAAGACACAATTAAGTACCTGGGTATACAAATTCTGGGGAACTTGGATGATCTGTATTGTTTAAATTATATCCCCCATCCTTGAACAAATGGTTAAAAATTTAATGAATTATAACTTGAAACCCTTGTCCTGGTTTGGTTGTATTAGTGTGATCAAAATGGACATTTTACCAGATCTTCTTTATATATTTCAGACCGTTCTGGTTTGCGTTCCTCAGATTTCTCCCGTCTCAACAATTCTAAGAGCAAGTTTGTATGGGGAACATCGAGGCCTAGGATACGTGTTACAATATTGTGAAGAAACAGGAGGGAGGGTTAGGGAGCTACAACGCTGAATCCAAACAGGGTGAAGATAGTCCACTGAAGGGTGCCGGTCCGGCTGGTGAGCACAGACATATGAAGAAAACGAAAAGGAGAAAATCAGCACTCCAACAGGTAAAATATGAGAAAAATATATTGGATCATTTAAAAAAAAAAATATTTAAAATTCTTACACGTTTCTGGCGCTAGGGTTGCGCCCTTAGTCATAGCAGATGAGAAAAGGACAATGAAGTCATATATACAGTACAGACCAAAAGTTTGGACACACCTTCTCATTTAAAGATTTTTCTATATTTTCATGACTATGAAAATTGTACATTCACACTGAAGGCATCAAAACTATGAATTAACACATGTGGAATTATATACTTGACAAAAAAGGGTGAAACAACTGAAAATATGTCTTATATTCTAGGTTCTTCAAAGAAGCCACCTTTTGCTTTGATGACTGCTTTGCACACTCTTGGCATTCTCTTGATGAGCTTCAAGAGGTAGCCACCTGAAATGGTCTTCCAACAATCTTGAAGGAGTTCCCAGAGATGCTTAGCACTTGTTGGCCCTTTTGCCTTCACTCTGCGGTCCAGCTCACTCCAAACCATCTCGATTGGGTTCAGGTCTGGTGACTGTGGAGGCCAGGTCATCTGGCGTAGCACCCCATCACTCTCGTTCTTGGTCAAATAGCCCTTACACAGCCTGGAAGTGTGTTTGGGGTCATTGTCCTGTTGAAAAATAAATAATGGTCCAACTAAACGCAAACCGGATGGAATAGCATGCTGCTGAAAGATGCTTTGATAGCCATGCTGGTTCAGTATGCCTTCAATTTTGAATAAATACCCAACAGTGTCACCAGCAAAGCACCCCCACACCATCACACCTCCTCCTCCATGCTTCACAGTTGATACCAGGCATGTAGAGTCCATCCGTTCACCTTTTCTGCATCGCACAAAGACACGGTGGTTGGAACCAAAGGTCTCAAATTTGGACTCATCAGACCAAAGCACAGATTTCCACTGGTCTAATGTCCATTCCTTGTGTTCTTTAGCCCAAACAAGTCTCTTCTGCTTGTTGCCTGTCCTTAGCAGTGGTTTCCTAGCAGCTATTTTACCATGAAGGCCTGCTGCACAAAGTCTCCTCTTAACAGTTGTAGTAGAGATGTGTCTGCTGCTAGAACTGTGTGTGGCACTGACCTGGTCTCTAATCTGAGCTGCTGTTAACCTGCGATTTCTGAGGCTGGTGACTCAGATAAACTTATCCTTAGAAGCAGAGGTGACTCTCGGTCTTCCTTTCCTGGGGCGGTCCTCATGTGAGCCAGTTTCTTTGTAGCTCTTGATGGTTTTTGCAACTGCACTTGGGGACACTTTAAAATTTTGCCCAATTTTTCGGACTGACTGACCTTCATTTCTTAAAGTAATGATGGCCACTCGTTTTTCTTTACTTAGCTGCTTTTTTCTTGCCATAATACAAATTCTAACAGTCTATTCAGTAGGACTATCGGCTGTTTATCCACCTGACTTCTGCACAACACAACTGATGGTCCCAACCCCATTTATAAGCAAGAAATCCCACTTATTATACCTGACAGGGCACACCTGTGAAGTGAAAACCATTTCCGATGACTACCTCTTGAAGCTCATCGAGAGAATGCCAATAGTGTGCAAAGCAGTCATCAAAGCAAAAGGTGGCTACTTTGAAGAACCCAGAATATAAGACATATTTTCAGTTGTTTCACACTTTTTTGTTAAGTATATAATTCCACATGTGTTAATTCATAGTTTTGATGCCTTCAGTGTGAATGTACAATTTTCATAGTCATGAAAATACAGAAAAATCTTTAAACGAGAAGGTGTGTCCAAACTTTTGGTCTGTACTGTATACACAAGCACAATGGAGTCACATAATACAAAATGAGAAATCAATTAGACATGCGAAAGGTGTGAAGAAAATCCCAGCCACAGTTCACATTGAAGGCAACGAGATCAAATACAGACAAGGTGATTATTACAAGCGTCACACAACAAGCCAGAAATGCAAAACACCATGATGGTGAAAAATAAGATAGAATTAGACCTCATACTCTTATTCATGCATATCCGTATCCCCCTCTGTATATAAACTGTTTATTGCAGGACATTTGTGTGAAGACCACCCGTGTTAGCTGCCAGGGATTATCCCATATAGGAACACAACACCGGGATTAAGTGTACAGGTGTGAGACCACAGGGTCAGAACATCACAAATGCCATCAACTATAGCACCGGAAGGTGGGAGGATATACTGATTATAGAGGGACAGGAACATGTATACATGAGATGGAGGATAGATTCAGTATAAAGCATCGCAATAACAATGTCCAATAAACAGAGAAAACGCATCAATGTCTAAATTGTGAATAGAAATATTGTTCTTATCGATCTGACACACGTAAAAATATAATATAAAATAATATGCACAATAACCAGTATGGAGAAACTATAAACCTATAACAATGAACATATAAAGGGGGAAAAAATATGCAAATCAAAATTGATTATATAGTAGAAGATTTACAAGGAAATCCACCCGCATCTGATCTGGTGCAAAGTATAATATCCTGGCAAAGGATCATAAAGCCGCAGATATACCGAGCATTATCTGTCATATCAACGGGAGGCAAATAGATGCATCATTGTAAAACAGACGAGAACAAGTACAGAACACTGGTGAGATTACTGTGGAGCATTGTAATGGCGAATCAGATTACTGTGGAGCATTGTAATGGCGAATCAGATTACTGTGGAGCATTGTAATGGCGAATCAGATTAGATGGAGCGTACAAATCCATGATATCCAAGTGCTGGATGTATAACAGATCAATGGCAATGGGAGACGTCTGCATAGAGTCTGATGGAGAACCTGATCGTGAGGCTATAGATGGAGCAAGCATTTCTGTCTGTATCAACGAAAAACAGGTAATTACATTATAATAAAACTGACAAAAACAAATATCTGATGCAGAACTGAATCGTGAAGCTGTGGATGTAGCAGGAATTTCTATCTATCAACGAAAAACAAATCATTGGATTATATTGCGAAAAAACTGATAAAAATAAATATATGAGAAATGGAAGATAAATAAGCTGCAGAACATTGCAATGGAAATACTCCGTCATTGCTGAAAAATCTTTAAGATATTTGCATCATTTATGTGCGTTCTGCGAAGATGAATCAGCGATGATAGCGCAATATACAGAAAGGCAAATAAGTACACCGGCAAATAATAACTGGAAAAACACAAAATAAATTCAGAAAACCTGGAATGTCACCATATAGATGTCTGCTGGGAATAAACCAGTATGAATTTCATCAATAGATGTAAAACAGGTCATTGCGGAAATTCATTACCCGAAGGGTATTTAGTATTTACACGTCAGATCCAGAAGGCTTCACGCATATTAAGGGGTTTCTGTCTGTTTCCACCCCTTACCGGATAATTAACTTTTTCAAGACCAAAGAAAGAAAAATGTGTGAGATCATTATTCTCTATGGACACAATGTTTTGATGCCCCGGAGTATGTGCTATTAGAACTGTTGATATTGGAAATCTGCTCCGGTGGTCTCTATGAATCCTACCAATTTGTATAAAACAATGCTGTCCACTATTCTGGAGGAAGGCATTTATTTGTCGGGGTTTAATAACAAAATTCAGCGCTGGCAGTTACCCGATTATCCCATTTTTCATGGGCTCCCCAAAACACAAAAGGGTATCTCTCCCCCCCCTTCGCCCTATTATCTTGGGTATGGGTTCATTGAATGAGAATTTAAGCCAATGGCTGGTGAACATTTGTATCCTCTGGTTATTCCAACACCAGGCTTTGGGAAAGATACTACGTCTATCCTGAGGGGTTTTGACAGGTTTGTGTGGCAGGAAGAATATAGGTTTGTCACCAGCAATGTTGTCAACCTGTATTCCTCCATCCCTCACGCATTGGCCATCATTGCTGTTCAACACCATTTAAATAAATATAGTGGATATTCTGTGAATTTACAAAGGTTCATTATGACATAAAATATTTGTTGTCCCACAACAATTTTATGTTTGATACTAAATATTATTTACAAGTACTTGGAGCCCCCATGGACTCCAAATTCTCACCATCTTTGGCTATTCTGTACATGTCGTGGTGGGAAGAAATCTACATTTTTTCTGATGATAATCCATTTTTTTAGCACATTTTTTGGTTTGGTAGATATGTTGATGATGTACTTTTGGTATGGAGAGGTGACCCCCAGTTAGTGTCACAATTTGTTCTGTATTTGAATTCCTATTCCTTAAATTTAAAATTCACTGTCGGCGAACCTTTGATTTCCACTCCATTTCTGGATATTTTCCTGACAGGGATAGTAACATCTCATAAAGTGGACACCACACTCTATAGAAAACCTTTGTCAGGCAACACATTACAGTAATGTGTCTTTCAATTCTCAACTTACTCTATACAGTTCGCAGGGGAGACTCAGTATAGTTGGAGGGAAGCACTACAATGCCTGTTCAGTGAATGTGACCCATACTACACAAAATATGTAACTTCCAACATAAGTTCTGATCCATCCTCCGTGGATGCTTTTATGCCTAAGGGGAGACCTGCCCACACAACCCCATGATGACATCACGGGGGCTGGTCTCCAGCCTTTATATTTTTATTAGATTTCTGGTTTTTGCGATAACTTATCGTGGGTTGATCGTAGAGGCCCGAAAGTGACTCCATATGTTCTGTTATGATTTTACCTTGCTCCAGAGACCACACACGGTATAGCTGCCGTCCATTTTGTTACTGTTCGCCACAACTCCCCGAAGGGACTTACAGCCACAGGAAAATATCCATATTGTTCCTTAGCTGACCCTGCCACCCAAAATATTATCTATGTGGTATTAGAGTCTGTATTGTCAGTTACCCTACCAGTTCTACGTGTGACTAAGTTGTAAAACTGCCTTAACCTCTCTCTGGGACTAGCAAGTTCACCATTAGCTGGGCCCTCTTGCTCCGCTCCTACCGGGGATCCTTCGTCCGGGGATACTTCTTGAGCTGGCTCTTCTGCAGCATTAGGCTCTTCTGTAGCACTTACAGGTTCAACTTGCTGTGGAGGGTCTTCTGGCTGTTCGAAGAATTGGAGTGTTGGAATGATTACTGCTCCTCCTATTTGAGGCCAATCTGCTAGGAAGTCTCCTAAGTCAGTGTGTATCACTGCTTCTTTAGGCTCCTCCGGGATTGTGAGAGGCACTTCTTCTTCTTGAGGCTTTAGCGGGTCTGGACACAACTTTAGGTGATCCCTGGACACTGTTGCAGTCGTCCTTCCTCCTCTAATTAAGTAGGTCTTCTTATTGTCAAATCTTGAATGTAACACAGCGTAGGGTTCTCTCTCCCACTGGTCATCAAGTTTATGATTTCTCTTTTTCCTTTTCAATACTACTTCACCAGGTGTGAAGGGCTCTGCGGACGCGTTTTTGTTGTAGTGCGCCTCCTGCTTATCTCTCACCCGAGTGAGACTGTCCTCGACACAGGCTTGTACCCTCCTGTACTGCTCTTGTCTGGTCATGTCCCAGTCCTCAGTGGTCATATCAGCTTCAGGCTCAACAACACCAAGCTCCAGATCCATGGGCAGCTTTCCTGGCCTTGCCCGCATGAGATATGCTGGAGTGCAATTGGTTGAACTTACTGGTATATGATTATACAGATCTACTAGGTCAGTTAGTAGGTCTGGCCACTGATTTCTCTCCTCAAGTGGTATGGTCTTTAGCAGGTCGATGATGATGTTATTCATCTTCTCACAGAGACCATTTGTTTGTGGGTGGTACGGTGTAGTTCTTATCTTCTTACACCCGTAGAGATGGCAGAATTCCTTGAAAAACTCAGCCTCAAAGGCCGGGCCTTGGTCCGTCAGCACCTGCTCAGGATAACCATGGGGTCTACAGAAATACGCTTGGGACGTCTTTGCTGCTGTCTCTGCCGTCAGGTCTTTGACGGGGGTGACCACCAGGAAACGTGAGTAGTGATCCACCATGGTCAGAGCATAAGAGTACCCTGACCTGCTGGGGGACAGCTTGACATGGTCCAGGGCCATGATCTCCAGGGATCGAGTCGTCTTGATGGGTTGCAGGGGTGCCTTCTGGCTGCTGTAGTCTTTTCTTCTAAGGCCACAGGGCCCACAGTCCTGGCACCACCGCTCAGTGGAGCTGCGCATTCCTACCCAGTAGAATCGACACTTCAGCAGGGTCTCTAGCTTTTTCCAGCCAAAGTGCCCCGCCTGATCGTGGTAGGCCTCCAACACCATTTGGATGTCTGTCTTGGGGACCACTATCTGCCATACCATCTCATGGGTTTTTGGATTGACGTACCTCCGGCACAGCTTCTCACGGTAGATAAACAGCCGGCTTCTCTCGTTCCACAGCTGCTTTGCTTGCGGAGACGCTTCTTTTTCCAGGGAGGCACCTTCTTGGGTTATCAGCTCCTTGATGCGGCTGACAACCGGGTCACTGTCCTGGGTCTCTTTCCAGCTGTGGTGAGGCTGGGGGTTTAACGTCTTTCCACGCTGCCTCCTGGAGGCTCGTTGCTCGTGGATCATCCCATTCCGGTGACAGGCAGGTAGCTCAATCTCTTCCAGGTCATCCACTTCTTCTTCTGTGTCTGACTGGTGAGGCATCCTGGACAGGGCATCGGCGTTCTTGCGGCCCGCCCAGTATTTAATTGTGAATTGATAATTTGACAGCCGAGCCATCCATTGTTGTTCCAGTGCCCCTAGCTTAGCTGTTTCAAGATGGGTCAAGGGGTTGTTATCAGTGAAGGCAGTGAACTTGCTGGAGGCCAGGTAGTGCTTAAACCTTTCAGTGATGGCCCAGACCAAGGCCAGGAACTCCAACTTAAAGCTGCTATAGTTCTCCGGGTTCCTCTCGGTCGGGCGGAGCCTCCTGCTTGTGTATGCAATCACTTTCTCTTGGCGATTCTGCTTCTGACTTAAGACAGCTCCCAGTCCTTCGTTGCTGGCATCGGTATACAGCAGGAACGGTTGGCTGTACTCAGGGTAGGCTAGGATCTCATCGCCTGTCAGGATCTCCTTCATCTCCTGAAATGACTCGGCTTGCTCCTTACCCCAGTGGATTTCTGCCTTTGGGGGACTGCCCTACCAGGAGGTCTTGCAGAGGAGCTGTTTTCTTGGTGTAGTCTTTTACAAACCTCCGGTAGTATCCTACTAGTCCCAAGAACTAACGCACCTCCTTGAGGTTCTTCGGCTCCGGCCACTTCTGAATGGCAGTGACCTTCTCCGGGTCTGATGCTACCCCTTCCGGACTGACAATGTGCCCCAGGTACTGTACCTTTCTCTTGAGCAGGTGGCACTTTGAGGGCTTCAACTTCATCCTGTACCGGGACAGTGACTCAAATACCTCTGCCAGGTGCTTCAAGTGGTCCTCGTACGTTTTAGAGTACACTATCACATCATCCAGATAAAGTAACAGAGTCTCGAAATTGCGGTGTCCCAGGCAGCACTCCATCAATTTCTGGAACGTTCCAGGGGCATTGCAGAGTCCAAACGGCATACTGTTGAACTCGCAGAGTCTCATCGGGGTAGTGAAGGCCGTCTTCTCCCAATCCTCCTCAGCCACAGCTACTTGCCAGTACCCACTAGTGAGGTCAAGGGTGGAAAAGTAATTTGCAGACTTTAAGGCAGCTAGGGACTCCTCTATGCGTGGTAAAGGGTATGCATCTTTATGTGTAATGCGATTTACTTGTCTGTAATCTATACACATTCTTATGCTCTCATCCTTTTTCCTAACTAGCACTAGGGGAGCTGCCCAGGGACGACAACTATCCCTTACTACCCCCGCCTTTCTCATGTCGTGCAACATTTCCTTAGTCTTCTGGTAGTATGCTGGTGGTATAGGCCTGTAACGTTCTTTGATGGGTGGATGGTCACCTGTGGGGATATGGTGTTGAACCCCCTTAATCCTCTCGAAGTCAAGTGTATGTTTACTGAACACCTGCGCGTATTCTTGAACCACCCGGTGTACATCCTGTTTCTGATGGGCAGGAGTGGTGTCTGTCCCAACATGGAGCTTTTGACACCAATCCTCCACCTGGGTTGCAGGGTCATTATCCTCCACTTCATCTGGTGAGGTTAAGGACTCCGCCTTGTGAATGCAGTTATTTACAGCATGCAATTTGGCAACAGTGGAATAACGTGGCAATCTGACCTCATCTTCCCCACAGTTGAGAAGATGGACGGGCACCCTCCCATTGCGTAAATCTACCACTCCTCTGGCGGTTAAGAGCGTGGGTCTGTGCTCGGAGCAAAGGGGTTCTACTACCGCCTGGTAATTCTGTCCTCTAAGACCTATGGCAGCTCTACACCAGATAAGCATTTCACTCATTGGGGGGATCACAATGGGTATGGGGTCCGCCACCCGCACATTACCGATTTCACCATCTGTTAACCTTACTTGCTGTTGGTACATCAGGACTCGGATCTCCTTCTGCAACGCCCTCCGCTGTCCTGGTCTGGCAGTGTCAGCTATCTGTTGGAGCAAGAACACAACTTTTCCCAAACAGTTACCAACAATGTTAGTGCCTAGTACCATATACGGATTGGTATAATCAGGATTAGTCTCTACTACAATTAGTCCCTGGTCCTTCAGCTCCATTCTCCCCACCTTTACAGTCACATTCTTAACCCCGATTAGGTTAAGGGGGAGTCCATTTGAGGCATAAACCGAAAGATTTGGAGCTGGCGGGCTTAAGTCGTCCATGGACCAGAACCTCTTGTAGAGGACGTCAGGCATTATGGCTACCTGTGATCCTGTGTCCAGCAGAGCGTGCGTCGGGATGCCGTCCAGCACAATGGACAGGAAAGGTCTTCCTCCGACGAACCTGTTATACCAGTCTGATGGGCCTGGGGAGTTTACTCCTGGGTGTCGGCCCTCGGCCCCAGGGTTTTCTTGTTTAAAGGACAATTCTGGGCGGTGTGTCCTGTCTTGCGGCAGCGGTAGCAGGTAGGGTCCTTCTGTGGATGTCGCTGGTCACTGATCCTCGTAGAGGGTGGTGTTGTCCTCCTCCTCCTTCGCATCCAGGGGACATCCTCAGGGCTGTCGGCTAACAGGATTTTCCCTCCTTCCTCGGGCTCCGTCCGCAGCTGCAGAGCACTCAGCACAGTGGTCAGGGTTTTGCTCAACTGGCGCACTTCAGAGCGCAGACTGTCCAGCTCTCTAGGGGACGTTGCTGGAACCTTGGCTTCAGCAGCCACTGGGGAAAAGGTGGGTGTAGCAGGCACTGGGGTAGCCCCACCCTGGTAACATTGGATGGCATTTGTTTCCAGGGGCTGCAGTCCTTTTATAGCTGTAATGCACACGCCCGGGCTGAGTGGCATGTGCGTGTGATTCCACTGGACCGTGCCGGAGAGTGAATGCCTGGAGGGGCGTAACTAGGTATTCACTCGATCCGACCAGGGTCGCACGACGGCATACGACGCCAGTGCACCAAGGAGGAACCGAGCAGAGGGACCAGGTGCTACTCCAGGACAGACCCCGGACACGGCTGTTGACCCACACAGGGGAATACAGGAACAGACAGGTTAGGCTGGCACACAGACTGGTGGGTATGCAAACAGGGGGGTATGCAGGCAGGGGAGTACAGGCAAGCACGGCTAGAGTGCAGACAGGGAGGCACTAGCAGGTAGGAACACAGGTGGGATAGGACCCAGTACACACTGAGACTCAGGAACAGAACCACAGATGTGGCGGACAAACACAGCAGAGTGAGGCCGCCCAGAGAGGTGAGCGAGAGCAGGGCAGGACAAGACCGCCTGGAGCGGTGAGCAAGAGTAGAGCAGGACAAGGCCGCCTGGAGCGGTGAGCAAAGGGTCAGAGCTGAGCGAGACTGCCGGAGCAGTGAGCAAGGAGTCAGAGCAGGACGAGGCCGCCTGGAGCGGTGAGCAAGAGTAGAGCAGGACGAGGCCGCCTGGAGCGGTGAGCAAGAGTAGAGCAGGACGAGGCCGCCTGGAGCGGTGAGCAAAGGGTCAGAGCTGAGCGAGACTGCCGGAGCAGTGAGCAAGGAGTCAGAGCAGGACGAGGCCGCCTGGAGCGGTGAGCAAAGGGTCAGAGCTGGACGAGGCCGCCTGGAGCAGTGAGCAAGAGTAGAGCAGGACAAGGCCGCCTGGAGCGGTGAGCAAGAGTAGAGCAGGACGAGGCCGCCTGGAGCGGTGAGCAAGAGAAGAGCAGGACGAGGCCGCCTGGAGCGGTGAGCAAGAGTAGAGCAGGACGAGGCCGCCTGGAGCGGTGAGCAAGAGTAGAGCAAGACTGCCGGAGCAGTGAGCAAAAGGATAAGAGCGGAGAGAGACTGCCGGAGCAGTGAGCAAAAGGGTAAGAGCGGAGCAAGGCTGCCGGAGCAGTGAGCAAAAGGGTCAGAGCGGAGCAAGGCTGCCGGAGCAGTGAGCAAGGCAGAGCAGGCTAGAACCGCCGGAGCGGTGAGCAAGGCAGAGCAGGCTAGAACCGCCGGAGCGGTGAGCAAGGCAGAGCAGGCTAGAACCGCCAGAGCGGTGAGCAAGGCAGAGCAGGCTAGAACCGCCGGAGCGGTGAGCAAGACAGAGCAGGGGGGACAGGGCTCTGTTCACACGGAACAGACAGGAAGGGAAAGGCAGAGCCAGATACCCACAGGGTACTTGCAGTGAAGTAGCGAGTGGACCACAAACTCACAAACGGGAGTACAGAGACAACAAGCAGGAGTTAGGTAGGAGTTCAGACTCTGCAGAAAATGGAAAGGAATGGACATAGAGAAAAAACAGGTAAAAGATAGGAGAGAGTTCAGACTGGAACTGAGTGTACGGAGGAGACCGACACTGCAGCGGGATACAGGAGCGGGGTCTGGGAATACGGCCCCCAGAGAGGCGGAACGAACAGGCAAGGAGCGTGTTCAGACAGGACAGACAAGATACAGGAGCGGGTCTAGGTAATCGGCCCCTAGAGGCGGGAGGAACAGGCTAGGAGCGAGTTCAGACAGGCCTGGAAATACAGCCTCCAGGATAGGCAGACAAGAGAACACAGAACGGGACCTGGCATCTTCAGAGTGAAAGCACACACTGAATGAAACACAATGCTCAGGCAGGGATTGATTGGAGCAGCTGGGTTAAATACCAGGTGACAGACAGCAATAGGCTGAGGACGCACAAGGGGTGTGACCCACAGCAGGTACAAAAAGCAGGAAGTGATCGGGCGCCGCCCTTAAGCAGCAGAAACAGACACAAACAGAAAGCATGGAGGGAAGCCAGAGAGACATTCTGGACTGGAGATCAAGTGCGCACTCTTGCACAGTGGGAGATGGACCACTATGCAAGGACGCCGCCAGGTATGTTACAGTACCCCCCCCCTTACGCCCCCTCTTCTTCAGGCCTGCCAGAATCTTCCGCAGGGAATTCGAGGGCCAATCCTTCACTTCAAGGAGATCACTTCCACTGTCCACAGGAAAAACTGGTCTCATCTGGTTAGCTAGGATGCTACCTCCTATCCAGCCATCCTCAGCAACAGACGAAATGGGTGGAGTACCAGGAACAGCACACAAGGAAGTCTCTCTCCACATATTTTCAGGTGGCGCCCCAGAGGGTACAAGAGACAACTGGAAGTCCTCCACCGGGTTGGAAGGGGGCAGAGACTTGGGGATAATCTCTGCTTCGAGGTACATCTTGTCAAACTCACAGGAAGAAATAGACGGGTTATCAGGTACAGGGTGAGAAAAAATCACTGTCTGTTTGTTATCTGGTGATACCCCGGAGGATTCAGGAAACAACTGGAGGTCCTCCGCCGGGTCAGAAGAGTGCAGAGGCTCAGGGAAAACATCTGCTTCAGAGTACACTAGGTCGGACACACTGGACGAAGCAGGGGAGGTATCGGGTGCCGACTATAGGAAAGTCTCTGTCCATTCACCACCAGGTGGCACCCCGAAGGGTTCTGGAGACAACTGGAGGTCCTCCGCCTGGTCGGAGGGGTGTAGAGACTCATGAATAACCTCTACTTCGGAGTACACTAGGTTAGACTCACTAGGCGAAGCGAGCAAGGTATCAGATCCAGGATATAGGAAAGTCTCTGTCCATTCACCACCAGGTGGCACCCCGAAGGGTTCTGGAGACAACTGGAGGTCCTCTGCCTGATCGGAGGGGTGTAGAGACTCGGGAGTAACCTCTGCTTCCGAGTACACTAGGTTGGACTCACTGGACGAAGCGAGCAAGGTATCAGGTACAGAGTATAGGAGAGTCTCTGTCCTTTCCCTACCAGGTAGCACCCCGAAGGGCTCAGGAGACAACTGGAGGTCTTCCGCCAGGTCGGAGGGGTGAAGAGACTCATGGGTAACCTCTGCTTCGGAGTACACTAGGTCGGACTCACTGGATGAAGCAGCCGAGGTATCAGGTACCGAGTATAGGAAAGTCTCTGTCCATTCGCTACCAGGTAGTACCCCGAAGGGTTCAGGAGACAACTGGAGATCCTCCGCCTGATCGGAGGGGTGTAGAGACTCGGGGGTAACCTCTGCTTCGGAGAACACTAGGTCGGACTCACTGGACGAAGCGGGCGAGGTATCAGGTGCAGAGTATAGGGAAGTCTCTCTCCAATTGTCATCAAGTGGTATCCCGGGGGATTCAGGAGGCAACAGGGGGTCCTCCAGTGTGGATTCTGGGTGGGCAGCAGTCTCTTCGGGCAGGAGAACTGGTGCACTACCCACGCACATTACCCGTTGGGGCTTCTCCGGGATACAGGGAGATGAAGCTTCAGTAGGGACTTCAAGGTTGGGGTCAGGAGGTCTCAGGGAGGACAGACCCTGGCGTGACGGCTTGCCTCTACGTCTAGCACGTCTGGACTGTCTCTTGAGGTTGGGAGAAGTATTCCGGAGAGCGTAGTCACCCTGTGAGGATTCTGGGTGGGCAGTAGTCTCATTGGGCTGGAGGACTATTGCGCTACCCACACACATTACCCATCGGGGCTGCTCCGGGATATTGGGAAGTGAAGCTTCAGCAGGAGCCTCCGGGTTAGGATCATCGAAGACCATTAGAAAGGCCACCAGGAAGGCCATTATGTCCAGGACGATAGGATCCTGTGCGTCCCATAGAGGGGTGATCCAATTCAAGGCATCACCCGCTAGGTAAGACATCATGAATCCCACCTTAGCCCGATCTATGGGAAAACATAGAGGGTAGAACTTGAAGTGTAGCATGCATTGCTCCACAAATGCACGACTCTGTCTTGGATTCCCATAGTAACGTGGCGGATCCGCAGGAACGAGTGCAGAAAGATCCATCTGGACGGGTGCGTAATTTGCCTGGAACTCAGCTAAGGAATAAAATTTTTTACTTATTTATTTTTAATGCACGTATTCGCTGGAGAACGTCTAAGAGAGCGAAGGCCGTGGGGCTCAACGGGAACCATGGCCTGAGCATGCTGTAATGCACACGCCCGGGCTGAGCGGCGTGTGCGTGTGATTCCACTGGACCGTGCCGGAGTGTGAATGCCTGGAGGGGCGTAACTAGGTATTCACCCGACCCGACCAGGGTTGCACGACGGCATACGACGCCAGTGCACCAAGGAGGAACCGAGCAGAGGGACCAGGTGCTACTCCAGGACAGACCCCGGACACGGCTGTTGACCCACACAGGGGAATACAGGAACAGACAGGTTAGGCTGGCACACAGACTGGTGGGTATGCAAACAGGCGGGTATACAGGCAGGGGAGTACAGGCAAGCACGGCTAGAGTGCAGACAGGGAGGCACTAGCAGGTAGGAACACAGGTGGGATAGGACCCAGTACACACTGAGACTCAGGAACAGAACCACAGATGTGGTGGACAAACACAGCAGAGTGAGGCCGCCCAGAGAGGTGAGCGAGAGCAGAGCAGGACAAGACCGCCTGGAGCGGTGAGCAAGAGTAGAGCAGGACAAGGCCGCCTGGAGCGGTGAGCAAAGGGTCAGAGCTGAGCGAGACTGCCGGAGCAGTGAGCAAGGAGTCAGAGCAGGACGAGGCCGCCTGGAGCGGTGAGCAAGAGTAGAGCAGGACGAGGCCACCTGGAGCGGTGAGCAAGAGTAGAGCAGGACGAGGCCGCCTGGAGCGGTGAGCAAAGGGTCAGAGCTGAGCGAGACTGCCGGAGCAGTGAGCAAGGAGTCAGAGCAGGACGAGGCCGTCTGGAGCGGTGAGCAAAGGGTCAGAGCTGGACGAGGCCACCTGGAGCGGTGAGCAAAGGGTCAGAGCTGAGCGAGACTGCCGGAGCAGTGAGCAAGGAGTCAGAGCAGGACGAGGCCGTCTGGAGCGGTGAGCAAAGGGTCAGAGCTGGATGAGGCCGCCTGGAGCAGTGAGCAAGAGTAGAGCAGGACGAGGCCGCCTGGAGCGGTGAGCAAGAGTAGAGCAGGACGAGGCCGCCTGGAGCGGTGAGCAAGAGTAGAGCAGGACGAGGCCGCCTGGAGCGGTGAGCAAGAGTAGAGCAGGACGAGGCCGCCTGGAGCGGTGAGCAAGAGTAGAGCATAACGAGGCCGCCTGGAGCGGTGAGCAAGAGTAGAGCAAGACTGCCGGAGCAGTGAGAAAAAGGATAAGAGCGGAGAGAGACTGCCGGAGCAGTGAGCAAAAGGGTAAGAGCGGAGCAAGGCTGCTGGAGCAGTGAGCAAAAGAGTCAGAGCGGAGCAAGGCTGCCGGAGCAGTGAGCAAGGCAGAGCAGGCTAGAACCGCCGGAGCGGTGAGCAAGGCAGAGCAGGCTAGAACCGCCGGAGCGGTGAGCAAGGCAGAGCAGGCTAGAACCGCCGGAGCGGTGAGCAAGGCAGAGCAGGCTAGAACCACCGGAGCGGTGAGCAAGGCAGAGCAGGGGGGACAGGGCTCTGTTCACACGGAACAGACAGGAAGGGAAAGGCAGAGCCAGATACCCACAGGGTACTTGCAGTGAAGTAGCGAGTGGACCACAAACTCACAAACGGGAGTACAGAAACAACAAGCAGGAGTTAGGTACGAGTTCAGACTCTGCAGAAAAAGGAAAGGAATGGACATAGAGAAAAAACAGGTAAAAGATAGGAGAGAGTTCAGACTGGAACTGAGTGTACGGAGGAGACCGACACTGCAGCGGGATACAGGAGCGGGTCTGGGAATACGGCCCCCAGAGAGGCGGAACGAACAGGCAAGGAGCGTGTTCAGACAGGACAGACAAGATACAGGAGCGGGTCTAGGTAATCGGCCCCTAGAGGCGGGAGGAACAGGCTAGGAGCGAGTTCAGACAGGCCTGGAAATACAGCCTCCAGGATAGGCAGACAAGAGAACACAGAACGGGACCTGGCATCTTCAGAGTGAAAGCACACACTGAATGAAACACAATGCTCAGGCAGGGATTGATTGGAGCAGCTGGGTTAAATACCAGGTGACAGACAGCAATAGGCTGAGGACGCACAAGGGGTGTGACCCACAGCAGGTACAAAAAGCAGGAAGTGATCGGGCGCCGCCCTTAAGCAGCAGAAACAGACACAAACAGACAGCATGGAGGGAAGCCAGAGAGACATTCTGGACTGGAGATCAAGTGCGTGCTCTTGCACAGTGGGAGATGGACCACTATGCAAGGATGCCGCCAGGTATGTTACAATAGCCATGTCCTTAAGATTGTCAAAGGTGGCATCTGGATGATCTAAGGACCACCATCGCACAGTCCTGTTCTCCTCTGGAGACCTCAGTCCCCGGACAAACTGTTCCTTCAGCATTTTGTTTTCATTTTCGATGCTGGTCGGACTAACCTGTTTCAGAGCCCGCAGGGCCCCTTGTAGACGCCAGGCATAGTCCCGAACATTGTCCTCCGGCTGTTGAGAACAGTTGTAGAACCTCATCCGGAGGTCCGTCTCAGTATGATCCTCAAAAACAGTCTGTAGCTTTTTAAAGATTGCGGACACTGACTCCTGGTCTGCGGCTGACCATGTTTCCACTTTCCTTTCCGCAGCACTAGTCAGTTGTCCTAATACAACAGCGGCTCTTTGCTTGCCTGTCATAGAGTACATGTCCAAGATACCGCATATCTTCTGTTTGAATCCAGACAGGGTATCTGGTTTGCCGTTGTACTGGGGGAGCCACTTTGCTACAGGAATGTACGGTAGAGTTATGAGGATGACAGGAGTTACAGGCGCTGCTGGTGGAGCGGCCGCTTCGGCCGTCTCAGCGCCGGGCGCGGGTTGAACATCAGGGCCGTTAACCGGTATTCCGGCGTTGTGCTGTTCGTCGGACATTCTGGCGCCCCCCTAGCGAACCGTGGCCTACCTTCTTTTCTTTTCTTCCGTTAGGCCGCAGCTCCGCAGGTGACGGTCGTCTTCAGGACCTTGCGTCGCTTGTGTCCTACGTCAGAGCGTTCGGCGACGCTCCTTCCAGGACCTGGCGCTTCCTGGTTTGACGTCGAGGCGTGGGGCGTGTCCGGGGCTTTGCGCGCTTTTGCAGGTACGCCCCTCAGTTTCCCGCGGTTACGCCTTTCTTCTCGCTCGACGGCCCAACAATGGCGGCAATCTTCACCACAGTTAAAACACACAGTTTTTAATTAAAGGCGCACAGTACCTGGTGGCAACGGGCATAACACTCTGTCGTTGCAGCGGGCACGCGATCCTGTTCGTGACGTCAGGAAAGATGACTAGCCCAGGGGATGGGGATGACTCAGTACCCGGGCCTTTGCCTGGCCTTGGGGATGTCGCGGTGGTCGGCTCCCGGGGCCGTACCCTGGGGTCAGCTTTAAAAAGGGATTGTTTGTTAGTTTTATGAAAGTTCGTGACGCCACCTGTGGTTTCTGGTGAGAATCACCAGCGCTGCGGCAGTCCACTGAGGCCGGTGATAAGGCATTTCGATGGTACAGCTCCCCACAGGTGGAGCTAGGCCTCAGGGCAGCGTACGGAGAGGGGGATGCAGGACAGGCGAGACCCAGCCGGGTCAGAGCAAGAACAGGGACAGACACGATATTCACTTCAGTACCTTTTACTGATGGAAATTCAGGCACGTCCCGGAGCACTGCAGGGTGAAGGGTGCATATCAGGATCCTCCCCAATGAGCGGGTGTTTCTTGCCTCTGCATAGTAAGTTTCTGACTAGGCCTAACTTTATCTCTGTCCTGCACCGGCTGACGTTGTGGTAGGGCCTTCTCTTGGAGTGCACGCTCCCAGCTTGCGGGGCCTATGCGTCTCCTGGCTCTGTTACATATCAGCTCTCTGGTGAACCTGGGACCTGTAGTTCTCCAGGGATTCCGGTTATGCCTTACTGGGTCGTAGAGATCCCGGTAAGCTCGGACCCAGTGTCCGGTATATGTTTTGGGGTGAGCTGGGTAAGCTCCTCTGCCCCCACAGCTACTCACTTTCCACTCGCCTTCGGCCACGCTCGGGCCCTCACTAGGCTACTCACACTAACGGCAGCTTGCTGCGCTTCACCGATCTTATGGTGCTGGCACACCTTAAGCTCACTATTCTGAACTACAACTGAGTCTTAGTCTGGATGAGCTCCACTGCAGGCTAGCAACTGCAGGAGCTGACATCACTCTGTCCTCTGAGGTAACTCTTCTCAGACTGTACTGGACTAGACTGCGAACTGAAACTAGACTAGACTGAGCTTGACTTTGTATTGAGGTCTGTACTTTCTGAACTCTCCAGAGGAACTCCTAACTGCCTAGCTCCACCTTCCCTATTTATATCCCTAACGGGCTCCCTCTGCTGGTCTGAGGTGGAAGGTGGAGATGTGTGAATGTTTATGGGGGCCTCTTGTGGAGGAATCCATCAATGCACTCTTCTAGGATCTGTGATACCAAGCGCAGCTGGGCGTCACAATTCCTTGTATGTAGTATTATTCAGTCACTATGTGGTGATATGTGGTCTAGTCATGGTGTGTCGGTATTCTTTGTATGTGGTATTATTCGGTCACTATGTGGTGGTAATATGTAGTCCGGCCATGGTGTGACAGTTTTTGTCCATTTGTATGTGATATTATTTGAAAAAATGTATGTGACACATTCCCTTAAAGAAAAATAAAGAAAAATATACCTAAATAGAGTACTGGATATTTTAAGAAATGTTTAATAGGTTAGAGTAGAGTAGGGCCCGGCCAGAAGAGTCTACCTTGTCGTGGCGGCGGCTTACAAAATCTTTTGGTCAAAAGAAAAGCTGCTGGCTATGTATGTGATATGGTGTTCTATGGGAACTGTTAGGGTATGTGCACATGGTCAGGAGCCGCTGTGGGTTTGGCACTGCAGCTTATGCAGCATCAAACCTGCAGCAGCCAGGTGTTACAGCATAGTGCATGGATTTCTAGAAATCCCATGTCCACTATGCGACTTTGTGCACCTATGGATCACAAACGGAAACTGACATGCGTCGCGTCTTTCAGACCCGCAGCATGTCAATTTCTCTTGCGGGTCCACATGTGGACTTTCTCCACAGACTAACATCTATGAGGAAACTCCGCATGTACAAAAAAAAAAAAATCGCGCCACTCAATTGCATAAAATGAGGGCAGAAGCCGCACAGCTATCCCGCAGCTTCGGGGCCGCAGGCTCCTCCTGAGCGTGGGCACATACCCTTAATGTGTGATAAGGATGTGGTGCAGAAGTGGAGTTTTTCCAAGAGTGGGCGGTGTGACTATGGAAGGTTTGAGGAGTGGAGGTGGAGCTGGGGTGGAGCCTGGGCGGAGACTCAAGGGTGCCCGAAATTTTTTTGCCAGTATGGGGCCTGAAATTCCTGGTGGCAGCCCTGCCCACATATACATACTCATATAATCTTTTATGATATAGGGGTCTTCTGGAGAGGGCTGCAGAACCCACTGTGGAGGAGGGGACACAGCAGACAGGACTGATTTCAGCTTCCTGCCCCTGCGTGCTGTCCCATGCTGTGGACTCTCCTCCCCCACACTCTACTATTTGAGGAAATGCTGCTGGGAAAGGAACCGCAGGAGGCAGAAGACCCCCTGTAAGACCCTGCAGGAGGACAGACAGCAGTCAATGAGCGCTCTCATCAGTCTGATGGGGAAGCATTCATAGGCCAGCGGCCTCTCTCCTGCATGACATGTCCCCTTTTTCATTGTCCACACTCTGCCCAGGGTATCAAAAATCATTACGGATGGGAGTGGACGGGGTTAAGCAGCATCAGCCCTCAGTCAAGGGGCCCCATAGCAGCTGCGTGATCTACTGCCTGAGCAGTGCGCCCCTTCCTGCATGGGCCCCCCTTCACCTCTGGGCCGGGGTGCGGCTGCATCGGCGGTGTGTCCACCCCTGGCTGAACCCCTCGCTGCAGCTCTGAGCAAATATAATATTATTTACACACAAACGAGAGGTAAAGAAATCAGTGTCACACCTGTGGGATAAGAACGTAAGAACGCTCATTACACCCTCAGATGACTTCCCTCGTGGGTACAGTGTCCGAAATGGGGTCATTTTAGGGGGTCGTATGTTCTTCACACCTCGAGGGCTTTGCTATTGGCTGCTCCGTACACCTCGTACACACACGGCTCCTCTCCGTACACCTCGTACGCACGCGGCTCTGCTACATCCACACTGTAAACCCCTCCTGACCCCACACATAAACTTCAGCTCATCCAGCACCATGACAACCAGCACAGCAGAGTCCTGCATCCACGGAGGCCCCTGATCATGTGACCCCTGACTCCTCCCCTCCTGTGACCTCATCACAGCTCCTGTGCGCACAGAGCAGCCATATATGTGGAGGCGGCTCTGCAGGTGGAGGTATGTGGAGACCCCCATTACTGGGCGCAGGGGGCATTAACCCCTTCAGCACCGAGACTCTTTTGGGGTCTTGTGTTGCCCCTTTATAAGAATCAAGGTTTTTGTTCTGTTTCCTGTAATAGATACATACGACCCAACTATGGAGACAGAAAGGGAGGAAACGTATTGTTCTCGTAGTACAGGACCCCTTTACTGGCCCCACAGTGTAATGCCCCCATTATGCCCCTTATACAGGATGTATGATGCCCCCACACAGTATAATGTTCCCCCAGTAGCGCCTGACGTCCTGTAGTTGGAATAATCCCTCTGGGAAATGGTTTTCCCTCTGCCTGCTCCCCTCCATGTAGACCTTCGAGCATGTATACTTGCATGTAGGGGAGCAGGCCTTACTAGATATTGAGGCTTTGTACAGTAATATACCGCATGAGGATGGTATCAGAGGAGTAAGACATTTCTTGATATCGAGATCAATAGAGTGTAGCAGACATAATGACTTCATGGAGGATCTTCTAAAATTCACTCTTACTCATAGCTACTTTCTTTTTGACAGTAAGTATTTCCACCAGCTCAGGGGTACTGTGATGGGGAGCCCCTGTGCCCCCTCGTATGCTAACCTATTCCTGGACTGGTGGGAGGAAACCACAATATTCAGGGATGATCAAGGTGTGGCTTCCATGTATTGGGGTACAGTATAGATATATTGATGACATTTTTATCATCTGGTCGGGACAAGTGAACAATTTCTTGAATTTGTCAGGGAACTCAACATCAATAGAGTCGGCCTTAGATTTACATCTGAGTTTAATTATTACCAGTTGCCTTTCCTGGATGTACTAATCTAGAAAGAACTTGAATGGGACCCTAGGGACACTCAACTACCATAAACCTACAAGCACTAATAAACTATTGAAGTGGGATAGCCACCACCCCATCCTCCTAATAAAATTTGTCCCTTGGATATTCCTTTTATGGTTGAGAAGGAACTGTTCTAGTGTCACAGATATTAATATACAGGCAATGGACATGAACACCAGATTCAGGGAAAAAGATACCCACAGTACATTTTGGATTCCACACGATTATTTGCAGAAAAATGGAAGAGACAGACAATCCTCCATTCCAAACCAAGAGACCAAGAAAAGATGGAATAACACAAGTAATAGGAACTTACAACAATCAGAGTGACCATATCTTTAAAGGGGTTGTACACTACTTTATATTACCCCCCCAATGTATCCCCCCGGGGCCCCTAAGACTTTTTGTAAATACCTTAATTTGCAGATGATACCTGTGAGCGGCGCTATTACTGGCCGCTCACAGGCATCACGTGAACCCAGCTGCTGCCGACTCTGACATCCGCTGATGTCACGACAAGTGCTGGCAGCGGCCGGAGGTCTTTGTCTTCCGCGTTCTATATTCCAGGTGGATGCCAGGCTGTGGGTGGGGTTACCCCCCCGCGTCACACCCGGCATCCACCGCGCCCTCTGCCATTCCCTATTCATTGGGAAAGCGCGCGGTGGATGCTGGGTGTGATGCGGGGGGGTAACCCCGCCCACAAGCCAGCGGCCACCGCGGGGAGCCCAGCGCTGAGTCACGCCTCACTTGTGACGTCAGCGTGGAGTCACGTGCTGCCTGTGAGTGGCCAGTGATAGCGCCGCTCACAGGCATTATCAGCAGCATAAGACTTTTTGTAAATATCTTAGGGGCCCCGGGGGATACATTGGGGGGGGGGGGATATAAAGTAGTGCACAACTTCTTTAATATCCTCAGAAAACACTGGTATATACTTGTGGACGACTTGGACCTTTTGGGGTGCTGTGGGATCTACTTCTACAATAACTTTCAAAAAGGGTTGGTCAATTAGGGACCATTTAGTGCATAGTTTATATAAAAAACCTGGACCCCAGGGGACTTGACTAGATCGAAGAATCTGTGGTTTCTTTAGATGTGGAGAACGTTTTACATTTACTTGGCTGAGACCAAGTAAATCGAGTTTCTCTACAGCTAAAACCTTTTTCCAGAGGGATTATTCCAACTGTAAAAGCTCAGGACTTGTATATATGGCCACAGTCACCTGCCCCCTAGATAATGTAGGTAAAACCAAGAGGGAGTTTAGGAGGAGGATGGGGGACTATTTGGGCGATATACGCCATAGTCGCGACACCCCATTAGCAAGACAAATGAACAGTGCACATCGAGGAGAAACTGGAGACCTCGCCTTTTGTATCATTGAGGTGGCATGGAAATTGAGGAGTTGGAGGCGGAGGTTTGGCTTACCGACTTCACAGCTCTGATAATTACTTCACATGATCTAGACTGTATGCTTCTGTTAATACATCCCAGAATTGTGTTTGCCTTTTTTCATCACACTGTTGACTCATGTTCAGTCTGTGATCTATTAATATACCCAACTCTTTTTCACACGTGCTGTTGCCCCTGTGTATTTGCTTTTTTCATTATTCTTGCCCAGATGTAGGACTTTGCATTTAAAAAACTTTATTTTAGTGACTGCCCACAATTCCAGTGTGTTTAGATCTTTTTGAATGCTCTCTCTCTTCTCTAGTGTTAGCTATCCCTCCTAGCTTTGTATTATCAGCAAATGTAATCAGTTTATCCTTAATTCCTTCATCTAAACCGTTGATAAAGATGTGGAACAACACAGGGCCCAGTACATGGCCTTGTGGTACATTACTTGAGACATTCTTCCAACTGGATGTGCAACCATTTATGACCACTCATTGGGTCCGATCACTAAGCCAGTTATGAATCCACCCAACAGTTGCCTTGTCCATTTCATAGTTGGTCATTTTTTTAATAAGTATGGTATGAGATACTTTGTCAAATGCTTTGCTGAAGTCAAGATATACTATACTGTGTTTCTCTGATCCACCCAGTCAGTGATTCTGTCATAGAAGGAAATTAGTTAGTCTGACATGACTTATTAGTTACAAACCCATGCTGGCTCTGGTTAATCACGTCATTCTCATAAAGATACTTGCATACATGTCGTTTAATAATTTGTGAAAAGATCTTTCTCGGTATAGAAGTAAGGCTCACAGGCCTATAGTTCCCTGGGTTCACCTTCTTTCTTTTTTGAAGATCGGGACAATATTCACTCTTCTCCAGTCTTCTGGGATTTCTCCTGTTCTCCATGAATTTTCAAAGATTTTGGAGAGTGGTTTAATAATTTACTCTATCTCCTTCAGTACCCTAGGATGTATTTCATCTGGACCTGGAGACTTGAATTAATTTATGTTAGATAAATATTCCCTCACTATCTCTCTTTTTATAGATAGTGTGGATTCTTCTATTACTTCAATAGTACCGAGAAGATCAATTGATGTTACATTTGCTTTCTTAGAGAACACAGAAGCAAAATAGGAATTTAAAAGTTTGGTCTTCTCAGCATTATTTTTTACCACTTTAGCATTGTAAAAATCTTATAGCATCCTTGACTTTTGCATTTAGCCTTTTAGGAATATACTGTGGGCTATCATCCCATATTTTTTGTAGTGGTCTAGTATATTTACATGCCTATTGCATGATGGGACTATGTGCAATACTTGTTTTCAGTCTCCCATGACGCTGATCTCAGAGATAAGACTTTCTATACTGGTGGAATGCAATCCAAATCCATTATGCGCTCTGGCGTGGAACGCATGCTTGCAGACATGCGCAGTCGCAGGTAGGAGACTTTTGATGATCTCCAGCGTGGATCGCACACATCCGGTTATGCGCAATCATAGACAATGATGCAAGATGCACTCTGGCGTGGAACGCATAACTATGGGCATGCACAGTAAACGGGTACGAGTGGAGCGGCAGCAATCAGTTTCTTTGGTGTTTCAGTCTAAAGCACGTCACTTCCGAACATGCACACTAGGGGATGGACATTATCTGACCTCTAGCGCATGAGAAGTAGCGCAGGCGCAGTACATTATTGAACCCCCTGACGTGAACCCCAACCGCATTACCCCACTCGCCACCGCTACAGGGCAGTGGAAAGAGCGGAGGCTAAGCACCAGATTTGGCGCATCTTATGGATGCACCATTTCTGGGACTGCTGAGGGGTGATATTAATAGCTGCGGAGGGGTCTAGTATCTATGCACCCTTCCCTGGCTATTAATATCAGGCCGCAGCTGTCTAGTTTAGCCTTTTCTGGTTAGATTTTATAGAGGGACCCCACGTCAACTTTTTTCTGGGGTCCATCTGTAATCTAGCCAGTAAAGGCTAAACAAACAGCTGTGGGCTGATATTAATAGCCAGGGAACTTTTTTGGCTAATGGCCCCTTCCGCAGCTACTAATATCAGCCCCCAGCGGTCGGCTTTCCCTTTGCTGGTTATAAAAATGACGCGGGAGCCCACGTCATTTTTTTTAAAATAAATTTTAGGCTCTGTGCCCACGATCTGGACGTAGCAGCGGTTGGATGCATATTTTTTGCTGAGTCCAAAACGTTGCATTCTATACTATTCTATTCACTGAACCATGCGTATTTACCGCATTTTATACTTTCTAGTGGTCAATTTTCTGTTGCGCAGACTGGCGACTCCGCAAGAGAATTTGACATTCTGCGGTACTCAAAGACACACTGCATGTCGGTGTCCGCAGGTGATTCTCAGCCTCTGATGCACGCATAGTGGACATGGGATTTCTAGAAATCCCATCCACTATACTGTAACAGCTGGGCGCTGTGGGTTTGATGCTGTATAAACATGCAGCATCAAACCTGCAGTGGCTCCTGTTCGTGGCCACGTACCCAAACTCACCCGCAGCATGTCAATTTCTGCTTCAGACACGCTAGTCTCAGCTGCAGATTTTGACCGATTGAAGTGTCATTATATGCAGTGGATTCACATGTACTGACAACAAAAGTGCTGCTTTAGAACACCTAATTTTGGACGCTACAAAAATACGCTGCATCCAAATCGCTGCTGAGTGCTGATCGTGGGGACGTAGTGGCTAGTGAACCAGCTGTGAGATGTTAATAATGGCCAGGGGCCATGTTTGCAAATGGCACCTTCCCAGGCTAAAAATAGCAGCTCACAGCAGCCGCATAAATTACATGAATAGAAATGCTAATGAAGTTTAGGTGAATGGGACTAGCTGACACCTAGCTCTTTAATTTGGTTACGACAAGGTGTCAATCAGACCTTTTCATGACCAAACTTAATTAAAGTAAACTAAAGAGAATAAATAAACACACAGACACAGAGTAAACACTTTATTGGAAATACAACAGGCACATTCTTTAATCATTCAAATTAACCAATATACTCACCCCAGTTATGATGGTAATCCAAGGTTTAAGCAATGTCCCACCAAATAACTTTATTTAGCTCCAAAAAGCATTCATTGATGTACAAAACCGCGTCAAAAACGCATGTAAAATCTGCATGCGTTTTCCATGCCAAGGATATGCAGAAACGCTCAGGAAATTTCTGCTTTAAATATGCATCATGCGCCCATAGCCTTAAAAATATATATATCATGAGCATTTCACAATGACAACACCTAATTTTCTTTGCCTGCTAATCATGATATCACGTTTCATTGTTTTCAAAATGTGGTTCACTCACCAATCTCAGATAGGATTGTCTTTAGGAAAAACTGATCTAGTTTTCAGCATCAATTTTAGCTCTATTTTTTTATTTCTTATTTTGAAACTATTTTTACATTAGTCCCATAATGGCACTTTGTTCACTCTTAAACCGAGCATTAGGTATATGTGATATGTGGCATTTGAATATTTTAATTTACAATCTTGTTTTTATATATACACTGCTCAAAAAAATAAAGTGAACACTTAAACAACAGAATATAACTCCAAGTAAATCAAACTTCTGTGAAATCAAACTGTCCACTTAGGAAGCAACACTGACAATCAATTTCACATGCTGTTGTGCAAGTGGAATAGACAATAGATGGAAATTATTGGCAATTATCAAGACACCCTCAATAAAGGAGTGGTTCTGCAGGTGGGGACCACAGACCACATCTCAGTACCAATGCTTTCTGGCTGATATTTTGGTCACTTTTGAATGTTGGTTGTGCTTTTACACTCGTGGTAGCATGAGATGGACTCTACAACCCACAGAAGTTGCTCAGGTAGTGCAGCTCATCCAGGATGATACATCAATGTGAGCTGTGGCAAGAAGGTTTGCTGTGTCTGTCAGCGTAGTGTCCAGAGGCTGGAGGCGCTACCAGGAGACAGGCCAGTACACCATGAGACGTGGAGGGGGCAGTAGGAGGGCAACAACCCAGCAGCAGGAGCACTACCTCTGCCTTTGTGCAAGGAGCAAAAAAGAAGCAAGACAAAAATATATCTCATACCCTACCATAATTATATATAAATGTAAAGCAAAGTTGCATAATAAATATAGGGTACTTAGTGAACTATTTTTGATCAAAAAAAGTATACAAGCCGTCCCACCAGCGGCAAGGTGACCCTAAATTGGGACGGTACCTATACTGCCTATATTAAAAACCTTACTGTATATCAAAGTTGAAATAATGCATATAAAAGGGTAGACAAATAGGACCGGGTCCCAACTCCAGACCACCTAGGCCCGTGGTAAGCTACATATATACCAATCAGCTCAACAAAGGGCATGCCACACCCTTAAATTGCACAGAATGCAAACAAGTCAAAAAACCAGACAATGTGAACTGAGGTCTAAGATGGCAGACATACAAGAAACAGAGGCATGTTCACACTAGCAAAAAAGAAGCAAGACAAAAATATATCTCATACCCTACCATAATTATATATAAATGTAAAGCAAAGTTGCATAATAAATATAGGGTACTTAGTGAACTATTTTTGATCAAAAAAAGTATACAAGCCGTCCCACCAGCGGCAAGGTGACCCTAAATTGGGACGGTACCTATACTGCCTATATTAAAAACCTTACTGTATATCAAAGTTGAAATAATGCATATAAAAGGGTAGACAAATAGGACCGGGTCCCAACTCCAGACCACCTAGGCCCGTGGTAAGCTACATATATACCAATCAGCTCAACAAAGGGCATGCCACACCCTTAAATTGCACAGAATGCAAACAAGTCAAAAAACCAGACAATGTGAACTGAGGTCTAAGATGGCAGACATACAAGAAACAGAGGCATGTTCACACTAGCAAAAAAGAAGCAAGACAAAAATATATCTCATACCCTACCATAATTATATATAAATGTAAAGCAAAGTTGCATAATAAATATAGGGTACTTAGTGAACTATTTTTGATCAAAAAAAGTATACAAGCCGTCCCACCAGCGGCAAGGTGACCCTAAATTGGGACGGTACCTATACTGCCTATATTAAAAACCTTACTGTATATCAAAGTTGAAATAATGCATATAAAAGGGTAGACAAATAGGACCGGGTCCCAACTCCAGACCACCTAGGCCCGTGGTAAGCTACATATATACCAATCAGCTCAACAAAGGGCATGCCACACCCTTAAATTGCACAGAATGCAAACAAGTCAAAAAACCAGACAATGTGAACTGAGGTCTAAGATGGCAGACATACAAGAAACAGAGGCATGTTCACACTAGCAAAAAAGAAGCAAGACAAAAATATATCTCATACCCTACCATAATTATATATAAATGTAAAGCAAAGTTGCATAATAAATATAGGGTACTTAGTGAACTATTTTTGATCAAAAAAAGTATACAAGCCGTCCCACCAGCGGCAAGGTGACCCTAAATTGGGACGGTACCTATACTGCCTATATTAAAAACCTTACTGTATATCAAAGTTGAAATAATGCATATAAAAGGGTAGACAAATAGGACCGGGTCCCAACTCCAGACCACCTAGGCCCGTGGTAAGCTACATATATACCAATCAGCTCAACAAAGGGCATGCCACACCCTTAAATTGCACAGAATGCAAACAAGTCAAAAAACCAGACAATGTGAACTGAGGTCTAAGATGGCAGACATACAAGAAACAGAGGCATGTTCACACTAGCAAAAAAGAAGCAAGACAAAAATATATCTCATACCCTACCATAATTATATATAAATGTAAAGCAAAGTTGCATAATAAATATAGGGTACTTAGTGAACTATTTTTGATCAAAAAAAGTATACAAGCCGTCCCACCAGCGGCAAGGTGACCCTAAATTGGGACGGTACCTATACTGCCTATATTAAAAACCTTACTGTATATCAAAGTTGAAATAATGCATATAAAAGGGTAGACAAATAGGACCGGGTCCCAACTCCAGACCACCTAGGCCCGTGGTAAGCTACATATATACCAATCAGCTCAACAAAGGGCATGCCACACCCTTAAATTGCACAGAATGCAAACAAGTCAAAAAACCAGACAATGTGAACTGAGGTCTAAGATGGCAGACATACAAGAAACAGAGGCATGTTCACACTAGCAAAAAAGAAGCAAGACAAAAATATATCTCATACCCTACCATAATTATATATAAATGTAAAGCAAAGTTGCATAATAAATATAGGGTACTTAGTGAACTATTTTTGATCAAAAAAAGTATACAAGCCGTCCCACCAGCGGCAAGGTGACCCTAAATTGGGACGGTACCTATACTGTCTATATTAAAAACCTTACTGTATATCAAAGTTGAAATAATGCATATAAAAGGGTAGACAAATAGGACCGGGTCCCAACTCCAGACCACCTAGGCCCGTGGTAAGCTACATATATACCAATCAGCTCAACAAAGGGCATGCCACACCCTTAAATTGCACAGAATGCAAACAAGTCAAAAAACCAGACAATGTGAACTGAGGTCTAAGATGGCAGACATACAAGAAACAGAGGCATGTTCACACTAGCAAAAAAGAAGCAAGACAAAAATATATCTCATACCCTACCATAATTATATATAAATGTAAAGCAAAGTTGCATAATAAATATAGGGTACTTAGTGAACTATTTTTGATCAAAAAAAGTATACAAGCCGTCCCACCAGCGGCAAGGTGACCCTAAATTGGGACGGTACCTATACTGCCTATATTAAAAACCTTACTGTATATCAAAGTTGAAATAATGCATATAAAAGGGTAGACAAATAGGACCGGGTCCCAACTCCAGACCACCTAGGCCCGTGGTAAGCTACATATATACCAATCAGCTCAACAAAGGGCATGCCACACCCTTAAATTGCACAGAATGCAAACAAGTCAAAAAACCAGACAATGTGAACTGAGGTCTAAGATGGCAGACATACAAGAAACAGAGGCATGTTCACACTAGCAAAAAAGAAGCAAGACAAAAATATATCTCATACCCTACCATAATTATATATAAATGTAAAGCAAAGTTGCATAATAAATATAGGGTACTTAGTGAACTATTTTTGATCAAAAAAAGTATACAAGCCGTCCCACCAGCGGCAAGGTGACCCTAAATTGGGACGGTACCTATACTGCCTATATTAAAAACCTTACTGTATATCAAAGTTGAAATAATGCATATAAAAGGGTAGACAAATAGGACCGGGTCCCAACTCCAGACCACCTAGGCCCGTGGTAAGCTACATATATACCAATCAGCTCAACAAAGGGCATGCCACACCCTTAAATTGCACAGAATGCAAACAAGTCAAAAAACCAGACAATGTGAACTGAGGTCTAAGATGGCAGACATACAAGAAACAGAGGCATGTTCACACTAGCAAAAAAGAAGCAAGACAAAAATATATCTCATACCCTACCATAATTATATATAAATGTAAAGCAAAGTTGCATAATAAATATAGGGTACTTAGTGAACTATTTTTGATCAAAAAAAGTATACAAGCCGTCCCACCAGCGGCAAGGTGACCCTAAATTGGGACGGTACCTATACTGCCTATATTAAAAACCTTACTGTATATCAAAGTTGAAATAATGCATATAAAAGGGTAGACAAATAGGACCGGGTCCCAACTCCAGACCACCTAGGCCCGTGGTAAGCTACATATATACCAATCAGCTCAACAAAGGGCATGCCACACCCTTAAATTGCACAGAATGCAAACAAGTCAAAAAACCAGACAATGTGAACTGAGGTCTAAGATGGCAGACATACAAGAAACAGAGGCATGTTCACACTAGCAAAAAAGAAGCAAGACAAAAATATATCTCATACCCTACCATAATTATATATAAATGTAAAGCAAAGTTGCATAATAAATATAGGGTACTTAGTGAACTATTTTTGATCAAAAAAAGTATACAAGCCGTCCCACCAGCGGCAAGGTGACCCTAAATTGGGACGGTACCTATACTGCCTATATTAAAAACCTTACTGTATATCAAAGTTGAAATAATGCATATAAAAGGGTAGACAAATAGGACCGGGTCCCAACTCCAGACCACCTAGGCCCGTGGTAAGCTACATATATACCAATCAGCTCAACAAAGGGCATGCCACACCCTTAAATTGCACAGAATGCAAACAAGTCAAAAAACCAGACAATGTGAACTGAGGTCTAAGATGGCAGACATACAAGAAACAGAGGCATGTTCACACTAGCAAAAAAGAAGCAAGACAAAAATATATCTCATACCCTACCATAATTATATATAAATGTAAAGCAAAGTTGCATAATAAATATAGGGTACTTAGTGAACTATTTTTGATCAAAAAAAGTATACAAGCCGTCCCACCAGCGGCAAGGTGACCCTAAATTGGGACGGTACCTATACTGCCTATATTAAAAACCTTACTGTATATCAAAGTTGAAATAATGCATATAAAAGGGTAGACAAATAGGACCGGGTCCCAACTCCAGACCACCTAGGCCCGTGGTAAGCTACATATATACCAATCAGCTCAACAAAGGGCATGCCACACCCTTAAATTGCACAGAATGCAAACAAGTCAAAAAACCAGACAATGTGAACTGAGGTCTAAGATGGCAGACATACAAGAAACAGAGGCATGTTCACACTAGCAAAAAAGAAGCAAGACAAAAATATATCTCATACCCTACCATAATTATATATAAATGTAAAGCAAAGTTGCATAATAAATATAGGGTACTTAGTGAACTATTTTTGATCAAAAAAAGTATACAAGCCGTCCCACCAGCGGCAAGGTGACCCTAAATTGGGACGGTACCTATACTGCCTATATTAAAAACCTTACTGTATATCAAAGTTGAAATAATGCATATAAAAGGGTAGACAAATAGGACCGGGTCCCAACTCCAGACCACCTAGGCCCGTGGTAAGCTACATATATACCAATCAGCTCAACAAAGGGCATGCCACACCCTTAAATTGCACAGAATGCAAACAAGTCAAAAAACCAGACAATGTGAACTGAGGTCTAAGATGGCAGACATACAAGAAACAGAGGCATGTTCACACTAGCAAAAAAGAAGCAAGACAAAAATATATCTCATACCCTACCATAATTATATATAAATGTAAAGCAAAGTTGCATAATAAATATAGGGTACTTAGTGAACTATTTTTGATCAAAAAAAGTATACAAGCCGTCCCACCAGCGGCAAGGTGACCCTAAATTGGGACGGTACCTATACTGTCTATATTAAAAACCTTACTGTATATCAAAGTTGAAATAATGCATATAAAAGGGTAGACAAATAGGACCGGGTCCCAACTCCAGACCACCTAGGCCCGTGGTAAGCTACATATATACCAATCAGCTCAACAAAGGGCATGCCACACCCTTAAATTGCACAGAATGCAAACAAGTCAAAAAACCAGACAATGTGAACTGAGGTCTAAGATGGCAGACATACAAGAAACAGAGGCATGTTCACACTAGCAAAAAAGAAGCAAGACAAAAATATATCTCATACCCTACCATAATTATATATAAATGTAAAGCAAAGTTGCATAATAAATATAGGGTACTTAGTGAACTATTTTTGATCAAAAAAAGTATACAAGCCGTCCCACCAGCGGCAAGGTGACCCTAAATTGGGACGGTACCTATACTGCCTATATTAAAAACCTTACTGTATATCAAAGTTGAAATAATGCATATAAAAGGGTAGACAAATAGGACCGGGTCCCAACTCCAGACCACCTAGGCCCGTGGTAAGCTACATATATACCAATCAGCTCAACAAAGGGCATGCCACACCCTTAAATTGCACAGAATGCAAACAAGTCAAAAAACCAGACAATGTGAACTGAGGTCTAAGATGGCAGACATACAAGAAACAGAGGCATGTTCACACTAGCAAAAAAGAAGCAAGACAAAAATATATCTCATACCCTACCATAATTATATATAAATGTAAAGCAAAGTTGCATAATAAATATAGGGTACTTAGTGAACTATTTTTGATCAAAAAAAGTATACAAGCCGTCCCACCAGCGGCAAGGTGACCCTAAATTGGGACGGTACCTATACTGCCTATATTAAAAACCTTACTGTATATCAAAGTTGAAATAATGCATATAAAAGGGTAGACAAATAGGACCGGGTCCCAACTCCAGACCACCTAGGCCCGTGGTAAGCTACATATATACCAATCAGCTCAACAAAGGGCATGCCACACCCTTAAATTGCACAGAATGCAAACAAGTCAAAAAACCAGACAATGTGAACTGAGGTCTAAGATGGCAGACATACAAGAAACAGAGGCATGTTCACACTAGCAAAAAAGAAGCAAGACAAAAATATATCTCATACCCTACCATAATTATATATAAATGTAAAGCAAAGTTGCATAATAAATATAGGGTACTTAGTGAACTATTTTTGATCAAAAAAAGTATACAAGCCGTCCCACCAGCGGCAAGGTGACCCTAAATTGGGACGGTACCTATACTGCCTATATTAAAAACCTTACTGTATATCAAAGTTGAAATAATGCATATAAAAGGGTAGACAAATAGGACCGGGTCCCAACTCCAGACCACCTAGGCCCGTGGTAAGCTACATATATACCAATCAGCTCAACAAAGGGCATGCCACACCCTTAAATTGCACAGAATGCAAACAAGTCAAAAAACCAGACAATGTGAACTGAGGTCTAAGATGGCAGACATACAAGAAACAGAGGCATGTTCACACTAGCAAAAAAGAAGCAAGACAAAAATATATCTCATACCCTACCATAATTATATATAAATGTAAAGCAAAGTTGCATAATAAATATAGGGTACTTAGTGAACTATTTTTGATCAAAAAAAGTATACAAGCCGTCCCACCAGCGGCAAGGTGACCCTAAATTGGGACGGTACCTATACTGCCTATATTAAAAACCTTACTGTATATCAAAGTTGAAATAATGCATATAAAAGGGTAGACAAATAGGACCGGGTCCCAACTCCAGACCACCTAGGCCCGTGGTAAGCTACATATATACCAATCAGCTCAACAAAGGGCATGCCAAGGAGGAACAGGAGGAGCACTGCCAGAGCCCTGCAAAATGACCTCCAGCAGGCCACAAATGTGCATGTGTCTGCACAAACGGTTAGAAACCGACTCCATGAGGGTGGTATGAGGGGTCGACGTCCACAGATGGGGGTTGTGTTCACAGCCCAACACCGTGCTGGATGCTTTGCATTTGCCACAGAACACCAGGATTGGCAAAGTTGCCGCTGGCTCCCTGTGCTCTTCACAAATGAAAGCCGGTTCATACTGAGCACATGTGACAGACGTGACAGAGTCTGGAGACGCAGTGGAGAGCGATCTGCTGCCTGCAACATCCTTCAGCATAACCGGTTTGACAGTGGGTCAGTAATGGTGTGGGGTGGCATTTCTTTGGAGGGCCGCACAGCCCTCCATGTGCTCGCCAGAGGTAGCCTGACTTCCATTAGGTACCGAGATGAGATCCTCAGACCCCTTGTGAGACCATATACTGGTGCGGTTGGCCCTGGGTTCCTCCTAATTTAGGACACTGCCAGACCTCATGTGGCTGGAGTGTGTCAGCAGTTCCTGCAAGATGAAGGCATTGAAGCTATGGACTGGCCCCCCTGTTCCCCAGACCTGAATCCGATTGAGCACATCTGGGACATCATGTCTCGCTCCATCCGCCAACGTCACGTTGCACCACAGACTGTCCAGGAGTTGGCGGATGCTTTAGTCCAGGTCTGGGAGGAGATCCCACAGGAAACCATCTAGGATGTGTTATTTGAGTGTTCCCTTTACTTTTTTGAGCAGTATGTCTAAAATGTCACCACATAGCCTGGCAGTGACCTAACTCAATTGTTAAACACGGTACCTATTATTAATTTTTTTTTAAATTCTTTAAAACATTTTTTTTTCTTTCCCTTTTCTCCTTTTCTCTCTTTTATTTTTCCGTTCGTTACATCCTATCTCTAGGCACGGTGTATAGCTTGTCAATGAATTTCCCTGAGTATTCATGTTGTGTATGAACATTTACAAGAAGACCCTCTCAAATTCTACCTCACGCTCACATCAGTTTTGTCTCAGAGGAAAAACAGTAGCATCAAACCAAGATGAATGTGAATGGAAGGGAATCTATCACCCCCTGGGACTTATCAGACCTCTAATATGGTCATACAGGTGATAGAAATGTGAATCTATACATACCTGTATGGCCCATATTAGAGGTCTGGTTGCTTTGAAATGTCTTTATTCTTTATTTTTTCTCATTCTTGGGGGATGGGAAGAAATCCCTGCCTACTTTGCTAATTACAATGTCCCCACCACCCCCCCCTGCAAGTCACAGTGTCCTGTGACGTGCAGTCTTGTCTTCCAGATCCGGCACATGCGCAAATCTCCTATAACGCAAGGGGCACTTTTTTTTCCCAGGTATATATTTACATTTCTATCACCTGTATGCCCATATTAGAGGTCTGTTAAGTCCTAGGGGGTGACAGATTGCCTTTAAGGCTCTCTGGATGTAAACTGACCAAAACAATAGATCTTATAGGACTCTTTAGTATTAAGAACTGATCTCCTAATGAGAAGTCATAGGAATTTGCTCCAAAGGGGTAATTAAAATTGCTATCAAACCACTCGCCCCTGCTGACTACCCTTTATTTTTTGCCCATAATATACTGATGAGACAACCCACAAGTTCCCGTCTAGTCTAATAGTATGGGTGTAACAGGCTGTAAGCCGGATACTGTGCACTACCCTAGTGTGAACAGCACCCTATACAAGCCTTTTTGTGTGCAATTCAAATACTAAGCAGTCACCCCCTCCATGAAATCATAGAATCATAGAATGGTAGAGTTGAAGGGGACCTCCTGGGTCATCTGGTCCAACCCCCTGCTCAAAGCAGGATTCACTAAATCATCTCAGACAGATGTCTGTCCAGCCTCTGTTTGAAGACGTCCATTGAAGGGGAACTCACTACCTCTCGTGGCAGCCTGTTCCACTCATTGATCACCCTAACTGTCAAATTTTTTTTTCTAATATCTAATCTGTGTCTCCTCCCATTCAGTTTCATCCCATTGCTTCTAGTCTTTCCTTGTGCAAATGAGAATAAAGATGATCCTTCTACAATTTGACAGCCCTTGAGATATTTGTAGACAGCTATTAAGTCTCCTCTCAGTCTTCTTTTTTTCAAGCTAAACATTCCCAAATCCTGTAACCGTTCCTCATAGGACATGGTTTGCAGACCGGTCACCATTCTGGTCGCTCTTCTCTGAACTTGCTCTACTTTGTCGATGTCTTTCTTAAAATGCGGTGCCCAAAACTGGACACAGTATTACAGATGAGGTCTGACCAAAGAGGAGTAAAGTCCGATAATGACTTCACGTGATCTAAACTGTATGCTTCTGTTAATACATCCCAGAATTGTATTTGGCTTTTTTGCTGCTGCATCACTCTGTTGACTCATGTTCAGCCTATGATCTATTAGTATACCTAAGTCTTTTTCACATGTACTGTTGCTTAGCTCTATTCCTCCCATTTTGTATATGCTTTTTTTCATTTTTATTGCCCATAAATGGTAAGTTGTGAGTGGTTGTCTCATCAGTATTTTGCACCTGTGTAGCCGCCATCTTTATGTGGGTTTGCTGCACCCTGGTAGTGCATTTGGTTTTGAAGATCTGGGCAGGTAAACACTGCTGTGTTTTTTCTTGAATTTTTGGGGGAATTTTAATTCTTCTTAGTGAGGCTTTGCTGTTTGTGTCAAGCTTTTGGGGATGGAAATTTCATTCTCCAGCAGGACTTGGCACCTGTCCACACTGACAAAAGTACCAATACCTGGTTTAAAAACAACAGTAACTGTGCTTGATTGGCCAGCAAACTTGACTGACCTTAACCCCATAGAGAATATATGCGGTATTGTCAAGAGGAAGATGAGACACCAGACCCAAAAATGTAGACGAGCTGAAGGCTGCTATCAAAGCAACCTGGGCTTCCATAACACCTCAGCAGGGCCACAGGCTGATCGCCTCCATGCCACGCTGCATTGATGCAGTAATTGATGCTAAAGGAGCCTAACCAAGTATTGAGTGCATTTACTGAACATACATTTCAGTAGGACAAAATTTCGGATTTTAAATACATTTTTCAAGCTGTTGTTATAAAGTATTCTAATTTACTGAGATAATGACTTTTGTGTTTTCATTGGCTGTAAGCCATAATCATCAACATTAACAGAAATAAACAGTTGAAATAGATCCCTCTGTGTGTAATGACTCTATATATGAGTTTCACTTTTTGTATTGAAGAACTGAAATAAATTAACTTTTTGATGATATTCTAATTTAGTGAGATGCACCTGTATATAAATCTAAATTGCAATTCAATAGAGAGCAAATTTATCATATCTAAAGGAAATTAACCTGCCGACATTCTTGGGTAAAGATCAAGAATATCTGAATAGTCCTTTACAGTTGGAGGAATTACAAATGGCGGTAGCCTCTATGACAAATAATAAGTCGCCAGGGCTGGACGGGCTTGCCACGGAAATATATAAGAAATTTGGGAATATCCTACTTCATCACTTACTGGTTACCTTTCAGGATACAATTAAGGGGGAAGCTCTGCCTCATTCAATGCAAGAGGTGTTAGAAAAAACCTAACAGGAGAGTTCTATCTTGCTGGTCACATGACCTTTTTTGCCTATTTAATCCTGCTCCACCCTTCTGGCCATGCTGGACTTCATTGTAATTTCTACTCTTAAGCTAGCCAGGTGCTTTGTAACCTCTCTGTCAGTTTAGCTAGGTCTTTGGACCTCTATGTTCTATGTTGTTTGTTTGTCTTTTTACTGCTACAATTTCTGCTAGGTGGTGTCCATCTTTCTCCCAGTCCCTAGTTCTTGTAGGGATCCCTCCCTCACATCTATAGGTCTTCGTTCAGACTAGCTGAGGACTTTAGCGGGTCTGATCGCAGGATCAGGTTCCCCGTTACATCGTAGGGATCTAGCTTAGTTCTATTGTAGCGACAGATCTCCTCTCTTTCCTTAGTGCTTGTAGCAGATCATAACAGTAAGTCCAGCCCAAAAATATCTGTAAGGAAAGATCTCCAGTTTCCATCATGGTGTCGGTTCAGGATTTGGCTCAACGCCTGCAGGGACTCTCTCTGGAGGTGGCTGAGCTCCAGCAGCACGTGAGTAGCTGTTCTGGAGCGCATTTTGTGGAGCCAAAAGTACGTTTGCCTGATTTATTTTTTGGTGAACAGCAAGATTTTTTTTCCTTTAAAAATGCTTGTTTGTTGTATTTTCGTTTGAGACCCAGATCCTCTGGTGATGAATCACAGCGCATAGGGTTCATAATGTCACTTTTGCGCAAGGAACCTCAGGGATGGGCCTTTTCTCTCCAACCTAGTCATCCGTGCTTTAGTGGATAGTTTTTTTTTCTGCTTTGGGGTTGTTGTATGATGATCCTGATCGTGTCTCATCAGCTGAGACTGAATTGAGACATTTGAGGCAGGGATCAGGTAATGTGGAAAATTATTGTACCAGGCAATTATTGTATTGTACCAAAAAATTAGAGAAATACTACAAAAATACTGGTACATACTGAGACAAGATCCCCTTCTACGGGATGTACTACCAGAGAGACCAGGCATCACCTTTAGAAGGGGTAAAACACTCAAACATTATAGCACCTAGTCGCTTGAAAACATCTGTAGTGAAAAGCTCTGGAAGAAAAAAACAAACGTCTCTCCAATTTAAAACTACTAATCCTATAACAAAAAAGACAACCAATACACTCAATGGCACTTTTAAATGCAACCAGAAAAAGTGCCAATGCTGCCAAACAATAACCCATGGCCATCAATCTATCACCTCCAATAGCACAGGAGAAACCTTTCCCATAAAACATCACCTGACTTGCACTAGCAGCTATGTTATATATGTAATTACATGTAGTTGCGGAATGCAATATGTTGGCCGGACGACACAGATGGTCAGATCACGGTTAAACGCACACCGACATAATGCGAAAATTGGGCTACTAACACATAGCCTATCGAGACATCTCCTACTAAATCATAATAAGAGCTTTGAGATAAGTTTGACTCCTGTCGAAGAAATTCCGCAGAACATATCAAACAGAATCCATCTACTGAATAAGAAAGAGGCTTTCTGGATGTACAGATTGCGCTCTCTACATCCGGACGGCCTCAATGATAGATTGGAGAACATATAGAACATCGAATTAGATCAGGACAGCATATATTTTTTATGATATACTCTTGGGTTTGCCCATAAACCCCTGACTAGTGAAGCCAGCATCATGAGGACATCCATAGCATAGAGGTAAATACCAATGAGAGAAACACAATAGACCCTAGAGTGTGGACTACTCGAGTTCAATCCCAGTAGAAAAAACTAACTTATCAAAGAAGTTCCCACAGCAATTAAAGATATAGAACTCACAATATGACTAGATTAAAGTAAGATGTTTTTTTTTTTTTTTCTTTTTTTTTTTTTTTTTCTTTTTTTCCTCATTTTTTTATATATTTTTATTTTTAATTTTTTTTTTTAATTTTTTTTTTAAATTTTCTTTATTTATTTTTTTATTTTATTATTATATATATATTATTTTTTTTTATTTATTTATATATATATATATTTTTATTTATTTTTTTTTTTTATTTATTTATTTTTTTTTTTTCTTTTGTGTTGTGTTTTCTCTCATAAAGAAAAGTTTTTCTAGTAAAAGAAGTATAATATAATAGTCCTAATATGATCATTGAATATATGTTGTATGTGTGGATAATGCTATAGATTTACATTTTTTATACATCCACTCATGCTGTATACACGCAAATCAATGTTTGTAATGTTTTTTATGTGTGTGTGTTTTTCACCATGTATTTTATCATGTACTGCAAATATACTTGTAACAAAAAAAAAAAAAAAAAAAAAAAAGAAACAAGGACAAGCTAAAGCTGCATACTGAAAACCACCAAGCAGCAATTAAGCTAATGAAGAACCACCAGGTCTCAACCATTTAACATAATTAATTTATTCAAGTGAACCTATATAGACTATATAACTCTAACAGACTGTAAAGCAATATCTTACCTGAGGAAGGCTATTCCGTACCAGTATATAGCCGAAACGCGTTGTTCTATGTATCTTTTTTTATGATTATTTTTATCTAAGTAAATTTCTGAAGACTTTTAATACTTCTGCCTGGTGCCTGTCTCCTGGGAGCGCTGAACTGACTGGATGAATCCTTTCATTTTCTCCTGACCCTCACTATTAATGGTATTCACCAAGAGAATTTGGATTTGGTGGTATTAAATAATTTGCCTTCTCCAGTAATATTGGGGTTACCCTGGTTAAAATTGCACAATCCTGTACTGGATTGGTCTACCAATGAAATTAAGTCCTGAAGCCCTAAGTGTTATGACAAGTGTTGTAACGGGCGCATTGCTGCTGTGGATAGAGGGGAATTGCCTGTACCTATTCAGGATTTTTGGAAAGTTTTTTCTGAGGAGGAGTCGCAAATTTTGCCTCCCCATAGAGACTATGATTGTACCATTGAATTTGTCCCTGGAGCGACTCTTCCTAAAAGTCGTTTATTTAATCTTACTATTCCTGAGAGAAAGGCTTTGGAGGAATACATACAGACGAGCTTGGCCGCCGGTCACATTAGGCCTTCCAAGTCTCCTGTGGCTGTTGGATTTTTTTTTGTTAAAAAAAAGGACGGCGGTTTACGTCCCTGTCTGGACTTTCGCGAGATTAATAAAATTACTGTACGCAATCCTTACCCACTGCCATTGATTCCTGATTTGTTTAACCAGTTAGTGGGGGCCAAGTGGTTCTCTAAAATTGATCTCCGGGGGGCATACAATCTGTTGCGCATGAAGGAGGGTGATGAATGGAAGACTGCTTTTAACACTCCTGTGGGTCATTTTAAGAACCTGGTTATGCCTTTTGGTCTTACCAATGCACCAGCATTTTTTCAGAATCTTATTAATGATATCCTTAGAGCTTTGATCGTCAAAAATGTGGCTGTGTATTTGGATGACATTTTGATTTATTCGCCTGATCTGGAGTTTCATTGGCGGAGCGTACGTGAGGTATTAGTTATTAATTGACAATTCGCTTTTTGCTAAGCTAGAGAAATGTGAGTTCACTGTACAGAGAATTAGTTTTTTGGGCTACATTATCTCCAGCGAGGGCTTTGAGATGGACCCGGTGAAAGTTCAAGCTGTGCAGGAATGGCCTAGGCCTATTGGTTTGAAATCGATACAGAGGTTTTTGGGTTTCGCTAATTATTACAGAAAATTCATTAAAAATGTTTCTATTATTGTTAAACCACTGACCGATCTCACCAGGAAAGGTGCGAATACGGTTCAGTGGACTACTGAGGCCATTGAAGCTTTGTGTTTCTAAAGGAGAGTTTCAGCTCTGCCCCCATCCTTATTCAGCCTGATGTGACTAAGCCGTTTTTGGTTGAGGTTGATGCTTCTTCTGTGGGGGTCGGTGCGGTGTTGTCTCAGGAAAACAAGGATAGAGTGCATCCCTGTGCCTTTTTTTCCAAAAAATTTTCTGAGACTGAACTTAATTACGATATTGGTAATCGGAAATTGCTGGCTATTAAACTCTCATTTGAACACTGGCGTCATCTCTTGGAAGGTGCTGAATTTCCCATTCAGGTTTTCACTGATCATAAAAATCTGATCTATCTTGATGCTGCCAAGCGCTTGAATGCCCGTCAGGCTAGGTGGGCACTTTTTTTCTTGCGGTTTAATTTTTCCGTTGCTTACATCCCGGGTACCAAGAATGTTAAAGCTGATGCTTTGTCTCGCAGCTTTTCTCCCATGGTCGGTGCTGAGGAGGAGGAGAGCATTTTACAGGAGGGTGTTGTGATTGCTGCATTGGACTCCGTTTTGGAAGATGAGATTCTTAAAGCACAGGAGAATGCCCCATCTAACACTCCCCATGGGAGGTTGTTTGTGCCTAGGACCTTTAGGAGAGATTTGTTTGTTGAGTGTCATGAGTCTCGGTTGGCAGGTCATCCAGGAATTTCTGAGACCAAGAGACTTGTGGGTTGCAGTTTTTGGTGGCCTGGATGGCAGAAGGAAGTCATTAAGTGGGTGCGTCAATGTACTGTGTGTGCTAGATCTAAGTCTTTGCATGCTCCTGCTGCGGGGTTGCTTTGCCCTCTGGAGGTTCCTAGTGCCCCTTGGACACATCTGGCTATGGACTTTATTACTGACCTTCCCCCCTCTGAGGGTTTCACGGTCATCTGGGTGGTCGTGGACCGTTTTAGCAAGATGTGTCACTTGGTTCCCTTCATCAAACTGCCCTGCGCTAAGACACTCGCTAAGGCCTTTTTCAAGGAAATTGTCAGACTCCATGGTGTTCCTACTGACATTGTTTCTGATAGGGGACCTCAGTTCGTGGCTCGTTTTTGGCGTACCTTTTGTGACAGGTTGGGAGTTCATTTGTCATTTTCATCTGGATATCATCCTGAGTCTAATGGCTAGACAGAAAGGAAGAATCAGGATGTTGAGCAGTTCTTGCGTTGTTTTGTGGCAAACAATCAAGAGGGGTGGTCTGAGTTTCTGCCACTTGCTGAATTTGCTCTTAACAACCATACATCCTCTTCTGCTGGGTGTTCGCCTTTTATTTGTTGTTCTGGGAGACATCCGTCTTTTGGGTCATTCTCCAAATTGGTATCGGCTGTGCCTGAGGAGGAGAGTTTTTCCGGTGATTCGGAGAGAGTTTGGACGGATGTGTGTGGTAATCTTCAGGAGGCTAACAAAAAATCTAAGAGGTACTTTGATAGGAAACGGCAAGAGGTTTTGTTTGCTATTGGTGACATGGTTTGGTTGTCCTCTAAGAATCTGCGGTTGAGGATTCCTTCTAAAAAATTGGGTCCCAAGTTTGTAGGGCCCTTTAAGGTGCTTCAGGTAGTTAATCAATCTGCTGTTAGGTTGGAGGTTCCCACCTCCTGGAAGATTAATCCGGTGTTTCATGTTTCTCTATTGAAAAAAGCTGATGTATCAGATAGAGACGCCACTGCCAGTGTTCCCCCGGTGGTGGAGGATGGGGAATATGAAATTTCCCGCATCCTAAATTCTAGACGGTATAGAGGGAGTTTGCAGTATCTCGTCGTGTGGAAGGGTTTCGGTCCCGAAGATAACTCATGGGTGAGGGCGGATGATGTTTCTGCTTCCAGACTTGTCAGAGCGTTTCATAAGAGGTTTCCTGATAAGCCTGGGCCTAGGGGATCCGGAGGATCCTCTTAGAAGAGGGGCTACTGTTAGAACTCTCCTGTTAGTTTTTTTCTATCTTGCTGGTCACATGACCTTTTTTGCCTATTTAATCCTGCTCCGCCCTTCTGGCCATGCTGGACTTCATTGTAATTTCTACTCTTAAGCTAGCCAGGTGCTTTGTAACCTCTCTGCCAGTTTAGCTAGGTCTTTGGACCTCTATGTTCTATGTTGTTTGTTTGTCTTTTTACTGCTACAATTTCTGCTAGGAGGTGTCCATCTTTCTCCCAGTCCCTAGTTCTTGTAGGGATCCCTCCCTCACATCTATAGGTCTTCGTTCAGACTAGCTGAGGACTGTAGTGGGTCTGATCTCAGGATCAGGTTCCCCGTTACATCGTAGGGATCTAGCTTAGTTCTATTGTAGGGACAGATCTCCTCTCTTTCCTTAATGCTTGTAGCAGATCATAACCAGAGGCAGTGATTGATGTTATACCTAAGACAGGCAAAGATCCTTTACTTCCCGATTCATAGAGGTCCATATCTTTATCAACTGATCATGCCTGTGAAGTGGTGTGGAATTAATGCCGCTATATAAATGAGTAAAATAAATAAATATCAAGATCATTGTGAAGGTTTTGGCTTCTAGATTGAACACAGTAATATCTACAGCAATCCATACTGACCAGTCAGGCTTCATGCCTGATAGATCCACAACTGTCAATATCCGAAGATTTTTTCTTAACCAGTGGATCGTGATGGGGATAGACCTGTACGCTCGCTTGATGCCACTAAGGCATTCGATTCTGTTGAGTGGGAATATTTATGGGTGGTGTTGGAAAAGTTTGGCATGGGATATGGTTTCATCTCATGGCTTAAATTACTATATAGTAGGCTGGTGGCTAGAATATGAGTAAATAGGCATCTCACCTCGGCCTTTGGACTGAGCACGGGCACACGGCAGGGGTGTTCACTGTCTCCCCTGCTCTTTGCAATGGCCATTGAGCCCCTGGCAGCGATTATCAGGGAGAATCCAGAAGTAATTGGGTTCCGTAGAGGGAATAGAAGAGAGAAGGTTGCCCTCTATGTCGATGACACTTAGCTGTTCTTGGCTAGAGCTTCTGAGTTCCTTCCTATAGCAATAGAAATGATAGAAACATTTGGAAAATACTCGGGTCTGGTGATAAACTGAAGCAAATCGGTTATACTTCCATTGGATAATATAGATGAAAATGCTTCCCGTTAAACTAACTCGGGGTTACAGGTGGTCTCTGAGTTTAAGTACTTAGGCATTAACATAATGGCAAAAATAAATGATTATGAGAATCTTGACCTAATATTTAATAAAGTTTAGAGGTAAACTGGGGGCTTGGTCCAAGCTACCGTTATCGGTTGTGGGTCGTGCTAATCTGGTCAAAATGATCTGGATGCCACAGTTGCTGTATGTTCTACACAACTCCCCATTATGGATAAATCAGAGATTTTTCTTGAAAGCTAACCAGGAGTTTAGAAAATTAATATGGGGCAAACAGACAACGAGAATTAAGCTGGAAATACTGCAAAGGAATAAAACAATGGGCGGCCTTGCAGTCCCAAATCCATGGGTATATTATGTGGTATCTCAACTTCAACATATTCAGGGATGGAACGACCATGGGACGGGGAAGCTCATCGTTTGTTGCTACAACATTATCTCCATTCAGATAAACTTTATGAAGTGCTGGAGGCGCATACATTTTGGACACTTGGAGGTAAAATACCAACTATTCTATTAATTCACAAACTTTGGGGGTCGATGAAAAAAAATTACAGGGTGTAGAAGGTGTTTCGCAATTTACTTCATTATGGAACACTCCATGGCTTCCAAATCGATACCAACTGGTGGGATTCTAATCCTGGAATCCTGGAGTTCTAGGGGTTTAAATAGATTTAATCAAGTGTTAATAGGTGATTTGATTAAGGAATTTTCACAGCTGCAAAATAAATTCTATAAAAATTTACAATTTCGGCACACACATAAGGCAGAAGGCATTGTTCTGGATGTGGGGGTACCTCAAAACACAATAATACAGAAAATAGCTAGTTCACATCGGTCTCAAGGACTGATTTCACTACTTTATAACATTCTTCTGGATATAATATTGACAAACCATCCTATGTGATCAAAGACAAAATGGGAGAGTGTGGTAGGCCCTATAGAAGAAAATCATTGGCTAGATATATTGGAAAATGTCCCACAATTATCCTTGAACGAATCTCAATTGTCTCATATATACATTGTGACAAGGTCACTGGCAAAGTACTAGCGGGGAGATATGCAGCACTGCGATTAATAGCTGCAGTAATTATACATAGAAAATGGTTCCAGCACATGAGTGGGTTAATCAGCCATCTTAGTGCTAGGGTGTTTAAACACCTGTAGAAAGGGAGGAACTCAGAGGATAAAATCACAGCCTTTTCAGAGCATTTGGTAGAGGGCCTGGAGATGAAAGCTCTGGAGCTGTGGTGTGCATGTTAAGGAAAGCTAAACCTTGGGTTGTTTTGTTTCTTAAGCAGATACCCGTAGCAACAAGGACTTTGCCATACATTATGGTTATGTTTTCTTTTCCTGTTAGGCCAGGAAGTCCTTGTTTGTTTTTGCTAACATTGCTGTAGTTTACGCAGTGCTCTTAATAAACTCAGCAGAAGCTTTAAAGAGACAGTGTTCCTGTGTACCTCTATGAGCAACCAAGTGAGTCGATTTACCACAACGTGATACATCAGGTACAGTATATAGGACGCTTCAATTCTTATATAACATTTCGTTCAAGTCCTCATTGTACTAGATGCAACACTTACTCAGCAGACATGCTTCATATTTTGTCCTTATTCAATGCAGAACTTTCACCATTGCTATGTATACTGGGATATGTTGAAGATATGACTAGTGATGAGCATGGCAAAATAGCGCTGGCACGTATGTTGTATATGGCAAGGAAATTAATAGCCCAAAAATGGATAGCAGATCAGGAACCTGTGATGTCAGAATTTATAGACAAAGTTAATTGGCTAGTAAACTTGGAAAAAAGAGATGTTATCTGTAAATATAAGTTATGGAGTTTATGGATTGATAGCTCCGGTTTGGCGTCCAAGGAATTGGAGAGATTTCGCTACATCTATGTTCTGGTGCCCAAAATAGTTAATTTTTTTTTAAACAAATGTTTAACATGTTAAAAAAAAAATGAAATGTGTCTTATGCGTATTGCATTTTTTTGTTTTTACAAGAATTGTTGGTTCCAATTTTCTTTTGAAACTTTTTAAAATCTGCTTTTTTCAGGTGTTTTTCTTGTAATATAGAAAAGCCTAAGGCCAGACATAAACCCCATAAACACTGTACTTGTAGACTTGGGTATCAAATAATTTCTGTCCATGGTGTTTGTGCAAACAAAAAAGCTTTTATAAAAGCCTGAAACTTCTGTGTGTGAATCAGAAATGAGATCTAACGTGATAGAAGATTACAGTCTGGGGAAGACAGGAAACATTCATATAGACGGCCGGTGGTGATGTAGTCAGTGAAGAACTCTGGCCAAATATATTTCTAGAGCCGTAGTATAAGATGAAGATGTCGTCCTCATCATGAAGTAGTTATTTCTCATTTCATGTGTAATGAATATCTCCTGCAGTATTGCTAATGCCGATTCCAGTGTCGGTAAATGAAACAAGAATTAGCGTTATGGACGATAGGTCTATGAGAAACGTATTCAGCTGCAGATTCCAAGGAAGAAACGACTTGTTGTCTGTGGCCTAAAATACACTGCTCAAAAAAATAAAGGGAACACTCAAATAACACATCCTAGATCAGAATGAATGAAATATTCCCATTGAATACTTTGTTCTGTACAAAGTTGAATGTGCTGACAACAAAATCACACAAAATCATCAATGGAAATCAAATTTATTAACCAATGGAGGCCCGGATTTGGAGTCATCCCCAAAATGAAAGTGGAAAAACACACTACAGGCTGATCCAACTTTGATGTAATGTCCTTAAAACAAGTCAAAATGAGGCTCAGTATTGTGTGTGGTCTCCATGTGCCTGCATGACCTCCCTACAACGCCTGGGCATGCTCCTGATCAGGTTGCGGATGGTCTCCTGTGGGATCTCCTCCCAGACCTGGACTAAAGCATCCGCCAACTCCTGGACAGTCTGTGGTGCAACGTGACGTTGGTGGATGGAGCGAGACATGATGTCCCAGATGTGCTCAATTGGATTCAGGTCTGGGGAAAGAGCGGGCCAGTCCATAGCTTCAATGCCTTCATCTTGCAGGAACTGCTGACACACTCCATCCACATGAGGTCTGGCATTGTCCTGCATTAGGAGGAACCCAGGGCCAACCGCACCAGCATATGGTCTCACAAGGGGTCTGAGGATCTCATCTTGGTACCTAATGGCAGTCAGGCTACCTGTGGCGAGTATACGGAGGGCTGTGCGGCCCTCCAAAGAAATGCCACCCCACACCATTACAGACCCACTGCCAAACCGGTCATGCTGAAGGATGTTGCAGGCAGCAGATCGCTCTCCACCGCGTCTCCAGACTCTGTCACGTCTGTCACATGTGCTCAGTGTGAACCTGCTTTCATCTGTGAAGAGCACAGGGCGCCAGTGGCGACTTTGCCAATCCTGGTGTTCTGTGGCAAAAGTAAAGCATCCTGCACGGTGTTGGGCTGTGAGCACAACCCCCATCTGTGGATGTCGGGCCCTCATACCACCCTCATGGAGTCGGTTTCTAACCGTTTGTGCAGACACATGCACATTTGTGGCCTGCTGGAGGTCATTTTGCAGGGCTCTGGCAGTGCTCCTCCTGTTCCTCCTTGCACAAAGGAGGAGGTAACGGTCTTGCTGCTGGGATGTTGCCCTCCTATTACTCCCTCCACATCTCCTGGTATCTGCTCCATGCTCTGGACACTGTGCTGACAGACACAGCTACACTTCTTGCCACAGCTCGCACTGATGTGCTATCCTGGATGAACTGCACTACAAATTCTGTGGGTTGTACTGTAGACACCGCCTCAATCTACTGTACCTCTAGGGGTGAGAGCAATAGCAAAATGAAAAAGTGACCAAAACAACAGCCAAAAAGGATGAGAACAGAGAAATGGTCTGTGGTCACCATCTGCAGAACCACTCCTTTATAGGGGGTATCTGGCTAATTGCCTATCATTTCTACCAGTTGTCTGTTCCATTTGCACAACAGCAGGAGAAATTGATTCACAATCCGTGTTGCTTCATAACTGGACAGGGAGATTTCACAGAAGTGTTATTGACTTGGAGTTACATTGTGTTAAGTGTTCCCTTTATTTTTTGAGCAGTGTATATAGGTTTTATTAGATGTAAAGAAGGAAACTAAATACTGTAAAATAATAAATCTCCTCATATATTTACCTTATTATCTCCAGTAATTGTATTATTATACAGGATTCTTTATGATGTTACATCGGCTCATCTTTTTCTCATTCAGGTCTCTACAATATCAGATGCTTTCAGAGAAGATCTTCTATAAAAGAGAATTTTCCTGATTTATCCATCAAAGATGGATATGGACAGAGACAAGATGGCAGAGAGGATATTACCCCTCACCCTAGAGATCCTCTTCCGTCTTACTGGAAAGGTGAGAGATTCTGATGACGTCACATTACATCATTCTTATCTATGGGAATAACAGATGGACAGAACTGGAGAGGTGAGGACTCTGGAAATGTCTGGAGTGAGATTTATTAATGTGTCTCTCCATAACCAGGATTACACAGTAGTGAAGAAGACCTCTAGTGAGCGCTGTCAGGACCCTGTGTCTGAGGGATGGGGAAGACCCCTGAGCCCAATCACAGGGCCTCCACCTCAACCCCGGATGCATGAGGACATCAATGACCAGAAGATCCTAGAACTCGCCTACAAGATGATTGAGCTGCTGACTGGAGAGGTGACACTGCTGGGAATGCTGGGACATTATACAGTAACGCTATGAAGGGATCGGGGGATGACGATGTCATTGTATGTGTCAGGTTCCTATAAGACGTCAGGATGTCGCCGTCTATTTTTCCATGGAGGAGTGGGAGTATTTAGAAGGACACAAAGATCTGTACAAGGACGTCATGATGGAGGTTCCCCAGACCCTCACATCACCAGGTAATAGACTGGACTAAATACACGCGGGCTATAATTATCTGTATGTAAAGAATGAATTCAGTCCCTGTATGTGTTTCCTCCAGATCTATCCAGTAAGAGGACAACACCAGAGAGATGTCCCCGTCCTCTTCTTCCACAGGACTGTAAACAAGAAGACCCCAATGTTCCTCAGGATCATCAGGTAGATCGAGAGAAGGTGTCATGAGATCTCCCCTATGATGTGTAGATGGCTGTGAAGGTCTTGTGCTCAGTCTTGTTTTACCCACCACTATTTTATGTTTTATACTTGTGTAATGAGAAAGGTGGAGATGGCAGTATTAGAGCTGATCATAGATGTGACTTCTCATCTGTCTGTGACTTTTACAGTATTTGTTTCAGGGTGATGATCTGACCCATATTAATACTACAGAGACATATGTGAGGGGTGATGAGCGGTGTAAGGAGGAGATTCCTACATATGACTACCCAGGTGAGTAGTAACCACTAAATGCAGAGAAGTCACAGATTCTTCTCAGTCCCCGTCTGTGGTTGCTTTATCAGTGGTGTAGTCCGGCAGTATCACAATAGTGTGATCACCATTTTGCCTCTAGACCACAACATTTTCCTCCACTCAAAACTGTTCAAATGACTTTGGGTATTGAAAGCCCTTTTGTATAGAATTTACAATCAGTAAGATCCACCTACCCCCTGGGATTAGGAGACGTTACCTGCCCAGATCTGTAAACTACAAAGTAAAATGACAGCGTACGTAGAATGTGCTGACAAGTTAGAAAATCACTTGAAGAAAAATATTATGATGGGCCTGTAAGAGAAAGCGGAGGGTAATGATGGTGTTGGCTTCCTAGAACCCTGATATCTTAATGGATGAATCTACCATCTCTCCCTTCTGTGCTGCTGAATGTCCTCATATGGTCCCTACAAGACCAGGTCCAGTCATTCTGGCCAAACTTCACTTTTATGATCGACAACATTAAATGTGCAGTGAGGGCCAAGTGTGAATTTCTGTACAATAACAACAGAGTTTCCCTTTATCCTGACTTTACAGTTTCTTTTCAAACCAACTAACTTCAAATAAGATTGCGATAAACTATACTAAAAACATTACACCTGTGCCATGATATATCTCTAAGCTGTGCGTGGCTGATGGCTGTAATATACATTTATTCACGCCTGCAGGAGATGTGTTGGCTCCAGCCCTGGTTTCGTGGATTCAGTCCACGTCATAAATTCCATTATGTTTTCAATCCTAAAGAATTCAGATTACTGCACAATCTCTCCTGAAATGGGGGCGCTAATACTTTCTCTACTCTTCTGGTCAGTACTCATAGTAGCTCCAATGGTCCACCATAAATGAGTGCGGCTCCGGTTTAGTGTTGGAGCTCTCTCTTATATATACGTTGTTGGGGATCTAACATTTATTTAGTCTATATCTTTTTTTTACAGGTTCATTCTCTATGATACTTTGATTGTGGTGGGATCTGTCTCACTTATTTGAGTCTGTAACTCCCTGATAGTCTTTAAAAAAAGGTCTCCATTATCTCTGCCAAATGCCCGAGGTTCAAATTTAAGATACCTCATCTCTGCACTATTATAAAAAGTTCTCTTTGAATGTCTAATATTTCTTCTTGAAACTCATCCGATAGAAAATATTGTCCCTTACGATAGTTTAGATTCCCAAGAGCCATCGAGCCCCATACTCTAATTACCCCAGAGAGGTTTCATCACTAGTTACTAATTTTTATAGATCCACACAAAGTGACTCCATTTTGGAAATTATAAACCTCAAATAATTAATCTTTAGAAATAGTGACTATTTTGACTCTACAGCCACTTTCCAGAAATTAGTATACAGTGGATGTTGGAGAGTGAAATTACAAATATGCCATTTTATTACCCAACACATAGTGCCCAGATTGTGCTCCAGGAGACACACACCGTAAATTAAGTGGGTTCTTCTCACTATAGTAATGCCAAATACATGGATGCTGAATGTGGTTTGGGCACACTGCAAGGCTCAGAAGTGAGGGGAGATCTGACTTTGGGAGAGCGGATATTGCTGGATTGGTTTATGGAAGCCATGTTGATTCTCAAGAACCTATGAGCCACTAATAATGTGGAAACCTCTGTTTTCCCACTGACAGATGATGGACCTGAGTGGGGACTTGTTTTTTTTGTGAGATGAGTAGAAGTTTTTATTGGTATCATTTTTAACTACATAACATTGGTGGCTTTTTATTCCATATTTGGGAGGCAGAATGAACAAACAATTGAACACCACGCTCTACTGGTTCATGCTATGAGGTTTTCTATTGGACTGTGAACTGTCATTGTCTTGGTGAATAATTAATAATATTTTTTTTTACATATCTTGCCATTTTAATGGACAGTTTAAGTAGAAATGTTCAAAAATATAAAATTCAAGGATATTTTATTAAAAAATATTAATTTGTTTTATTCTTTAGCAGATGACTGTGCCAGGAGATCAGAAGGACAGCTGACATCTTCAATTTTTAGATCAGATGATCTTGAGATCCCACAGGATACAATTGAAGTGAATGCCATTACTCCAGATATACCATCATCCCTTCACAGCAAAGATCTGTCATCTGATCCTTTCATACAGGTCCGGTCTTCTGATACATTACCGACTACTAAGGAAAATCAAAGTCAAATAAGCATTAAAAAACGAAGTGCTCCACAAGCAAAGAAGCTATTTTCAAGTTCAGAATATGGAAATAGTTTTCCCCTCAAAAAGTCTTTTCTTAAACATCAAAGAATTCACACGGCAGAGAATAGATTTTCTTGTTCCAAGTGTGGGAAATGTTTTAACCAGAAATCCGATCTTGTTAGGCACCAGAGAACTCACACAGGGGAGAAGCCTTATTCATGTTCAGAATATGGAAAATGTTTTAACCATAAATCAGATATTGTTATCCACCAAATATCCCTCTCAGGGGAGAAGCCATTTTCATGTTTAGAATGTGGAAAATGTTTTAACCATAAATCAAATTTTGTTAAGCACCAGAGAACCCACACAGGGGAGAAGCCTTTTTCATGTTCAGAATGTGGGAAATGCTTTGTACAGAAATCAACTCTTAATAAGCATCAGAGAACTCACACAGGAGAGAAGCCTTTTTCATGTTCAGAATGTGAGAAATGTTTTGTACAGAAATCAACTCTTAATAAACATCAGAGAAGTCACACAGGTGAGAAGCCTTTTCATGTTCAAAATGTGCGAAATGTTTTAATCAGAAAACGCATTTTGGTAGCCACTGGAGAACCCACACAGGTGAGAATGCTGCAACAACACCCAACTGGTCTCTGTACAGACTAGAAAGGCCCTAGCTGCACAACTAAAATCACCTCGTACCTACATAACCAACACCTATATCCACCAACGCTTGGGTCAGAGACATTGTCTCCTACAGCTACAAAATAGAATTTTCCATGCTCCCTTGTTTTCGAGACCCATCCCCCTAAGACTCCTTCCCTCATTGCCGGCTTTTTCAAGGCTATTGATTCGCTATCCAAAGCAGGCATCATGATCTCAGTTCCAGGACACCGAAACATCAGACACTGGAGGCAGGCCAAGGGGCCGGAGCAAAGCCAAAGACCCTACCCACAATCCTGCCCTTATGCACCAACAGCTTATTACACAGTTTTACAATACATCAGACATGCGTTAAATGGAACAAGTAAAGGCATAAAGTTTTCAATGCTAATAAAATGCACTTTTGTAAAATTAGAATTGTTTCTATATATGTTAAAATGTTCTTTTGACAATATTTCTACAAGTAAAAGTTTGAGATTTCTGTGTTAATGGTTATTTGTTTCTTTTAAACCTGTTCTGAGTGTCAATAAAATATTTCTCTGGTTAAGTTTCCACATTGTATTTTAGCCTTTCATTTTACTCATAGGGCAGGAAAAGCCCATGATGCATCTGTGTAAACCATATAAAAGGTACTGGCTTAGACAGGTAAAGCAGTTTTGAAACTATGTAGTTCACTTGTACAAGCTGCATAGATGAAAACCTGCTTAAAGGGAACCTGTCACCTGATTTTCCCCATATAAAGTACGACCACCACCTGTATGGCCTTTATATACACTATTCTAGAATGCTGCATATAAGTCCCCAAGCCGATCTCCGTAACTGGAATTGGATGTTTCGACCCCAGCAGTTAACCTCCAGCCGGTCGCCCCCGCACATTTCGTCCCCAGCACTTGGCCCCCAGGATGTTTTTGCCCCCACACATCTCACCCCCACACATATCTCCCCCAGTTCGCCTCCGTCCGGGGGCAAAATGTGCGGAGGCGAATCTTGATAGGGGTGAAATGTACCTGGGGACAAACAGATGGGGACGAACTGCTGGGGGCAAATTGCTGGGGGCGAAACTTCCTATAACCAAAATTAACATATTTTTAACCATCCAAACATTGCTATTTAAATAGTCATGATGGCTGAACAGCAAGCAGTCAGTCTCACTTCATCATATATGATTAACTGTGAAACGCTGCAGTGTTCCAATTACAATATACTTTTAGAAGCCATAGACTTCATCATTAGACTGGCTGTCTGGAGAATCCTCCGGTGGGTCCAGGCCTCTCCTTCAGGGGCATCTATAACGCCTGACCTCGCAGATGGTATGGTGTCACTGAGATTTTAATGTTATTTACTGTTGAATATCATATTCAGCTAATACATCAGACCGGAAGCGGCAGACGCGATGACCTTACTAGATTGTGCCTGCCGTGCCTCAGGCCACACATGAGGAAATTACTAGATTGTGCCTCTGACCACACGTGGGGACGTTGCTAGGTTGTGCCTCTGACCACACGTGAGGATGTTGCTAGGTTGTGCCTCAGACCACATGTGAGGACGTTGCTAGATTGTGCCTCAGACCACGCGTGGGGACATTGCTAGATTGTGCCTCAGACCACACGTGGGGACGTTGCTAGGTTGTGCCTCAGACCACATGTGGGGACGTTGCTAGGTTGTGCCTCTGACCACACGTGAGGACGTTGCTAGGTTGTGCCTCTGACCACATGTGAGGACGTTGCTAGGTTGTGCCTCTGATCACACGTGAGGACGTTGCTAGGTTGTGCCTCAGACCACATGTGAGGACGTTGCTAGGTTGTGCCTCAGACCACACGTGAGGACGTTGCTAGGTTGTGCCTCTGATCACACGTGAGGACGTTGCTAGGTTGTGCCTCAGACCACATGTGAGGACGTTGCTAGGTTGTGCCTCTGACCACACGTGAGGACGTTGCTAGGTTGTGCCTCTGATCACACGTGAGGACGTTGCTAGGTTGTGCCTCAGACCACATGTGAGGACGTTGCTAGGTTGTGCCTCAGACCACACGTGAGGACGTTGCTAGATTGTGCCTCAGACCACACGTGGGGACGTTGCTAGGTTGTGCCTCAGACCACATGTGGGGACGTTGCTAGGTTGTGCCTCTGACCACACGTGAGGACGTTGCTAGGTTGTGCCTCTGACCACATGTGAGGACGTTGCTAGGTTGTGCCTCTGATCACACGTGAGGACGTTGCTAGGTTGTGCCTCAGACCACATGTGAGGACGTTGCTAGGTTGTGCCTCAGACCACATGTGGGGACGTTGCTAGGTTGTGCCTCTGACCACACGTGAGGATGTTGCTAGGTTGTGCCTCTGACCACACGTGAGGACATTGCTACGTTGTGCCTCAGACCACATGTGAGGACGTTGCTAGGTTGTGCCTCAGACCACACGTGAGGACGTTGCTAGATTGTGCCTCAGACCACACGTGGGGACGTTGCTAGGTTGTGCCTCAGACCACACGTGGGCACATTGCTGGATTGTGCCCGCCATGCCTCAGACCACGTGCAGCAGATAGCGGAGCAGAAAGGCAGTTATTTATTTATATTATTTTAATTTGAATTCTCACCAGGAACATGTTCGTGTTGTATTACAAAGATTGAATTAAAAAATTACTTCTTTGCTAAAATTGAGAATTTTTTTTTTTCTGTTCAGGAAATTTAATTCCTGTGGATCATTTTATCGGCTAATTGGGTCCAACCTAGTGACCTGAAAGCGTTGCAATAATTTGTAGGATTTGCCAACTATTATAGGAAATTCATTAGGGGTTTTTCTCAGATTGCTGAACCTCTTACTGACCTCACACGTAAGGGGGCAGATATCCAGGTTTGGCCATCGGATGCTATGAGGGCTTTTGAAAAATTGAAAAAGTCTTTTATGTCTGCTCCTGTTCTAATGCAACCCCATCTCCAAGAACCAGTCATTGTGGAGGTGGATGCTTCGGAGGTCGGTGTAGGGGCCGTTTTATCTCAAAGTTTCAAAAAACTGACCAATTTGTGGCCATGTGCTTTTTTCTAGAGAAAATTTTCGTCTGCTGAAAGAAATTCTGCTGTTGGGAATTGTGAGTTACTCACTGTTAAATTAGCCTTTAAGGAATGGAAACATTTTCTGGAGGGTTCATCACGTCACTGTGGTCACTGACCATAGGAATTTAGCATATATTGATCAGCTGACTGGCTAGCTCCTAGAAAGGCCAGATGGTCTTTATTTTTCTCTAGATTCAATTTCTCTATCACTTTCAGGCTGTGAAGGCTGTCGAACTATCAGGCAGTTTAAGTTAAATTTCTCCTCCAGAACCTTTATCCTCCATTTTATCTAAGGGCATTGTGCTTCCTGTGATATCCTCAGAGTTGGAAGCTGAGATACGTAAAGTCCAGTCGTTGGCTCCTTCTGCCACTCCTGGGTCCAAATTATTTGTAGTTGTGTACCTAAGATCGTGACTGTTGCAGGAGTTTCATGATTCCATCTTGAGTGGTTATCTTGGGGTCACAGCTCTGCGGAAAGCTATTACTAGGCTTTTTGGTGGCCGTCTATGAATAATGATATTAAAGATTTCGTATACAGGAGAACAGTGCTGACCTGAAGTGAGTACTGGAGCCTCCTGTATTATGTCTCTAGCCTCACTACTCTCTCCTATCCTCCACTCCAACAAAAGGTGTTTTTTCCTTTTTTGCCCCACACAGTTGCACTTTCCCTGCCCGCTCTACACTTTCTGCCCTCTAGTTGATGATATCACAGTACCTTCCCCCACTGCTCTCTGTGATGGTGACAGCGGTTCCCCATCTTCTTCATTTTTGCCGTTATTTATGTGTGTAAAGTACATACACAAATCACATACAGTATATACACTATATAAATAAATACAGTGTATATGCCATCTGTATTGATGTGAATGTGTACTATATACGTGTAACATTTTTAGATAAGTCAGACATTAAACAGCATATATGCTTTAGCTAAAAGTGCCACAAAAATAATAAAACATGTACCTTTTAAAAAAAATAACTGAAATTTTTATATGCAGAATGAATAAATTAATATATCTATAATGTTGTTTATACCAAATGTATAATAGTAAAAAAATAATTACCACCTCCCCACGCCCAAAGAAATTACTAAAAGTAAATCATTAAAAGGGTTGTCCCATTTCCAAAATTACTCCATAAGCTCAGGGGTATAAAAACCAAACAAACCCAAACTGAGGTTTTACTCTTTCTATCTTTGTTGATTGGCTGCAGCTGTGAAGTTGGGTCTGCAGCGCTGTAGTCAATCACTGAACTCAGCGTGTGATGTAGACATCACAAGCCACTGAGTTCGGTGACAGATCACAGTACTGCAGACATGAAGTCACCGCTGCAGCCAATCAACAACAGGTACGGGAAGTGGCAAGTGGAAGCTCACTATTATCACGCACTATATATATATTACAGTTGAAGCATGTTTTTCTCAATATCTGACATGAAATCAGAATAAACCTTTCCTGTTTTAGATCAATTAGAATTACCATCATTTTTAATATTTGCCAAATGCCAGAATAATGAGGAAGCGAGAATGTTTGAAGGAATTTTTATTAGTTACTGCAAAGTCAAAAGTTTACATACACTAAGATTACTATGCCTTTAAACAATTCTGGACTGCCCATATGATGATGTCTTGGGTTTGGAAGCTTCTTTTTTGGCAACATCTGAGTTCAGGTCACTGTTCTTTGGTGCATACGGTTACCATCCTAAGTTTGGCACTTTTAGTGGGGGAGGGGCTTCGGGAGTTCCTGAGGAGGAACGTTTTGCTTCATCGCTCTCCTCAGTATGGTGGGAAGTTCTGAGTAATCGCACCAGTCTCCCATGATTTTCCAAACATATAGCTGACAGGAGACAGGTCCGGACCTAAGTGTGAATGACTTTGTGTGGTTGTCTACCAGGAATATCAAGTTGAAGGTTCCTTCCCGGAAGCTGGGACCTAGATTTATTGGTCCCTATAAAATAACCGCCGTCATTAATTCAGCAGCATTTCGTCTTGAGCTACCTGAGGCCCTTAAGATCCACAATGTGTTTCACAGGTCTCTGCTCAAGAAATATGTAGAACCTCTTGAGTCCTCACCCCTACCGCCGCCCCCAATCATGCTTGATGGTAATCTGGAGTTCCAGATTTAGAGGATTGTAGATTCTCATCTCAAGCGTTGTTCCCTACAGTACTTGGTGCATTGGAAGGGTTATGGTCCAGAGGAAAGGATGTGGGTTTCAGCATCAGAGGTGAATGATCCTAGGTTGGTTTGTGCATTCCACACCTCTTATCCTAAGAAACCTGGTCCTGCGTGTGCAGAGGCCACTCGTAGAAGGCAGGGTACTGTCACGGGTGTGTCAAGTGTAATTGTCACTCTGCATCTGGCTGTAGAAGGTCACTGCGCTTGGCATTGCAGACACCTTAATCCTTCTTCCTTTAGGACCCAGCGGTGACTTCCTTTCTGCTGCTGATTGACACAGCCTGGTCTGGTTTTTTAAAAACATTCATTTTGCTTCAGGGAGTGACCAGTCATATTTCTATGTACCATTGTGCAGGTATTAGGGCTCTAGTAGTCGACTAGCTTCTTCTCTTGTGCCCTTGGAGGATAGTTGGCATTTTCTTTCTGGTGTCTGCTCAAGCTAAGTTTATCCCCTTTGTTTGTCTACCTTGTTGTATTTAGTTTATAGTGGGGCCTGAACAGTGCTTACCCCTTCCCTCCCTATCTGGGGCTAAGCTCTAGGGATAAACAGGGCTTAGGTTTCCTGCTCAGTGATCATTATGGAACCTATATAGGGATGGTAGGATAGACAGGGTGATACTAGATCTGCCTAGGGGTCTTCACTCCCCCTCTCCATAGTGTTTGGGCTTCCTCCCCCTCTTCTCTTCGTGTTGAACTTGGTGTTTCCTACACTTGGCGTTTCCTACACTTGGCGTGACCGCAATTCTCCGCTGCGGATTTTGACCAAATGTCATTGCATGCGGTGGATCGCGGCTCCATTCCGTACACCTCGTACATGCGTGGCTCTGCTCCGTACACCTTATACACGCGCGGCTCCACTCCGCACATCTCGTACATTCGTGGCTCTGCTCCTTATGCCTCGTACACGCGTGGCTCAGCTCCGTACACCTCGGACGCTCCGCTCCATACACCTCGTACGCTCCGCTCCGTACACTTCATACACACTGTTCCGCTCCGTACACTTGGTATACACCGCTTTGCTCCGTACACCTCGAACACACGGCTCTGCTCTGTACACACTGCTTCACTCCGTACACCTCGTATACACGCGGCTTCGCTCTGTACACCTTGTACACACGCGGCTCCACTCCATACAACTTGTACACACCCGGCTCTGCTCTGTACACACGGCTGCACTCCGTACACATCGAACACACGGCTCTGCCCTGTATACACGGCTGAACGCCGTACACCTCATACACACAAGGCTCCGCTCCATACACCTCGTACACACAAGGCTCCGCTCCGTACACCTCGTACACGCGCGGCTCCGCTCCGTACACCTCATACAAGCGTGGCTCCGCTCCGTACACCTCGTACACGCGCGGCTCCGCTCCGTACACCTCGTACACGCGCGGCTCCGCTCCGTATACCTCGTACACGCGCGGCTCCGCTCCGTACACCTCGTACACGCGCGGCTCCGCTCCGTATACCTCGTATATGCGCGGCTCCGCTCCATACACCTCGTACACGCGCGGCTCCGCTCCATACACCTCGTACACGCGCTGCTCCACTCCATACACCTCGTACACGCGCGGCTCCGCTCCGTACACCTCGTACACGCGCGGCTCCGCTCCGTACACCTCGTACACGCGTGGCTCTGCTCCGTACACCTCGTACACGTGTGGCTCTGCTCCATACACCTCGTACACGGGTGGCTCCGCTCCGTACACCTCGTACACACGCGGCTCTGCTCCGTACACCTCGTACACACGCGGCTCTGCTCCGTACACCTCGTACACACACGGCTCTGCTCTGTACACACGGCTTCGCTACGTACACCTCGTATACACACGGCTCCGCTCTGTACACCTCGTACCCACGCGGCTCCACTCCATACAACTTGTACACATGGCTCTGCTCCGTACACCTCGTACACGCGCGGCTCTGCTCCGTACACCTCGTACACGCGCGGCTCTGCTCCGTACACCTCGTACACACACGGCTCTGCTCCGTACACCTCGTACACACGCGGCTCCGCTCCGTACACCTCGTACACACATGGCTCCGCTCCGTACACCTCGTACACGTGCGGCTCCGCTCCGTACACCTCGTACACACGCGGCTCCGCTCCGTACACCTCGTACACACGCGGCTCCGCTCCGTACACCTCGTACACACGCGGCTCTGCTCCGTACACCTGGTACACACGCGGCTCCGCTCCGTACACACGCGGCTCTGCTACATCCACACTGTAAACCCCTCCTGACCCCACACATAAACTTCAGCTCACCCAGCACCATGACAACCAGCACAGCAGAGTCCTGCATCCACTGAGGCCCCTGATCATGTGACCCCTGACTCCTCCCCTCCTGTGGAGACCCCCATTACTGGGCGCAGGGGGCATTAACCCCTTCAGCACGGAGACTCTTTTGGGGTCTTCCTGTAATAGATACATACGACCCAACTATGGAGACAGGAAGGGAGGAAACGTATTGTTCTCATAGTACAGGGCCCCTTTACTGGCCCCACAGTGTAATGCCCCCATTATGCCCCTTATGAAGGATGTATGATGCCCCCACACAGTGTAATGCCCCCATTATGCCCCTTATGCAGTATATATGATGCCCCCACAGTGTAATGCCCCCATTATGCCCCTTATGCAATATGTATGATGCCCCCACACAGTGTAATGCCCCCATTATGCCCCTTATGCAGTATGTATGATGCCCCACAGTGTAATGCCCCCATTATGCCCCTTATGCAGTATGTATGATGCCCCACACAGTGTAATGCCCCCATTATTCCCCTTATGCAGGATGTATGATGCCCCCACACAGTGTAATGCCCCCATTATGCCCCTTATGCAGGATGTATGATGCCCCCACACAGTGTAATGCCCCCATTATGCCCCTTATGCAGTATGTATGATGCCCCACACAGTGTAATGCCCCCATTATGCCCCTTATACAGTATTTATGATGCCCCACACAGTGTAATGCCCCCATTATGCCCCTTATGCAGTATGTATGATGCCCCCACACAGTGTAATGCCCCCATTATGCCCCTTATACAGGCTGCAACTCAATGGGGAGGGTGCAGCTGTGCTTGGGGGAGAAAATGGCTAGAAGGTTGGAGGAGTGTTTAAACTAGGGATTGGGGGGAGGGGGACCTGGGCACAAATAAAGAATTTGGGGGTGGGGTTAGAACAGTCAAGAAGGAATAGAGGTACAGAGAGATACATAAAATGCATGTACACTAATGCTAGAAGCCTCACCAACAAAATGAAGGAATTAGAATTAATTTTGTTGGAAAATAATTATGACATGGTGGGGATATCTGAGACATGGCTGGACGAGAGCCATGACTGGGCAGTTAATTTACAGGGCTATAGTCTGTTCAGAAATGACCGTACAAACAAGCGAGGGGTGGGGGGGGTGTTTATATGTAAAATCATCCTTAAAACCCATCTTGCGGGAGGATATATGTGAATCTAATGAAAATGTAGAGTCCCTGTGGGTGGAGATAAGGGGAGGGGGAAAAATAATAAATTATTGATAGGGGTTTGTTATAAGCCTCCAAAAATAATGGAAGTAGCGGAGAATATCCTCGTAAAGCAAATAGATAAAGCAGCGACTCAAGGAGAAGTCATTATTATGGGGGACTTCAACTACCCTGAAATACATTGGGGGACAGAAACCTGTAGTTCCAGCAAAGGTAATAGGTTTTTGACAACTATGAGAGACAATTACCTTTCACAACTGGTTCAGGACCCAACAAGAAGGGGGGCACTGCTAGACCTAATATTAACCAACAGGCCAGGCCGCATATCAAATGTATGAGTTGGGGGCCACTTGGGTAATAGTGATCACAAAATAATAAGTTTTCATTTATCCTTTAATAAGATATGTAGTAGAGAGGTTACAAGGACACTGAACTTCAGGAAGGCTAATTTACAACGGTTGAGTGATGATCTTAGTGCAATAAACTGGCACGATATCCTGAGACATAAAGCTACACAAAGCAAATGGGAGACATTTATTAGCATCCTGAATAGGACCTGTGCACAATATATACCCTATGGGAATAAACATGCTAGAAATAGGAGGAAACCACTATGGCTAAATAGAGCTGTAAGGGGCACAATAAGTAACAAAAAGAAAGCATTTAGAGAACTAAAGCAAGTAGGTAGTGATGAGGCATTAAATAAATATAGAAAATTAAATAAATTCTGTAAAAACCAAATCAAGGCAGCAAAGATTGAGACAGAGAGAATCATTGCCAGAGAAAGTAAAAATAACCCCAAAATATTCTTTAGCTACATAAATAGTAAAAAACTAAAAAATGATAGTGTTGGCCCCCTTAAAAATAGTCTGGGTGAAATGGTGGATGAGGATGAGGAAAAAGCCCATATGTTAAATGATTTTTTTTCAACCATATTTACACAAGAAAATCGCATGACAGAAAACATGATCAGTGATGACAAAAATTCTCCATTAAATGTCACTTGCTTAACCCAGCAGGAAGTACGGCGGCGTCTAAAAATCACTAAAGTTGACAAATCCCCGTGCCCGGATGGGATACACCCGCGAGTACTGCAGGAATTAAGTAATGTCATAGATAGACCATTATTTTTAATCTTTAAAGATTCCATAATAACAGGGTCTGTACCATAGGACTGGCGTATAGCAAATGTGGTGCCAATATTCAAAAAGGGGACAAAAACTGAACTTGGAAATTATAGGCCAGTAAGCTTAACCTCTACGGTGGGTAAAATCCTGGAGGGTTTCCTAAGAGATGCTATACTAGAGTATCTGAAGAAGAATAACTTCATGACCCAATATCAACATGGGTTTACGAGGGACCGTTCTTGTCAAACTAATCTGATCAGCTTTTATGAGGAGGCAAGTTCTGGACTGGACCAAGGAAATGTAGTGGATGTTGTGTATATGGACTTTTCAAAAGCTTTTGATACGGTTCCACACCAAAGGTTGATACATAAAATGAGAACAATGGGGATAGGGGAAAATATATGTGTGTGGGTTAAGAATTGGCTCAGTGATAAGAAACAAAGGGTGGTTATTAATGGAAAACACTCAGACTGAGTCTCAGTTAACAGTGGGGTACCACAGGGGTCAGTATTGGGCCCACTTCTTTTTAACATATTAATGACCTGGTAGGGGGCATACAGAGTAATATTTCAATATTTGCAGATGACACTAAACTCTGCAGGGTAATCAATACAGAGGAGGACAATTTTATATTACAAGGAGGATCTATGTAAACTAGAAGCTTGGGCTGATAAATGGCAAATGAGCTTTAATGGGGATAAATGTAAGGTAATGCACTTGAGCAGAGGAAATAAAATGTATAATTATATGCTTAATTGTAAAACACTGGGCAAAACTGTAACTGAAAAAGACCTGAGTGTATTGGTGGACGACAAGCTCACGTTTAGTGGCCAGTGTCAGGCAGCTGCTGCAAAGGCAAATAAGATAATGGGATGCATTAAAAGAGGCATAGATGCTCATGAGGAGAACATAATTTTACCTCTATACAAGTCACTAGTGCGACCACACTTAGAATACTGTGTACAGTTCTGGTCTCTGGTGTATAAGAAAGACATAGCTGAACTAGAGAGGGTGCAGAGAAGAGCGACAAAGCTTATTAGAGGACTGGGGGGTCTGCAATACCAAGACAGGTTATTACACTTGGGGTTATTTACTGTGGAAAAAAGAAGGCTTAGGGGTGATCTTATTACTATGCACAAGTATATGAGGGGTCAGTACAAAGACCTTTCTACTGATCTTTTTACTCTGAGGCCTCAGACGGGGACAAGGGGGCATCTTCTACGTCTGGAGGAAAGAAGGTTTAATCATAATCACAGACGCGGATTCTTTACTGTAAGAGCAGTGAGACTATGGAACTCTCTGCCGCATGATGGTGTAATGAGTGATTCACTATTAAAATTTAAGAAGCGCCTGGATGCCTTTCTTGATAAGTATAATATTACAGGTTATAAATACTAGATTCCTTGATAGGGCGTTGATCCAGGGAACTAGTCTGATTGCCGTATGGAGTCGGGAAGGAATTTTTTTCCCCAATGTGGAGCTTAGTGTTTGCCACATGTTTTTTTTTTTGCCTTCCTCTAGATCAACATGTTAGGCTATGGGTTGAACTTGATGGACTTAGTCTTCCTTCAACCTTAAAAACTGTTACTATGTGGTCCGGCCATAGTGTGACGGTATTTGTCCCTTGTATGTGATACTATTGGTCATTTTTAAAAAATGTATGTGACATATTCCCTTAAAGAAAAATAAATAAAAATATTCCTAAAAAGAGTACTGGATATTTCAAGAAATGTTTAATAGGCTAGAGTAGAGCAGGGTCCAGTCAGAAGAGTCTACCTTGTCATGGTGTTGGCTTACAAAATCTTTTGGCCAAAACAAAAGCTGCTGGCTATGTATGTGATATGGTGTTCTATGAGAACTGTTAGGGTATGTGCACATAGTCAGGAGCCACTGCGGGTTTCACACTGCGTGCTTATGCAGCATGAAACCTACAGCGGCCAGGTGTTACAGCATAGTGCATGGATTTCTAGAAATTGCGGGTCCACATGTGGACTTTCTCCACAGACTTTACCTTTATGAATACAGTCTGCATGTACAAAAAAAAATAATTGTGCCACTCATTTGCATAAAATGTGGTGCAGAAGTGGAGTTTTTCCAACAGTGGGTGGTGTGACTGATGAAGGTTCGAGGAGTGAAGGCAGAGCTGGGGTGGAGTCTCAGGGGGCCTGAAAATTTTGCCAGTATGGGACCTGAAATTCCAGGTGGCAGCCCTGCCCACATATACATACACTCATATACTAATCTTTTATGATATTGGGGTCTTCTGGAGAGGGCTGCAGTACCCACTGTGGAGGAGAGGACACAGCAAACAGGACTGATTTCAGCTTCCTGCTCCTGCTTGCTGTCCGATGCTGTGAACTCTCCTCCACCACCTTCTACTCTTTGAGGAAATGCTGCTGGGAAAGGAACCGCAGGAGGCAGAAGACCCCCTGTAAGCGCTCTCAACAGTCTGATGGGGAAGCGTTCATTGGCCAGCGGCCTCTCTCCTGCATGACATGCCCCCTTTTGCAATGCTCGCACTCTGCCCAGGGTATCAAAAATCATTACGGGTGGGAGTGGACGGGGTTAAGCAGCATCAGCCCTCAGTCAAGGGGCACCATAGCAGCTGCGGGGTCTACTGCCTGAGCACTGCGCCCCTTCCTGCATGGGCCCCCCTCCACCTGTGGGCCCGGGTGCGGCTGCATCGGCGGTGTGTCCACCCCTGGCTGAACCCCTCGCTGCGGCTCTGAGCAAATGTAATATTATTTACACACAAACGAGTGGTAAAGTAATCAGTGAGACACCTGTGGGATAAGAACGTAAGAACGCCCATTACACCCTCAGATGACTTCCCTGGTGGGTACAGTGTCCGAAATGGGGTCACTTTAGGGGTTCTTCACATGTCGGGGGCTTTGCTATTGGCCCTCACAAGTGAGGACTGACAAACACACACGGTTCTGCTCAGTACACCTCGTACACGCACGGCTCCGCTCCGCACACCTCGTACACGCGCGGCTCCGCTCCGTACACATCGTACACGCGCGGCTCCGCTCCGTACACCTCGTACACGCGGGGCTCCGCTCCGTACACGCGCGGCTCCGTACACCTCGTACACGCGGGGCTCCGCTCCGTACACCTCGTACACGCACGGCTCCTCAACCGTACACCTCGTACACGCACGGCTCCGCTCCGTACACCTCGTACACGCGCAGCTCCGCTCCGTACACCTCGTACACGCGTGGCTCCGCTCCGTACACCTCGTACACGCGCGGCTCCGCTCCGTACACCTCGTACACGCGCGGCTCCGCTCCGTACGCCTCGTACACGCGCGGCTCCGCTCCGTACGCCTCGTACACGCGCGGCTCCGCTCCGTACGCCTCGTACACGCGCGGCTCCGTACGCCTCGTACACGCGCGGCTCCGCTCCGTACGCCTCATACACGCGCGGCTCCGCTCCGTACACCTCGTACACGCGCGGCTCTGCTCCGTACACCTCGTACACACGGCTCTGCTCCGTACGCCTCGTACACGCGCGGCTCCGCTCCGTACGCCTCATACACGCGCGGCTCCGCTCCGTACACCTCGTACACGCGCGGCTCTGCTCCGTACACCTCGTACACACGGCTCTGCTCCGTACGCCTCGTACACACGCGGCTCTGCTCCGTACACCTCGTACACACACGGCTCTGCTACATCCACACTGTAAACCCCTCCTGACCCCACACATAAACTTCAGCTCATCCAGCACCATGACAACCAGCACAGCAGAGTCCTGCATCCACTGAGGCCCCTGATCATGTGACCCCTGACTCCTCCCCTCCTGTGACCTCATCACAGCTCCTGTGCGCACAGAGCAGCCATGTATGTGGTGGCGGCTCTGCAGGTGGAGGTATGTGGAGACCCCATTACTGGGTGCAGGGGGCATTAACCCCTTCAGCACGTAGGCTCTTTTGGGGTCTTGTGTTGCCCCTTTATAAGAATCATAAGGTTTTTGTCCTGATTCCTGTAATAGATACATACGACCCAACTATGGAGACAGGAAGGGAGGAAACGTATTGTTCTCATAGTACAGGACCCCTTTACTGCCCCCACAGTGTAATGCCCCCATTATACCCCTTATGCAGGATGTATGATGCCCCCACACAGTGTAATGCCCCCATTATGCCCCTTATGCAGGATGTATGATGCCCCCACACAGTGTAATGCCCCCATTATGCCCCTTATGTAGTATGTATGATGCCCCCACACAGTGTAATGCCCCCATTATGCCCCTTATGCAGGATGTATGATGCCCCCATTATGCCCCTTATACAGGATGTATGATGCCCCCACACAGTGTAATGCCCCCATTATGCCCCTTATGCAGGATGTATGATGCCCCCCACACAGTGTAATGCCCCCATTATGCCCCTTATGCAGGATGCATGATGCCCCCACACAGTGTAATGCCCCCATTATGCCCCTTATGCAGGATGTATGATGCCCCCACACAGTGTAATGCCCCCATTATGCCCCTTATGTAGTATGTATGATGCCCCCACACAGTGTAATGCCCCCATTATGCCCCTTATGCAGGATGCATGATGCCCCCACACAGTGTAATGCCCCTTATGCAGGATGTATGATGCCCCCACACAGTGTAATGCCCCCATTATGCCCCTTATGCAGGATGTATGATGCCCCCACACAGTGTAATGCCCCCATTATGCCCCTTATGTAGGATGTATGATGCCCCCCACACAGTGTAATGCCCCCATTATGCCCCTTATGCAGGATGCATGATGCCCCCACACAGTGTAATGCCCCCATTATGCCCCTTATGCAGGATGTATGATGCCCCCACACAGTGTAATGCCCCCATTATGCCCCTTATGCAGGATGTATGATGCCCCCATTATGCCCCTTATACAGGATGTATGATGCCCCCACACAGTGTAATGCCCCCATTATGCCCCTTATGCAGTATGTATGATGCCCCACAGTGTAATGCCCCCATTATGCCCCTTATGCAGGATGTATGATGCCCCCACACAGTGTAATGCCCCCATTATGCCCCTTATGGAGGATGTATGATGCCCCCACACAGTGTAATGCCCCCATTATGCCCCTTATGCAGTATGTATGATGCCACACACACACTGTAATGTCCCCATTATGCCCCTTATGCAGTATGTATGATGCCCCCACACAGTGTAATGCCCCCCCTTATGCAGGATGTATGATGCCCCCCACACAGTGTAATGCCCCCATTATACCCCTTATGCAGGATGTATGATGCCCCCCACACAGTGTAATGCCCCCATTATGCCCCTTATGCAGGATGTATGATGCCCCACAGTGTAATGCCCCCATTATGCCCCTTATGCAGGATGTATGATGCCCCCACACAGTGTTATGCCCCTTATGCAGGATGTATGATGCCCCCACACAGTGTAATGCCTCCATTATGGCCCTTATGCAGTATGTATGATGCCCCCACAGTGTAATGCCCCCATTATGCCCCTTATGCAGTATGTATGATGCCACACACACTGTAATGTCCCCATTATGCCCCTTATGCAGTATGTATGATGCCCCCACACAGTGTAATGCCCCCCTTATGCAGGATGTATGATGCCCCCCACACAGTGTAATGCCCCCATTATACCCCTTATGCAGGATGTATGATGCCCCCCACACAGTGTAATGCCCCCATTATGCCCCTTATGCAGGATGTATGATGCCCTACAGTGTAATGCCCCCATTATGCCCCTCATGCAGGATGTATGATGCCCCCACACAGTGTAATGCCCCCATTATGCCCCTTATGCAGGATGTATGATGCCCCCACACAGTGTAATGCCCCCATTATGCCCCTTATGCAGGATGTATGATGCCCCACACAGTGTAATGCCCCCATTATGCTCCTTATGCAGGATGTAAGATGCCCCCACACAGTGTAATGCCTCCATTATGGCCCTTATGCAGTATGTATGATGTCCCCACAGTGTAATGCCCCCATTATGCCCCTTATGCAGTATGTACGATGCCCCCACAGTGTAATGCCCCCATTATGCCCCTTATGCAGGATGTATGATGCCCCCACACAGTGTAATGCCCCCATTATGCCCCTTATGCAGGATGTATGATGCCCCACACAGTGTAATGCCCCCATTATGCCCCTTATGTAGTATGTATGATGCCCCCACACAGTGTAATGCCCCTTATGCAGGATGTATGATGCCCCCACACAGTGTAATGCCCCCATTATGCCCCTTATGCAGGATGTATGATGCCCCCACACAGTGTAATGCCCCCATTATGCCCCTTATGCAGGATGTATGATGCCCCACACAGTGTAATGCCCCCATTATGCCCCTTATGCAGTATGTATGGTGCCCCCATACAGTGTAATGCCCCCATTATGCCCCTTATGCAGTATGTATGATGCCCCCACACAGTATAATATTTCCACAGTACCGCCTGAGGTCCTGCAGTTGGAATAAGTCCTGAGATTTTACAGTTGAAATAATCCCTCTGGAGTTGGTTTTCCCTCTGCCTGCTCCCCTACATGTATACCCTCCGAGCATGTATACATGCATGTAGGGGAGCAGGTCTTACTAGATATCGTAAAAAACAAGGGGTAGGGTGGAGAAGTGCTGTGCTTGTGCGAATCTGTATATTGAATGGAGTACACGTACAGATGACAATTGTCTGCTCACCTTGATGGGTTGTGCAGACGGCACAACCCGGGTTTAGTAGCCACTGATGCTGATGTCGTTACCACCGCGCCCACTGTGTCTCCTCTGAAACCGCGGACTGAGCTCCCAATCAATTGGTTCCGGATGTAGATCACACGGGTGGTGACATAACAGGTCCTATTGCTGGAAGTGCATCCAGTTCCCTGCAGCTCCAAGCCACAACTCCCAACGGGAAAGGTGAGACAGTGTGCAAAGTGTTGCGGTCAATATGGGCGCCGGATACTGAATGGAGCACTTGGGACAGGTGACTAAAAGAAACAAACCTTTTTATTTGGATATTCTTATGCCCACAACGCGTTTCTGCAGCGATCCGCTGCCTTCATCAGGTGGAATTTCACCTGATGAAGGCAGCAGATCGCTGCAGAAACGCGTTGTGGGCATAAGAATATCCAAATAAAAAGGTTTGTCTTACTAGATATCGAGGCTTTGTACAGTAATATACTGCATGAGGATGATATCAGAGGAGCATGAGATTTACCAATTATCCTTATGGTAGCATGAGACGGACTCTACAACCCACAGAAGTTGATCAGAAGTTGATGCAGCTCATCCAGGATGGCACATCAATGCAAGCTGTGGCAAGAAGGTTGGCTGTGTACAGAGGCTGGAGGCGCTACCAGGAGACAGGCCAGTATACCAGGTGACGTGGAGGGGGCCGTATGAGGACAACAACCCAGCAGCAGGACCGCTACCTCTGCCTTTGTTCAAGGAAGAGCACTGCCAGAGCCCTGCAAAATGACCTCCAGCAGGCTACAAATGTGCATGTGTCTGCACAAACGGTTAGAAACCGACTCCATGAGGGTGGTATGAGGGCCCGACGTCCACAGGTGGGGGTTGTGCTCACAGGCAAAACACCGTGCAGGACGCTTGGCATTTGCCACAGAAAACCAGGATTGGCTAAGTCGCCACTGGCGCCCTGTGCTCTTCACAGATGAAAGCAGGTTCACACTGAGCACATGTGACAGACAAGTCTGGAGATGCCTTTGAGATATATATATATATATCACACACACACACACACACACACACACACACACACACACACACACACACACACACACACACACACACACACACACACACACACACACACACACACACACACACACACACACACACTGCTCCAGAAAAATAAAGGGATTCAGGTCTGGGGAACGGGCGGGCCAGTCCATAGCTTCAATGCCCTCATCTTGCAGGAACTGCTGACACACTCCAGCCACATGAGGTCTGGCATTGTCCTGCATTAGGAGGAACCCAGGGCCAACCGCACCAGCATATGGTCTCCCAAGGGGTCTGAGTATCTCATCTCGGTACCTAATGGCAGTCAGGCTATCTCTGGCGAGCACATGGAGGGCTGTGCGGCCCTCCAAAGAAATGCCACCCCACACCATTACTGACCCACTGCCAAATCGCTCTCCACGGCGTCTCCAGACTCTGTCATATGTGCTCAGTGTGAACCTGCTTTCATCTGTGAAGAGCACAGGGCGCCAGTGGCGACTTTGACAATCCTGGTGTTCTGTGGCAAAAGTAAAGCGTCCTGCACGGTGTTGGGCTGTGAGCACAACCCCCATCTGTGGATGTCGGGCCCTCATACCACCCTCATGGAGTCGGTTTCTAATCGTTTGTGCAGACACATGCACATTTGTGGCCTGCTGGAGGTCATTTTGCAGGGCTCTGGCAGTGCTCCTCCTGTTCCTCCTTGCACAAAGGAGGAGGTAACAGTCCTGCTGCTGGGTTGTTGCCCTCCTATGGCTCCCTCCACATCTCCTGGTATCTGCTCCATGCTCTGGACACTGTGCTGACAGACTCAGCTACACTTCTTGCCACAGTTCGCACTGATGTGCTATCCTGGATGAACTGCACTACCTGAGCAACTTCTGTGGGTTGTCCTGTAGACACCGCCTCCTGCTACTGTACCTCTAGGGGTGAGAGCAATGGAAAAATGAAAAAGTGACCAAAACAACAGCCAAAAGGATGAGAACAGAGAGATGGTCTGTGGTCACCACATGCAGAACCACTCCTTTATAGGGGGTATCTGGCTAATTGCCTATCATTTCTACCAGTTGTCTGTTCCATTTGCACAACAGCAGTAGAAATTGATTCACAATCAGTGTTGCTTCATAACTGGACAGGTAGATTTCACAGAAGTGTTATTGACTTGGAGTTACATTGTGTTGTTTAAGTGTTCCCTTTATTTTTTGAGCAGTGTGTGTGTATATATATATATAATATATTTCCATATTTTTATTGATCATATTAAAATTGTACATATACAGTACAGACCAAAAGTTTGGACACACCTTCTCATTTAAAGATTTTTCTGTATTTTCATGACTTTGAAAATTGTACATTCACACTGAAGGCATCAAAACTATGAATTAACACATGTGGAATTATATACTTAACAAAAAAGTGTGAAACAACTGAAAATATGTCTTATAGTCTAGGTTATTTAAAGTAGCCACCTTTTGCTTTGATGACTGCTTTGCACACTCTTGGCATTCTCTTGATGAGCTTCAAGAGGTAGTCACCGGAAATGGATTTCACTTCACAGGTGTGCCCTGTTAGGTTTAATAAGTGGGATTTCTTGCCTTATAAATGGGGTTGGGACCATCAGATGTGTTGTGCAGAAGTCAGGTGGATACACAGCTGATAGTCCTACTGAATAGACTGTTAGCTGCTTTTTTCTTGCCATAATACAAATTCTAAGTAAAGAAAAACGAGTGGCCATCATTACTTTAAGAAATGAAGGTCAGTCAGTCTGAAAAATTGGGCAAACTTTGAAAGTGTCCCCAAGTGCAGTTGCAAAAACCATCAAGCGCTACAAAGAAACTGGCTTAAATGAGGACCACCCCAGGAAAGGAAGACCAAGAGTCACCTCTGCTTCTGAGGATAAGTTTATCCTAGTCACCAGCCTCAGAAATCGCAGGTGAACTGCAGCTCAGATTAGAGACCAGGTCAATGCCACACAGAGTTCTAGCAGCAGACACATCTCTAGAACAATTGTTAAGAGGAGACTTTGTGCAGCAGGCCTTCATGGAATAATAGCTGCTAGGAAACCACTGCTAAGGACAGGCAACAAGCAGAAGAGACTTGTTTGGGCTAAAGAACACAAGGAATGGACATTAGACCAGTGGAAATCTGTGCTTTGGTCTGATGAGTCCAAATTTGAGATCTTTTGTTTCCAGCCACCGTGTCTTTGTGCGATGCAGAAAAGGTGAACGGATGGACTCTACATGCCTGGTTCCCACCGTGAAGCATGGAGGAGGAGGTGTGATGGTGTGGGGGTGCTTTGCTTGTGACACTGGGGATTTATTAAAAATTGAAGGCATACTGAACCAGCATGGCTGCCACAGCATCTTGCAGCGGCATGCTATTCCATCCGGTTTGCGTTTAGTTGAACCATTTATTTTTCAACAGGACAATGATCCCAAACACACCTCCAGGCTGTGTAAGGGTCATTTGACCAAGAAGGAGAGTGATGGGGTGCTACGCCAGATGACCTGGCCTCCGCAGTCACCAGACCTGAACCAAATCGAGATGGTTTGGGGTGAGCTGGACCGCAGAGTGAAGGCAAAAGGGCCAACAAGTGTTAAGCATCTCTGGGAACTCCTTCAAGATTGTTGGAAGACCTTTTCCGGTGACTACCTCTTGAAGCTCATCAAGAGAATGCCAAGAGTGTGCAAAGCAGTCATCAAATCAAAAGGTGGCTACTTTGAAGAACCTAGAATATAAGACATATTTTCAGTTGTTTCACACTGTTTTGTTAAGTATATAATTCCACATGTGTTAATTCATAGTTTTGATGCCTTCAGTGTGAATGTACAATTTTCATAGTCATGAAAATACAGAAAAATCTTTAAATGAGAAGGTGGGTCCAAACTTTTGGTCTGTACTGTATATCGTGCAAGACAAATTTGTTTTGCATCAGGCTGGAGATGACTACGGAATTGCACCCAATTCCTCAAATTATATACTATTATCTAAATGATCAAAGGTTCATTATTATGCCATCAAGTTTAGTTGATTTGATAATCAGAATTATACTATGTCAAATAATAAAGGAGATTATTTATGAAAAATTCTAAAGTGACTAGTGCATCAAATAGATAACAATTGATCATATATACTGTGTATAAAAATAATAAATAAACAAACGATACAACAAAGATACCACCTATAAAGTACTCTTGTGCCATATTTCGATATGAAATTCATATGACAAGATTGATAGATTATTAATTACCAGAGATGAGCGACTATTTTGATGTTCTAGTTCGGCAAATAAACCTGTAACATCAGAAAAATGTTCGGGCTCCCTATCACGGACACGAACATGGCCCGAATATCTTTGGTTTCCCGCGCTGTCATCTGCGTGACATCATGGGAATCAGGGCCTGTGATTGGCGGTAATATAGCTACCACCGGACACAGCACTGCAGGGACTATACTGACAGCTGTCACCGTGATCCCCGCAGGTTTGACAGTGACCTGCGATAATATAGCTACCGCCGGTCACAGCGCTGCAGGGACCATACTGACTGCTGTCTGCGTAATCCCCGCAACTGTGACAGTCACCCGGGGTAGAAAAGCTTACCGAGGGTGACAGGCGCCGGCTGATGGGGCTACTACCCTCATCATCCGGCGCCTCGTGGCATTGTAGACGAGCGCCGCTGATAGGAGAATTAACATCTCATCAGCGCGCTTGCGTGGTGAAAGTAAAAGTAAAATTAAAAAAAGTTAAAATATTTAAATAAAAATTATAAGCACATATACTCACCTATCACTTACCTGCACCTTGACCCTGATGTTCTCGTCCCCTGTAAAAAATAAAAAACACCATATACTCTCCTTTCAGCTAATCCTCGAAGCCCATCATCACCTGCAATAAAGGTAAAATAATAAACCAACCTCAATCTCACCTGTCTGCCACAGTCCATATAGCGAGGGTCCCATGACGATCTCAGTGATAGACCAGCCACATCCCGAGATATTTATACTCTCCAATCTGCGTTCTTTTTTAAAGCTACATGCAAATGTGCTCACCATCTTTTTATACAGATAATCACCAATAACATTTCATAAAAATATCACATGACCCGGAACAATTTACATACAGAATTATTAAAAAAAAATGTCACATGATCCGAGGCAATTTACATATATGATTATTTATACAAAAAACATACAACGTATATTAAAAAACTCTTTCAATACAATGTTTTTAGAACAGACTAAATTATCCTTTAATAATGGAACATTATTTCTCTTCGCATGTTTAGTCCATTTGGATGGCATGTATTTAGGTGGAACATCAAATATGTCTCCCGATCTAGTAGGCGTTTTTCAAATCACCTCCTCTGGGATTGGGAAAGATTTTTTCTCAGTACCATACATAAAGCTGAGAGATATCTTTGCTATGGATCTGAATAAAGTGTCTGGAAGCATAAGAAACATTTCTATTAGATTCATTGACATTGAATATATCAGCTACAGTTAGGTCCATATATATTTGGACAGAGACAACATTTTTCTAATTTTGGTTTTAGACATTACCACAATTAATTTTAAACAAAACAATTCAGATGCAGTTGAAGTTCAGACTTTCAGCTTTCATTTGAGGGTATCCACATTAAAATTGGATAAAGGGTTTAGGAGTTTCAGCTTCTTAACATGTGCCACCCTGTTTTTAAAGGGACCAAAAGTAATTGGACAATTGACTCCAAGGCTATTTCATGGACAGGTGTGGGCAATCCATTCGTTATGTCATTCTCAATTAAGCAGATAAAAGGCCTGGAGTTGATTTGAGGTGTGGTGCTTGCATTTAGAAGGTTTTGCTGTGAAGTAAACATGCGGTCAAAGGAGCTCTCCATGCAGGTGAAACAAGCCGTCCTTAAGCTGAAAAAACCTATTCGAGAAATTGCTACAATATTAGGAGTGGCAAAATCTACAGTTTGGTACATCCTAAGAAAGAAAGCACTGGTGAACTCATCAATGCAAAAAGACCTGGGCACCCACGGAAGACAACAGTGGTGGATGATCGCAGAATAATCTCCATGGTGAAGAGAAACTCCTTCACAACAGCCAACCAAGTGAACAACACTCCAGGAGGTAGGCGTATGAATATCCAAATCTACCGTAAAGAGAAGACTGCATGAAAGTAAATACAGAGGGTTCACTGCACGGTGCAAGCCACTCATAAGTATCAAGAATAAAAAGGCTAGATTGGACTTTGCTAAAAAAACATCTAAAAAAGCCAGCACAGTTCTGGAAGAACATTCTTTGGACAGATGAAACCAAGATCAACCTCTACCAGTATGATGGAAAGAGAAAAGTATGGCGAAGGCGTGGTACAGCTCATGATCCAAAGCATACCACATCATCTGTAAAACACAGCGGAGGCAGTGTGATGGCTTGGACATGCATGGCTGCCAATGTTTATTGATGATGTGACACAGGACAGAAGCAGCCGAATGAATTCTGATGTATTCAGAGCCATACTGTGTGCTCAGATCCAGCCAAATGCAGCCAAACTGATTGGTCGTCATTTCATACTACAGATGGACGATGACCCAAAACATAAAGCCAAAGCAACCCAGGAGTTTATTAAAGCAAAGAAGTGGAATATTCTTGAATGGCCAAGTCAGTCACCTGAGCTCAACCCAATTGAGCATGCATTTCACTTGTTAAAGACTAAACTTCAGACAGGCCCACAAACAAACAGCAACTGAAAACCACCGTAGTGAAGGCCTGGCAGAGTATCAAAAAGGAGGAAACACAGCGTCTAGTGATGTCCATGAGTTCAAGACTTCAGGCAGTCATTGCTAACAAAGGGTTTTCAACCAAGTACTAGAAATGAACATTTTATTTACAATTATTTCATCTGTCTCTTGTAGCTAGGACCCTTGAAGCTCTGTCCAGAGTCCAGGGTGGGTAACCTCTCCTAATTAGTTTATCCCACAAGTAGTGATTTCACTTTCTAGTTTGTCAGCTTTAGGCTGCAGTTACGCTTTATCCTGGTATACTCTCCCACTGGGATGGCTTTTATGGTGTGACACGGTTGACTGCTTGCAGCATGCAGTATCGTATTTCCTGACCGGGGTTTAGAAAATGTTGAAGTAGCTATACTGCCATTTCCCCCTTCCAGTCTGAGGTCCAAGAATGGAATTACAGTGGGTGAGTATTGTATGTGAATGACAAATTAAAATCATTAAGATACTGTACAAATTCCGGTATGGCAGATATATTGCCCCTCCATATGAAGATCAAATCATCATGTATCTGCCATACCAGAACAGACAATTCACATAAGGATTCGCAGAAGTATACCAACATTTATGCTCCCAGAAGGACATTATTAAGTTTGCGAGCGACGGGGAGTATTTAGCTCCCATGGAGACCCCCTTGCACTGAAGGAAAAAAACCTGCTTGTACATAAAAAAATTATTAGTTATTAAAAATTGCAATATACAGCAACGGGGATTGTAGAAATAACTACACAAAAGTAAATATAAATACAAGCAGGTGTAGTGCTATAGGAACATGGAGTCCTTTAAAAATCCTGCAGTTCTTTGAACTAATGGCTGCAACAAATTATCCTTCCAATCCCCTATTAATTCAGTAACTGAGTTTATACCCGATACTATGAGTCTCATCGGGGGAGGAATTATATTTTTATGTATTTTTGGCAGACCATATAAACCTGGCAACATTGGTTGCTCCACAATTAAATAATCTCTTTCTTTTTCAGTTATAACCTCTAGGGCAAAACCCTCTTGAATAATAGAATGGGTATCTATAACTAGCTTTGATAAGGGATTATTTAGGACTTTTTTATATGTTGTATTATCTGACAGCATTTGTAAATCATACATCTCTACTTCCATTAACCTCTTCCCAACCTCCCACTTGTAAGGCGGCGGTGTTCACACCGTGCAGTAACTGAGGCAGTGACCCAAGCAAGTCATAGAATGGTAGAGTTGGAAGGGACCTCCTCGGTCATCTGGTCCAACCCCCTGCTCAAAGCCGGATTCACTAAATCATCTCAGACAGATGTCTGTCCAGCCTCTGTTTGAAGACGTCCATTAAAGGGGATCTCACCACCTCTCGTGGCAGCCTGTTCCACTCATTGATCACCCTAACTGTCAAAAAGTTTTTTCTAATATCTAATCTGTGTCTCCTCCCGTTCAGTTTCATCCCATTGCTTCTAGTCTTTCCTTGTGCAAATGAGAATAAAGAGGATCCTTCTACAATGTGACAGCCCTTGACATATTTGTAGACCGCTATTAAGTCTCCTCTCTGTCTTCTTTTTTGCAAGCTAAACATTCCCAAATCCTGCAACCGTTCCTCATAGGACATGGTTTGCAGTCCGGTCACCATTCTGGTTGCTCTTCTCTGAACTTGCTCCAGTTTGTCAATGTCTTTTTTAAAATGTGGTGCCCAAAACTGGACACAGTATTCCAGATGACTTCACGTGATCTAGACTGTATGCTTCTGTTAATACATCCCAGAATTGTATTTGCCTTTTTTGCTGCTGCATCATACTGTTGACTCTTGTTCAGTAGTGTTGAGCGAACATGCTCGACACTGCTCGGTACTCGCCCGAGCATCACGCTACTCGGGATGTTCGGCGAGCACCGAGCATTTCCGGGTTACTCGTGCGGGAGCTCGGGTCTCCTCCCTGCATGTTTGGCGCTCTTTACAGAGCCAATGAGCATGCAGGGATTGCCAGCCAGTCACTGTAATGCCGCAGCCATGTTGGTTGTGGGCATTACATTGATTTGCTGGCCGCACAGCATCACCTCGAGTATTTAAAACCGGGCGCCGCCATCTTGGACACAGACGCCCGGGATTAGCTAGTGTAGGGAAAGTGCTGCTGAGCTAGGGAGAGATTTATACTGCAAAATAGGTAGTGTAGGGTCTCTAAAGGCTGCCAGATCAAACAAACAGACCTTCTCAGGACTAATATCCATCCCAGATATCAGGCAGGCAGGCTGTATAGGAGATGCAGTGGTTATACCAGCAAGCGCTGCATTACAGTCCTGTGTGCTCCTGTTGCTGAAATTTCTGGACTTAGGGCCAGGAAAAATCCTTTTTTTTTTTTTTCATCTAAATCCTCTTTTTTTTTTCCCTCCTTCACACTGTACAAATACCCGTCTTATTAACCTTTTGGTGCCCCCCCCCCATCCAAAAAAAAAAAGCGTGTCTGTGAGAGTTCAGACACAAATATATCTGTTGAAAATAGTCTGGTGTAGGCCAGAGAAACAGGAGTGTGGTTTTGCAGTTCCACGGTTCAAACCTCTGTATTATCCACTTTTGGGCCATTTTTACCCCCCAAAAAAACAGTTTGAGTGTGTCGCTCACTGTTCAGCCGCAAATATCTATATTTAAAAAAGTCTGGTATACACCAGTAAATTATAACTGTGGTTTTGCTGTTCCACGGTAAAAAATCTCTGTATTATCCTGCTTTTGGCATTTTTTGCTGTAAAGAAAAACAGTAATAGTGTCTCCTGATTGTTCAGACACAAATATATCTGTTGAAAATAGTCTGTTGTACACCAGTAAATTATAACTGTGGTTTTGCCGTTCCACGATAAAAAATCTCTATTATTCAGCTTTTGGTATTTTTTGACGTAAAGAAAAACAATAATAGTTCCTCCCTGATTGTTCAGATTGTTTAAAAGAGTCGGGTGTAGGCCAGAGAAATAGAACTGTGGTTTTCCTCTTCCACGGTTGTAATCTACTTTTTATTACACTTTTTCCATTGATAGTGCGAGTGTAAGCTATTTTACTTGATTTACAATGGGCAAGGTGCGTGCCAAGGCATGTGGAACTGGACGTTCTGGTGATGGTGCGTGCAGAGGACGGGGCAGTGGCCAAGGTGAAAATGTGCCACAACCAACAGCCACATCTTCTCACATCTTCTCACTCCCAGTTCTTGACCGAATTACTAGGGAAGCACAGAACAACACCAGTATTGCGACCTGATCAGTGTGAACAGGTTATTAATTGGATAGCAGATAATACTTCCAGTTACCTGGCCACCACCAGCTCCGGTTTGTCTTCCACACGGTCAAATGTTAGTAGCCGTGAGTCTCGACCGCAAATGTGGCACCCCAGGGGTCTGGTTTCCCACAGTAATGTAATGTTGTGTCTGAGAGCAGGTGGGAGGTCCCTTGGTCAGGAATCCTATGCATGCCACACCTCCTGCCCAGTCCTGGGAGGGGAAGAACTTCCCCTGTATAAACCCGGGGCTGAGGCAGGGTTAGAGGTAGAGAAGAGAAGCAGCATAGGAAGAAACAGCAGAAGCTCAGTGGGAGCAATACTACTACGAGTCAGGGGCTGGCAGCTGCAGAGCTCGCCCTGACTGAGAAGCTTTCTTACCGGACCCGGCGTCCGAGGCTGTGGGGACTAACTCTTACCCAGCAGCAGAAGCCGACCGGCAGGGGATTTCAGGTCCTCAGGCCCAGAAACCCGAAGGCACGGTCACACGCGTGGGACCAGCACCGCCATCGTGGAGCGGAAGCCATAGAAGGCCCCGAGTCACTGGCCATACGGGTGAGCACCACACGGTACACTCAGGGACGTGGGCTACTTATATCCGCTTCTAGCAAGGTAGCCAGAAGAGTACAGTCAGTTTGGGAGGCCTACAACTCCGCCTGGCCAGGGGAGATCCCATCTGCTCAAGGACTGACCAGGCCCCGTTCGCTAGCAAGTACTCCGGGAGGGTCTATCGTTGTTACCAGTAAAGACCCTGAATTACACCGCACCGTCTCTGAGTGGTTCCTGCTACCCCCATCTTCCATGTCGGCTGCCCTGAGGCCATACCCCTCCCGTTGGGGGTTATACTATCACGCTGCACAATTCTACACCGGCCTCAGCGGTCTGCCCTGCAGCGGCAGCTCCATAGCTGCAAATCAACGGGTGGCGTAGTCGACACTCAAATAACATCTATCAAGACTGCCACACACTGAGTTTGACTCCCTGGGCACGGACCGGGTCCCCGCCACTCGGAGACTACAACCCTCATCTGATCCGGTTCCGGGTAAGCCCCGTGCGCGAGACGCTGCGCGACACAGCAGGCCCAGGGGCGCGTCACATACTCCTCCTCACCCTGATGCTCCTTCCTCCCACTATGCCAAGTGTCGTCAGACAGCAACTGATCCCACATTTGGACACTCTGAAGATCTGTTCACTGGTCCATTTCCAGATTTGTGCCCCTCGCCTGCTCCGCTTGAAGTGGTGGAAGAGGAGATCCCATGTAGCGATGCCCAAATATTTGAACAGCCACGGCCACAGGAAGTCGACGCTGGCAATTTGTCACAAGAGGTGGACGATGACGAGACACAATTGCCAGGAAGTGAGGAGGAGGATCGTGGTGTGCAAGTGGAAGAGGAGGTGGTGTTGGAAGATCTAGTAACTGACCCTGCGTGGCAGGAGGACATGCAGAGCGAGGCCAGCAGCACACAGGGTGAGGGAGGCAGAGTACCCCAACAGGCAGGAAGAAGCAGTATGGTAGCCGCACACAGAAGGCAGGTAACAGTTCCTCGTAACACCAACACGAGGGACGTTGCCAGTACAACCGGTAGGTCTTCCAGAGTCTGGAATTGTTTTAAAGACTGCTGATAACCCCAAAAAGGCCATTTGTACCACCTGCCATGCCAGCATCAGCAGGGGTGACAAAACTACCAGCCTGACCACCACCAGCATGATCAGGCACATGGCAACAAAGCACTCGACTTTGTGGGGTGAACCCCAGGGTCCACGACCAGTGTCAGCGGGTGTCACCACTGCTTCTTCCGCTGTTGTGCGAGCAATAGAATCCCCTGTTGTGTGTGCAAGGCAATCCCCTGTCCATACTGCATGCAAAGATGCCCCCTCCTTTCAGTCTTCACTTGTTATGGCAGTTTCTCAAGAAATAGCATCAACGTCCACGTCCAACCGCAGCGTTCAATTGTCCATATCCCAGACCTTTGAACGAAAGCTTAAATTCGCAGCTAACGCCCCACAGGCCACAGTCCTAAATTCGCACATTTCACGACTGCTTGCATTGGAAATGCTGCCTTTTAGGCTGGTTGAGACGGAATCCTTCCCCAACCTTATGGCGGTGGCCGTCCCTCGGTACTCGGTCCCCAGCCGACACTATTTTGCCTGGTGTGCCATCCCCGCACTACACAAGTACGTGTCCCAAAACATCTGCCGTGCCCTCAACAGCACAGTTACTGGGAGAGTCCACCTGACAACGGACACGTGGACAAGTGCTTGTGGCCAGGGATGGTACATCTCCCTGACGGCACACTGGGTAAACATAATGGAAGCCGGGACCCAGTCGGACCTTGGGGCAGAACACATCCTCCCCACACCGAGGATTGCGGGCCCTATGTCAGTCAGAGTTGCCCCCACAGTGTACAGCTCCTGCCATCATCCTCCTCCTCCTCCTCATGTTCAGCCTCCATCTCGGCTATCACCACATCAGTTACAAGCTGGAAACACTGCCTCCGCCAAGCGGCAACAGGCTGTGCTGAAAGTCATAAGCTTAGGTGAGAAACCTCACACTGCTTGTGAGTTGTGGACAGCTGTGAAAGAGCAGGCAGATCTGTGGATGTGACCGCTGAACCTACATCCAGGCATGGTTTTGTGTAACAATGGCCGTAACCTGGTGGCGGCTCTGAGGCGAGGCGAGATCACACATGTACCATGCCTGGCTCATGTGCTTAACCTCGTGGTTCAGCGGTTTCTTAAATCGTACCCAGAGTTGCCAGATCTGCTCGTCAAGGTACGCCGCCTGTCAGCTCATTTTCGCAAGTCGGCTACAGCTTCCGCCGCCCTTGATCTGTTGCAGCAGCGTTTGCAGCTTCTGTCACACCGACTGGTGAGTGGTGTCCCCACACATTGGAACTCTACCCTCCACATGTTGCAAAGGATTTGTGAGCAGAAGAGAGCAGTTGTGGAGTACCAGCTGCAACAAGGCCGTCGATCTTCAGGTCAGACTCCACACATAAGACCTCAGGAGTGGACCTGGATGTCTGACATATGTACCATCCTGACAAACTTTGAGGAGGCCACCAAGATGGTGAGTGGCGATGACGCCATCATTAGCGTCAGCATCCCACTGGTCTGTCTTTTGCAACGCTCTCTGCAGAGAATTAAAGAGGAGGCATTGCAGCCAGAGTATGATGAGATGGATCAAGAAGCCGTAGCGGGCTTTTACACACAGCCCAGCCTCATCTCATCCCAACATGCATTGGGGGACAATGAGGGAGAGGAGGAGGAAGAACAGGAGCTGGTATCATGCGCTGTAGACTGTAGTACCTGTACAACTGTCATACCGTCAGTTCAGCGTGGGTGGCCTGAGGACAGGGGGGAGGAGGAGGAGGAGGAGGAGAGCATGGTCAGTCGTCATCTTGGTGAGGACACGGAAGTCTTGCCCGTTACCAGTCTGGCACGCATGGCTGACTTTATGTTACGCTGCCTTAACCGTGACCTTCGACTTGTCAAAATGTTGGGTGATAGTCATTACTGGTTGGTGACACTTTTAGACCCCCGCTACAAGGAGAACTTTCACTCTCTTATTCCTGAGGTGGAGAGGTCTACAAAAATGGGGCAGTACCAGAAGGCCCTTGCTGCAGAACTGTTAAAAAAAATTCCCATCTGAACACGCTAGCGGCAGAGATCACAGTTCTTTGCCCAACCAAGGCATACATGCGAGAGGGACGCAACTCAAATCCAGCAGAGGCAGGGGAACACTGTCAACTTCCTCTTTCTTCCTTCCGGATAGACCCTGAGGCGCAGGGTACTCTCACAAGGAGTGGAAAGTTTCAAAAGATGGTGAGGGAGTACCTTGCCGACCGTACCAGCATCCTCCGTGATTCCTCTGTGCCTTTTAATTATTGGGTATCCAAGCTGCACACTTGGAATGAATTCGCTCTGTACGCCTTGGAGGTCCTGGCCTGCCCTGCCGCTAGCGTGTTATCGGAGCATGTTTTTAGTGCCGCTGGGGAATTATAACTGATAAGCGCACTCGCCTGTCAACTGACAATGCTGACAAGCTGACCCTTATCAAAATGAACAAGGGCTGGATTGGGCCAGACTTCTCATCACCACCAAATGACAGCACAGTAACATAAAGTCAAATCCACTGTGTTATTTCGGGAGGTGTATTCACATGCTCCACTTCACACCCACACATGGGTATACGCGTCCTCATTTCGGCTGTTTTATGTTCTTCTCCTTATCATCAGCCTCCGCCACCACTATACCACCAGGGTGACCGTGTTGTCATTATTGAAAGTTCCTCCGTCCTTATTTTTGTCAGCTTTTGCTTGGAAGGCATAAGCAAATACTGTGGAAGACCCACTCCCCAATAATGGGAATAATATTTTTAAGATGCTGTACTGTATGGCTCTTGCAAGGGGCAATAAAACCGTCTTGTTAAGCTACTGCGACCTCCACCACTCTTCCATGGGGCATTGATAATGTGTTTTTATTCCACTGCGACCTCCACCACTCTTCCAAGGGGCATTGATATTGTCTTTTTATTCCACTGCGACCTCCACCACTCTTCCAAGGGGCATTAAAACTGTCTTGTTAAACCACTCTGAACTCCACCACTTTTCCAAGGGGCATTAAAACAGTCTTGTTAAGCTACTGCGACCTCCACCACTCTTCCTTGGGGCATTAAAACCGTCTTGTTAAGCTACTGTGACCTCCACGTCTCTTCCACGGGGCATTGATATTGTGTTTTTATTCCACTGCGACCACCACTTTTCCAAGTGGCATTAAAACCGTCTTGTTAAGCTACTGTGACCTCCACGTCTCTTCCACGGGGCATTGATATTGTCTTTTTATTCCACTGTAACCTCCACCACTCTTTCAAGGGGCATTAAAACCGTCTTGTTAAGCTACTGTGACCTCCACGTCTCTTCCAAGGGACATAGAAATGTTGTTTTTAATTAACTCTAACCTCCACGACTCTTCGAACGGGCATTGCATTTCCTCATAATTTTTGGCAGCTTTTGCTTGGAAGGCATAAGCAAAGACTATGGGAGACCCACTCCCCAACAATGGGACTGTTTGTAATATACTGTACTGTATGGCTCTTGTAAGGGGCATTAAAACTGTCTTGTTAAGCTACTGTGACCTCCACCACTTTTCCAAGGGGCATTAAAACCATCTTGTTAAGCTACTGTGACCTCCACGTCTCTTCAAAGGGGCATTAAAAGTGTTTTGTTAAACCACTCTGAACTCCACAGCTCTTCCAAGGGGCATTGAAATGTTGTTTTTAATTACCTCCAACCTCCACGACTCTTCCAACGTGCATTGCATTTCCTCCTAATTTTAGTCAGCTTTTGCTTTTCAATGCAAAGGCAAAAACTAAGGGAGACCCACTCCCCAATAATGGGTAGAAGGTTTTTAGTACGCTGTAATCCACGTCTGTTTCAAGGGACATTGCAGTTCCTCATAATTTTTGGAAAGCCTTCCATGCACTGCTTAGGCCAACAGTGTACAGGAGACCCAGTTGCTATAAATGGCAAAAATGGTTTAGTTAAGGCCCTCTAACCTCCAAGTCACTTCCAAGGGGCATTGGAGTGCCTCGAAATTTTTGGTAGGCATTGCACTCAGTGTATGACCTATAACTGTGTAGCCGAACCGCTCATTTTGTTACAGAAACATATCCTACAAGACATGTGTGGTTGACTGGCCTGATTTTGATGTGAATGGTCCCTGTTCCTCCTGCTCTTTCTCCTTTGCCACCACCTCATCCATCATTTATCACCTGAAGCTTTGTTTTAACGGGAGTCCTAGAACTGGGATAGTAGCAGGAAAACATCCAGCAATCCTCGGAGGAGGTAAGATATGGTCCAAAACGCTGACCACCTCAGGCCTAGCCGCTGCTACATACATGCACTTGCATTCCAAGAAAACAAAGCAGATGCTAACTTCTATCATCATCATGCTCCTCACCTTGGCACTCTCAACTCCCCTGATGGAGAAGCCAGGGCCCACTGGAGGAGTCGGGTTCTCTGGTGGGCTCATCCAATGCTGCCCTAAAGCATGCCAGTCTAAGAAAAGTGTGTGGGTCGGTAACAGGAGAAATAGGGGCGACTGGGGACCGTTTATGGACACCCGGCCGCCCCCATGCGGCTGGGGACCGTGTGTGGACACCCGGCCGTGGGGCGGTTGGGGACTGAGGGTGGACACCCGGCCGCCCCCTGGCTGCTGGGGACCGAGCGTGGACACCCGGCCGCCGGGCTGCTGGGGACTGAGTACGGATAAAACGGCCGCCGATGCAGCCATGACATGGTGGCCAGCGTCTGCCTCCACATGCCTAAAAGGCCCAATTTCAAGTGCAAGCAAGCTAGCAGTATGGTATTGCAGCCTGCGGGTGGGTGGGTGGTTGGCTGCATATTTGCGCTTGCATTGCAAGGAATGGGGGAGGTACAATTGAACACTGCCCTGGGACAAGGACTTGCACGGGGATAGTTGCAAGTCTGCATCTACTGAAGCGGCAAGGATCTCTTCTGATGGGCACACTTTTAGGCAGTTACCTGGGTGTCAGAGATGCTTCCAGGGGTCTTCCCCATGCTGTTCCCATGTCTTTTCAGCACTGTATGCATGTGTCACACAGCACATGGCCAGATAAGGTTGTAAAATGTTAAAATTACATTTCCCAGTGAATGCATTTGTCATGGTTGAAAGCAATACAAAAGTGCAAAAACGCATGAAAAATGCTACTTGTGAACATAGCCCAAGATGTGGAGCAGTATTTTTGTTTTTGGTTATTTATTTTACCTTATACACAAGTCTTTACCCTGGAAAGGAAATTCCTTAACATATTTCACAGGAAAACCGTTTGTTTCGTTTTTGAACGTTTATTGTGAGCCCGTAAAAGTGGCTTAATACCTCTGACCACGTTGTTGACAGCAGTGACCTGGGGGTCAGAAATGCTTCCAGGGGCGGTCCCCATGCTGCCCCCATGTCTTTTGAGCACTGTCACTATCATTTTGGTCAATTTTTAGGCTTTCTACAGACTGCCGGCGGTGCCGCCGCAAAAATGCCCGGGTCTCCCATAGACTAACATTGGGCTCGTTGCTCGGGTCGAGCACCTGAGTATCACGGTGAGCTCGCCCCGAGCTTCGAGCACCCGACCATTTTAGTGCTCGCTCAACACTAATGTTCAGTCTATGATCTATTAGTATACTTAAGTCTTTTTCACTATTATATACTTAAGTCTTTTTCACATGTACAAGTCCAACATAAGCAGCTTTTATTCAGCACTAACGAGTAAAACAGAAAGTCCTCTGGTTTGCAGCCTTGTTAACATAAGTCCATAACAACAGTTGCCATGGGCAACCTCCCCGCTGGGCTGCTCAGAGCCTGACTGGTGCAGAACCTTCCCAGGCGTAGGTTCTGCTACACACAGGCCCGCCAAGCTTTCCTGCTATGTCCCAACACTGAACAACACTAATCCTTAATGCAGGGTTTTTAAAGGACCTGTGGCAAGAGCCACTGGAAAATCCGGGTTGGATGGAGGAATCCGCCCCACTGCCTTCCTGTAGCCTCCTCCAAGAAATGAAGGCCCTGCCGGGTTTTACTAATCTGCCTTAGCCAGATAGCCTGACCAGGTCAATGCTCACCTTCATTCCTGCATTGCAGCCGCAGGTGTGACTGCAATGCACTTCAATGGGTTTAATAGGTCTCTGTACACATTCTGGGGAATATATACCGTCCCTTGTATACGATCCCCGTCACTGCCTCACATATCTGCAACCCCCCATTCAAACTTGATGGGTTGAACATTTATCACCATACAGGGTGCCCGGGACAGGGCATCCGCATTTGCCTGTGACTTCCCAGGCGATGTTCTGCAGAGAAACTGAAATTTTGCAGTGACAGTAACCACCTGGTGACTCGCGCATTCCTCTCCCTGACGTTACTCATCCATGTCAAGGGTGAGTGGTCCGTCACCAAGCGGAACTGACTCCCGAGTAAATAATAACGTATCGATTCCAAGGCCCACTTGTTAGCCAAACACTCCTTCTCTACCCCTATAGTTTTTCTCTGCCGGGATAAGCTTTCTACTCAAGTAGATGACCGAGTGCTCTTCACCATTCACTTTTTGTGACAATACTGCCCTGAAGCCTACCTCCGAGGCGTCTGTCTGTACAATGAAGGTTTCCTTGAAGTTGGGGCTGATGAGGACTGTCTGTCCACACAGGGCCAATTTCATGGACTGAAAGGCTTCTTCTGCCTGAGGGTTCCACCGAACCATTACTGATTTTTTTTTCCTTTCAAGAGATCGGTCAGGGCTGCCGTTCTCCCAGCAAAATTAATAACCAAGGATGCCGAGGAACGCCCTCATCTGTTTTGTACTTGAGGGTTTAGGCCAGTTTTTAATGGCCTCAACTTTATTGATTTGGTGCTTGATAACTCCTCGGCCAATCACATACCCCAAATATCGGGCTTCCTCTAGCCCTAGCCCACATTTTTGGGGGTTTACCATTAACCCCGTGGCTCTGAGAGAATCCAGCACCGCTTGTACCTGGGATAGGTGTGTATGCCAGTCGGTGTTAAAGATGATAATATCATTGGGACCCCATGTAACCCAAAAGGTAAGACCACATAGTAATATAGACCCTCCAGAGTTATGAAGACGGTCTTTTCCTTTGCCGATTCCATGAGAGGTACCTGCCAGTAACCCTTGGTGAGATCGAGCGTGGTAAAGTACTGGGCCTGCCCCAGTCTCTCAATCAGCTCATCCACCCTTGGCATTGGATAGAGGTCAAACTTCGACACTTCATTTAATTTCTGGAAATCGTTACAGAAGCGTAACGATCCGTCTAGTTTCGGAATCAGTATGATGGGGCTAGCCCACTCACTCCGTGATTCCTCAATGACGCCTAACTGGAGCATTTGTTTTACCTCAGCCGTGATGGCTTGCCGCCGGGCTTCAGGTACCCGGTACGGTCTCATTCGTACCCTTGCCCCAGATTCAGTGACAATGTCATGTTGGAGAACCATAGTCTTACCTGGTATCGCTGAGAACATGTCGGTATTCTGCTGCACAAGCAAGCGAGCCTCCTGTCGCTGCTGTTTAGTGAGCGCATCACTTATCCTGACCTCTCCCCTGGACGCATCCCTGGCTGAAGGTAGAGAAGTCTCTGGCAATATGCCCGGAGTGACGTCTGTAACTAAACACTCTCGATCTTTCCAAGGTTTTAGCACGTTTACATGATAAAGCTGCTCAGGGGTCCTCCTTCAGGGCTGATACACCCGGTAATTTGCCTCTCCCACCTTTTCTCGAACTTCATATGGCCCTTTCCACTTGGCCATGAGCTTACTCTCGGCTGTGGGTACCAGTACAAACAACAGATCGCCCTTGTTAAAAGACCTGACCGTGGCTCTTTTATTATATGTGCTCCTCTGGGCTGCCTGGGCATCTAAGATGTTCTCTCACGATGGGCGTGACCGTCACGATCCGGTCCTGCATACTAGCCACGTGTTCAATTACACTCCTATGTGGAGTCAGCTCTTATTCCCACGTCTCTTTGGCTTCGTCCAACAGACCCCTAAGGTGTCTGCCGTACAATAACTCAAAGGGAGAGAACCCTGTGGAAGCCTGGGGTACCTCACGGACTGTGAACATCAAATAGTGTAACAACATGTCCCAATCCCTTCCGTCCTTAGAAACCATCTTTTTTAACATGGACTTGAGGGTTTTATTGAACCGTTCTACTAACCAGTCGGTCTGAGGGTGGTACACCAAGGTGCGCAATTGTTTTATTCTCCGCAGTTTGCACAGTTCCCTCGTCACCTTGGACATAAAAGGGGTCCCTTGATCCGTCAGGATCTCCTTAGGTAGCCCAAGGCGACAGAACATGGCAAACAGCTCCTGTGCAATCAGTTTCGCCGAGGTGTGGCGTAGCGGTATAGCCTCCGGGTACCGGGTGGCATAGTCGACGACCACAAGTATATGTTGGTGGCCACGAGCGGATTTTACAATGGGCCCTACCAAGTCCATTGCAATCCGTTCAAAACGTAGCTCTATCACTGGCAGAGGTACCAACGGGCTACGGAAGCTTGCGGTGGGGGTGGTCAGCTGACATTCGGGGTAGGATTCGCAGTACTTTTGGACCTCCGCGTAAATCCCCGGCCGAAAGAACCGCTGCAAGATACGCTCTTGCGTCTTTTTAACCCCTAAGTGTCCACCCAGCAGGTGTGTGTGTGCCATCTCCAGAACCTCCCGACTGTACGACTGAGGTACCACTAACTGTTCCACGACCTTGTCCTTGATTTTGTCTACCCTATAGAGCAACTCATTGTTGATCACCACAGTATCTGCACCGGGCTGTTGAGCTATGCCATTTACCTCTAACACCCTTTCCCGCGCCCGAGTCAGGGTGGGATCCTGTAGCTGAGCTGTCCCAAATGTGCCCCGGGACACTTCCAGCTCGGGGATCGATGGGGTCTCCTCGACCTTTCCTGCCAGCACCTCTAAGGAAAACCTATCGGGGTCACACTCTGCCCCTAGGTTAGACACCCCTACGGCAGGTACCCCTGACTTGGGTTATTTGGGTACAGCTCCTGTAATAACTTTTACCGGGGGAGAGTGGATTTTGTCCAGAACAGGGGCAAGTCTCTTCTCAACACAGCCCCATAGGGAAGAGTTTTTACCACCCCCACCACATGGTTTATGTCTCCACATGGCGTGGACAAAACTACCTCCGCGGTTGGGTACTCTCAGAGGTCCCCATGGATACACACAACCCCGACTGTCTGTCCACTGGGGTTGTCTCCTGCCACCAGCGAACCATGTACCAAAGTCACTAGGCTTCCCGAATCTAGGAGGGCCTCCGTGGGGTACCCATTAACCAGTACTTGGCACAGTTGGGGGTCGGCGCTCGCATTGTAGACGGTCTGGGCATACATTGAGACCCGGCGGTTATACCCGCAGTCCATGGGCTCTGTAGTCAGGGGGCAGTTCTTGTGACAGTTTGGGAGGGAACCAGTCTCCCGCCACTCTCACTCAGTGGTACCCCTTCAGCACGGGTACGGTGCTGACTGTCTTTTTAGAAGAGGGACGCGACCCCTTTCCTGGTTCCTGGGGTTAGCAGAGATCGGTGTGACAGCCGTGAGGGGGCAGAGTCCCGGATAAAGTCCTGAGTGGTCGAGTAGCGCTCGATGAGGCTGACCACCTGGTCGAGTGTGCCGGGGTCCCCGTGCCGCACCCATTGTTGGATAGCGACCAGCAGAGTCCTCACCAGCCGGTCAGCTACCACCCTCTCCACCAGCTGGGCGGGAGCCAAAGTCTCAGGCTGGAGCCACCTCTTTACCAACTGCAGAAGGTCATAAGCCTGAGACCGGGTGGGAAAATACGCGCTGAGCCCTCACGTATGTATTGACCCCCAGTTGGGCAAGAATCTCACCTTTGAGCCTCTGGTAGTCCTGGGCGTCCACCCGACTGAGGTCGAAGTAGGCCTTCTGGGTGTCGCTGACCAAAAACGGAGCCACCACTTCCGCCCACTGGCCGGCTGGTAGGTTTTCCCACTCTGCTGTACGTTCGTAGATGGACAGGAAGACTTCCATATCATCCTGCGGTCCCATCTTCCTTTATGCTGAGCGAACCTTGTCCCAGGCCTCTCGACGTTCCGGGGCTGGTGCCGTCGGCGTCTCCCGCAGGGCTGTGAGCTGCTGCACGATCAGCTCATTGGTGTGCTACTGCTTAAACTGCTCCTGCTGCTGCCGCTGTGTGAGTACCAATTGCCTTAACAGCTCCTCCATTTTGTCCATGGGGTTGGGCTCAAAGGTGGCCGGCCGAATCATGGGCATGCAGCTGCCGGTGGGGTATGCCTCAGTCACAATGCCCACATTCTCCACTAAGCTGTAAGTTGGCGATGTTCACACCGTGCAGTAACTGAGGTAGTGACCCAAGCAAGTCCAACATAAGCAGCTTTTATTCAGCAATCATGGGTAAAACAGAAAGTCCTCCGGTTCGCAGCCAGGCTAACACAAGTTCATAACAACGGTTGCTGTGGGCAACGGCCGCGCCAGGCCGCTCAGAGCCTGACTGGTGCAGAGCCGTCCCAGGCTTAGGTTCAGCTACACACAGGCCCGCCAAGCTTTCCTGCTATGTTCCAAGCAGGTCCCAACACTGAACAACACAAATCCTTAATGCAGGTTTTTTAAAGGACCTTTGGCAAGAGCCACTGGGAAACCTGGGTTGGAGGGAGGAAGCTGTCCCACTGCCTTCCTGTAGCCTCCTCCAAGAAATGAAGGCCCTACCGGGTTTTACTAATCTGCCTTAGCCAGATAGCCTGACCAGGTCAATGCTCCCCTTCATTCCTGCATTGCAGCCACAGGTGTGTCTGTGACTGCAATGCACTTCAATGGGTTTAATAGGTCTCTGTACACATTCTGGGGGATATATACCGTCCCTTGTATACGATCCCCGTCACTGCCTCACACACTGTACATAAACGTCGGTGCTGGCTGGGCTCTGTGCAGCGCCCACGTTTATGAACAGTCGGCGGCCTCGCAGCGCTCCGGAACCCCAGGGTCCTGCAAGCGCTGCGGTTGTGGTGCAGAGCAACAGCTCTGACAGGTAACATCATCGGGACCTGATTGGATCAGGTCCCAGTGATGCTAACCCTTTGCTATCTTCTAGATTCCGCAATCCATAGCGATCGCTGCATTTAGGAGATAGTGAGGTCGTCCAGTCACCTTTCCGACGGCCCCTGTGATAGGACCTGGCGTTGTCATGGCAGCAGGAGGTAATATGGTGACTTCCTGGTCTGCCATGCATGGTGTCCTTCTAAAATCAGCCAGCAGCTGAGTATAGCAGGAGATCTGACAGTGTAAAACTGTCTGCTCTCATGCAATGCAATACATGTCTATTGCATTGCATAAGACCAGTGATCAGAAAAATAAAAATTGAAGTTCCATACAGGGACTAAGTAAAAATGTAAAAAAAAAAAAAAAAAGTATAAAAATGTTTTCAAACTGTTAAAAAAAAAAATCACAAAATAAAATTAAATAAATACGGTAAATAAACCAATACATCAATATATTTATGCAAAAACAAAAAAAGTACATATATTTGGATATTTGGTATCGCCGCATCCGGAACAACCCTATAAAACTGTCACACTAATTAACCCCTTCTGTAAACACCATAAAAAATAAAAAACGGAGCAAAAAGCTATGCTTTTTCATGATACCGCTCTCAGAACAAAGCGATGGAAAAACAATTCTTTTGTCTATAAAATAGTTTTTATTGTGTAAAAGCGCCAAAACATAAAAAACCTATGTGTGGTATCCAGGGCTGTGGAGGTGGAGTCGGAGTTGGAGTCGGTATAAAATGGAGCGACTCCGACTCCTAAAATATATAATAAATTGGGTACAGTAGTTGAATGCAGAATGTGCTGAATATTTTTTCATAGGAATTTGGGAAAGTTATGAAATGTCCTATAAATGGCTGTCCTATTCCTGATCTAAGGCTACATTCACACACAGCGTTTTTGCTGTGTTTTTTTGCGGATGCGTTTTTCAGCTGCAAAAGCAGACCAGCTTTTTAAAAATCATCTGAAAGGTTTTTGAACTCATAGATAATGTTTTTAATAGCAAAAGCAGATTAGAAAAACGCTGCACAAACTGACATGCTCATTCTTTGTGAGGATCCATTTGTGAGCCCTAAAAACGGACCCTCACAAAACGATGTGTCTGAATGTCATATCTTGAAACCCATTGACTTTGCTGGGATGCCCAGAGTCAGTGCATTTTACTGCAAAAAATGGATCAGCAAAAACGCTGTGTGTGAATCATGGCTGTAGCCAGGGAGGGCCGGGGGGGCAGCTGCCCCCCCTAGAAGCAGGGACACGCACCTATCAAAACTCACTTGTATGCTGCAGTGCTCCCGTCCTGCACTGGCTCCAGACTGCAGGGGGCAATCTCCCCTCCTCTGTCCTGTCTTCTGCAGTCTTCACCAGAGAGAGGAGGGGGAGGGTGCCTGCCCTGCACAGGATCTGATTCCTGGGCCCCAAGCTGGGTAAAGTGAGAAAGTGAAAGTACTACTGCTCATCTCTGTCACAGGAAGGTAGCTAATGCTAATATTGTAGGTGATTATTATGTGCTCTCTGTACAATGTGTGAACTATATGTGCGATGTGTGCAATGTACTTTTTGCTGTCTGTAGCTGTCATCTGTCTACCACACTCTATCCCTCTATCTATCCATCTATCCCTCCATCTATCTGTTCATTTATCCTTTCATTTATCCCTCTATCTATCTATCTATCTATCTATCCTTTCATCTATCCCTCCAGCTATCCATCCATATCTATCTATCCATCCCTCTATTTACCTATCCATCCCTTTATTTACCTATCTATCCCTCTATTTACCTATCCATCCCTCTATTAATCTTTCGATTCCTCCATCATTCTATCCATCCCTCCATCTATCTATCTATGATTTTATCTATGTTATCTATCTATTCTTGTCTTATGTTATCTATCTACAGTACAGACCAAAAGTTTGGACACACCTCATTTAAAGATTTTTCTGTATTTTCATGACTATGAAAATTGTACATTCACACTGAAGGCATCAAAACTATGAATTAACACATGTGGAATTATATACTTAACAAAACAGTGTGAAACAACTGAAAATATGTCTTATATTGTAGGTTTTTCAAAGTAGCCACCTTTTGCTTTAATGACTGCTTTGCACACTCTTGGCATTCTCCCGCAAAATATGGAAAAATTATAGCTCTCAAAATATGGAGATGCAAAAACTAGATTTTGCGAAACAAAGCGTCTTTTAGTGTATGACAGCTGTCAATCATAAAAACCCTATATAAATCTGGTATCACTGTAATTGCACCGACCCGAAGAATATAGTTGTCTGATCACTTATACCGCATGAGGAACGGCGTAAAAAATGAATAAAAACAATTCTTCACCTGCTGCTAATTTGTTAATTCTGCTTCCCAAAACAACGCAGTATGGCACGGCTCATGTTTATTCTGCACTAAGCGCTTACACCGGGGTTTCCGTGTAAATCTCTGAAATACATGATTCAGACAGAACACCCGACGGAAGATTCCCTGTAATGAGGCAGATGGAGGCGCCGTGGACACCATCTAGCCTATCATCCCACTATGTCAGTTTTTTTAGACATGCGTAAAAGTGTGGTTGGCCACAATTTTGTGCACCTCTAAAAAAAAAGGACACCGCTAAACAGAGCCAAGACTGAGTCCTGAGTAATTCTGCTGCCTCACTATAGTGAATGGATCCCTCGGGGGTTTCATCTGAATTACATCACTTGGAGATTTAGCGTAGAGAGACGGATAAACGTTATCTAAAATGTTCCCAATAAAAGCATCAACTCAATCCACAAAAAAAAGCAATTCCCCACTCAGGTCTGTCATCTAACAAAAATATAAGGGCCTTTCAAGTTACTGGTAGCACAAAGGCTCTGGAAAAGCGAAATGGCCCTTGCCCCCCAAAAGAAATTCAGAAAATTCTGTGCTCCCAAGTCCAAATGCTCCCCTCCCTTCTGAGCCCCACAATGTGCCTAAACTATATTTAGGGTCCACATGTCTGGCATTCCTGTAGCGATGGCAGCCCGCCTAATTTACAGGTGCATGTCTTAGAAGCATGAGCTGGGCACAACGTACTGGTCACTACAAGGTACTAGTCACTACAACAGCAGTTTGAAATTTTCACTCCGCAACATCCACTGCTGCATGTTTCTGGAAAACACCCATGAAGTGAAAATTGTCACTACACCTGTATGTAAATTCCCAAAGGGGTATAATTTCCTAAAAGGGGTCACTTGAGGGGGAATTCTGCTCTTCTAGCACTTAGGGGCTCTGTATGGAGTCCTCAAACTATTCTACAATAATTTGTTCTCCAGGAGTCAAATAGCGCTCCCTCCCTCCTGGGTCTTGCCGTATGGCTAGGCGGTACTGTACAGCCACATATGGGGTATGGCCACGTTTAGAAGAAATTGTGTGACACATTTCGGCACCATTTTTACCCTTTCCCCTGTGTGAAAATGTAAAATCTGAGGCTAAAACAATTTTTTTGTCTTAAAAATGTAATTATTTTTTCCTCACTGCCCAATGGTATAAATTTCTGTCACATGTGATGTAAATATGATCACTGCACCCCTAGATGAATTCATGAATTTATTGAGAGGTGTAGTTTGTAAAATTGAGTCATTTATGGGGGGGGTTCTTCTGTTCTGGGACCTCAGGGCCTCTCCCAGTGGGTCATGTCACCAGCAAACCACAACATTAAAATCTGCACTGTAACATGGCGCTCCTTCCCTTATGAACTTTGCATTGTGCCTGAAAAGTAGTTTTCGACCACTTATGGGGTATTGATGTACTTAAGAGAAGCTGTGTAACATTTTCTCTTATTACCCCTTTTGAAAACGGCAAACTTGGGGTAAAAGCAACATTTTAATGGAAAAAAATAGTAATATTTCATTTACTCAGCCCAATGTTATACAAGTTTGTGTATCGCCTGAGGGTTAAAAAATACTCACTACTCCCCTAGATGAATTCCTTGAGAGGTGTAGTTTACAAAGTGGTGTCACTTGTGGGGGTTTCTGCTGTTTTGGTATGTCAGCGACTCTTCAAATGTGACATGGTGTCTGCAATCTCTTCCAAGCCCTGCCGTGCGCTAAAGCAGTAGTTTTCCTCCACATATGGGTTATCGGCTTACTCAGGAGGAATTGCACAACAAATTGCATGGTGCAATTTCTCCTGTTACCCTTATGAAAATGTAAAATCGGGGGTTGAAAAACATTTTTGTGGAAAAAATGTAAAAATTTTATTTTTACGGCTCAATGTTATAAACTTCTGTGTAGCACCTGGGGGTTTAAGATGCTCACCACACATCTAGATAAGTTCCCTGAGGGGTCTAGTTTCCAAAATGGTGTCACTTGTGGGGGGTTTCCACTGTTTAAGCACACCAGGGGCTCCCCAAACACGAGATGGCGTCCACTAATTATTTAAGCAAATTTTACATTCAAAAAGTCAAATGGTGCTCCTTCCCTTCCAAGCCCTGCCGTGCGCCCCCACAGTAGTTTTCCCTCACATATGAGGTATCAGCGTGCTCAGGAGAAACTGCACAACACATTTTGTAGTTCATTTTTTCCTGTTACCCTTGTGGGAAAAAAAAAAATTTGGTCTAAAGTAACATTTTTGTGAAAAAAGTTAAATGTTCATTGTTTACTTCCATATTCCGAAAATTCCTGTGAATCACCTGAAGGGTTAATAAATTTAAGGAATGTGGTTTTGAGCTCCTTGAGGGGTGCAGTTTTTAAAATGGTGTCACTTTGGGGTATTTTCTGTCATAAAGGCCCCTCAAAGTCACTTCAAATAAAATGTGGTCCCTAAAAATGGTTTTGTAAATTTTGTTGGATAAATGAGAAATCAATGGTCAACTTTTAACCCCTATAACTTCCTAACAAAAAAAATTTGGTTCCAAAATTGTGCTCATGTAAAGTAGACATGTTAGAAATGTTATTAACTATTTTGTGTGACATATCTCTCTGATTTAAGGGCATAAAAATTCGAAGTTTGAAAATTGCGAAATTTTCAAAATTTTTGCCATGCCAAATTTACGATTTTTTTTCACAAAGTAACGCAAGTCATATCGAAGAAATTTTACCACAATCATGACATACTATATGTCACGAAAAAACAATCTCAGAATCAGTGGGATCCGCTGAAGCGTTCCAGAGTTATTACCTCATAAAGTGACAGTGGTCAGAATTGAAAAAATTGGCCCGGTCATGAAGGCGAAAACAGGCTCTGGCGTGAAAGGGTTAATACTACTACTCCTCCCTTGTCTGACATTCTTATGACAAGATCTTTCATACATTTTAATTCTTGAAGGGCAATCCGTTCTTTCTTGGTCACATTTCACTTGGCAGTCACCATATTCTGAGATGAATGCAACACCTTTAACTCTCGCTGCACAACATCCTGAAAAATATCCATTGAATCAGATCTGGACTGAATAGAATAAAATCCTAAAAATTTTACTTTGGTTTCTTTTGATATGGGTCACACTATGACTAAGAACATCTGAGTTCGAAACATGTTATTGTGACTCCTAAGTCCCATTGTCTTGTTTTAACTTTTTCACAATAAATGGAGTTTTAATTTTTTTCACATTACCTGGATTTCGTGCTGGATTTTTCGCCCTTCTGTAGAGTGGGTACGGAAAGTATTCAGACCCCTTTCAATTTTTCACTCTTTGTTTCATTGCAGCCATTTGGTAAATTCTAAAAAGTTCATTTTTTTTCTCATTAAAGTACACTCTGCACCCCATCTTGACTGAAAAAAACAGAAATGTAGACATTTTTGCAAATGTATTAAAAATGAAAAACTGAAAAATCACATGGTCATGAGTATTCAGACCCTTAGCTCAGTATTGAGTAGAAGCACCCTTTTGAGCTAGTACAGCCATGAGTCTTCTTGGGAATGATGCAACAAGTTTTTCACACCTGAATTTGGGGATCCTCTGCCATTCTTCCTTGCAGATCATCTCCAGTTCTGTCAGGTTGGATGGTGAACGTTGGTGGACAGCCATTTTCAGTTCTCTCTAGAGATGCTCAATTAGGTTTAGGTCAGGGCTCTGGCTGGGCCAGTCAAGAATGGTCACAGAGTTGTTCTGAAGCCACTCCTTTTGTTATTTTAGCTGTGTGCTTAGGGTCATTGTCTTGTTGGAAGGTGAACTTTCCACCAAGTCTGAGGCCCAGAGCACTCTGGAAGAGGTTTTCATCCTGGATTTCTCTGTACTTGGCTGCATTCATGTATCTTTCAATTGCAACCAGTCGTCCTGTCCCTGCAGCTGAAAAACACCCCCATTGCATGATGCTGCCACCACCATGTTTCACTGTTGGTATTGTATTGGGCAGGTGATGAGCAGTGCCTGGTTTTCTCCACACATACCGCTTAGAATTATCACCAAAAAGTTCTATCTTCATCTCATCAGACCAGAGAATTTTATATCTCATAATCTGGGAGTCCTTCATGTGTTTTTGAGCAAACTCTATGCTGGCTTTCATATGTCTTGCCCTGAGGAGAGGCTTCCGTCGGGCCACTCTGCCATAAAGGCCCGACTGGTGGAGGGCTGCAGTGATAGTTAACTTTGTGGACCTTTCTCCCATCTCTCTACCTCATCTCTGGAGCTCAGCCACAGTGATCTTGGGGTTCTTCTTTACCTCTCTCACCAAGGCTTTTCTCCCACGATTGCTCAGTTTGGCTAGACGGCCAGGTCTAGGAAGACTTCTGGTGGTCCCAAACTTCTTCCATTTAAGGATTATGGAGGTCATTGTGCTCTTGAGAACCTTGAGTAAAGCAGAAATTCTTTTGTAACCTTGGCCAGATCTGTGCCTTGCCACAATTCTGTCTCTGAGCTCCTTGGGCAGTTCCTTTGAGCTCATGATTCTCATTTTGTCTGACATGCACTGTGAGCTGTGGGGTCTTATATAGACAGGTGTGTGCTTTTCCAAATCAAGTCCTATCAGTTTAATCACAGCTGGAGTTCAATGAAGGAGTAGAACCATCTCAAGAAGGATCATAAGGAAATAGACAGCATGTGACTTAAATATGAGTGTCTGAGCAAAGGGTCTGAATACTTATGACCATATGATATTTCAGTTTTTCTTTAATAAATTTACAAAAATTTCTACATTTCTGTTTTTTTTTCAGTCAAGATGGGGTGCAGAGTGTACTTTAATGAGAAAAAAATGAACTTTTTAGAATTTACCAAATGGCTGCAATGAGACAGAGTGAAAAAAGTAAAGGGGTCTGAATACTTTGCATACCCACTGTATATATACAGTGGGGAAAAAAAGTATTTAGTCAGCCACCAATTGTGCAAGTTCTCCCACTTAAAAATATGAGAGAGGCCTGTAATTGACTTCATAGGTAGACCTCAACTATGAGAGACAAAATGAGAAAACAAATCCTGAAAATCACATTGTCTGATTTGGAAAGAATTTTTTTTCAAATTTTGGTGGAAAATAAGTATTTGGTCAATTACAAACAAGCAAGATTTCTGGCTCTCACAGACCTGTAACTTCTTCTTTAAGAGGCTCCTCTATCCTCCACTCATAGCTGTAGTACTGGCACCTGTTTGAACTTGTTATCAGTATAAAAGACACCTGTCCACAACCTCAAACAATCACACTCCAGACTCCACTATGGTGAAGACCAAAGACCTGTCGAAGGACTCCAGAAACAAAATTGTAGCCTCGCACCAGGCTGGGATGACTGAATCTGCAATAGGCTAGCAGCTTGGTGTGAAGAAATCAACTGTGGGAGCAATAATTAGAAAATAGAAGACTTACATGACCACTGATAATCTCCCTCGATCTGGGGCTCCACACGAGATCTCACCCCTTGGGTCAAAATGATCTCAAGAACGGTGAGCAAAAATCCCAGAACCATACGGGGGGGGGGGGGGGACCTAGTGAATGACCTGCAGAGAGCTGGGACCAACGTTACACAGGCTACCTTCAGTAACACACTACGCCGCCAGGGACTCAGATCCTGCAGTGCCAGACGTGTCCCGCTGCTTAAGCCATTACATGTCCAGGCCCTTCTGAAGTTTGCTAGAGAGCATTTGGATGATCCAGAAGAGTATTGGGAGAATGTTCTATGGTCAGATGAAACCAAAGTAGAACTGTTTGGTAGAAGCACAACTCGTTGTGTTTGGAGGAGAAAGAATGCTGTGTTGCATCCAAAGAACACCATACCTACTGTGAAGCATGGGGGTGGAAACATCATGCTTTGGGGCTGTTTCTCTGCCAAGGGACCAGGACTACTGATCCGTGCAGATGAAAGAATGAATGGGGCCATATATCGTGAAATTTTGAGTGCAAACCTCATTACATCAGCAAGGGCATTGGAGATGAAACGTGGCTGGGTCTTTCAGCATGACAATGATCCCAAGCACATCGCAAGGGCAATGAAGGAGTGCCTTTTTAAGAAACTTTTCATGGTCCTGGACTGGCCTAGCCAGTCTCCAGATCTAAACTCTATAGAAAACCTTTGGAGGGAGTTGAAAGTCTGTGTTGCCCAACGACAGCCCCAAAACAGCCCCAAAACATCACTGCTCTAGAGGAGATCTGCATGGAGGAATGGGCCAACATACCAGCAACAGTGTTTGCCAACCTTGTGAAGACTTACAGAAAACGTTTGATCTCTGTCATTGCCGACAAAGGATATATAACAAAGTATTGAGATGAACTTTTGTAATTGACCAAATACTTATTTTCCACCAAAATATGAAAAAAATTTCTTTCCAAATCAGACAATGTGATTTTCAGGATTTGTTGTCTCATTTTGTCTCTCATAGTTGAGGTCGACCTATGATGTCAATTACAGGCCTCTCTCATCTTTATAAGTGGGAGAACTTGCACAATTGGTGGCTGACTAAATACTTTTTCCCCACTGTATAATATAGTGTGTATGTGCTAATTATGCGTTCTATAGGGCTTCTGAGGGACACAATTGTCGTTCCTTAGGGTGCCAACCTCCTCTTCTAGGCAGCATCAGCTTAGTTTAGGTATGGGATTGGGTAAGGTAGTGACTGTATCAATCATTCATTGTTTACATCTGTTTATATACAGTACATCCACAACAAGCTATTGAGCTTGTAATTTTGGTAGTGTTGACCCCTTCATGACCGGGCCATTTTCCATTTTTGCATTTTCTTTTTTTGCTCCCCTTCCCACAGCCATAACTTTTTTTATTTTTTGGTCAAAAAACAAAGCCACAATAAGAAGAATTAAAATTCCCCCAAAATTCAAGAAAAAAAAAAAATTAATTCTTCTTATTGTGGCTTTGCTTTTTATGTTTAGCGTAGGGACTCATAAGCATGAGGACCCTTGACACTGATTACGAGCGTGCGTATTTTGGCCAAAATATCGGCCAATACGTCATATATATGCATTTTTGCACTTTTTTATTCCAGGGTGCAGCCAAGCCCATCAGTTGTGGCATTGTAGACTAGGGTGTCTGTTCTCATGGGGTGCACTTAGATAGTACCGGATGCCCCGCCTAATCTTATAGTAAGGGTGTAACTAATTGGCTGTATACTGTGCACTACCCAGGTGTGAACAACGCCCTATGCAAGCCATTTCATGTGCAATTCTAATACTAAGCAGTCACCCCCTCCATGAAATGGTAGGTTGTGAGTGATTGTCTCATCAGTATATTGCACCTGTATAGCCGCTGTTACCATTATGGATTATGTCGTTTGGATTTACACTTTCTTAAAAGGACTGCTGCTACTGGATACCTTTGCTTTCATCGTTGTATCTGCCGTCTAGAGGATCATGGACTGTGGCTACAGACTATACTGGCTGGAGATACGAAATCTGTGGGCCAACCAAAAGTTGGGAGACAGTGAGTATGGCCTTATACAAAGCCAGTGGAACTTCTGAGCCCAGATTGGGAACTTGAGGACTGAGAGAACTGTATTTTGACCATTTACCTGGAATTGCTTTATTAACATGGTTGGGATCAATAAAATATTGTTGCATCGTTAACCTGCCTAGGTGATTACTTACAACCCACAACCTCAGATCTTTACAAGTGGTGGCAAGCGGTGGGATCACCTATCTCTGGACAGCATACCAGGGAAAGTTACTGAGAGGTGACTTGGCAGAAGAAATGGCAGACTCCATCTACAAGAGGCTCAAGAAGGAGGAGCTGAGAGCCTTTTGCTCTGAGAGAGATCTACAGTGGTTGCCGGAGGACAATCGGGCGACCCTAATGCTATGCTTGGCCGATTGGGACCAGGAACAACCACATGAGGAGGTCAGGGCTGTCATCCAGATGGTGGAGGATTGACCGACTGAGTTGAGGCGGATGCTGGACGCGCTAGGAGATCGGGCTACGGAAATAGGGCGGGCGGCAGTGTTAAGAAAATATCTGGGTGTGCATGTAGCAGTACCCCAACCCGCCCCATTGGAGAGGACAGTGGATAACAGGAGAGAGGGGCCCGCATCTTTAAGGTACCGGGATATACCACAGTTCAATGAGGACACCTCGGATATTGACGAACATCTCCAGTTATTTGAGAACCTCTGTATGCTGCATGAGGTATCAGTCAGTGACTGGCCCAGATTTTTGAGTGTTGGCCTGACAGGAAAAGCAAGAGAAGCTTTTAATAACTTGTTTTCTGGGGATCAGAGATGTTACTCTACTATTCGCAGTGCATTACTAGAGAAGTATGCCATAACACCGGAAACCTACCGGAGGAAGTTTCGGGAGACTGACAAGCCCGCTGCACAGACGCATCGGGAGTTTGCTAATACACTATGTACGGCATGCACTCGGTGGATAGAATGACTAAGGGCACGGGAAGCAGAACATGTAATGGATATAGTCATGCTGGAACAATTTATGTCAAAGCTCCCAGGTAATTTAAAAGAATGGGTGGCAGATAGAAAACCACTCAGCCTGGATGAGGCTGCAAGATTGGCTGATGATTGGTCTGCTAATTGACTGGGGAAACGTGGAAGTACAGCCCCAGTGAGTCAGGAACAGGATTTTACAGGGAGGCCATCGAAACCCATGGACCAGCCAGATGAGGAACTGCAGGGATTTTGTACTTCACAAAGAGGGGGAGGTTTCCCAAACCCCCAAGTTCGGTCTGTGTTGGGGCGAGGAGGGTTAAACTACCATAACTGTGGCCACATGGGGCATTTTGCCAGGGAATGCTGGGAATGTTCTAGCCCACATCACAACCTAGGACGAGGATTGGTGTGCAACTGGGCCAATGTCGTAACCCAAAGCCAAAGACCGGTTCTCACTGCTTCAGTCGAGAGGGAGCGGCACTATCTGCAGACTAACCCCCCACCTGTGGTGAGTAATACACAAAGTGCAATGACTGTCACAATGAAGGAATGTAATCTGTGGGAGGTAAATTGCATCAGGGAGGAGGTCCAGGGACATCGGGACACTGGATCTACCCTCACCCTGGTCAGCTCAGATACTGTTCCCCCAGAGCTCCCTTTACCAGGCCGCCAAGTGACCATCCCCCTAACTGGGTGTCAGCACTCTGGGGTTGGTCACAATGAATACAAGTTTGGTGCTCATCGGGCACGTGTGGAGTTTCCCAGGACAAACTGGGGATCAGGGGGAGGATATGGAGGACCCCGTGGAAGGGACAGATCCCTGATCCAGCGAACTAAATACAGAGTCATCGTCTCAGGGCTTCCCCCATCGGGAAGTTGGCAGGATCTGAAAGACCATATGAGAGAAGCTGGAGATGTCTATTACACTGACGTATACCAGGGTGGAATGGGGACTGTGGAGTATATTCGCAAGGACGACATGGAATATGCTTTGAGGAAACTGGATAATACAAGGTTTCGTTATCACAAAGGCGAGACCTCTTACATTTGTGTCCAGCAACGGACCACCATTTTTGTCAATATTATTATTGTGTATTATTAGTGATTTACTTGTTATGTTTTATATAGTTCTGCTTACTTGTCAGTATGTAAGATTCACTTCTAAAATGTCCAGCATTCCACTAATCTCATCTTTATCACAGGAGTCCATTGTTGCAACAGCCAATAATCTCATTACGTGAGTGTAGATTGAGACACAGTGGAGCCGTCACCACAGGGGGTCTTACAGGCAGTCTCAGATGAAGGCTTCTAGAATATTCTTCATTGTTTGAGCGAACAGTGAATGTTTAAGGGGGAGGGTGTGATCACTTCTGACCTGGGAGGGGACTGATCCCAGTGGAAGAAAGTGGAGACATGCTTTAGTGAAGAGTTGTGTGTAAGGATTGAAGGAAGAGGATGGAGACCGTGAACTTGGGAGGATGGATTGATAAACATGTTACCATTATGGATTATGTTGTTTGGATTTACACATTCTTAAAAGGACTGCTGCTATTGGATACCTGTGCTTTCATCGTTTTATGTGCCGTCTAGAGGATCATGGACTGTGGCTACAGACTATACTGGCTGGAGATACGAAATCTGTGGGCCAACCAAAAGTTGGGAGACAATGAGTATGGCCTTATACAAAGCCAGTGGAACTTCTGAACCCAGATTGGGAACTTGAGGACTGAGAGAACTGTATTTTGGCCATTTACCTGGAATTGCTTTATTGCCATGGTTGGGATCAATAAAATATTGTTGCATCGTTAACCTGACTAGGTGATTACTTACAACCCACAACCTCAGGTCTCTCCATCATTGTTATATGGGTTTGCTGCATCCTGGTAGTTCATTAGGTCTGAAGAACTGAGCAGGTAAATACTACTGCTTTTTTGCTATATATATATATATATATATGTTTAAGATTTTAATTTGATGGGGGGTTCCCACAATACTGTACTGCCCCCTACACTAACAAATTTGGTACCATCCTCCCCACTGAGTAGCCCACGGGTAATTAATAAATACCCATTTAGCTCTGTTATTGGTGCAGATGACGTCACTACATCACACCTGTAGTATGGATACTCAAAACTCACACTGCAGAGACCGGAGCAGCGCACCTCGGGAATGGTGTTGGTTGAGTAGTGTGTGTGTGTGTGTGTGTGTGTGTGTGTTTTTAAATACCAGTAATTGTGTGGGCATTATATTACGTGAAGGACTGGGGGGGCTCTCATACTGAGTGGAATTCCTCATTTTGTGTAGCAGGCTGTTGTGGCCATAATACTGTGGAGGTGCTGAGGGGCCATCTTACTGTGTGAGAGCCCTCATTCTGATCTACTTGGGCACACAGGAGAACAAAATCCTGTTGATGAGTCAGATAGGGATAAGTAAGTGAGAAATACAAACCTTTGTTCTATCTGGTTGAAGACTTGAATTGATATGGTGTTGTGTGCCAGTGGGACATCAGATAGTACGTTCTGAAGGAAAGGAAAGATATAATGGCAGTGGGAATCCAGATTCCAGGCATGGAGCATAGTGGAGAAAAAGAGCAGGATGAGGCCCTTATCTCAGATCAGGAGGCCAACCTTAAAAGGTTTGCCATTGGTGGCAGAAGGACTAATTAAAGGGTGATTAAGTTAAGGAAGGATTCCTTATCTTAGACTAACAGAATTTAAACAAACCATTGTCTATACTAGAGAGAAAGCTACAGTGTTGCCTAACTGGGACATGAGTTCTCCTAGGGAGAGCTGAAGATGCAGTGCCACAGTAGTGTGTGGCCCTCATCGAATGTACTTTGAGACTACTACTGTAGAGTTGTACCGATGCACCTCAGCCAGTGAGGTCCTCACAAATCAACTGGGAGCTGTGAGTAGCTCTCAGAGGCACACATTTTGACCCGTATGGTCCCCACTGGGGATGATAAGCCTTCCCATAATGGTTTGCTGCACTGATGTAGCTTGTAAGAAAAGTTATGTACTGCCAAATGTAACAAGAAAGTTCCTGACTCTGCATAATGCAGAAGAAACATTCATAAAGTGTTGTGCCTGCTATCTGATGTATATACTTCTCATCAAGTTCTTGTTTAGTGTGGAAAACTTTGCCTTTGGACTTTAGTTTTCCTCATTAATCTCCATTCCATCTGGTCCGTGCCTGCCAAGTACAGCAGCGGCATGCGGTCTGCAGAGTCGGGAGATATGACTCCACCAGATATACAGTATATATTTATAGATACAGTACAGACCAAAAGTTTGGACACACCTTCTCATTTAAAGATTTTTCTGTATTTTCATGACTATGAAAATTGTACATTCACACTGAAGGCATCAAAACTATGAATTAACACATGTGGAGTTATATACATAACAAAAAAGTGTGAAACAACTGAAAATATGTCTTATATTCTAGGTTCTTCAAAGTAGCCACCTTTTGCTTTGATGACTGCTTTGCACACTCTTGACATTCTCTTGATGTACAGTTGAAAACAGAAGTTTACATACACTATATAAAGACACACATGCATGTTTTTCTCAATATCTGACATGAAATCAGAATAAAGCTTTCCAGTTTTAGGTCAAATAGGATTACCATAATTTACCATAATTTTTAATATTTGCCAAATGAGAGAGAATGTTTTAAGGCATTTTTATTACTTACTGCAAAGTTAAAACATTACATACATTTCTTTACTATTTGGTACCATTGCCCTTAAACTTGTCTTGTGCTTTTTGCATGTTTTACTATTTCTGCTGGTGTCTTTCTTGTAACATAGGAAAGCCTAAGCCAAGAAATAAACACCATAAAACAATGTACATGAAGACTTTGGTATCAAATAATTTCTGTCTGCGGTGTTTGTGTAAACAAAAAAGCTTTTATAAAAGCCTCAAACTTCTGTGTGTGAATCAGATATGAGATCATATGATACAAGATTACAATACGGGGAAGACGGGAAACATTCATATAGACGACCGGTGGAGATGTAGTCGGTGACGGATTCTGGCCCAATATGTTTCTAGAGCCGTAGTAGAAAATGAAGATGCCGTCCTGATCATGAAGTAGTTATTTCTCATGTCACGTGTAATGAATATTTCCTGCAGTATTGCTAATACCGATTTCAGTGTCCGTAAGTGAGACGAGAATTAGCATTATGGAAGATGAGTCTATGAGAAACTTGTTCAGCTGCAGACTCCAAGGAAGAAACTGCTTGTTGTCTGTGGCCTAAAATAGACTGCTGAAAAAAATAAAGGGAATACTTAAACAACAGAATATAACTCCAAGTAAGTCAAACTTCTGTGAAATCAAACTGTCCACTTAGGAAGCAACACTAATTGACAATCAATTTCACATGCTGCTGTGCAAATGGAATAGACAACAGATGGAAGTTATTGGCAATTATCAAGACACCCTCAATAAAGGAGTGGTTCTGCAGGTGGGGACCACAGACCACATCTCAGTACCAATGCTTTCTGGCTGATGTTTTGGTCACTTTTGAATGTTGGTTATGCTTTCACACTCGTGGTAGCATGAGACGGACTCTACAACCCACAGAAGTTGCTCGGGTAGTGCAGCTCATCCAGGATGGCACATCAATGCGAGCTGTGGCAAGAAGGTTTGCTGTGTCTGTCAGCGTAGTGTCCAGAGGCTGGAGGCGCTACAAGGAGACAGGCCAGTACACCAGGAGATGTGGAGGGGGCCGTAGGAGGGCAACAACCCAGCAGCAGGACCGCTACCTCTGCCTTTGTGCAAGGAGGAACAGGAGGAGCACTACCAGAGCCCTGCAAAATGACCTCCAGCAGACCACAAATGTGCATGTGTCTGCACAATCAATTAGAAACCGACTCCATGAGGGTGGTATGAGGGCAGATGGGGGTTGTGCTCACAGCCCAACACCGGGCTGGACGCTTGGCATTTGCCACAGAACACCAGGATTGGCAAAGTCGCCACTGGCACCCTGTGCGCTTCACCGATGAAAGCAGGTTCACCCTGAGCACATGTGACAGACGTGACAGAGTCTGGAAACTCTGTGGAGAGCGATCTTGCGCCTGCCACATCCTTCAGCATGACCGGTTTGGCAGTGGGTCAGTAATGGTGTGGGGTGGCATTTCTTTGGAGCCAGACTATTAGGTACCAAGGTGAGATCCTCAGACTCCTTGCGAGACCATATGCTGGTGCGGTTGGCCCTGGGTTCCTCCTAATGCAGGACAATGCCAGACCTCATGTGGCTGGAGTATGTCAACAGTTCCTGGAAGATGAAGGCATTGAAGCTATGGACTAGCCCGCCCATTCCCCAGACCTGAATCCGATTGAGCACATCTGTGACATCCACCAAGGTCACGTTGCACCACAGACTGTCCAGAAGTTGGCGGATGCTTTAGTCCAGGTCTGAGAGTAGATCCCACAGGAGACCATCCGCAACCTCATCAGGAGCATGCCCAGGCATTGTAGGGAGGTCATACAGGCACGTGGAGGCCACACACAATACTGAGCCTCATTTTGACTTGTTTTAAGGACATTACATCAAAGTTGGATCAGCCTGTAGTGTGTTTTTCCACTTTAATTTTGGTGGTGACTCCAAATCCAGGCCTCCATTGGTTAATAACTTTGATTTCCATTGATGATTTTTGTGTGATTTTGTTGTCAGCACATTCAACTTTGTAGAGAACAAAGTATTCAATGAGAATATTTCATTCATTCAGATCTAGGATGTGTTGTTTGAGTGTTCCCTTTATTTTTTTGAGCAGTGTATATAGGTTTTATTAGTAGATGTAAAGAAGAAAACTAAATACTGTAAAATTATAAATCTCCTCATGTTTTCCCTTATTATCTCCAGTAATTGTATTATTACACAGGATTTTTATAATGTTACATCGGCTCATCATCTTCTCGTTCAGGTCTCTACAATATCGATCCTCTCAGTAAAATCTTCTATACAAGAGAATTTTCCTGATTTATCCATCAAAGATGGAAATGGACAAAGACAAGATGGTGGAGAGGATATTACACCTCACCCTAGAGATCCTCTTCCGGCTTACTGGAGAGGTGAGAGATTCTGATGACGTCACATTACATCATTCTTATCTATGGGAATAACAGATGGACAGAACTGGAGAGGTGAGGACTCTGGAAATGTCAGCAGTGAGATTTATTAATATGTCTCTCCATAACCAGGATTACACAGTAGTGAAGAAGACCTCTAGTGAGCGCTGTCAGGCCCCTGTGTCTGAGGAATGGGTGAGACCCCAGAGCCCAAACATTGGGCCTCCATCTCACCCCCTGATGCATGAGAACATCAATCGCCAGAAGATCCTAGAACTCACCTACAAGATGATTGAGCTGCTGACTGGAGAGGTGACACTGCTGGGAATGCTGGGACATTATACAGTAACGCTATGGAGGGATTGGGGGGATGACGGTAGCATTGTATGTGTCAGGTTCCTATAAGGTGTCAGGATGTCGCTGTCTATTTCTCCATGGAGGAGTGGGAGTATTTAGAAGGACACAAAGATCTGTACAAGGACGTCATGATGGAGGTTCCCCAGCCGCTCATATCACCAGGTAATGGACAGGACTAAATACACACGGCCTATAATTATCTGTATGTAAAGAATGAATTCAGTCCCTGTATGTGTTTCCTCCAGATCTATCCAGTAAGAGGACAAGACCAGAGAGATGTCCCCATCCTCTTCTTCCACAGGACTGTGAACAAGAAGATCCCAATGTTCCTCAGGATCATCAGGTAGATGGAGATAAGGTGTCATGAGATCTCCCCTATGATGTGTAGACGGCTGTGAAGGTCTTGTGCTCAGTCTTGTTTTATCCACCAGTATTATATGTTTTATACTTGTGTAATGAGAACGGTGGAGATGGCAGGATTAGAGCTGATCATAGATGTGACTTCTCCATCTGTCTGTGACTTTTACAATATTTGTTTTAGGGTGAAGATCTGACCCATATTGATACTACAGAGACATATGTGAGGGGTGATGAGCGGTGTAAAGAGATGATTCCTACAGATAACCTCCCAGGTGAGTAGTAACCACTAAATGCACAGAAGTCACAGATTCTTCTCTGTCACCGGCTGTGGCTGCTTTATCGGTGGTGCAGTCCGGCCATATCACAATCGTGTGATCACCATTTTGCCTCTAGACCACAACATTCTCCTCCACCAAAACTGTTCAAATGATTTTGGGCATTGAAAGCCCTTTTCTATAGAACTTATAACCTGGAGCATCTACCTACCAACTGAAATTAGAAGATGCTGACCCTTACCTCCTCAGATCTGTAAACTACAGAACCAGGTGACAACGTACGTAGAATGTACAGACAAGTTAGAAAATCACTAGAAGAAAATGTTATGATGGGCCTGTAAGAGAAAGCGGATGGTAATGATGCTGTGGGCTTCTATATCCCTGATATCTTATTGGATGAATCTACCTTCTCTCCCTTCTGTGCTGCTGAATGTGCTTATATGGTCCCTACAAGACCAGGTCCAGTCTTTCTGGCCAAACTTCACTTTTATGATCGAAAACATTAAATGTGCAGTGAGGGACAAGTGTGAATTTCTGTACATTAACAACAAAGTTTCCCTTTTGTCCTGACTTTTCAATTTCTTTTAAAACCGACTAACTTCATACAGGATCGCGATTAACTATGCAAAAAGCATTACACCTGTGCCATGATATACAGGTGCTTCTCAATAAATTAGAATATCATCAAAAAGTTAATTTATTTCAGTTCTTCAAAAAAGTGAAACTCATATATTATATAGAGCCATTACAAACAGAGTGATCTATTTCAAGTGTTTTTCTGTTAATGTTGATGATTATGGCTTACAGCCAATGAAAACATGAAAGTTATTATCTCAGTAAATTAGAATACTTTATACCACCAGCTTGAAAAATGTTTTTAAAATCCGAAATGTTGACCTACCGAAATGTATGTTTAGTAAATGCACTCAATACTTGGTCTGGGCTCCTTTTGCATCAATTACTGCATCAATGCTATGCGGCATGGAGGCGATCAGCCTGTGGCACTGCTGAGGTGTTATAGCAGCACAAGTTGCTTTGATAACAGCCTTCAGCTCATCTGCATTGTTGGGTCTGGTGTCTCTCATCTTCCTCTTGACAATACCCCATAGATTCTCTATTGGGTTAAGGTCAGGCGAGTTGCTGGCCAATCAAGCACAGTGATGCTGTTGTTTGTAAACCAGGTATTGGTACTTTTGGCAGTGTGGACAGGTGCCAAGTCCTGCTGGAGAATGAAATTTCCATCTCCAAAAAACTTGTCGGCAGAGGGAAGCATGAAGTGCTCTAAAATTTCCTGGTAGACGGCCGCACTGACTTTGGTCTTGATAAAACATAGTGGACCTACACCACCAGATGACATGGCTCCCCAAACCATCACTGATTGTGGAGACTTCACACTAGACCTCCAGCAGCTTGGATTGTGGCCTCTCCACTCTTCCTCCAGACTCTGGGACCTTGATTTCCAAATGAAATGCAAAATTTACTTTCATCTGAAAACAACACCTTGGACCACTGAGCATCAGTCCAGGTCTTTTTCTCCTTGGCCCAGGTAAGACGCTTCTGGCGTTGTCTATTGGTCATGAGGGGCTTGACACAAGGAATGCGACACTGGTAACACATGTCCTGGATACGTCTGTGTGTGGTGGCTCTTGAAGCAATGACTCCAGCAGCAGTCCACTTCTTGTGAATCTCCCCCAAATTTTTGAATGGCCTTTTCTTAACAATCCTTTCAAGGCCGCAGTTATCCCGGTTGCTTGTGCACCTTTTCCTACCACACTTTTTCCTTCCACTCAACTTTCCATTAATATGCTTGGATACAGCACTCTGTGAACAGCCAGCTTCTTTAGCAATGACCTTTTGTGGCTTACCCTCCTTGTGGAGTGTGTAAGTGACTTCTAGACATCTGTCAAGTCAGCAGTCTTCCCCATGATTGTGGAGCCTACTGAAACAGACTAAGGAACCTTTTTAAACGCATAGGAAGCCTTTGCAGGTGTTTTTTGTTAATTTTTCTAATTTACTGAGATAATGACTTTTGTGTTTTCATTGGCTGTAAGCCATAATCATCAACATTAACAGAAATAAACACTTGAAATAGATCACTCTGTTTGTAATGACTCTATATAATATATGAGTTTCACTTTTTGTATTGAAGAACTGAAATAATTTAACTTTTTGATGATATTCTAATTTATTGAGAAGCACTTGTATCTCTAAGCTGTGCGAGGCTGATAGCTGTAATATACTGTAATATATACGCCTGCAGGAGATGTGTTGGTATGACTCGAGCCCTGGTATGTTGGATTCACTTCACGTCATAAATTCCATTATGTTTTCAATCCTAAGGAATTCAGATTACTGCACAATCTCTCCTGAAATGGGGGCGCTAATACTTTCTCTACTCTCCTGGTCAGGTTATTGTAGCTCCAGTGGTCCACCATAAATAAGTGTAAGTCCGCTTTAATGTTGGAGTTCTCCCCTCATACATATGTTCTTGTTGAGGATGTAACATATTTTTTATGTCTTTTTTTCCAGGTTCATTCTGTATGATAGTTTCATTATGGTGGGATCGGCCTGACTCACTTATGTGAATCTGTAACTCTTTAATCTGTAGTCTTTAAAAAAAGGTCTCCATTACCTCTTCACAATGCCCGAGGTCTAAATTTAAGACGCCTCAGCTCTGAACTATTATAAAAAGTTCATTTAAAATGTCTAATATTTCTTCTTGAAACTCATCTGATCTGAAAATATTGGCACTTAGCGATAATTTAGATTGCCAAGAACCACATGCTCTAATTACCCCCGAGAGGTTTCACCACTATTTACTCATTTTTTTACTAAAGAAGCCTGTTCAGCTTGATTTCTTCAGTTCTTCAGTAGATGTGTTATGGTCTATAGTCACAGTTTTGCCCATCACCCCTTTAACTTCTTTAAAGGAAATCTCTCATCTCCTGTGAGATTTTAGACCTCTAATATGGGCATACAGATTATAGAAAAGTAGATCTATACATGCCTGTATGGCCCATGGTAGAGGTATGCTTGCAGTGAAATTGAGTTTTATAAAATCTGTCTTCACATGCTTTGCATCCCCCAGACACCAAGAAATCCCCGCCTATCTCTTTAGTTAGCACAGAAATCCCAGCCTATCTGCTTATTTAGCATGCCCCCCCCCCCTCCCCTGCATGTCACAGGGCCCTGTGACGTGCGCTCTTGTAACTCACTTCCTGCGCATGCGCAATGCGACGCTCACATCAGGAGCGCTTTGTTTCCTCCCGGCCCGTTTGTCTCTGCACTGTTCCGCAGTGTTCTGGCGCACCGGGGAGGCTGCATCGGGGAGCCTGCGCACCAGAACACTGCGGAGCAGTGCAGAGACAAACAGGCCGGGAGGAAACAAAGCTCTCCTGATGTGAGCGTCGCATTGCGCATGCGCAGGAAGTGAGTTACAAGAGCGCACGTCACAGGGCCCTGTGACGTGCAGAGGAGGTGGGGAACATGCTAAATAAGCAGATAGGCGGGGACTTCTTGGCGTCCGGGGGACGCCAAGCATGTGATAACGGATTTTATAAAACTCCATTTCACTGCAAGCAGACCTCTACTATGGGCCATACAGGCATGTATAGATCTACTTTTCTATAACCTGTATGGCCATACTATAAATCTCAAATCTCCCAGGGGATGGCAGATTCTCTTTAACCCCTCTACATGGATCTGGACTTACACAGAGACCCCTAGCTTGGGCCACTGTGTTACCTGCTGTTCTGTTGTGTCAGATGGGAAGAATAGTCAGGTATTCGGGTCAGAACCAGGAGGGCAGAGAAAATACAAAATCAGAAGAAACGAGTAGTCAGTAAACGGCCCAGGGTCACAACAGGAAACAAATCCACAAGCCGGGAGCTGAGCACAGAGGTCTGAACCAGAGGAGAACAAGGCTGTAACTGGCAGCTTCCAGCAATATGCTTCCAGCTTTCCAATTCTCTGAAGGAGGGAGCTGATTACTCCAGCTGGACAGCACGCACAACCATACTGCCGGACTGGATGATACTACTGGTCCCAGCAACCCTAATCTTAATGGCTGGACAGAGCCTGTGCTGCCAGAGCTTCTGGTTCCAATGTCTCCTCCATCACCAGCGCTGCCTGCAGAATGAAAAAGGCTGCTGGTGACAGAATTAGACGTTGCAGGAGCAGATCCCAGAGAAAATGGGACACACCATTTGCAGAAACCTTGATATGACAAAATGAAAGAAAACCAAAGCGGTAGAATTCCCCATAAAGTTACTCCATCTTTCTGGAAATTTGCACACAGTGGATGTTGGAGAGTGAAAATTGCAAAAATGCCATTTTATTACCCAACACACAGTGCCCAGATAAATTAAGTGGGTTCTTCTCACTATAGTAATGCCAAATACATGAATGCTAAATGTGGTTTTGGCACAGTCTTTTAGACTGTGAACTGTAACTGACTTGGTGAATAATTCTTTTTTTTTTTTTTACGAAACTTGCCATTTTTACAGACACTTTTAAGTAAAAATGTTAAAATTTAAGAATATTTTATTAAAAAATAATACTTAATTTTATTCTTGGCAGATGACTGTACCAGGAGATCAGAGGAACAGCTGACATCTTCAATTTTTAAATCAGATGATCTTGAGATCCAACAAGATACAATTGAAGTGAATGCCATTACTCCAGATATACCATCATCCCTTCATAGCAAAGATCAATCATCTAATCCTTTGAAACAGGTCCTGTCTTCTGATTCATTAGCGATTACTAAGGAAAATCAAAGTTACAAAATAAGCATTAAAAAACAAACTGCTCCTAGAGCAAAGAAGACATTTTCACGTTCAGAATATAGAAATACTCTTCTTAAACAAGAAAAAATTCGCAGATCAGATCTTGCGAGGCAGAGAACTCACACAGGGGAGAAGTCATTTTCATGTTCGGAATGTGGGAAATGTTTTAACCGTAAATCAGTTTTGATTAATCACCAGAGAACTCACACAGAGGAGAAGCCGTTTTCATGTTCGGAATGTGGGAAATGTTTTAACCGTAAATCAGTTTTGATTAATCACCAGAGAACTCACACAGGGGAGAAGCCTTTTTCCTGTTCAGAATGTGGAACATGTTTTAACCAGAAATCGGGGCTTTATAGACATCAGAGAATTCACACAGGGGAGAAGTCTTTTTCCTGTTCAGAATGTGGAAAATGTTTTAACCAGAAATCGATGCTTTATAGACATCAGAGAACCCACACAGGGGAGAAGCCTTTTTCATGTCCAGAATGTGGGAAATGTTTCAACCATAAATCAGCTTTGGTTAATCACCAGAGAATCCACACAGGGGAGAAGCCTTTTTCCTGTTCAGAATGTGGAAAATGTTTTAACCAGAAATCGGGGCTTTATAGACATCAGAGAACCCACACAGGGGAGAAACCTTTTTCATGTTCAGAATGTGGGAAATGTTTTGTGAAGAAATTATCTCTTTTGAGTCACCAAAGAATTCACACAGAGGAGAAGCCTTTTTCATGTTCTTAATGTGGGAAATGTTTTACACGGAAATCAATTCTTAATAAACATCAGAGAAGCCACAGAGGGGAAAATCATTTTTCATATTCAGAATTTTGGAAATGTTTTAACCGAAAATTGTATCTTCTTAAAGGGGTTACTAAGAAAAAAAAACAAAAGTCAGCTCACCCATTGAGGAATCCAAAGCTCAGGAAACCAGCAGTGCAACAGGAATACGAATCGAGAGCAGAAAAAAATCCAGCTTCAATGACTAAAGACCTTACTGTCTGAAACGTGTCTGCTAGAAAATAATTCCCCCTCTAGGGGTTGTAACATCCATGCTGTTATCTCAGGTTTTTTATATTTACTCAATAAAGCAATGTTTTTAGAGGATCATTGAAGCTGGATTTTTTTCTGCTCTCGATTCTTAAAGGGGTTGTCCTCTACTTGAACAATGCTTTGTAATTCCTCACGTTTGGCCTCGTTAAATATGACGCCAGCGCTGATGGGGCTCACATGGTGTAACAACCTGACCTGAGCCCCGGGAACACAAGTGCTGACACCAATGGAACGGCACAAGTATGGGAGGTTTGTATAATTCTTAGAATAATTTTTGTAATAAGTATATTGTTTATCCATTATGTATATATTCAGTGTGTTCATTAATAGAGATTTGAATCCTTAGTTATAGAAATATAGGTTTATCAAAAGATCATAACAGGTCTACTTTTCAGTCATGCTCTTTGCGGTCAGAAGCATCTAACATTCTGAGATACAGTGGTGTAAAACAAAGTGTTTGCCCCGTCCTGATTTCTTATTCTTTTGCATATTTGTCACACCTAAATGTTTCAGATCATCAGATGTAAATATTAGACAAAGATAACACAAGTAAGCACAAAATGCAGTTTTTAAATGAAGGTATTTTATTAAGGGAAAAAGAAATCCAAAGCTCCAAGGCCCTGTGTGGAAAAAGTGACATCACACACACACCCTAGCCACACTCAGGCCTGATTCCTGCCACACCTGTTCTCAATCAAGAAAATACTTTAATAGGAATTGCTTGACAAAGTGAGGTAGACCAAAAGATCCTCAAAGCTAGACATCATGTCGCGATCCAAATAAATTCAAGAACAAATGAGAAAAAAGTAATTGAGATCGATCAATCTGGAAAAGGTTATAAAGCCATTTCTAAAGTTTTAGGACTCCAGCGAACCACAGTGAGAGCCATTATCCACAAATAGCAAAAGCATAGAACAGTGGTCAACCTTCCCAGGAGTGGCCGGCCGACCAAAATTACCTTAAGAGCGCAGCGGCCACTCATCCAAGAGGTCAAAAAAGACCCCACAACAACATCCAAAGAATTGCAGGCCTCACTTGTCTCAGTTAAGGTCAGTGTTCAAGACTCCGCCATAAGAAAGAGACTAGGCAAAAATGGCCTGCATGGCAGAATTCCAAGACTAAAACCATTGCTAAGCAATAAGAACATAAATGCTCTTCTCAGTTTTGTCAGAAAACATCTTGATGATCCCCCAAGACTTTTGGGAGAATGCACTGTGGACTGACGAGACAAAAGTTGAACTTTTTGAAAGGTGTATGTCCCATTACATCTGGCATAGAAGTAACACAGCATTTCAGAAAAGGAACATCATACCCACAGTAAAATATGGTGGTGGTAGTGTGATGGTCTGGGGCTGTTTTGCTGCTTCAGGACCTGGAAGACTTGCTGTGGTAAATGGAACCATGAATTCTGCTGTCTACCAAAAAATCCTGAAGGAGAATGTCCGGCCATCTGTTCGAGACCTCAAGCTGAAGCGCATTTGGGTTATGCAACAGGACAATGATCCAAAACACACACCAGCAAATCCACCTACCTCTGAATGGCTTAAGAAAAACAAAATTACGATTTTGGAGTGGCCTAGTCAAAGTCCTGACTTTAATCTGATTTAGATGCTGTGGCATGACCTTAAATAGGCAGTTCATGCTCGGAAACCCTCCAATGTGTCTGAATTACAAAAATTTAGCAAAGATGACTGGCCAAAATTCCCCTAGAGCGTTGTAAAAGACTCATTGCCAAACTGCAAACGCTTGATTGCAGTTGTTGCTGCGAAGGGTGGCCCAACCAGTTATTAGGTTTAGGGGGCAATCACTTTTAAACAAAGGGTCCTGTAGGTTTGGATTTCTTTTTCCCTTAATAATAAAGACCTTCATTTAAAAACTGCATTTTGTGATTACTTGTGTTATCTTTGTCTAACATTTAAATTTGTTTGGTGATCTGAAACATTTAAGTGACAAACATGCAAAAGAATAGGAAATCAGGAAGGGGCAAACATTTTCACACCACTGTATGTGTAGAAGCCGTAACTGTATCTTTTGAAATACAGTATGCTTAGAATATTATCTTTAGGCGGCAACAAGTATTAGTTTTAGCTACCTGTCATATCTGATTGTGTATATTTTGCATTGCCTATAATAAGCTTGATCGGAATGAATTAGCATCAGACGGCCCGCTGAGCATCTCACTTGTCTCCTTGTTGAACAAAATAAACATATTTTTACTGCGGAATTCAGGATGATCTCCTATCTCACTTGGTAGAAAGTGAAATATTTCTGTCAATAATTGTTTTTATTTTAACAGGATCAAACATGTGGAATGTTTGTCCACTACTTGGACAACCTTTTTAAACGTCAAAAATCCCACAGCGGGAGAAGTCATTCTCATACCAAGAGTGAAAAATTAATTACTGGAAAATCAATTTTGTTGACCATCAAAAATAACTCAGATGGGGAGAAACTACAGTGCCTACAAGTAGTATTCAACCCCCTGCAGATTTAGCTGGTTTGATAAGATGCAAATAAGTTAGAGCCTTCAAACTGCAAACGAGAGTAGGATTTATGAACAGAAGCATAAATCTTACAAACCAAAAAGTTATGTTGCTCAGTTGAATTTTATTAAATTTTAAACATAAAAGTGTGGGTCAATTATTATACAACCCCTATGTTTAATATTTTGTGGAATAACCCTTGTTTGCAATTACAGCTAATAATCGTCTTTTATAAGACCTGATCAGGCCGGCACAGGTCTGTGGAGTTATCTTGGCCCACTCCTCCATGCAGATCTTCTCCAAGTTATCTAGGTTCTTTGGGTGTCTCATGTGGACTTTATTCTTGAGCTCCTTCCACAAGTTTTCAATTGGGTTAAGGTCAGGAGACTGACTAGGCCACTCCAACACCTTGACTTTTTCCTTCTTGAACCAGGCCTTGGTTTTCTTGGCTGTGTGCTTTGGGTCGTTGTCTTGTTGGAAGATGAAATTACGACCCATCTTAAGATCCTTGATGGAGGAGCGGAGGTTCTTGGCCAAAATCTCCAGGTAGGCCGTGCTATCCATCTTCCCATGGATGCGGACCAGATGGCCAGGCCCCTTGGCTGAGAAACAGCCCCACAGCATGATGCTGCCACCACCATGCTTGACTGTAGGGATGGTATTCTTGGGGTCGTATGCAGTGCCATCCAGTCTCCAAACGTCACGTGTGTGGTTGGCACCAAAGATCTCGATCTTGGTCTCATCAGACCATAGAACCTTGAACCAGTCTGTCTCAGAGTCCTCCAAGTGATCATGAGCAAACTGTAGACGAGCCTTGACATGACGCTTTGAAAGTAAAGGTACCTTACAGGCTCGTCTGGAACGGAGACCATTGCGGTGGAGTACGTTACTTATGGTATTGACTGAAACCAATGTCCCCACTGCCATGAGATCTTCCCGGAGCTCCTTCCTTGTTGTCCTTGGGTTAGCCTTGACTCTTCGGACAAGCCTGGCCTCGGCACGGGAGGACACTTTCAAAGGCTGTCCAGGCCGTGGAAGGCTAACAGTAGTTCCATAAGCCTTCCACTTACGGATGATGCTCCCAACAGTGGAGACAGGTAGGCCCAACTCCTTGGAAAGGGTTTTGTACCCCTTGCCAGCCTTGTGACCCTCCACGATCTTGTCTCTGATGGCCTTGGAATGCTCCTTTGTCTTTCCCATGTTGACCATGTCTGAGTGCTGTTCACAAGTTTGGGGAGGGTCTTAAATAGTCAGAAAAGGCTGGCAAAAGTGATCTTTAATCCACACATGTGAAGCTCATTATTCTTGGTGCCTGAACTACTTCTTAATACTTTAGGGGGACCAAACAGAATTCTTGTGGTTTGAGGGGTTGAATAATAAATGACACTCTGAATTAACTTTTAACGTTTTTTTAAAAAAAAAAAAAAAAATAACAAAAACAATATTTGCTGCAGTGCATTTCCCACTTCCAGGCTGATCTACAGTACAAATGTCACAATGCCAAGTTAATTCCGCATGTGTCAACCAGCTAAATCTGCAGGGGGTTGAATACTACTTGTAGGCACTGTATATATGTTATTGACAAATTGTACAAAAACATATAATATAACATAATTAACCTCTTAATAACCACCAATATGTCTTTACTGACCTGAGATATAAGAGATTAGCGTCCTCCAACAGGTGACAATCCAGCTGTACACTATAGCTGACAACTTGCTGCATTGGCCACAATCGGTGTTGGAACCGACCATGGCCGTTTAACTCCTTAGATGCTGCTGTCAATAGTAACTACAGCAATTAGATGATTAAAGGGAAGGGGCCATAAAAAATGTAAACAATTAAAAAAATGTAAAGTATTAATGGTTTGATTTTTTTTTTTTTTAAATATCATTTGTTTTTAATGAAGTAAAATATGAAAAATAATTTAGCAAGGTTTGGTATTTCCACTTTTAAACACTGGGGGGAGCAGCTGCTGAAATTTGCCATGAAAACCTAGTGTACAACTGGCTCACATTACGACTGCAGTAAATTGGGGCTGGATCTGCTCTCGTGTGTGATGTCGCTCCTCTCCTCCCCTTCTGGGTGTTTACAACAGGATAAGAGAGGATGAAGTTTAGGATCACAGTGTGGAGCCATTTTGTTGGTGACTGCCAGTGATACTGACAAGTACAGTGTTACCGAGGACGCCGGCAGCACCGATTCTGTTAGATGGTGCTGCTCTCTGTATCATAAGCTGGGGTTAGATACCGTCTTGGTAGCCCTTCCAAGAAGAGCTAATTTGGATTGAGATAATTATCTTCTGCCATTTTTGGTTCAAATTAAATAAACACGATGCATCGGAGAAAGAAAATAACACACAGACAGTGTCTGAGTGTACAATTCTTGTCTCAGAACCCAAGCAACAAGTACTTTATTACACCCCCAGAAGAAAGGGGTGGCTAACATTACCTAAGAAAGAAAGTATTTTAAAGCCTTAACAACATTAGACGTACTAATACGTGTCTGTGCCCTGGGACTTAAGAGCCAGACCCGTATTAGTACGTCATCGCGATCGCGCACGCACACAGGCTGTGCGGGCGCGATCGCCGCCGGGTGTCAGCTGATTGTCACAGCTGACACCCGGTACTATGTGCAGGGAGCAGTCCCGCACCGCTCCCAGCACATTAACCCCCGCAATGCTGCGATCAAAGTAGATCGCAGCATTGCGGTGGCAAGGGGAGGTGATCGCAGATACTCACCTCCTCTTCCGGCCTCCAGCGCTGTCTGCCGTGGTTTCCAGGATCTTGCCATGACGACCCGATGTCGTCATGACAACATCCGGGTCACCAGACAACAGGAAGATTGTTTGGACATGCGCAGTGCATCTCCAAACAATCTTCTCCCTGTCCAGCGCTGACAGCCTGCATGGCACAGGGATGGTGCTGCAGAATAAAAAAAGTGAAAGTCCCAGAGTGGGACAGAGTGAAAAAGTGTAAAAACTGTCAGAAAGTGAAAAAAAAAAAAAAATTGTAAAAATATTAAAAAAAAAAATAAAAAAAATAATCCACCAAAAATAAAAATATAATGTACCCATCAATAAATATTATTATAAAAAATAACAAAAAAAAACAATAAAAGTACACATATTTGGTATCGCCGCGTCCGGAACAACCTGACCTATAAAACTGTCCCACTAGTTAACCCCTTCAGTGAACACGGTAAAAAATAAAATAAAAAACGAAGCAAAAAACAATGCTTTATCATCAGACCGCCAAACAAAAAATGGAATAACACGCGATCAAAAAGACGAATATAAATAAAAATGGTACCGCTGAAAACGTCATCTCGTCCCGCAAAACAACAAACCACCATACAGCTCCATCAGCCGAAAAATAAAAAAGTTATAGCTCTCAGAATAAAGCTATGCTAAAAAATATTTTTTTCTATAAAATTGCTTTTATTATGTAAAAGTGCAAAACATAGAAAAACGATATAAATGTGGTACCGCTGTAAACGTACTGACCCGAAGAATAAAGCTGCCTTATCAATTTTACCACACGCGGAACAGAATTAAAAAAAACAAAAAAAACAATTCCTGAATTGTTGGTTTTGTTTATTCTGCCTCCCAAAAATCGGAATAGAAAGCGATCAAAAAATGTCACGTGCCTGAAAATGGCACCAATAACAACGTCAAGTCATCCCGCAAAAAACGAGCCGTCACATGACTGTCTGCCAAAATCTGGAAAAATTATAGCTCTCAAAATATGGCGATGCAAAAACTAGACTTTACAAAAAAATGCGTCTTTTAGTGTGTGACAGCTGTCAGTCATAAAAACCCCATATGATTCTGGTATCACTGTAATCGCACCGACCCGAAGAATAAAGTCGTCTAATCACTTATACCGCACGAGGAATGGCGTAAAAAATAAACTCTCGGGTTAGGGTTGGGCTAGTGTTAGGGCTGGGTTTGGGGTTAAGGTTGTGATGGGGTTGGGATTTTTTTCAAAAGTAAGAAAAAAAGATGACGATATGGCGACTAGTGTTGAGCGCAAGTGCTCGCTACTTGAGTTTGCATCGGGTGCTCTGGTATGCATTGAGTATCGTGGGTATTTGAGTGACATACTCGAGTCTCCGCCCCATATGCTTCGCGGCCAAAAAAACTTTGCGGGGATTGCCTGCCATGCACGAGCGATCCCCGCATATTTTTTTTTGGGTGTCTAATAACCGTGAAACATGCGGGGCAGGGACTCGAGCATGTCACTCGAGCACACGCAGTACATGGTGCATACCTGAGTACCCAATGCAAACTCAAGTAGCGAGCACTTGCGCTCAAGACTAATGACAACTTATTCAATATGATGACCTAATGTTATCAAATTCTGTGTCGTACCTCTGGGTTCAAAATGTTCACTAATAAAATCCTTGAGGGGTATAGTTTCCAAGATGGGGTCACTTGTGGGGGAGCTCCACTGTTTAGGCACATCAGGGGCTCTCCAAACGCGACATGGTGTCCGCTAACAAATTGAATGGAAAATCGGCTCAAATTGTTAGCGGACGCCATGTTGCGTTTGGAGAGCCCCTGCATGCCTAAACATTGGAGCTCCCTCACAAGTGACCCCATTTTGGAAACTAGACCGCCCAAGGCACCTATCTAGATGCATAGTGAGCAGTTGGAACCCCTAGGTGCTTCACAAATTGATTTGTAAAAATGAAAAAGTGAAAAAAAAAACACTTTTTCATTTTTACGAATCAATTTGTGAAGCACCTGGGGGTTCCAAGTGCTCACTATGTATCTAGATAGGTGCATTGGGGGGTCTAGTTTCCAAAATGGGGTCACTTGTGGGGGAGCTCCAATGTTTGGGCACACAGGGACTCTCCAAATGCAACATGGTGTCCGCTAATTATTCAAGCAAATTTTACAATCAAAAAGTCAAATGGCACTCCTTCCCTTCCGAGCCCTGCCGTTCGCCCAAACAGTGTTTTTTCCCCACATATAGGGTATCTGCGTGCCCAGGGGAAATTGCACAACAAATTTTGGGGTCCATTTTTTCTTGATACCCCTGTGAAAATGGGTCTAAAGTAACATTTTTGTGAAAAAAGTTAAATGTTCATTTTTTTCTTCCACATTCCAAAAATTCCTGTGAAGCACCTGAAGGGTTAATAAAGTTCTTGAATGTGGTTTTGAGCACCTTGAGGGGAGCAGTTTTTAGAATAGTGTCACCTTTGGGTATTTTCTGTCATAAAGACCTCTGAAAGTGACTTCAAATGTGATGTGGTCCCTAAAAAAATGGTTTTGTAAATTTTGTTGGAAAAATGAGAAATCGCTGGTCAACTTTTACCCCTTATAGCTCCCTAACAAAAAAAATTTTTGGTTCCAAAATTGTGCTGATGTAAAGTAGGCATGTGGGAAATGTTATTTATTAACTGTTTTGTGTGACATATCTCTCTGATTTAAGGGCATAAAAATTCAAAGTTTGAAAATCGCAAAATTTTCAACATTTTTCCCACATTTCCGTTTTTTTCACAAATAAACGCAAGTGATATCGAAGAAATTTTACCACTATCATGAAGTACAATATGTCACGAAAAAACACTCTCAGAATCAGGGGGATCCGTTGAAGCGTTCCAGAGTAATTACCTCATAAAATGACAGTGGTCAGAATTGTAAAAATTGGCCTGGTCATTAACGTGCAAACAACCCTCGGCGGTTAAGGGGTTAATTGGAAATAACAGTCCTTGAAAGCTAGCTCTGTACAATTTACTATACTTTTAAAAACAAAGAAGGAAAGCTTAACACAAAGACAGCTCTATATTTCATACAATGCCGTTTTATCGCTTTTATGTATGACTAATATTAAAATATTAAATTATCAAAAATATATACAGTACAGACCAAAAGTTTGGACACACCTTCTCATTTAAAGATTTTTCTGTATTTTCATGACTTTGAAAATTGTACATTCACACTGAAGGCATCAAAACTATGAATTAACACATGTGGAATTATATACTTAACAAAAAAGTGTGAAACAACTGAAAATATGTCATATATTCTAGGTTCTTCAAAGTAGCCACCTTTTGCTTTGATGACTGCTTTGCACACTCTTGGCATTCTCTTGATGAGCTTCAAGAGGTAGTCACCGGAAATGGTTTTCACTTCACAGGTGTGCCCTGTCAGGTTTAATAAGTGGGATTTCTTGCCTTATAAATGGGGTTGGGACCATTAGTTGTGTTGTTCAGAAGTCAGGTGGATACACAGCTGATAGTCCTATTGAATAGACTGTTAGAATTTGTATTATGGCACGAAAAAAGCAGCTAAGTAAAGAAAAATGAGTGGCCATCATTACTTTTAAGAAATGAAGGTCAGTCAGTGCTAAAAATTGGGAAAACTTTGAAAGTGTCCCCAAGTACAGTTGCAAAAACCATCAAGCGCTACAAAGAAACTGGCTCACATGAGGACCGGCCCAGGAAAGGAAGACCAAGAGTCACCTCTGCTTCTGAGGATAAGTTTATCCGAATCACCAGCCTCAGAAATCGCAGGTTAACAGCAGCTCAGATTAGAGACCAGGTCAATGCCACACAGAGTTCTCGCAGCAGACACATCTCTACAACAACTGTTAAGAGGAGACTCTGTGCAGCAGGCCTTCATGGTAAAATAGCTGCTAGAAAACCACTGCTAAGGACAGGCAACAAGCAGAAGAGACTTGTTTGGGCTAAGAACACAAGGAATGGACATTAGATCAGTGGAAATCTGTGCTTTGGTCTGATGAGTCCAAATTTGAGATCTTTAGTTCCAACCACCGTGTCTTTGCGCGATGCAGAAAAGGTGAACGGATGGACTCTACATGCCTGGTTCCCACCATGAAGCATGGAGGAGGAGGTGTGATGGTGTGGGAGTGCTTTGCTGGTGACACTTGGGGATTTATTCAAAATTGAAGGCATACTGAACCAGCATGGCTACCACAGCATCTTGCAGCGTCACGCTATTCCATCCAGTTTGCGTTTAGTTGGACCATCATTTATTTTTCAACAGGACAATGACCAAAAACACACCTCCAGGCTGTGTAAGGGCTATTTGACCAAGGAGAAGAGTGATGGGGTGCTACACCAGATGACCTGGCCTCCACAGTCACCAGACCTGAACCCAATTGAGATGGTTTGGGGTGAGCTGGACCGCAGAGTGAAGGCAAAAGGGCCAACAAGTGCGAAGCATCTCTGGAAACTCCTTCAAGATTGTTGGAAGACCCTTTCCGGTGACTTCCTCTTGAAGCTCATCAAGAGAATGCCAAGAGTGTTCAAAGCAGTCATCAAAGCAAAAGGTGGCTACTTTGAAGAACCTAGAAATAAGACATATTTTCAGTTGTTTCACACTTTTTTGTTACGTATATAATTCCACATGTGTTAATTCATAGTTTTGATGCCTTCAGTGTGAATGTACAATTTTCATAGTCATGAAAATACTGAAAAATCTTTAAATGAGAAGGTGTGTCCAAACTTTTGGTCTGTACTGTAGGTAGATTTAATTGTCTAACATAATAATCAATGCAAAGTATAAGTATTTACCATAACAATACGCGGAGTGTTACACACACTGGGATTATTCACAGCACATGATACACTACACATATAGGGTTCAGTGTAGTGTATCACATGATGGGATTACGTGCACCAGTCCGGGGCGTATCGCACATGATGACTGGATTAGATACATCAGTCCAGGGCGTATCGCACACTATGACAGGATTAGATACACTGGTCTAGGGCGTATCACACATTTTGTTGGTGATACAAGTACAGTGTCACGGAGGACGGCCAGCAGAGCTGATCCTGATGGTGCTACTCGCTGTATCATAAACTGGGGTTAGATATGTGGACTGTATCACATGCGCGATTAGATACGCTTAGAGTAACATGCTGCAATTAGATACAGGACTAAGTGTAGTGTATCACATTATGGGATTAGATATTGAGCTCAGCAGAGTGTATCACACAGGATGGAATTACACAGTTTCTAATGTATGGAGCAGGGTCACACCTTACACCACTGCTCCCATAGAAGTGGACGGAGAGGGGTCATACATTAAACCACTGCTCCCATAGAAGTGGACGCAGCTGGGTCACACATGACACCACTGCTCCCATAGAAGTGGACGCAGCGGGGTCACACATTACACCACTGCTCCCATAGAAGTGGACACAGCGGGGTCACACATTACACCACTGCTCCCATAGAAGTGGACGCAGCGGGGTCACACATTACACCATTGCTCCCATAGAAGTGGACAGCGGGGTCAGACATTACACCACTGCTTCCATAGAAGTGAACAGAGCGGGCTCAGACATTACACCACTGCTTCCATAGAAGTGGACAGAGCAGGGTCAGGCAAAAAAACAAACCTGTTGTCCAAGTCTCAGGAATTCCACATATTCACAAGGATCAGACAGAATCTACAGGATGGTGAGGAGTGTGTCTCCAAGCATACAACCACGTGGAGGTCTGCGGAACACAGAAAAGCCACACAGGACCATCCATTGACGGATCAATCCAGGAGAGGAAAAGCCATTCCATAGGTGAGAAATGGATTTTATTCTTGACTATTCTAAGAAAAGTGACATACAGTTTAAGTTTGTTCATAGTCATACAGATGCACAATTATGGTCTATTTGTATAGCCAATGTGGATCAGAGAATCTTAGTATTGATAAAAGGTTTCTCTCTGTAAAAAAGTTACAGAGAAACCTTCAAAATGTGATGCATATGGTCCGTGTGTACAATAATTTAGTCTTTGAAGAAACTGACACACAGAAAGCATGGATTATCACACAGGACATCAGTCATACTGACAAACAGGTGGAGACACAAGAGACCAGTCATACTGAGACACAAGAGACCAGTCATACTGAGACACAAGAGACCAGTCATACTGAGACACAAGAGACCAGTCATACTGAGACACAAGAGACCAGTCATACTGAGACATAGGACGCTGATGGGGATTACTCTGATTGTCCAAATTGTTCAATTTTGGCAGAACATATTCAACAATTGGATCAAATTGATACTCGGACAGAGTTATTGTCCAAATTACACCAAGACATAGAAAAGGTTTCTGTTCATACAAGATCCAATAGTAAAAGTGAAGAAAGTGCTTCTCCATCATTTGTACCAGACACACAAAGTCCAGATATTTCAGTAGAAAGTTTACAGGGAAATGAATTACAAAGGAAATAATTACATGACAGAGCAGCACGAATCAGGCTTAAAATACACGATCAATTAATGAAAATTGTAAAAGACTTTCCAAAATACAATAAGATGGATGCTTTTGATAATGCAGATATTTTTGAATCCAATACAGATAAATTCCATCTTAATAACGAACTAAAAAACAAGACATTCAGAGTATGGTTACCCTCACATATGGCAAAAAGATTACAGACCACACCCAGGCTAAATGACGATAATGAACTGACACATAGTACAAAAGAAGACAGACTTAGACAATTGCTATTATGTACCACAGGAGACATGCCCGCTCTTGACATTTTGCATCAATTGAGTGCGAGTGTCCATGATGACCCGTTTGCTTTTTTGGTCAAATTTGAACAGGCCTATAGAATGCTGATGCCTGTTGGGCCTAATGAGGAACCAACATCCATGATCAAATTGTATGTAACAAAATTCAAGTACCTAGATCCTGTTTCAGTGCAATTGGCTAGTGCTCTGGCATCATTGCAGGAGGCAGCACCTTTTATCGACAAAATTAGGAGATCCATGAAGCGAAACCAGGTCAAGGCAAAAATAGCTGTAGTTCATAAAGAAAAAGAGACAACTGACATCAGAGAAAAGTCAACCAAAACCTAAACCCACATTAACATCTAGAAACAGAGATTACACTGAACATATAGGTAAAAATATCACACAGAGGAGCAAAATTAATTGTTATTTTTGTGGTATACCTGGACACTTGGAGCGGCAGTGCAGGAAATTTTTGAGAGCAGAATCAGAGGTAGGTACAGTCATGGCCAAAAGTATTTAGAATGAGACAAATAGTAATTTTTCCAAAGTTTACTGCTTCATTTTTTGTAATGGCAATTTGCATATACTCCTGAATGTCAAAGAGTGATCAGCTTAACAGCAATTACTGTACTTGCAAAGTCAATATTTGCCCAGAAAATTAACTTTAACCCCCAAAACACATTTCAACATCATTGCAGTCCTGCCTTAAAAGGAGCAGCTAACATCGTTTTAGTGATTGATCCATTAACACAGGTGTGGGTGTTGATGAGGACAGGGCTGGGGATCAATCAGTCATGAGTAAGTAAGAATGACATCACTGGACACTTTAAAAGGAGGCTGGTTCTTGGTATCATGTTTCTCTTCAGTTAACCATGGTTATCTCTAAAGAAACACGTGCAGCCATCATTGCACTGCACAAAAATGGCCTAACAGGGAAGAGTATCGCAGCTACAAACATTGCACCTCAGTCAACAATCTATCGCATCATCAAGAACTTCAAGGAGAGAGCTTCCATTGTTGTCAAAAAGGCTCCAGGGCGTCCAAGAAAGACCAGCAAGCGCCAGGACCGTATCTTAAAACTGTTTCAGCTGCGGCATCGGACTACCAGCAGTGCCGAGCTTGCTCAGGAATGGCAGCAGGCTGGTGTGAGTGCATCTGCACTTACTGTGAGGCGGAGACTATTTGAGCAAGGGCTGGTTTCAAGGAGGGCAGCAAAGAAGCCACTTCTCTCCAGAAACAACATCAGGGACCAACTGATATTCTGCAAAAGGTACAGGGAGTGGACTGCTGAGGACTGGGGCAAAGTCATTTTCTCTGATGAATCCCCTTTTCGATTGTTTGGGACATCTGGAAAACAGCTTATTCGGAGAAGAAGAGGTGAGCGCTACCACCAGTCTTGTCTCATGCCAACTGTAAAGCATTCTGAAACCATTCATGTGTGGGGTTGCTTCTCAGCCAAGGGAATCGGCTCACTCACAGTCTTGCCTAAAAACACAGCCATGAATAAAGAATGGTACCAGAATGTCCTCCAAGAGCAACTTCTCCCAACCGTCCAAGAGCAGTTTGGCGCCCAACAATGCCTTTTCCAGCATGATGGAGCACCTTGCCATAAAGCAAAGGTGATAACTAAATGGCTCATGGAACAAAACATAGAGAATTTGGGTCCATGGCCTGGAAACTCCCCAGATCTTAATCCCATTGAGAACTTGTGGTCAATCATCAAGAGACGGGTGGACAAACAAAAACCAACAAATTCTGGCAAAATGCAAGCATTGATTATGCAAGAATGGACTGCTATCAGTCAGGATTTGGTCCAAAAGTTGATTGAGAGCATGCCAGGGAGAATTACAGAGGTCTGACTGCTCCTTTGGAAGTGCATTGAGGTGAAGGGTGCATTGCTGGAAAAGGAAAAAAAAAAAAAAAAAAAACCTCTCTAAATCTCTTAGTTTGCGAGTGTGAACGAGCTGCGTGTGTCCGGAGCATAAGTGCGAACGAAAGTAAGTGTGTGACTTGTTTTTCAGTGACTTTGGATTCAGGGAGTTTGGAAGGGAGGACTTAGGACTGAATTGCTGACTGTATTTCATTCTTTCTTTACTTTACTTTTTACTTATTTAATCCACCTGACCTACTTAGCTGATTCCCCCGTCCATACTTGATACTTAATTGATCCCCCGTCCATACTTAACTGATCCCCCGCCGATATCTAATTGATACACTTGCACATCCCTAATTGATCCCCGTCCATACACCTATATATAAATAATTGTGTTTTGTACTTGTGTATATATATACTGACTGTATCCCCATATTTAGAATGACGTCCATGTTGGCCGGAGCCGTGCAGTGTACATCTTGCGCAATGTATGCATTCCGTGAGCAACCGCTCAGAGATCCATACTGCTGCGAGAGATGTGAGCATATCGTGCACTTGGAAGCCCAAATTCTGGATCTAAGTGCTCAGATAGCGGTACTGAGGAGCATCGACAACATGGAACGGAGTTTGCTGCTCACCGAGCAGACACTCAATGGGTCAATACTGGGGGTGGAGCATAGAGGGGAAGTGCAGGCTGAACAGGCAGGGAGCTGGATAACAGTTAGGAGGGATAGAGGGAAGAAGTATAGGAAGGCTGGTTCAGAACCGGCATTATTGGAGCACGACAGATCCTCTGACCGCCGGGGGAGTGTATGCTCCAGTAATGAGGGGGAGGGGGGAAGTGTAGGGCAGGCAAGACAGGTTCTGGTAGTGGGTGACTCTATTATTAGGGGGACAGACAGGGCAATCTGTCACAAAGACTGGGATCGCCGAACGGTGTGCTGCCTCCCTGGCGCTCGAGTCCGGCACATCGCGGATCGGGTTGACAGGTTACTGGGTGGGGCTGGCGAAGACCCAGTGGTCATGGTCCACATCGGCACCAATGACAAAGTGAGTGGTAGATGGAGGGTCCTTAAAAATGATTTCAGGGACCTAGGTAGGAAGCTTAGGGCAAGGACCTCCAAGGTAGTTTTCTCAGAAATACTACCAATCCCGCGAGCCACACAGGAGCGCCAACGGGAGGTTAGGGAGGTGAATAAGTGGCTAAAGAGTTGGTGCAAGGCAGAAGGGTTTGGGTTCATGGAGAACTGGGCCGACTTCGCGGTCGGCTACAGGCTCTACCGTAGGGACGGGCTGCACCTCAATGGGGAGGGTGCAGCGGTGCTGGGGAAGAAGATGGCTAATAGGTTGGAGGAGTTTTTAAACTAGAGACGTGGGGGGAAACCAAGGAAATAGGTGGGATGTGAGGCAAGCAAGGGGGAAGGGGAGAAGTGAATATAATGAGGGTGGAGAGGGGGGTGGGGATAGTACAGTTAGATCGTTAGAGAAGAATAGGATGCTAAATAACCCCAAAGTTTTATCTTGCATGCTGACCAACGCAAGAAGCCTGACCAATAAGGCGGATGAGCTGCGGGGGCTTATATCGGAGGAGAGGTATGACATCGTAGGTATAACAGAGACTTGGCTAGACGATAGCTACGACTGGGCGGTAAATTTATTAGATTATAGTTTATTTAGAAGGGATCGGAAACAGGGGAAAGGCGGAGGAGTCTGCTTATATGTAAAGTCATGTCTAAAGCCCAGACTAAGGGAAGATATAGGAGAGGGAGAAGAGGGGGTCGAGTCCATGTGGGTAGAGATAGAGGGGGCAAAAAATAATAATAAATTATTACTGGGGGTCTGCTATAAGCCACCAAATATAACAGAGGAGAATGAGAATCAGCTATTAGGACAAATAGACAAAGTAGCAAAACATAATGAAGTGATTGTTATGGGGGACTTCAACTACCCGGATATTGACTGGGAAACAGAAACCTGTAGATCTCAGAAAGGAAAAAGGTTCTTGACAAATATTAAGGATAATTATCTCTCCCAACTAGTGCAGGAACCAACGAGAGGGAAGGCCGTGTTGGACTTAATATTGACTAATAGGCCTGATAGAATAACTGAGGTACAGATAGGGGGGCACCTAGGTAATAGCGACCATAATATTATCGACTTCAAAATGCCCTTCAGTAGGGTTATCAATAAGGGAACAACCAAAACATTAAACTTTAGGAGGGCGAAGTTTGACCAGCTGAAAGAAAGCCTTCAACTTATTGACTGGGACAAAGTTCTTAATCAAAGGAATACGAATAGTAAATGGGAAACCTTCAAAAGAATTCTGAATACTCAGTGCGAGAGGTATATACCGTATGGGAATAAAAGGGCCAGAAATAAGAGGAAACCAATATGGTTGAACAAGAACGTAAAAGAGGCGTTAAATAGCAAAAAAGAGGCATTCAAGAGATTAAAAAAGGAAAACAGCAAGGAGGCACTAATGTGTTACAAGGAAAAAACGAGAACTTGCAAAAAAACAAATAAAAATAGCGAAGGAGGAAACAGAGAGACGTATTGCTAGGGAAAGTAGATCAAATCCCAAACTATTCTTTACGTATATAAATAGTAAAAGGATTAAATCGGATAATATTGGACCGATAAAAAGTGAGGAAGGCAAAATCATAGAGAAAGCTGAGGATAAAGCTAATCTATTAAATAATTTTTTTTCGACAACTTTCACAAAAGAAATAGAACTAACAGGAGAAATGAGAAGTGACAAGCTTAATCCTCCACTAAGTACGACAAATCTAACCCAAGCTGGGGTACAGAAACGCCTCAGTAACATTAAAATAAACAAATCACCAGGACCTGATGGCATACACCCACGGGTACTAAGGGAACTAAGTAATGTGATAGACAGACCGTTATATCTTATATTTAAGGACTCTGTTGAGACTGGGTCTGTACCACTTGATTGGCGACAGGCGAATGTAGTGCCAATATTCAAAAAGGGAGCGAAAAGTGACACCGGAAACTATCGGCCGGTGAGTCTGACGTCCGTTGTGGGCAAAATTTTTGAAAGCTTCATTAAAGAGGCAATTACGGAGCATCTTGATGCTAATAATCTTTTAATCCCGAACCAACATGGATTCATGAGGAATCGCTCCTGCCAAACAAACCTGATTAACTTCTACGAGGAGGTTAGCTCTCGATTAGATCAGGGGGAACCAGTGGATGTCGTGTATCTCGACTTCTCAAAAGCGTTCGATAGCGTGCCACATAATAGGTTGGTATACAAAATGAGAATGATGGGGCTGGGGGAAAATGTCTGCAAGTGGGTAGCTAACTGGCTAAAGGATAGAAGGCAGAGGGTGGTTATAAATGGAATATACTCAGATTGGGTAAGCGTCACTAGTGGGGTACCACAGGGGTCTGTACTAGGCCCAATGTTATTTAATATCTTTATTAACGACATAGTCAACAGGATAAATAGTAAAATATCAATATTTGCAGATGACACAAAGTTATGTAAAACAATTAATACAAAAGAGGATAGTGAAGACCTACAGAGGGATTTGGATAAGCTGGGTAGGTGGAGCATTAAATGGCAAATGAGGTTTAATGAGGAGAAATGTAAGGTCATACATATGGGAAGGAAAAATGGAAGTCACCAGTACTCACTGAATGGGAAATCATTGGGGAATTCAGAGATGGAGAAGGACTTGGGCATCTTGATTGATAGCAAACTAAATTGGAGTGCCCAAAGTCAGGCGGCTGCTGTAAGGGCAAACAGGGTAATGGGATGTATCAGAAGAGGTATAGCTGCAAAGGATGAGAACATTGTTCTTCCACTGTACAAAGCACTGGTCAGACCACACTTGGAATACTGTGCTCAGTTATGGGCCCCAATATATAGAAAGGATATAAATGAGCTTGAAAAGGTACAAAGGAGGGCAACAAAATTAATAAGGGGAATGGAGGGACTGCAATACCCAGAGAGGTTGGCAAAACTAGGACTATTCAGTCTGGAAAAGAGAAGGTTGAGGGGGGACATAATAAATGTGTACAAATATGTTAGGGGACAGTATAGAGATCTTGCCCGGGATTTGTTCAAAAGGAGGGATATTACGGTAACAAGAGGGCATTCACTAAGACTGGAAGAGAAAAGGTTTCAGCACCAGCATAGGAAGGGGTTCTTTACGGTAAGAGCAGTGAGAATATGGAATTCACTGAGTGAGGAGACGGTAATGTCGGATTCACTACACCAGTTCAAGCGGGGACTGGATGCTTTTCTAGATACCAGGCAGATTTCTGCATATACTTAAAAATAGAATAAAATAGTAGGTTGATACAGGGATTTATTCTGACTGCTGGTTTCAGAGTCGGGAGGGAATTTTTCCTCAGGTGAAGATTGGCTAAATCATTTGGGGTTTTTGCCCTCCTCTGGATCAACTTTAGCAATTACAGAACTAACAGGTCGAACTTGATGGACGCAAGTCTTTATTCGGCTTTACTAACTATGTAACTATGTAATTGTTTACCCTCACATTGCGGCTGAATTTGTGGTTCCATGTAGCAAATGACAGTAAGTTCTAATTTTGACTGCAGGTTTCTTTGTAGAGTTGTACCTTAACTTGTACCTGAACATTTCTTTTTCTCTCCTTTAGACTTTTAACATTATCAAAATTCAGACTTTACAAATTATGGGTCCCCTCCTTTCCATATTGTTTGATGGGAATACCCACTGTACACCAATGATGAGAGTTTTGTACCGAGTGGTTGGGGTCTAAGGGCTAGCGTTTCTCCTTGTGGAGAATGCCAAGCCAAGCCTGGCATGTCAGAGTGAGGAGACGTATAAGCCGTGCATGCTCCTCTGGGCAATTAAATATGCAAATTGTCTCTTCAGAGAGGAAGAGGATTAGAACTTTAGCGCCACCTTTTGGAAGTAATCCTAAAAGTCAATATCGACCCTTTAACGAGCCTTGCCATATGACTTAGGATAAAAGCCAAACCAGATTCTCAATTTGCAGACACGGTGTGTCGGGGAAACTCTGCATGATGCCGCTGCACATGAGACTATGTTCACACGTCAGTAATCATCCATTAGAACGTTCTAACATGATTACTGGATGTGTGAACATAGTCCGTATCCAGCAGCAATCTGATAACAGAACAGTTGATCAGGCCCAACTTTTTTTTATGTGGCAAAAAAAACAAACTGATTTCAATTTGATCCATTTTGTAACATTGAACCCTGTGGAAAACTGATTTGTTAATTAGCCATCCATTTTTTTTTTCATTTTGCAAAAGGTTAATTGTTCTATTTACTGGATCAGTTTCAAAAGGAAGAAAACAGATGGCTAATAAACGGATCCGTTTTCCATAGACGTCAGTGTTAAGAAAATGGACCGAGTTGAAATTAGTTTCTTTTCAGGTGGACAAAAAAGTTGTGTCAATTATTTTTTTTTGTGTGTGAATGGATCGCTGCTGGATCCATCCTACCTGATGATTACTGCACATGTGAACATAGGCTAACGCTATGGGAGCTGTGGAAATGGCGGTGTGTTCACAATCATTTACACTTCAGAGACCAAAGAAGTCTTCAGTTGTAGTGACAAGTTGGAGTCACAGTGATGTCAATTTATCTCCATCACTCAGCAGAAATCTGTGGCGGTGAATAGAAGAGACTTGGAGCACAAAGCTGGTGCGATGGGGCGGTCATTTTCAAGACTGCTTAAGCTGTAGCGTTATTGGCAGCACATCATCGCCCTGTGTGATCAGATCGTGTGCTGCTGAGATTCTATCATATTAACCATCATTCTGTGCGGACAGAAGTGCGGCTCGCCTGTCTACACATCTCCAGAAGTGACTGCCTATGGATATGATGCTGCTGATGGGCAGAATGGGTATAATGACTAAACCCAGCATTACAGGGTGCTATATACCATCCAGACGGCTCCTCTTACTTCTCTTGTACATTTTCTGTCCGTGGATGTGCTGTATGTTGCTGCTGCCGGTAAGCAGGGCCCGGACAGTTCTCTCCCATTGTGCACCTTGCATGGCGGCTACACTAGCAGTAGAGGAGAGGTGATCATCTGGCAGCCCATGTGGAGTACGGGCTACATTGTGTCCTCATGAAGCCTGTCAGTAACCTTATCTGCAGATTAACATCTCTGGTATACTAATAGGATTGCAGGGTAACTGTGTGTTAATAGTGTGTATCTGTCCGTACACAGTATGTTCAGAGCTGCAGAATTACAGCACATAATAGGCTGATCTATCTGCTGGCATGTTGGCGACACAGCATCTACCTACAGATATTGTATGTCCTATTTCATTACGATGGTGCTTGGGAGAATACTAATCTAATGACGGAAACCCTTTCTTGTCTTTCCGCCTGTACAGCAATCCCGCAGGGAGGCCTCCGTACCCTCTTTCTGGCTTTTCTTTGTTTCCACCTTTCCCTACACAAGATAACAATAGATCAGTGCCAGTATCTGAACCTGTTCCTTCCACATACAACTCTGCCAAAACTGCCGCCCCCGCATACGGCCTAATTACAGATCTGCCGGTGCCTGTCCCCCCGTCTGAAGTAAGTGCGCAGCCGTGATCAGAAAAAGCCAAAAAATGTCAATTAAACTTTAATAGGTGGGCAGGGAAGATGTTTCTGTAAAGGGGTTGTCTGGTCTAAAATGACAAGTCTGCAGTCACTGTGTATGACTGCAGACTTGTGAATCCTCACATAGAGCACACTGCACACAGTGAGGATTCTGTGGTGTCCACACCGGGAAAGGCGGTCAGGTGGCCACAAGTATACAATATGCGTACTTCCGGCCACAATCTGGCTACACTGTTTCCAGCGCGCTCAATGCAAGTGTATTGTGCGAGGCCTTGAAGTGTAGTTGGATTCTGGCTGGGAGTATGCATAGCGCGTACTTGCAGACAGCAGTGCACACTATGTGAGAATTCACAAGTCTGCAGTCAGTGTCATGTCGGATCAGAAAACCCCTTTAAGAGCTTGTCTAATCTTGTTTCATCAGGAGCACACTGCTCCTCTGTCTTGCTGGCTACCTCCTTGCTGGGGGCAGTGCTCTCCTGAAGATGGACAGTTTCAACCAGCGGCATGGTCGAACCGCTGGTCTGAACTATGCACTTTCCTCTGCTGTCGGCAGAGACCGCTTTGACTTTGCAGCGTCGGAGGAGCACAGAGGTACTGAATCCAGGGATCCGGCCAACTTCAGAGCTGCACTTGCAAGCTGTATAGCAAACTGCTTTCCTTGCCTAGGAGACTGGCCACCACTGATAGACAGCAGCAGTGGCCGGTAACCTAGGCACCGAACATTTCTGTTTCTGTAGTCTCTCACCAGTACCTGTATATATTTCTTAGGTGGGTGTGAACGGCTTTACATATAAGATGCCTGATCTCCCTGAAACGTTTCCTGAGCTGTCAGATTTGAGGTTTGTATTTTTACAACTAAAATAAAAAAAAAAAAAAGTTAAATTTTTATTTGTCAAAAAAAAAATTCTGAATTCTATATTAGTTCTAATGATAAAATGACATCCATCCTAGTATTCCCCAGGGCCACCCCTATAGATAAGTCTGTGGGGGCTTATTCTGCACACTAGCTTCTCTGTACCCTGTTGTAACATTTCCATGAAAGTCTTCGACGCACGTTTCTCTTTTTTTCTACTTCAGCGTGTCACAGCTCACCGATATGATGGAGCAAGAGGATGTTCTTCTGGAGCAGTTTGTAAATCTTCCACAACTAAAACAGATGATATCTGATAAAGAGGAGCTAGTGAAAAATATCGAGGAGCTGGCAAGTAAGATTTGGTGGATGGTAGTTGAATACGGTTTTGAGGAATGAAGAGTTTTTCTGGTTCTTGGGAAAAAAAATATAGATAGATAGATATATATACAGTACAGACCAAAAGTTTGGACACACCTTCTCATTTAAAGATTTTTCTGTATTTTCATGACTTTGAAAATTGTACATTCACACTGAAGGCATCAAACTATGAATTAACACATGTGGAATTATATACTTACCAAAAAAGTGTGAAACAACTGAAAATATGTCTTATATTCTAGGTTCTTCAAAGTAGCCACCTTTTGCTTTGATGACTGCTTTGCACACTCTTGGCATTCGTCTTTGTGCGACGCAGAAAAGGTGAACGGATGGACTCTACATGCCTGGTTCCCACCGTGAAGCATGGAGGAGGAGGTGTGATGGTGTGGGGGTGCTTTGCTGGTGACACTGTTGGGGATTTATTCAAAATTGAAGGCATACTGAACCAGCATGGCTACCACAGCATCTTGCAGCAGCATGCTATTCCATCCGGTTTGCTTTTAGTTGGACCATCATTTATTTTTCAACAGGACAATGACCCCAAACACACCTCCAGGCTGTGTTAGGGCTATTTGACCAAGAAGGCGAGTGATGGGGTGCTACGCCAGATGACCTGGCCTCCACAGTCACCAGACCTGAACCCAATCGAGATGGTTTGGGGTGAGCTGGACCGCAGAGTGAAGGCAAAAGGGCCAACAAGTGCTAAGCATCTCTGGGAACTCCTTCAGGATTGTTGGAAGACCATTTCCGGTGACTACCTCTTGAAGCTCATCAAGAGAATGCCAAGAGTGTTCAAAGCAGTCATCAAAGCAAAAGGTGGCTACTTTGAAGAACCTAGAATATAAGACATATTTTCAGTTGTTTCACACTTTTTTGTTAAGTATATAATTCCACATGTGTTAATTCATAGTTTGATGCCTTCAGTGTGAATGTACAATTTTCAAAGTCATGAAAATACAGAAAAATCTTTAAATGAGAAGGTGTGTCCAAACTTTTGGTCTGTACTGTATATATATATATATATATATATATATATATATATTTATATTTATATATGTGCGTCTCATAAAATTAGAATATCATCAAAAAGTTAATTAATTTCAGTTCTTCAATACAAAAAGTGAAACTCATATATTATATAGAGTCATTACAAACAGAGTGATCTATTTCATGTGGTTGTTTCTGCTAATGTTGATGATTATGACTTACAGCCAATGAAAACACAACAGTCATTGTCTCAGTAAATTAGAGTAATTAAGAAAAAAACACCTGCAAAGGCTTCCTACGTGTTTAAAAAGGCCCCTTAATCTGTTTCAGTAGGCTCCACAGTCATGGGGAAGACTGCTGACCTGACAGATGTCCAGAAGGCAGTCATTGACACACTCCACAAGGTCCCAAAGTTCCAATTTTAATTTGGGAATCAATGTCCCAGAGTCTGGAGGAAGAGTGCAGAGGCACATAATCCAAGCTACTTGAGGTCTAGTGTGAAGGCTCCACAATCAGTGATGGTTTGGGGGGCCATGTCATCTTCTGGTGTAGGTCCACTGTGTTTTATCAAGACCAAAGTCAGCGCAGCCATCTACCAGGAAATTTTAGAGCACTTCATGCTTCCCTCTGCCGACAAGCTTTTTGGAGATGGAAATGTCATTCTCCAGCAGGACTTGGCACCTGTCCACACTGCCAAAAGTACCAATACCTGGTTTAAAAACAACAGTATCACTGTGCTTGATTGGCCAGCAAACTCGGCTGACCATGACCTCATAGAGAATCTATGGGGTATTGTCAAGAGGAAGATGAGAGACACCAGACCCAACAATGCAGAGGAGCTGAAGGCTGCTATCAAAGCCACCTGGGCTTCCATAATACCTCAGCAGTGCCACAGGCTGATCGCCTCCATGCCACGCCGCATTGATGCAGTAATTGATGCAAAAGAAGCCCCGACCAAGTATTGAGGGCATTTACTGAACATACATTTCAGTAGCCCAACATTTCGGATTTTAAAATCATTTTTTAAGCTGTTATAAAATATTCTAATTTACTGAGATAATGACTTTTGTGTTTTCATTGGCTGTAAGCCATAATCATCAACATTAACAGAAATAAACACTTGAAATAGATCACTGTGTTTGTAATATATGAGTTTCACTTTTTGTATTGAAGAACTGAAATAAATTAACTTTTTGATGATATTCTAATTTTGTGAGAAGCACCTGTATATCTACACTGACCACAAAAAGTTAGGGATATGTGGCTTTCTGGTGAAATGTATGGAAAATGTAAAAAGTTCCCTCTACAGTAATATATTATAATACAAGTAGGGCGTTTAAGTAGAAGCATGTAACGGTGATTTCCTCATCTCAAACCATTTATTGAAACAAATGCCAACAACAGTGGTGGGTATACCCCAACAAAAAATGTCAATGTCTCAATAACTTGTCATGTGGCCTTGAGCCGCATCAATTACAGCTCCACAATGAATTCTCCTGCTGTTCACAAGTGGAGTTATTGTCTGCTGAGGCATGGCATCCCACTCTTCTTGGAGGGTGCAGGGCTGTGGAGTCTGAGTCGGTGTCTATTTTGGTGGAGTCGGTATAAAATGGACCCACTCCGACTCCTAAAATATAGAATAAATTGGGTACAGCAGTACAATACAGGATGTGCTGTAAATGTTTCCATAAGAATTAGTGAAAGTTATGAAATGTCCTATAAATGTCTGTTCTGTTCCTGATCTAAGGATCTCGGCTTTTAGTTCAGATGAATCTGTGCTGCACTTTATGTACACGCTCAGTAGTGACCAGGGCTGTGGAGTCAGAGTCGGGAGTCGGAAGTTTGGCTTACTGACACCACAGCCCTGGAAAGGGCGGTTCTCAGGTCATTGAGGTTCTGGGGTACAGAGTTACGAGCCTCAACACAGCGACTCAGCTGATCCCATAGGTTTTCTATGGGATTCAGGTCTGGAGAAAATGCAGGCCACTCCATTTGAGGTTCCCCTGTCTCCAGCAGCCATTCCCTAATGATGCAACCTCAATGAGCTGGAGCCTTGTGATCCATGAAGATGAAATTAGGCCTGTGTTGTGAATGCAGAGGGACAATGACAGGATTAATGTTGTTATTCAAGTAGTAGGGGCTGTTTAATACCAATTCTAATTGAACCCCAAATTTTATTGGGCGATACATGGATCAAACACCTGATGTGAATTTTGCCATTAAGCTCCTTGTTAGAGAACAGCAAGTTGTGCAAAAAGTACTGAAACATTGAACAGTTGGACATGTGCATTCAAAAGTTTAGAGAAGGTCACATTAAGTTCACCTGAAAAGGTTAGAGGGCATTTTAGGTTCATCCTGAAATTTCACCCAAAAGCCAAATATTCCTAACTTTTTGTGGGTAGTGTATATACACACACATACATATACATGGTGGTAAAAATAGTATTTGATACACTGCCGATTTTGCAAGTTTTCCCACCTACATAGAATGGAGAGGTCTGTAATTTTTATCGTATATCCACTTCAACTGTGAGATACAGAATCTAAAAATAAAAACCAGAAAACCACATTGTTTGATTTTCAAATCATTAAATTGCATTTTATTGCATGGAATTAGTATTTGATTTCCTACCAACCAGCAAGAATTCTGGCTCTTACAGACCTGTTAGTGTTTCTTTAAGAAGCCCTCCTACTCTGCACTCATTACCTTTTATTAATTGCACCATATAAACCTGTATAAAAGACACCTGTCCACATGCTCAATCAATCACACTCCAACCTATCCACCATGGCCAAGATCAAAGAGCTGTCTAAGGACACCAGGGACAAAATTGTAGACCTGCACAAGGCTGGCATGGGCTACAAGGCAGTAGACAAGGAGAGAAGTCAACAACTGTTGGCACAATTATTAGAAAATGGAAGAAACACAAGATGACTGTCAATTCTCCTCGGTGTAAGGCTCCATGCAAGATCTCGCCTTGTGGGGTAAGCATGATTCTGAGAAAGGTCAGGAATCAGCCCATCACTACACAGGAAGACCTGGTCAATAACCTGAAGAGAGCTGGGACCACAGTCTCAAACAACAGCACATGTCCAGGCCCATTTCAAGTTTGCCAATGACCATCTGGCATGGGAGAAGGTCTTGTGGTCAGATGAGACCAAAATAGAACTTTTTGGTATCAACTCCACTCGCCGTGAGAAAGAAGGAGGATGAGTACAACCCCAAGAACACTGTCCCAACCGTGAAGCATGGTGGGGAAAATGTCATACTTTGGGGGTGCTTTTCTGCAAAGGGGACAGGATGACTGCACCATATTGAAGGGAGGATGGATGGGGTCATGTATCGTGAGATTTTGTCCAACAACTTCTATCCCTCAGTAAGAGCATTGAAGATGGGACGTGCCTAGGTCTTCCACCATGACAATGACCCGAAACACACAGCCAAGGAAACTAAGGAGTGTCTCTGTTAGAAGCATTTCAAGGTCCTGGAGTAGCCTAACCAGTCTCCAGACCTGAACCCAGTAGAAAATCTTTAGAGGGAGCTGAAACTCCAATGTTGCCCAGCGACAGCCCCGAAACCTGAAAGATCTGGAGAAGATCTGTATGGAGGAGTGGGCCAAAGTCCCTGCTGCGGTGTGTGCAAACTCGGTCAAGAACTACAGGAAACTTCTGACCTCTGTAATTGCAAACAAAGGTTTCTGTACCAAATATTACGTTCTGTTTTTCTATTGTATCACATACTTATTTCAATCAATAAAATGCTAATTAATTATGTAAAAATCATACAATGTGATTTTCTGGATTCTTCTTCTGTCTCTCACAGTTGAAGTATACCTACGATAAAAAAAAATACAGACCTCTTTGTAGGTGGGAAAACTTGCATAATCGGCAGTGTATCAAATACTTATTTTCCCCACTGGATATACACAGCGGGTGAAATACTCACACTTCAACAATTTGCTAAGTAACTATGTTACTAAAGGTGCTATAGGCATGAAATTCTCCCCAGATATCAGTAACAGACCATCCAAGCTACATAGGCAAAGAAATCAAACAATAGATGTCCATAAATTAAGTTATGTGTAATAATGAGAAATTACACGGGGAAAAAGTATTGACTATGCTTACTGAAGATTCATCCTGTATGGAGAAACTAGTCGCATGCATTGCTCAGGTGTGATTTTGTCCCATTCTTCCACACAAACACGCTACAAATCCTGGAGATCCCTTGGGCTCCTTCTATGAACTCTGAGCTTCAGTTCCTTCTATAAATATTCTGTTGGATTCAGGTCAGGTGATTGGGTGGGCCATTTTAGCAGCTTTAATTATCTCTCTCTGAAAACAATTGAGCGTTTCCTTGGCTGTGTGTTTGGGATCATTGTCTTGCTGAAATGTCCACCCTTGTTTCATCATCATCCTGGTAGATTGCAGCCGATTTTTATCAAGAATGTCTCGTACATTTATCCATTCCTCCTTCCTTCATTAATATGAAGATTGCCGTATGCTGAAAAACAGCCCAACACCATGATGTTCCCACCTCCAAACTTTACTGTTAGTATGGTGTTTTGGGGGTGATATGCAGTGTCTTTTGGCCTCCAAACATGGTGTGTATTATGACATCCAAAGAGTTCAATTTTGGTCCCATCTGACCAGACTATATTCTCCCAGTATTTCACAGGCTTGTCTAAATATTGTTGAGCAAACGTTAAACACGCGTCAACATGCTTTTTGTTCAGCAATGGAGTCTTGCGTGCTAAGCGTGCATACAGACCATGGAGGTTGAGTGCATCACTTATAGTTTTCTTTGAAACAATTGCTGATTCCTGGTCTTTCTGTAACTCTCCACAGGTGGTCCTTGGTCATGGACAACTCTTTTGATAATTAATTTCACTCCTCTGTTTGAAATCTTGCGGGGAGCACCTGGTCGTTTCCGGTTTATTATGAAATTATGTTCTTTACATTTCTGGATTATGGCCCCAGCAGTGCTCACTGGAGCCTTCAGTAATTTAGAAATTCTTCTGTAACCAATACCGTCAGTATGTTTTGCAACAATTAGGTTGCGGAGGTCTTGAGACCGCTCACTGGTTTTACCCATCATGAGATGTTTCTTGTGTGGCATCTTGCTAACGAGACACCTTTTTATAGGCCATCAGTTGAACCACCTAATATTATTTTTCACTAAGTGGCAGGATGGGTTTCTAATTACTGATAGATTTCAGCTGGTGTCATGACTTTCCATGGCTTTTTGCCTCTCTCTCTCTTCATGTGTTCAGTACCTTTTTCTTGTGTCATTTCTCATTATTACACATAATTCATGGACATCTATGATTTGATTTCTTTGCCTGTGTGGACTGGATGGGTTGTTACCGACATCTGGTGAGAATTTCATGTCAATAGCACCTTTAGTAATATATTTACTTAGACAATTGGTGACATGTTCAATACTTATTTCATCCTCTGTATGTCTATATTAATATAGAATTTTTTTAAATTTTTTTAATCCAGAAAATAATCTTCAAATTGAGCCAATTCTGGAGTCAAAGCGACAAGCATTATTAGATAAGGTAAGCCACTGTGGATGGGGCTGACATGGCAGGCGCAGTCTTTACGGCAGGTTTGGTTCATTTGTGGATTGTGCTAAGGAATTCTGACGATCTCACCCTTGCTATATTGAAGTTGGTGAAATTCACATTGATAATCTGCTGTATTTTCACCCCACAATGACATGCCGGGATTTGGAACATCTTTGGCGTTCTCATTTTTCTATATGGGCAATCTTTACAGTTTGCGGATGAGATTTGTAAAGTCTCATCCACTTACCTTATAAACCTGCTCTGATCTGGCCGTAAAAGCTGCAGCAAATGCGGCCGGCGTGAATTCATCCTCATTTCCTTGTGTTTTTCTTCTCTTCCAGTATGAGCTTCTGACTCAAATGAAAACCAGCAAAGACAGCATGAGCTGAGCGAGGTAATGTGGCGGATACGGGGCTAGAGAAGATGGCGCCTGCGGGACAGTGATATCACCTCTTGTGAATGGTGGATTCTATTCTATATTGATTGTTACCTTTCATTATTATCCTGTCTGTGATGATCATGAGACTGATGCAAAGCCTTGTGAACAGAATAAGAAGTTTGAGTCTAGTATTAGGATTAATGGCCAGTTTGCATTTTTTTTTTTATCTAGATTGTGTTATGGAAAATCGAAAAAAAGCTCAGTAGTTAAAAATAACATGTAAAGAGAAGCTGTCAGCTTTCTCATGCTTCCCGAAGCGCCACCATGGATTTATTCATCTTTTTGTACCCTGTGTAAAGAGCCCATTAATAGCGGCTTACTGATTTCTAACATTTTTATAACTGCGGCCGTGATAATAAGTAGGTGAATATTTGTGGGGGCATTGCAACGCGCCCCACCACTAGTCACCCTCTAATTAGCAAATTGCCACCACAATTATAAAATAGATTTTCGCCAAATGCAGAAATCAGAAAGCCACTAAAAGGGGTTTGTTAGGACGGGTATAAAGTGAGAAATAAATACATGGTGACGGTTTGTGATCTCGGGGGAGCTGACAGGTTACCTTTAACATAAAGTCCTGGTCATTTTCTGATGACACATTCCCTTTAATTGCAGAACTGTGCTGTCAGTAGATCTCTTTGATAAGTTAAAGGGTAATAAAAGCCCTTTATGTGTCCTGTGGAAACTGGACTTCTAATCTGCAGAAAGCCGCTGAAGCCACAAATTACATTATTGTTCAGTAGAACAAAGGGAACGTTCTGAAAGGTTTACAGTGCGGGGGGATATGGACGGCGTGCACTGTAAGGGGGCCATGCAAGAATTGGCTGAATATTGAAATATTAGTATATGTATGATGTCGCTACTAGTGATGAGCGAGCGTGCTCGTTTAACCCTTTAAACGAGCACGCTCGGGTACTCGCCAAGTAGTTTCGGCGTGCTGTGCATATCGGTTGCAGCCGCAGCAGCTGCATGTGTCGCGGCTGTTACACAGCTGTGACACATGCAGAGACTGGCTAACAAACAGGCAATCCCTGCATGTGTCACAGCTGTGTAACAGCCGCGATACATGCAGCCGCCCCGGCTGCAACGGAAATGCTGAACACGACGAAACTACTCAGCGAGTACCCGAGTGTGCTCGTTTAAAGGGTTAAACGAGCACGCTCGCTCATCACTAGTCGCTACATGTTCCCAGATTGCCACTATAGTCCTATGCAATGTTTTCAGCATCATCTCGCCCAGTTTTCCATATAATACACATTTTTATATCAGCTGATCTTTTCTACTAGACAGACGATAGGTCCAATCGTCCAGACTTGTATTTAATCCTGATGATTAGTACTGTGAGGTTATAGCATGTGAATGGTACATGACCAGATGCTTTCACAGCAGCCAACCAGAGCTTGGCTTTCATTTTTTAGGAACAGTTTGAGGAATGAAAGCTGCATTATGATTGGCTGCAATGGACGATCTGTAAATGAGCCCCATTTGCTGGGGAAACCTACTGCCGCTAGTAAAATAGGTGAGTCCCTGTGCCATATGGGATGAGGTGTAACGTCCTGCTCCTTCCCCCCTCGCAGAGCTGCAGTCTCAGCGCACTACAGGCCAGGTTAAAAGTCGCTGCCCACCAAGCTGAAGAGGACTCTGACAATTTTGCCCAAAATTTCCTTGAGGGAAAAACAGAAATAGATGATTTTTTAACTCTGTTCATGGAAAAGAGAAGAGTAAGTGCTGTGGTATTGGTTTAATAGTGGTGCACCTTATACTGGGGAATTGCATGAATAGCAGTTCCCTAAGATATGTCTGTACACAGGGAATTGCTGCCATTAATGCTTCAGTATCTGGGCTGGTCAGCCTTGGATCCATAGAGCGAATGTTATCTGCGGTCTGGATCTGGTGGAGCAGCGGACACGGCTTGTACCGATGAGCGGGAAGCCATGGACTCCACATTGTATGTCCTCCTAGAGAGGAAAGAAGAGGTTAATCCAGCTCCCCTGCTGATTGTGCATACTCCCCCCAGCAGGGCAAAATGGCTACAAGAGGGGTGCACCCAGCACCAGGGCCGAAGAAAATCATTGTAAAAACCATTTATTGAAAAAAATGTTACAAAGAATTCATCTAATAAAAAAAGCATTTCTCCGAGGCATGCACGACTGCCGCGCTTCACACCATGTGTTCTCCTAGTATGTTCTAGCTCTCCAGCGCTAGGTGGGGGGAAATAATGAAGGTATAGGGTATCCGGTGCCTCTCCACATCAGCACAATGGTGATGTCAGAAGCCTCGGGGTTAATGCGGCTGAGAAAGTTCCTCCACCCAAGAGAGGAGGCGATGGATCACGTAGTAGAAAACATAGAGGCTTCATGGCTCCTCACATTAAAGATCAGAGAACCAGATGGCATGCATGGTGGAACTGATTTAATGGATATTAACTAAATAAATCATTGATTGGAGAAACAAATGTCTATATATTCAGTTCAGAGAACTAATGATCTGTCTACATCATATCCTATACCTTCATTATGTAACCACGACCTAGCGCTGGAGAACTACGCCATACTAGGATTAAGAGCGCAGAGTCTGAAGTGCGTCAGTTTTAAAAACTTTTCAATAAATGGTTGTTTTTACAATGATTTTCTTCCGATCTGGTGCTGGATACAGCCCTCTTGTATTGTATGTCCTCCTGTGTTATCTCAGTATGACTGGCAGTCACTGCTGCACCTATAGTGCACCTATACAACGACGGCACGAAGAAGCCTAGGAAAGACAAAGATAGTGACTGACACTGGCTCCATGGCCCAAGGTGGCATTGTAATTGCTCTCTAGATCATATTGTGCATCTGTGCCGAGCCGAGTCCTGTCATGTTTCACTTATGTCTCTAGAAGCCATTCACATCACTGACGATTTGTCTCCTATCTCTCAGTGCTGCCACAGTAGAGAAGCTGCAACAGTCCATATCCCTGCACAGCCAGGACCATGCACCGCTATAGGTGCGATAATATACCGCCATGTTGTCTGCATGTTCATATACACCATCCATACTATGCACCGCTATAGGTGCGATAATATACCGCCATGTTGTCTGCATGTTCATATACACCATCCATACCATGCACCGCTATAGGTGCGATAATATACCGCCATGTTGTCTGCATGTTTATATACACCATCCATACTGTGCACCGCTATAGGTACGATAATATA